>NC_091790.1:73125000-73750000 GCF_041296235.1 Equus asinus | reverse complement strand
TGTGGGTCTATCATATATGGCCTTTATTATGTTGAGGTACTTTCCTTCTATACCCATTTTACTGAGGGTTGTTATCATAAATGGGTGTTGGATCTTGTCGAATGCTTTCTCTGCGTCTATTGAGATGATCATGTGGTTTTTGTTTTTCATTTTGTTGATGTAGTGTATCACGTTGATTGACTTGCGGGTGTTGAACCATCCCTGTGTCCCTGGTATAAATCCCACTTGATCATGGTGTATAATCTTTTTGATGTATTGCTGTAATCGGTTTGCCAAAATTTGGTTGAGGATTTTTGCATCTATGTTCATCAGTGATATCGGCCTGTAGTTCTCCTTCTTTGTGTTGTCCTTGTCAGGTTTGGGGATCAGAGTGATGTTGGCTTCATAGAATGTGTTAGGGAGTTCTCCATCTTTCTCAATTTTCTGGAACAGTTTGAGGAGAATAGGTACAAAGAACTCACACTGCTTAACAACAAAAAAACAAACAACCCGATCAAAAAATGGGCAGAGGACATGAACAGACATTTCTCCAAAGAAGATATGAATATGGCCAATAGACACATGAAAAGATGTTCATCATCGCTAATCATCAGGGAAATGCAAATCAAAACTACACTAAGATATCACCTTACCCCCGTTAGATTGGCAAAAACATCCAAAACCAAGAACGACAAATGTTGGAGAGGTTGTGGAGAAAGAGGAACCCTCATACACTGTTGGTGGGAATGCAAACTGGTACAGCCACTATGGAAAACAGTATGGAGATTTCTCAAAAAGTTAAAAATAGAAATACCCTATGACCCAGCCATCCCATTACTGGGTATCTATCCTAAGAACCTGATATCAGATATCTCAAGAGTCCGTTGCACCCCTATGTTCATCGCAGCATTATTTACAATAGCCAAGACGTGGAACCAGCCTACGTGCCCAGAAACTGATGATTGGATAAAGAAGATGTGGTATATATACACAAAGGAATACTACTCAGCCATAAAAATAGACGACATTGGCCCATTCACAACAATGTGCATGGACCTCGAGGGCATTATGTTAAGCGAAATAAGTCAGTCAGAGAAAGACAGACTCTATATGACTCCACTCATAGGTGGAAATTAGTATATTGAGAAGGAGATCTGATCGGTGGTTACCAGGGAAAAGGGGGGGTGGGGGGAGGGCACGGAGGGGGTAGTGGTGTTCCCACAACATGACTAACAAAAATGTACAACTGAAATTTCACAAGCTTGTAATCCATCATAACATTAATAAACAAAAAAAAAAAAAAAGATGCTTTGGGGCCCATCTGCCCCTATGGAAAGAACGCAGCACTTTGTGCCTTGCAGCTCTAGGGCAATGTAGCACACCCAAAGCAGAAGTTCTACTTCAGCCAGATCAGGCCCGCAAAGAAACTGCGTTTCACAGGCCTTTGTAAGAGATGTTCCCGGTAGGCTGTTAGAGCACTGTGCAGAGCGAGTTGTTTCTTAGCTTCCCAACGAGCTGGAAGCAAGATGCTTTAGGGGCCATCTGCCCTTAAGGAAAGAAGGCAGCACTTTGTGCCTTGCAGCTCTAGGGCAAAGTAGCACACCCAGAGCAGAAGTTCTACTTCAGCCAGATCAGGCCTGCAAAGAAACTGCGTTTCACAGGCCTTTGTAAGAGATGTTCCCGGTAGGCTGTTAGAGCACTGTGCAGAGCGAGATGTTTCTTAGCTTCCCAAAGAGCTGGAAGCAAGATGCTTTGGGGCCCTTCTCACCCTTTGGAAAGAAGGCAGCACTTTGTGCCTTACAGCTCTAGGGCAATGTAGCACACCCAGAGCAGAAGTTCTTCTTCAGCCAGATCAGGCCTGCAAAGAAACTGCGTTTCACAGGCCTTTGTAAGAGATGTTCCCTGTAGGCTGTTAGAGCACTGTGCAGAGCGAGTTCTTTCTTAGCTTCCCAAAGACCTGGAAGCCAGATGCTTTGGGGGCCATCTGCCGTTAAGTAAAGAAGGCAGCACTTTGTGCCTTTCAGCTCTAGGGCAATGCAGCACACCCCGAGCAGAAGTTCTACTTCAGCCAGATCAGGCCTGCAAAGAAACTGCGTTTCACAGGCCTTTGTAAGAGATGTTCCCGGTAGGCTGTTAGAGCACTGTGCAGAGCGAGTTGTTTCTTAGCTTCCCAGAGAGCTGGAAGCAAGATGCTTTGGGGCCCGTTAATTTTATACCCTGCTACTTTGCTGTAGTTGTTGATTATTTCTAATAGTTTTTCTGTGGATTCTTTGGGGTTTTCTATGTATAAGATCATGTCGTCTGCAAACAACGCGAGTTTTACTTCTTCGTTACCTATTTGGATTCCTTTTATTTTTTTTTCCTGCCGAATTGCTCTGGCCAGCACCTCCAGTACTATGTTGAATAGGAGTGGTGAAAGTGGGCACCCTTGTCTTGTTCCTGTCCTCAGAGGGATGGCTTTCAGCTTTTGTCCATTGAGTATGATGTTGGCTGTGGGTCTATCATATATGGCCTTTATTATGTTGAGGTACTTTCCTTCTATACCCATTTTACTGAGGGTTGTTATCATAAATGGGTGTTGGATCTTGTCGAATGCTTTCTCTGCGTCTATTGAGATGATCATGTGGTTTTTGTTTTTCATTTTGTTGATGTAGTGTATCACGTTGATTGACTTGCGGGTGTTGAACCATCCCTGTGTCCCTGGTATAAATCCCACTTGATCATGGTGTATAATCTTTTTGATGTATTGCTGTAATCGGTTTGCCAAAATTTGGTTGAGGATTTTTGCATCTATGTTCATCAGTGATATCGGCCTGTAGTTCTCCTTCTTTGTGTTGTCCTTGTCAGGTTTGGGGATCAGAGTGATGTTGGCTTCATAGAATGTGTTAGGGAGTTCTCCATCTTTCTCAATTTTCTGGAACAGTTTGAGGAGAATAGGTACAAAGAACTCACACTGCTTAACAACAAAAAAACAAACAACCCGATCAAAAAATGGGCAGAGGACATGAACAGACATTTCTCCAAAGAAGATATGAATATGGCCAATAGACACATGAAAAGATGTTCATCATCGCTAATCATCAGGGAAATGCAAATCAAAACTACACTAAGATATCACCTTACCCCCGTTAGATTGGCAAAAACATCCAAAACCAAGAACGACAAATGTTGGAGAGGTTGTGGAGAAAGAGGAACCCTCATACACTGTTGGTGGGAATGCAAACTGGTACAGCCACTATGGAAAACAGTATGGAGATTTCTCAAAAAGTTAAAAATAGAAATACCCTATGACCCAGCCATCCCATTACTGGGTATCTATCCTAAGAACCTGATATCAGATATCTCAAGAGTCCGTTGCACCCCTATGTTCATCGCAGCATTATTTACAATAGCCAAGACGTGGAACCAGCCTACGTGCCCAGAAACTGATGATTGGATAAAGAAGATGTGGTATATATACACAACGGAATACTACTCAGCCATAAAAAAAGACGACATCGGCCCATTCACAACAATGTGGATGGACCTCGAGGGCATTATGTTAAGCGAAATAAGTCAGTCAGAGAAAGACAGACTCTATATGACTCCACTCATAGGTGGAAATTAGTATATTGAGAAGGAGATCTGATCGGTGGTTACCAGGGAAAAGGGGGGTGGGGGGAGGGCACGGAGGGGGAAGTGGTGTTCCCACAACATGACTAACAAAAATGTACAACTGAAATTTCACAAGCTTGTAATCCATCATAACATTAATGAACAAACAAAAAAAAAAAAGATGCTTTGGGGCCCATCTGCCCCTATGGAAAGAACGCAGCACTTTGTGCCTTGCAGCTCTAGGGCAATGTAGCACACCCAGAGCAGAAGTTCTACTTCAGCCAGATCAGGCCCGCAAAGAAACTGCGTTTCACAGGCCTTTGTAAGAGATGTTCCCGGTAGGTTGTTAGAGCACTGTGCAGAGCGAGTTGTTTCTTAGCTTCCCAACGAGCTGGAAGCAAGATGCTTTAGGGGCCATCTGCCATTAAGGAAAGAAGGCAGCACTTTGTGCCTTGCAGCTCTAGGGCAAAGTAGCACACCCAGAGCAGAAGTTCTACTTCAGCCAGATCAGGCCTGCAAAGAAACTGCGTTTCACAGGCCTTTGTAAGAGATTTTCCCGGTAGGCTGTTAGAGCACTGTGCAGAGCGAGTTGTTTCTTAGCTTCCCAAAGAGCTGGAAGCAAGATGCTTTGGGGCCCTTCTCACCCTTTGGAAAGAAGGCAGCACTTTGTGCCTTACAGCTCTAGGGCAATGTAGCACACCCAGAGCAGAAGTTCTTCTTCAGCCAGATCAGGCCTGCAAAGAAACTGCGTTTCACAGGCCTTTGTAAGAGATGTTCCCTGTAGGCTTTTAGAGCACTGTGCAGAGCGAGTTCTTTCTTAGCTTCCCAAAGACCTGGAAGCCAGATGCTTTGGGGGCCATCTGCCGTTAAGTAAAGAAGGCAGCACTTTGTGCCTTTCAGCTCTAGGGCAATGCAGCACACCCCGAGCAGAAGTTGTACTTCAGCCAGATCAGGCCCGCAAAGAAACTGCGTTTCACAGGCCTTTGTAAGAGATGTTCCCGGTAGGCTGTTAGAGCACTGTGCAGAGCGAGTTGTTTCTTAGCTTCCCAGAGAGCTGGAAGCAAGATGCTTTGGGGCCCGTTAATTTTATACCCTGCTACTTTGCTGTAGTTGTTGATTATTTCTAATAGTTTTTCTGTGGATTCTTTGGGGTTTTCTATGTATAAGATCATGTCGTCTGCAAACAACGCGAGTTTTACTTCTTCGTTACCTATTTGGATTCCTTTTATTTTTTTTCCTGCCGAATTGCTCTGGCCAGCACCTCCAGTACTATGTTGAATAGGAGTGGTGAAAGTGGGCACCCTTGTCTTGTTCCTGTCCTCAGAGGGATGGCTTTCAGCTTTTGTCCATTGAGTATGATGTTGGCTGTGGGTCTATCATATATGGCCTTTATTATGTTGAGGTACTTTCCTTCTATACCCATTTTACTGAGGGTTGTTATCATAAATGGGTGTTGGATCTTGTCGAATGCTTTCTCTGCGTCTATTGAGATGATCATGTGGTTTTTGTTTTTCATTTTGTTGATGTAGTGTATCACGTTGATTGACTTGCGGGTGTTGAACCATCCCTGTGTCCCTGGTATAAATCCCACTTGATCATGGTGTATAATCTTTTTGATGTATTGCTGTAATCGGTTTGCCAAAATTTGGTTGAGGATTTTTGCATCTATGTTCATCAGTGATATCGGCCTGTAGTTCTCCTTCTTTGTGTTGTCCTTGTCAGGTTTGGGGATCAGAGTGATGTTGGCTTCATAGAATGTGTTAGGGAGTTCTCCATCTTTCTCAATTTTCTGGAACAGTTTGAGGAGAATAGCTACAAAGAACTCACACTGCTTAACAACAAAAAAACAAACAACCCGATCAAAAAATGGGCAGAGGACATGAACAGACATTTCTCCAAAGAAGATATGAATATGGCCAATAGACACATGAAAAGATGTTCATCATCGCTAATCATCAGGGAAATGCAAATCAAAACTACACTAAGATATCACCTTACCCCCGTTAGATTGGCAAAAACATCCAAAACCAAGAACGACAAATGTTGGAGAGGTTGTGGAGAAAGAGGAACCCTCATACACTGTTGGTGGGAATGCAAACTGGTACAGCCACTATGGAAAACAGTATGGAGATTTCTCAAAAAGTTAAAAATAGAAATACCCTATGACCCAGCCATCCCATTACTGGGTATCTATCCTAAGAACCTGATATCAGATATCTCAAGAGTCCGTTGCACCCCTATGTTCATCGCAGCATTATTTACAATAGCCAAGACGTGGAACCAGCCTACGTGCCCAGAAACTGATGATTGGATAAAGAAGATGTGGTATATATACACAACGGAATACTACTCAGCCATAAAAAAAGACGACATTGGCCCATTCACAACAATGTGGATGGACCTCGAGGGCATTATGTTAAGCGAAATAAGTCAGTCAGAGAAAGACAGACTCTATATGACTCCACTCATAGGTGGAAATTAGTATATTGAGAAGGAGATCTGATCGGTGGTTACCAGGGAAAAGGGGGGGTGGGGGGAGGGCACGGAGGGGGAAGTGGTGTTCCCACAACATGACTAACAAAAATGTACAACTGAAATTTCACAAGCTTGTAATCCATCATAACATTAATAAACCAAAAAAAAAAAAAAAAAGATGCTTTGGGGCCCATCTGCCCCTATGGAAAGAACGCAGCACTTTGTGCCTTGCAGCTCTAGGGCAATGTAGCACACCCAGAGCAGAAGTTCTACTTCAGCCAGATCAGGCCCGCAAAGAAACTGCGTTTCACAGGCCTTTGTAAGAGATGTTCCCGGTAGGCTGTTAGAGCACTGTGCAGAGCGAGTTGTTTCTTAGCTTCCCAGAGAGCTGGAAGCAAGATGCTTTGGGGCCCGTTAATTTTATACCCTGCTACTTTGCTGTAGTTGTTGATTATTTCTAATAGTTTTTCTGTGGATTCTTTGGGGTTTTCTATGTATAAGATCATGTCGTCTGCAAACAACGCGAGTTTTACTTCTTCGTTACCTATTTGGATTCCTTTTATTTTTTTTTCCTGCCGAATTGCTCTGGCCAGCACCTCCAGTACTATGTTGAATAGGAGTGGTGAAAGTGGGCACCCTTGTCTTGTTCCTGTCCTCAGAGGGATGGCTTTCAGCTTTTGTCCATTGAGTATGATGTTGGCTGTGGGTCTATCATATATGGCCTTTATTATGTTGAGGTACTTTCCTTCTATACCCATTTTACTGAGGGTTGTTATCATAAATGGGTGTTGGATCTTGTCGAATGCTTTCTCTGCGTCTATTGAGATGATCCTGTGGTTTTTGTTTTTCATTTTGTTGATGTAGTGTATCACGTTGATTGACTTGCGGGTGTTGAACCATCCCTGTGTCCCTGGTATAAATCCCACTTGATCATGGTGTATAATCTTTTTGATGTATTGCTGTAATCGGTTTGCCAAAATTTGGTTGAGGATTTTTGCATCTATGTTCATCAGTGATATCGGCCTGTAGTTCTCCTTCTTTGTGTTGTCCTTGTCAGGTTTGGGGATCAGAGTGATGTTGGCTTCATAGAATGTGTTAGGGAGTTCTCCATCTTTCTCAATTTTCTGGAACAGTTTGAGGAGAATAGGTACAAAGAACTCACACTGCTTAACAACAAAAAAACAAACAACCCGATCAAAAAATGGGCAGAGGACATGAACAGACATTTCTCCAAAGAAGATATGAATATGGCCAATAGACACATGAAAAGATGTTCATCATCGCTAATCATCAGGGAAATGCAAATCAAAACTACACTAAGATATCACCTTACCCCCGTTAGATTGGCAAAAACATCCAAAACCAAGAACGACAAATGTTGGAGAGGTTGTGGAGAAAGAGGAACCCTCATACACTGTTGGTGGGAATGCAAACTGGTACAGCCACTATGGAAAACAGTATGGAGATTTCTCAAAAAGTTAAAAATAGAAATACCCTATGACCCAGCCATCCCATTACTGGGTATCTATCCTAAGAACCTGATATCAGATATCTCAAGAGTCCGTTGCACCCCTATGTTCATCGCAGCATTATTTACAATAGCCAAGACGTGGAACCAGCCTACGTGCCCAGAAACTGATGATTGGATAAAGAAGATGTGGTATATATACACAACGGAATACTACTCAGCCATAAAAAAAGACGACATTGGCCCATTCACAACAATGTGGATGGACCTCGAGGGCATTATGTTAAGCGAAATAAGTCAGTCAGAGAAAGACAGACTCTATATGACTCCACTCATAGGTGGAAATTAGTATATTGAGAAGGAGATCTGATCGGTGGTTACCAGGGAAAAGGGGGGGTGGGGGGAGGGCACGGAGGGGGAAGTGGTGTTCCCACAACATGACTAACAAAAATGTACAACTGAAATTTCACAAGCTTGTAATCCATCATAACATTAATAAACCAAAAAAAAAAAAAAAAAGATGCTTTGGGGCCCATCTGCCCCTATGGAAAGAACGCAGCACTTTGTGCCTTGCAGCTCTAGGGCAATGTAGCACACCCAGAGCAGAAGTTCTACTTCAGCCAGATCAGGCCCGCAAAGAAACTGCGTTTCACAGGCCTTTGTAAGAGATGTTCCCGGTAGGCTGTTAGAGCACTGTGCAGAGCGAGTTGTTTCTTAGCTTCCCAGAGAGCTGGAAGCAAGATGCTTTGGGGCCCGTTAATTTTATACCCTGCTACTTTGCTGTAGTTGTTGATTATTTCTAATAGTTTTTCTGTGGATTCTTTGGGGTTTTCTATGTATAAGATCATGTCGTCTGCAAACAACGCGAGTTTTACTTCTTCGTTACCTATTTGGATTCCTTTTATTTTTTTTTCCTGCCGAATTGCTCTGGCCAGCACCTCCAGTACTATGTTGAATAGGAGTGGTGAAAGTGGGCACCCTTGTCTTGTTCCTGTCCTCAGAGGGATGGCTTTCAGCTTTTGTCCATTGAGTATGATGTTGGCTGTGGGTCTATCATATATGGCCTTTATTATGTTGAGGTACTTTCCTTCTATACCCATTTTACTGAGGGTTGTTATCATAAATGGGTGTTGGATCTTGTCGAATGCTTTCTCTGCGTCTATTGAGATGATCCTGTGGTTTTTGTTTTTCATTTTGTTGATGTAGTGTATCACGTTGATTGACTTGCGGGTGTTGAACCATCCCTGTGTCCCTGGTATAAATCCCACTTGATCATGGTGTATAATCTTTTTGATGTATTGCTGTAATCGGTTTGCCAAAATTTGGTTGAGGATTTTTGCATCTATGTTCATCAGTGATATCGGCCTGTAGTTCTCCTTCTTTGTGTTGTCCTTGTCAGGTTTGGGGATCAGAGTGATGTTGGCTTCATAGAATGTGTTAGGGAGTTCTCCATCTTTCTCAATTTTCTGGAACAGTTTGAGGAGAATAGGTACAAAGAACTCACACTGCTTAACAACAAAAAAACAAACAACCCGATCAAAAAATGGGCAGAGGACATGAACAGACATTTCTCCAAAGAAGATATGAATATGGCCAATAGACACATGAAAAGATGTTCATCATCGCTAATCATCAGGGAAATGCAAATCAAAACTACACTAAGATATCACCTTACCCCCGTTAGATTGGCAAAAACATCCAAAACCAAGAACGACAAATGTTGGAGAGGTTGTGGAGAAAGAGGAACCCTCATACACTGTTGGTGGGAATGCAAACTGGTACAGCCACTATGGAAAACAGTATGGAGATTTCTCAAAAAGTTAAAAATAGAAATACCCTATGACCCAGCCATCCCATTACTGGGTATCTATCCTAAGAACCTGATATCAGATATCTCAAGAGTCCGTTGCACCCCTATGTTCATCGCAGCATTATTTACAATAGCCAAGACGTGGAACCAGCCTACGTGCCCAGAAACTGATGATTGGATAAAGAAGATGTGGTATATATACACAACGGAATACTACTCAGCCATAAAAAAAGACGACATTGGCCCATTCACAACAATGTGGATGGACCTCGAGGGCATTATGTTAAGCGAAATAAGTCAGTCAGAGAAAGACAGACTCTATATGACTCCACTCATAGGTGGAAATTAGTATATTGAGAAGGAGATCTGATCGGTGGTTACCAGGGAAAAGGGGGGGTGGGGGGAGGGCACGGAGGGGGAAGTGGTGTTCCCACAACATGACTAACAAAAATGTACAACTGAAATTTCACAAGCTTGTAATCCATCATAACATTAATAAACCAAAAAAAAAAAAAAAAGATGCTTTGGGGCCCATCTGCCCCTATGGAAAGAACGCAGCACTTTGTGCCTTGCAGCTCTAGGGTAATGTAGCACACCCAGAGCAGAAGTTCTACTTCAGCCAGATCAGGCCCGCAAAGAAACTGCGTTTCACAGGCCTTTGTAAGAGATGTTCCCGGTAGGCTGTTAGAGCACTGTGCAGAGCGAGTTGTTTCTTAGCTTCCCAGAGAGCTGGAAGCAAGATGCTTTGGGGCCCGTTAATTTTATACCCTGCTACTTTGCTGTAGTTGTTGATTATTTCTAATAGTTTTTCTGTGGATTCTTTGGGGTTTTCTATGTATAAGATCATGTCGTCTGCAAACAACGCGAGTTTTACTTCTTCGTTACCTATTTGGATTCCTTTTATTTTTTTTTCCTGCCGAATTGCTCTGGCCAGCACCTCCAGTACTATGTTGAATAGGAGTGGTGAAAGTGGGCACCCTTGTCTTGTTCCTGTCCTCAGAGGGATGGCTTTCAGCTTTTGTCCATTGAGTATGATGTTGGCTGTGGGTCTATCATATATGGCCTTTATTATGTTGAGGTACTTTCCTTCTATACCCATTTTACTGAGGGTTGTTATCATAAATGGGTGTTGGATCTTGTCGAATGCTTTCTCTGCGTCTATTGAGATGATCATGTGGTTTTTGTTTTTCATTTTGTTGATGTAGTGTATCACGTTGATTGACTTGCGGGTGTTGAACCATCCCTGTGTCCCTGGTATAAATCCCACTTGATCATGGTGTATAATCTTTTTGATGTATTGCTGTAATCGGTTTGCCAAAATTTGGTTGAGGATTTTTGCATCTATGTTCATCAGTGATATCGGCCTGTAGTTCTCCTTCTTTGTGTTGTCCTTGTCAGGTTTGGGGATCAGAGTGATGTTGGCTTCATAGAATGTGTTAGGGAGTTCTCCATCTTTCTCAATTTTCTGGAACAGATGAGGAGAATAGGTACAAAGAACTCACACTGCTTAACAACAAAAAAACAAACAACCCGATCAAAAAATGGGCAGAGGACATGAACAGACATTTCTCCAAAGAAGATATGAATATGGCCAATAGACACATGAAAAGATGTTCATCATCGCTAATCATCAGGGAAATGCAAATCAAAACTACACTAAGATATCACCTTACCCCCGTTAGATTGGCAAAAACATCCAAAACCAAGAACGACAAATGTTGGAGAGGTTGTGGAGAAAGAGGGACCCTCATACACTGTTGGTGGGAATGCAAACTGGTACAGCCACTATGGAAAACAGTATGGAGATTTCTCAAATAGTTAAAAATAGAAATACCCTATGACCCAGCCATCCCATTACTGGGTATCTATCCTAAGAACCTGATATCAGATATCTCAAGAGTCCGTTGCACCCCTATGTTCATCGCAGCATTATTTACAATAGCCAAGACGTGGAACCAGCCTACGTGCCCAGAAACTGATGATTGGATAAAGAAGATGTGGTATATATACACAACGGAATACTACTCAGCCATAAAAAAAGACGACATTTTCCCATTCACAACAATGTGGATGGACCTCGAGGGCATTATGTTAAGCGAAATAAGTCAGTCAGAGAAAGACAGACTCTATATGACTCCACTCATAGGTGGAAATTAGTATATTGAGAAGGAGATCTGATCGGTGGTTACCAGGGAAAAGGGGGGGTGGGGGGAGGGCACGGAGGGGGAAGTGGTGTTCCCACAACATGACTAACAAAAATGTACAACTGAAATTTCACAAGCTTGTAATCCATCATAACATTAATAAACCAAAAAAAAAAAAAAAAAGATGCTTTGGGGCCCATCTGCCCCTATGGAAAGAACGCAGCACTTTGTGCCTTGCAGCTCTAGGGCAATGTAGCACACCCAGAGCAGAAGTTCTACTTCAGCCAGATCAGGCCCGCAAAGAAACTGCGTTTCACAGGCCTTTGTAAGAGATGTTCCCGGTAGGCTGTTAGAGCACTGTGCAGAGCGAGTTGTTTCTTAGCTTCCCAGAGAGCTGGAAGCAAGATGCTTTGGGGCCCGTTAATTTTATACCCTGCTACTTTGCTGTAGTTGTTGATTATTTCTAATAGTTTTTCTGTGGATTCTTTGGGGTTTTCTATGTATAAGATCATGTCGTCTGCAAACAACGCGAGTTTTACTTCTTCGTTACCTATTTGGATTCCTTTTATTTTTTTTTCCTGCCGAATTGCTCTGGCCAGCACCTCCAGTACTATGTTGAATAGGAGTGGTGAAAGTGGGCACCCTTGTCTTGTTCCTGTCCTCAGAGGGATGGCTTTCAGCTTTTGTCCATTGAGTATGATGTTGGCTGTGGGTCTATCATATATGGCCTTTATTATGTTGAGGTACTTTCCTTCTATACCCATTTTACTGAGGGTTGTTATCATAAATGGGTGTTGGATCTTGTCGAATGCTTTCTCTGCGTCTATTGAGATGATCATGTGGTTTTTGTTTTTCATTTTGTTGATGTAGTGTATCACGTTGATTGACTTGCGGGTGTTGAACCATCCCTGTGTCCCTGGTATAAATCCCACTTGATCATGGTGTATAATCTTTTTGATGTATTGCTGTAATCGGTTTGCCAAAATTTGGTTGAGGATTTTTGCATCTATGTTCATCAGTGATATCGGCCTGTAGTTCTCCTTCTTTGTGTTGTCCTTGTCAGGTTTGGGGATCAGAGTGATGTTGGCTTCATAGAATGTGTTAGGGAGTTCTCCATCTTTCTCAATTTTCTGGAACAGTTTGAGGAGAATAGCTACAAAGAACTCACACTGCTTAACAACAAAAAAACAAACAACCCGATCAAAAAATGGGCAGAGGACATGAACAGACATTTCTCCAAAGAAGATATGAATATGGCCAATAGACACATGAAAAGATGTTCATCATCGCTAATCATCAGGGAAATGCAAATCAAAACTACACTAAGATATCACCTTACCCCCGTTAGATTGGCAAAAACATCCAAAACCAAGAACGACAAATGTTGGAGAGGTTGTGGAGAAAGAGGAACCCTCATACACTGTTGGTGGGAATGCAAACTGGTACAGCCACTATGGAAAACAGTATGGAGATTTCTCAAAAAGTTAAAAATAGAAATACCCTATGACCCAGCCATCCCATTACTGGGTATCTATCCTAAGAACCTGATATCAGATATCTCAAGAGTCCGTTGCACCCCTATGTTCATCGCAGCATTATTTACAATAGCCAAGACGTGGAACCAGCCTACGTGCCCAGAAACTGATGATTGGATAAAGAAGATGTGGTATATATACACAACGGAATACTACTCAGCCATAAAAAAAGACGACATTGGCCCATTCACAACAATGTGGATGGACCTCGAGGGCATTATGTTAAGCGAAATAAGTCAGTCAGAGAAAGACAGACTCTATATGACTCCACTCATAGGTGGAAATTAGTATATTGAGAAGGAGATCTGATCGGTGGTTACCAGGGAAAAGGGGGGGTGGGGGGAGGGCACGGAGGGGGAAGTGGTGTTCCCACAACATGACTAACAAAAATGTACAACTGAAATTTCACAAGCTTGTAATCCATCATAACATTAATAAACCAAAAAAAAAAAAAAAAAGATGCTTTGGGGCCCATCTGCCCCTATGGAAAGAACGCAGCACTTTGTGCCTTGCAGCTCTAGGGCAATGTAGCACACCCAGAGCAGAAGTTCTACTTCAGCCAGATCAGGCCCGCAAAGAAACTGCGTTTCACAGGCCTTTGTAAGAGATGTTCCCGGTAGGCTGTTAGAGCACTGTGCAGAGCGAGTTGTTTCTTAGCTTCCCAGAGAGCTGGAAGCAAGATGCTTTGGGGCCCGTTAATTTTATACCCTGCTACTTTGCTGTAGTTGTTGATTATTTCTAATAGTTTTTCTGTGGATTCTTTGGGGTTTTCTATGTATAAGATCATGTCGTCTGCAAACAACGCGAGTTTTACTTCTTCGTTACCTATTTGGATTCCTTTTATTTTTTTTTCCTGCCGAATTGCTCTGGCCAGCACCTCCAGTACTATGTTGAATAGGAGTGGTGAAAGTGGGCACCCTTGTCTTGTTCCTGTCCTCAGAGGGATGGCTTTCAGCTTTTGTCCATTGAGTATGATGTTGGCTGTGGGTCTATCATATATGGCCTTTATTATGTTGAGGTACTTTCCTTCTATACCCATTTTACTGAGGGTTGTTATCATAAATGGGTGTTGGATCTTGTCGAATGCTTTCTCTGCGTCTATTGAGATGATCATGTGGTTTTTGTTTTTCATTTTGTTGATGTAGTGTATCACGTTGATTGACTTGCGGGTGTTGAACCATCCCTGTGTCCCTGGTATAAATCCCACTTGATCATGGTGTATAATCTTTTTGATGTATTGCTGTAATCGGTTTGCCAAAATTTGGTTGAGGATTTTTGCATCTATGTTCATCAGTGATATCGGCCTGTAGTTCTCCTTCTTTGTGTTGTCCTTGTCAGGTTTGGGGATCAGAGTGATGTTGGCTTCATAGAATGTGTTAGGGAGTTCTCCATCTTTCTCAATTTTCTGGAACAGTTTGAGGAGAATAGCTACAAAGAACTCACACTGCTTAACAACAAAAAAACAAACAACCCGATCAAAAAATGGGCAGAGGACATGAACAGACATTTCTCCAAAGAAGATATGAATATGGCCAATAGACACATGAAAAGATGTTCATCATCGCTAATCATCAGGGAAATGCAAATCAAAACTACACTAAGATATCACCTTACCCCCGTTAGATTGGCAAAAACATCCAAAACCAAGAACGACAAATGTTGGAGAGGTTGTGGAGAAAGAGGAACCCTCATACACTGTTGGTGGGAATGCAAACTGGTACAGCCACTATGGAAAACAGTATGGAGATTTCTCAAAAAGTTAAAAATAGAAATACCCTATGACCCAGCCATCCCATTACTGGGTATCTATCCTAAGAACCTGATATCAGATATCTCAAGAGTCCGTTGCACCCCTATGTTCATCGCAGCATTATTTACAATAGCCAAGACGTGGAACCAGCCTACGTGCCCAGAAACTGATGATTGGATAAAGAAGATGTGGTATATATACACAACGGAATACTACTCAGCCATAAAAAAAGACGACATTGGCCCATTCACAACAATGTGGATGGACCTCGAGGGCATTATGTTAAGCGAAATAAGTCAGTCAGAGAAAGACAGACTCTATATGACTCCACTCATAGGTGGAAATTAGTATATTGAGAAGGAGATCTGATCGGTGGTTACCAGGGAAAAGGGGGGGTGGGGGGAGGGCACGGAGGGGGAAGTGGTGTTCCCACAACATGACTAACAAAAATGTACAACTGAAATTTCACAAGCTTGTAATCCATCATAACATTAATAAACCAAAAAAAAAAAAAAAAAGATGCTTTGGGGCCCATCTGCCCCTATGGAAAGAACGCAGCACTTTGTGCCTTGCAGCTCTAGGGCAATGTAGCACACCCAGAGCAGAAGTTCTACTTCAGCCAGATCAGGCCCGCAAAGAAACTGCGTTTCACAGGCCTTTGTAAGAGATGTTCCCGGTAGGCTGTTAGAGCACTGTGCAGAGCGAGTTGTTTCTTAGCTTCCCAGAGAGCTGGAAGCAAGATGCTTTGGGGCCCGTTAATTTTATACCCTGCTACTTTGCTGTAGTTGTTGATTATTTCTAATAGTTTTTCTGTGGATTCTTTGGGGTTTTCTATGTATAAGATCATGTCGTCTGCAAACAACGCGAGTTTTACTTCTTCGTTACCTATTTGGATTCCTTTTATTTTTTTTTCCTGCCGAATTGCTCTGGCCAGCACCTCCAGTACTATGTTGAATAGGAGTGGTGAAAGTGGGCACCCTTGTCTTGTTCCTGTCCTCAGAGGGATGGCTTTCAGCTTTTGTCCATTGAGTATGATGTTGGCTGTGGGTCTATCAT
This sequence comes from Equus asinus, assembly GCF_041296235.1. Lineage (NCBI taxonomy): Eukaryota > Metazoa > Chordata > Mammalia > Perissodactyla > Equidae > Equus > Equus asinus. Next base: position 73,734,189 of record NC_091790.1, on the reverse strand, counting down.
ATATGGCCTTTATTATGTTGAGGTACTTTCCTTCTATACCCATTTTACTGAGGGTTTTTATCATAAATGGGTGTTGGATCTTGTCGAATGCTTTCTCTGCGTCTATTGAGATGATCATGTGGTTTTTGTTTTTCATTTTGTTGATGTAGTGTATCACGTTGATTGACTTGCGGGTGTTGAACCATCCCTGTGTCCCTGGTATAAATCCCACTTGATCATGGTGTATAATCTTTTTGATGTATTGCTGTAATCGGTTTGCCAAAATTTGGTTGAGGATTTTTGCATCTATGTTCATCAGTGATATCGGCCTGTAGTTCTCCTTCTTTGTGTTGTCCTTGTCAGGTTTGGGGATCAGAGTGATGTTGGCTTCATAGAATGTGTTAGGGAGTTCTCCATCTTTCTCAATTTTCTGGAACAGTTTGAGGAGAATAGCTACAAAGAACTCACACTGCTTAACAACAAAAAAACAAACAACCCGATCAAAAAATGGGCAGAGGACATGAACAGACATTTCTCCAAAGAAGATATGAATATGGCCAATAGACACATGAAAAGATGTTCATCATCGCTAATCATCAGGGAAATGCAAATCAAAACTACACTAAGATATCACCTTACCCCCGTTAGATTGGCAAAAACATCCAAAACCAAGAACGACAAATGTTGGAGAGGTTGTGGAGAAAGAGGAACCCTCATACACTGTTGGTGGGAATGCAAACTGGTACAGCCACTATGGAAAACAGTATGGAGATTTCTCAAAAAGTTAAAAATAGAAATACCCTATGACCCAGCCATCCCATTACTGGGTATCTATCCTAAGAACCTGATATCAGATATCTCAAGAGTCCGTTGCACCCCTATGTTCATCGCAGCATTATTTACAATAGCCAAGACGTGGAACCAGCCTACGTGCCCAGAAACTGATGATTGGATAAAGAAGATGTGGTATATATACACAACGGAATACTACTCAGCCATAAAAAAAGACGACATTGGCCCATTCACAACAATGTGGATGGACCTCGAGGGCATTATGTTAAGCGAAATAAGTCAGTCAGAGAAAGACAGACTCTATATGACTCCACTCATAGGTGGAAATTAGTATATTGAGAAGGAGATCTGATCGGTGGTTACCAGGGAAAAGGGGGGGTGGGGGGAGGGCACGGAGGGGGAAGTGGTGTTCCCACAACATGACTAACAAAAATGTACAACTGAAATTTCACAAGCTTGTAATCCATCATAACATTAATAAACCAAAAAAAAAAAAAAAAAGATGCTTTGGGGCCCATCTGCCCCTATGGAAAGAACGCAGCACTTTGTGCCTTGCAGCTCTAGGGCAATGTAGCACACCCAGAGCAGAAGTTCTACTTCAGCCAGATCAGGCCCGCAAAGAAACTGCGTTTCACAGGCCTTTGTAAGAGATGTTCCCGGTAGGCTGTTAGAGCACTGTGCAGAGCGAGTTGTTTCTTAGCTTCCCAGAGAGCTGGAAGCAAGATGCTTTGGGGCCCGTTAATTTTATACCCTGCTACTTTGCTGTAGTTGTTGATTATTTCTAATAGTTTTTCTGTGGATTCTTTGGGGTTTTCTATGTATAAGATCATGTCGTCTGCAAACAACGCGAGTTTTACTTCTTCGTTACCTATTTGGATTCCTTTTATTTTTTTTTCCTGCCGAATTGCTCTGGCCAGCACCTCCTGTACTATGTTGAATAGGAGTGGTGAAAGTGGGCACCCTTGTCTTGTTCCTGTCCTCAGAGGGATGGCTTTCAGCTTTTGTCCATTGAGTATGATGTTGGCTGTGGGTCTATCATATATGGCCTTTATTATGTTGAGGTTCTTTCCTTCTATACCCATTTTACTGAGGGTTGTTATCATAAATGGGTGTTGGATCTTGTCGAATGCTTTCTCTGCGTCTATTGAGATGATCATGTGGTTTTTGTTTTTCATTTTGTTGATGTAGTGTATCACGTTGATTGACTTGCGGGTGTTGAACCATCCCTGTGTCCCTGGTATAAATCCCACTTGATCATGGTGTATAATCTTTTTGATGTATTGCTGTAATCGGTTTGCCAAAATTTGGTTGAGGATTTTTGCATCTATGTTCATCAGTGATATCGGCCTGTAGTTCTCCTTCTTTGTGTTGTCCTTGTCAGGTTTGGGGATCAGAGTGATGTTGGCTTCATAGAATGTGTTAGGGAGTTCTCCATCTTTCTCAATTTTCTGGAACAGTTTGAGGAGAATAGCTACAAAGAACTCACACTGCTTAACAACAAAAAAACAAACAACCCGATCAAAAAATGGGCAGAGGACATGAACAGACATTTCTCCAAAGAAGATATGAATATGGCCAATAGACACATGAAAAGATGTTCATCATCGCTAATCATCAGGGAAATGCAAATCAAAACTACACTAAGATATCACCTTACCCCCGTTAGATTGGCAAAAACATCCAAAACCAAGAACGACGAATGTTGGAGAGGTTGTGGAGAAAGAGGAACCCTCATACACTGTTGGTGGGAATGCAAACTGGTACAGCCACTATGGAAAACAGTATGGAGATTTCTCAAAAAGTTAAAAATAGAAATACCCTATGACCCAGCCATCCCATTACTGGGTATCTATCCTAAGAACCTGATATCAGATATCTCAAGAGTCCGTTGCACCCCTATGTTCATCGCAGCATTATTTACAATAGCCAAGACGTGGAACCAGCCTACATGCCCAGAAACTGATGATTGCATAAAGAAGATGTGGTATATATACACAATGGAATACTACTCAGCCATAAAAAAAGACGACATTGGCCCATTCACAACAATGTGGATGGACCTCGAGGGCATTATGTTAAGCGAAATAAGTCAGTCAGAGAAAGACGAACTCTATATGACTCCACTCATAGGTGGAAATTAGTATATTGAGAAGGAGATCTGATCGGTGGTTACCAGGGAAAAGGGGGGGTGGGGGGAGGGCACGGAGGGGGAAGTGGTGTTCCCACAACATGACTAACAAAAATGTACAACTGAAATTTCACAAGCTTGTAATCCATCATAAGATTAATAAACAACAACAACAAAAAAAAGATGCTTTGGGGCCCATCTGCCCCTATGGAAAGAACGCAGCACTTTGTGCCTTGCAGCTCTAGGGCAATGTAGCACACCCAGAGCAGAAGTTCTACTTCAGCCAGATCAGGCCTGCAAAGAAACTTCGTTTCACAGGCCTTTGTAAGAGATGTTCCCAGTAGGCTGTTAGAGCACTGTGCAGAGCGACTTGTTTCTTAGCTTCCCAAAGAGCTGGAAGCAAGATGCTTTGGGGCCAATCTGCCCCTATGGAAAGAACGCAGCACTTTGTGCCTTGCAGCTCTAGGGCAATGCAGCACACCCCGAGCAGAAGTTGTATTTCAGCCAGATCAGGCCTGCAAAGAAACTGCGTTTCACAGGCCTTTGTAAGAGATGTTCCCGGTAGGCTGTTAGAGCACTGTGCAGAGCGAGTTGTTTCTTAGCTTCCCAAGGGGCTGGAAGCAAGATGCTTTAGGGGCCATCTGCCCTTAAGGAAAGAAGGCAGCACTTTGTGCCTTGCATCTCTAGGGCAATGTAGCACACCCAGAGCAGATGTTCTACTTCTCCCAGGTCAGGCCTGCAAAGAAACTGCGTTTCACAGGCCTTTGTAAGAGATGTTCCCGGTAGGCTGTTAGAGCACTGTGCAGAGCGAGTTGTTTCTGAGCTTCCCAAAGAGCTGGAAGCAAGATGCTTTGGGGCCCTCTCACCCTTTGGAAAGAAGGCAGCACTTTGTGCCTTGCAGCTCTAGGGCAATGTAGCACACCCAGAGCCGAAGTTCTACTTCAGCTAGATCAGACCTGCAAAGAAACTTCGTTTCACAGGCCTTTGTAAGAGATGTTCCCGGTAGGCTGTAAGAGCACTGTGCAGAGCGACTAGTTTCTTTGCTTCCCAGAGAGCTGGAAGCAAGATGCTTTGGGGCCCATCTGCCCCTATGGAAAGAACGCAGCTCTTTGTGCCTTGCAGCTCTAGGGCAATACAGCACACCCCGAGCAGAAGTTGTACTTCAGCCAGATCAGACCTGCAAAGAAACTGCGTTTCACAGGCCTTTGTAAGAGATGTTCCCTGTAGGCTGTTAGAGAACTGTGCAGAGCGAGTTGTTTCTTAGCTTCCCAAAGACCTGGAAGCCAGATGCTTTGGGGCCCATCGGCCGTTAAGTAAAGAAGGCAGCACTTTGTGCCTTTCAGCTCTAGGGCAATGCAGCACACCCCGAGCAGAAGTTCTACTTCAGCCAGATCAGGCCTGCAAAGAAACTGCGTTTCACAGGCCTTTGTAAGAGATGTTCCCCTTAGGCTGTTAGAGCACTGTGCAGAGCGAGTTGTTTCTTAGCTTCCCAGAGAGCTGGAAGCAAGATGCTTTGGGGCCCGTTAATTTTATACCCTGCTACTTTGCTGTAGTTGTTGATTATTTCTAATAGTTTTTCTGTGGATTCTTTGGGGTTTTCTATGTATAAGATCATGTCGTCTGCAAACAACGCGAGTTTTACTTCTTCGTTACCTATTTGGATTCCTTTTATTTTTTTTTCCTGCCGAATTGCTCTGGCCAGCACCTCCAGTACTATGTTGAATAGGAGTGGTGAAAGTGGGCACCCTTGTCTTGTTCCTGTCCTCAGAGGGATGGCTTTCAGCTTTTGTCCATTGAGTATGATGTTGGCTGTGGGTCTATCATATATGGCCTTTATTATGTTGAGGTACTTTCCTTCTACACCCATTTTACTGAGGGTTTTTATCATAAATGGGTGTTGGATCTTGTCGAATGCTTTCTCTGCGTCTATTGAGATGATCATGTGGTTTTTGTTTTTCATTTTGTTGATGTAGTGTATCACGTTGATTGACTTGCGGGTGTTGAACCATCCCTGTGTCCCTGGTATAAATCCCACTTGATCATGGTGTATAATCTTTTTGATGTATTGCTGTAATCGGTTTGCCAAAATTTGGTTGAGGATTTTTGCATCTATGTTCATCAGTGATATTGGCCTGTAGTTCTCCTTCTTTGTGTTGTCCTTGTCAGGTTTGGGGATCAGAGTGATGTTGGCTTCATAGAATGTGTTAGGGAGTTCTCCATCTTTCTCAATTTTCTGGAACAGTTTGAGGAGAATAGGTACAAAGAACTCACACTGCTTAACAACAAAAAAACAAACAACCCGATCAAAAAATGGGCAGAGGACATGAACAGACATTTCTCAAAAGAAGATATGAATATGGCCAATAGACACATGAAAAGATGTTCATCATCGCTAATCATCAGGGAAATGCAAATCAAAACTACACTAAGATATCACCTTACCCCCGTTAGATTGGCAAAAACATCCAAAACCAAGAACGACGAATGTTGGAGAGGTTGTGGAGAAAGAGGAACCCTCATACACTGTTGGTGGGAATGCAAACTGGTACAGCCACTATGGAAAACAGTATGGAGATTTCTCAAAAAGTTAAAAATAGAAATACCCTATGACCCAGCCATCCCATTACTGGGTATCTATCCTAAGAACCTGATATCAGATATCTCAAGAGTCCGTTGCACCCCTATGTTCATCGCAGCATTATTTACAATAGCCAAGACGTGGAACCAGCCTACATGCCCAGAAACTGATGATTGGATAAAGAAGATGTGGTATATATACACAACGGAATACTACTCAGCCATAAAAAAAGACGACATTTTCCCATTCACAACAATGTGGATGGACCTCGAGGGCATTATGTTAAGCGAAATAAGTCAGTCAGAGAAAGACGAACTCTATATGACTCCACTCATAGGTGGAAATTAGTATATTGAGAAGGAGATCTGATCGGTGGTTACCAGGGAAAAGGGGGGGTGGGGGCAGGGCACGGAGGGGGAAGTGGTGTTCCCACAACATGACTAACAAAAATGTACAACTGAAATTTCACAAGCTTGTAATCCATCATAACATTAATAAACAAAAAAAAAAAAAAAAGATGCTTTGGGGCCCATCTGCCCCTATGGAAAGAACGCAGCACTTTGTGCCTTGCATCTCTAGGGCAATGTAGCACACCCAGAGCAGAAGTTCTACTTCAGCCAGATCAGGCCCGCAAAGAAACTGCGTTTCACAGGCCTTTGTAAGAGATGTTCCCGGTAGGCTGTTAGAGCACTGTGCAGAGCGAGTTGTTTCTTAGCTTCCCAAAGAGCTGGAAGCAAGATGCTTTAGGGGCCATCTGCCCTTAAGTAAAGAAGGCAGCACTTTGTGCCTTGCAGCTCTAGGGCAATGTAGCACACCCAGTGCAGAAGTTCTACTTCAGCCAGATCAGGCCTGCAAAGAAACTGCGTTTCACAGGCCTTTGTAAGAGATGTTCCCGGTAGGCTGTTAGAGCACTGTGCAGAGCGAGTTGTTTCTTAGCTTCCCAAAGAGCTGGAAGCAAGATGCTTTGGGGCCCTTCTCACCCTTTGGAAAGAAGGCAGCACTTTGTGCCTTACAGCTCTAGGGCAATGTAGCACACCCAGAGCAGAAGTTCTTCTTCAGCCAGATCAGGCCTGCAAAGAAACTGCGTTTCACAGGACTTTGTGAGAGATGTTCCCTGTAGGCTGTTAGAGCACTGTGCACAGCGAGTTCTTTCTTAGCTTCCCAAAGACCTGGAAGCAAGATGCTTTGGGGGCCATCTGCCCTTAAGGAAAGAAGGCAGCACTTTGTGCCTTTCAGCTCTAGGGCAATGCAGCACACCCCGAGCAGAAGTTCTACTTCAGCCAGATCAGGCCTGCAAAGAAACTGCGTTTCACAGGCCTTTGTAAGAGATGTTCCCGGTAGGCTGTTAGAGCACTGTGCAGAGCGAGTTTTTCTTAGCTTCCCAGAGAGCTGGAAGCAAGATGCTTTGGGGCCCGTTAATTTTATACCCTGCTACTTTGCTGTAGTTGTTGATTATTTCTAATAGTTTTTCTGTGGATTCTTTGGGGTTTTCTATGTATAAGATCATGTCGTCTGCAGACAACGCGAGTTTTACTTCTTCGTTACCTATTTGGATTCCTTTTATTTTTTTTTCCTGCCGAATTGCTCTGGCCAGCACCTCCAGTACTATGTTGAATAGGAGTGGTGAAAGTGGGCACCCTTGTCTTGTTCCTGTCCTCAGAGGGATGGCTTTCAGCTTTTGTCCATTGAGTATGATGTTGGCTGTGGGTCTATCATATATGGCCTTTATTATGTTGAGGTACTTTCCTTCTATACCCATTTTACTGAGGGTTGTTATCATAAATGGGTGTTGGATCTTGTCGAATGCTTTCTCTGCGTCTATTGAGATGATCATGTGGTTTTTGTTTTTCATTTTGTTGATGTAGTGTATCACGTTGATTGACTTGCGGGTGTTGAACCATCCCTGTGTCCCTGGTATAAATCCCACTTGATCATGGTGTATAATCTTTTTGATGTATTGCTGTAATCGGTTTGCCAAAATTTTGTTGAGGATTTTTGCATCTATGTTCATCAGTGATATCGGCCTGTAGTTCTCCTTCTTTGTGTTGTCCTTGTCAGGTTTGGGGATCAGAGTGATGTTGGCTTCATAGAATGTGTTAGGGAGTTCTCCATCTTTCTCAATTTTCTGGAACAGTTTGAGGAGAATAGGTACAAAGAACTCACACTGCTTAACAACAAAAAAACAAACAACCCGATCAAAAAATGGGCAGAGGACATGAACAGACATTTCTCAAAAGAAGATATGAATATGGGCAATAGACACATGAAAAGATGTTCATCATCGCTAATCATCAGGGAAATGCAAATCAAAACTACACTAAGATATCACCTTACCCCCGTTAGATTGGCAAAAACATCCAAAACCAAGAACGACAAATGTTGGAGAGGTTGTGGAGAAAGAGGAACCCTCATACACTGTTGGTGGGAATGCAAACTGGTACAGCCACTATGGAAAACAGTATGGAGATTTCTCAAAAAGTTAAAAATAGAAATACCCTATGACCCAGCCATCCCATTACTGAGTATCTATCCTAAGAACCTGATATCAGATATCTCAAGAGTCCGTTGCACCCCTATGTTCATCGCAGCATTATTTACAATAGCCAAGACGTGGAACCAGCCTACATGCCCAGAAACTGATGATTGGATAAAGAAGATGTGGTATATATACAAAATGGAATACTACTCAGCCATAAAAAAAGACGACATTGGCCCATTCACAACAATGTGGATGGACCTCGAGGGCATTATGTTAAGCGAAATAAGTCAGTCAGAGAAAGAAGCACTCTATATGACTCCACTCATAGGTGGAAATTAGTATATTGAGAAGGAGATCTGATCGGTGGTTACCAGGGAAAAGGGGGGGTGGGGGAGGGCACGGAGGGGGAAGTGGTGTTCCCACAACATGACTAACAAAAATGTACAACTGAAATTTCACAAGCTTGTAATCCATCATAAGATTAATAAACAAAAACAAAAAAAAAAAGATTCTTTGGGGCCCATCTGCCCCTATGGAAAGAACGCAGCACTTTGTGCCTTGCAGCTCTAGGGCAATGTAGCACACCCAGAGCAGAAGTTCTACTTCAGCCAGATCAGGCCTGCAAAGAAACTGCGTTTCACAGGCCTTTGTAAGAGATGTTCCCGGTAGGCTGTTAGAGCACTGTGCAGAGCGAGTTGTTTCTTAGCTTCCCAAAGAGCTGGAAGCAAGATGCTTTGGGGCCCTTCTCACCCTTTGGAAAGAAGTCAGCACTTTGTGCCTTGCAGCTCTAGGGCAATGTAGCACACCCATAGCAGAAGTTCTACTTCAGCCAGATCAGGCCTGCAAAGAAACTGCGTTTCACAGGCCTTTGTAAGAGATGTTCCCGGTAGGCTGTTAGAGCACTGTGCAGAGCGAGTTGTTTCCTAGCTTCCCAAAGAGCTGGAAGCAAGATGCTTTGGGGCCCTTCTCACCCTTTGGAAAGAAGGCAGCACTTTGTGCCTTGCAGCTCTAGGGCAATGTAGCACACCCAGAGCAGTTGTTCTACTTCTGCCAGGTCACGTCTGCAAAGAAACTTCGTTTCACAGGCCTTTGTAAGAGATGTTCCCAGTAGGCTGTTCGAGCACTGTGCAGAGCGACTTGTTTCTTAGCTTCCCAAAGAGCTGGAAGCAAGATGCTTTGGGGCCAATCTGCCCCTATGGAAAGAACGCAGCACTTTGTGCCTTGCAGCTCTAGGGCAATGCAGCACACCCCGAGCAGAAGTTGTATTTCAGCCAGATCAGGCCTGCAAAGAAACTGCGTTTCACAGGCCTTTGTAAGAGATGTTCCCGGTAGGCTGTTAGAGCACTGTGCAGAGCGAGTTGTTTCTTAGCTTCCCAAGGGGCTGGAAGCAAGATACTTTAGGGGCCATCTGCCCTTAAGGAAAGAAGGCAGCACTTTGTGCCTTGCATCTCAAGGGCAATGTAGCACACCCAGAGCAGATGTTCTACTTCTCCCAGGTCAGGCCTGCAAAGAAACTGCGTTTCACAGGCCTTTGTAAGAGATGTTCCCGGTAGGCTGTTGGAGCACTGTGCAGAGCGAGTTGTTTCTGAGCTTCCCAGAGAGCTGGAAGCAAGATGCTTTGGGGCCCATCTGCCCCTATGGAAAGAACGCAGCTCTTTGTGCCTTGCAGCTCTAGGGCAATACAGCACACCCCGAGCAGAAGTTGTACTTCAGCCAGATCAGACCTGCAAAGAAACTGAGTTTCACAGGCCTTTGTAAGAGATGTTCCCTGTAGGCTGTTAGAGAACTGTGCAGAGCGAGTTGTTTCTTAGCTTCCCAAAGACCTGGAAGCCAGATGCTTTGGGGCCCATCTGCCGTTAAGTAAAGAAGGCAGCACTTTGTGCCTTTCAGCTCTAGGGCAATGCAGCACACCCCGAGCAGAAGTTCTACTTCAGCCAGATCAGGCCTGCAAAGAAACTGCGTTTCACAGGCCTTTGTAAGAGATGTTCCCCTTAGGCTGTTAGAGCACTGTGCAGAGCGAGTTGTTTCTTAGCTTCCCAGAGAGCTGGAAGCAAGATGCTTTGGGGCCCGTTAATTTTATACCCTGCTACTTTGCTGTAGTTGTTGATTATTTCTAATAGTTTTTCTGTGGATTCTTTGGGGTTTTCTATGTATAAGATCATGTCGTCTGCAAACAACGCGAGTTTTACTTCTTCGTTACCTATTTGGATTCCTTTTATTTTTTTTTCCTGCCGAATTGCTCTGGCCAGCACCTCCAGTACTATGTTGAATAGGAGTGGTGAAAGTGGGCACCCTTGTCTTGTTCCTGTCCTCAGAGGGATGGCTTTCAGCTTTTGTCCATTGAGTATGATGTTGGCTGTGGGTCTATCATATATGTTCTTTATTATGTTGAGGTACTTTCCTTCTACACCCATTTTACTGAGGGTTTTTATCATAAATGGGTGTTGGATCTTGTCGAATGCTTTCTCTGCGTCTATTGAGATGATCATGTGGTTTTTGTTTTTCATTTTGTTGATGTAGTGTATCACGTTGATTGACTTGCGGGTGTTGAACCATCCCTGTGTCCCTGGTATAAATCCCACTTGATCATGGTGTATAATCTTTTTGATGTATTGCTGTAATCGGTTTGCCAAAATTTGGTTGAGGATTTTTGCATCTATGTTCATCAGTGATATTGGCCTGTAGTTCTCCTTCTTTGTGTTGTCCTTGTCAGGTTTGGGGATCAGAGTGATGTTGGCTTCATAGAATGTGTTAGGGAGTTCTCCATCTTTCTCAATTTTCTGGAACAGTTTGAGGAGAATAGGTACAAAGAACTCACACTGCTTAACAACAAAAAAACAAACAACCCGATCAAAAAATGGGCAGAGGACATGAACAGACATTTCTCAAAAGAAGATATGAATATGGGCAATAGACACATGAAAAGATGTTCATCATCGCTAATCATCAGGGAAATGCAAATCAAAACTACACTAAGATATCACCTTACCCCCGTTAGATTGGCAAAAACATCCAAAACCAAGAACGACGAATGTTGGAGAGGTTGTGGAGAAAGAGGAACCCTCATACACTGTTGGTGGGAATGCAAACTGGTACAGCCACTATGGAAAACAGTATGGAGATTTCTCAAAAAGTTAAAAATAGAAATACCCTATGACCCAGCCATCCCATTACTGGGTATCTATCCTAAGAACCTGATATCAGATATCTCAAGAGTCCGTTGCACCCCTATGTTCATCGCAGCATTATTTACAATAGCCAAGACGTGGAACCAGCCTACATGCCCAGAAACTGATGATTGGATAAAGAAGATGTGGTATATATACACAACGGAATACTACTCAGCCATAAAAAAAGACGACATTTTCCCATTCACAACAATGTGGATGGACCTCGAGGGCATTATGTTAAGCGAAATAAGTCAGTCAGAGAAAGACGAACTCTATATGACTCCACTCATAGGTGGAAATTAGTATATTGAGAAGGAGATCTGATCGGTGGTTACCAGGGAAAAGGGGGGGTGGGGGCAGGGCACGGAGGGGGAAGTGGTGTTCCCACAACATGACTAACAAAAATGTACAACTGAAATTTCACAAGCTTGTAATCCATCATAACATTAATAAACAAAAAAAAAAAAAAAGATGCTTTGGGGCCCATCTGCCCCTATGGAAAGAACGCAGCACTTTGTGCCTTGCATCTCTAGGGCAATGTAGCACACCCAGAGCAGAAGTTCTACTTCAGCCAGATCAGGCCCGCAAAGAAACTGCGTTTCACAGGCCTTTGTAAGAGATGTTCCCGGTAGGCTGTTAGAGCACTGTGCAGAGCGAGTTGTTTCTTAGCTTCCCAAAGAGCTGGAAGCAAGATGCTTTAGGGGCCATCTGCCCTTAAGTAAAGAAGGCAGCACTTTGTGCCTTGCAGCTCTAGGGCAATGTAGCACACCCAGTGCAGAAGTTCTACTTCAGCCAGATCAGGCCTGCAAAGAAACTGCGTTTCACAGGCCTTTGTAAGAGATGTTCCCGGTAGGCTGTTAGAGCACTGTGCAGAGCGAGTTGTTTCTTAGCTTCCCAAAGAGCTGGAAGCAAGATGCTTTGGGGCCCTTCTCACCCTTTGGAAAGAAGGCAGCACTTTGTGCCTTACAGCTCTAGGGCAATGTAGCACACCCAGAGCAGAAGTTCTTCTTCAGCCAGATCAGGCCTGCAAAGAAACTGCGTTTCACAGGACTTTGTGAGAGATGTTCCCTGTAGGCTGTTAGAGCACTGTGCACAGCGAGTTCTTTCTTAGCTTCCCAAAGACCTGGAAGCAAGATGCTTTGGGGGCCATCTGCCCTTAAGGAAAGAAGGCAGCACTTTGTGCCTTTCAGCTCTAGGGCAATGCAGCACACCCCGAGCAGAAGTTCTACTTCAGCCAGATCAGGCCTGCAAAGAAACTGCGTTTCACAGGCCTTTGTAAGAGATGTTCCCGGTAGGCTGTTAGAGCACTGTGCAGAGCGAGTTTTTCTTAGCTTCCCAGAGAGCTGGAAGCAAGATGCTTTGGGGCCCGTTAATTTTATACCCTGCTACTTTGCTGTAGTTGTTGATTATTTCTAATAGTTTTTCTGTGGATTCTTTGGGGTTTTCTATGTATAAGATCATGTCGTCTGCAAACAACGCGAGTTTTACTTCTTTGTTACCTATTTGGATTCCTTTTATTTTTTTTTCCTGCCGAATTGCTCTGGCCAGCACCTCCAGTACTATGTTGAATAGGAGTGGTGAAAGTGGGCACCCTTGTCTTGTTCCTGTCCTCAGAGGGATGGCTTTCAGCTTCTGTCCATTGAGTATGATGTTGGCTGTGGGTCTATCATATATGGCCTTTATTATGTTGAGGTACTTTCCTTCTACACCCATTTTACTGAGGGTTGTTATCATAAATGGGTGTTGGATCTTGTCGAATGCTTTCTCTGCGTCTATTGAGATGATCATGTGGTTTTTGTTTTTCATTTTGTTGATGTAGTGTATCACGTTGATTGACTTGCGGGTGTTGAACCATCCCTGTGTCCCTGGTATAAATCCCACTTGATCATGGTGTATAATCTTTTTGATGTATTGCTGTAATCGGTTTGCCAAAATTTGGTTGAGGATTTTTGCATCTATGTTCATCAGTGATATCGGCCTGTAGTTCTCCTTCTTTGTGTTGTCCTTGTCAGGTTTGGGGATCAGAGTGATGTTGGCTTCATAGAATGTGTTAGGGAGTTCTCCATCTTTCTCAATTTTCTGGAACAGTTTGAGGAGAATAGGTACAAAGAACTCACACTGCTTAACAACAAAAAAACAAACAACCCGATCAAAACATGGGCAGAGGACATGAACAGACATTTCTCAAAAGAAGATATGAATATGGCCAATAGACACATGAAAAGATGTTCATCATCGCTAATCATCAGGGAAATGCAAATCAAAACTACACTAAGATATCACCTTACCCCCGTTAGATTGGCAAAAACATCCAAAACCAAGAACGACAAATGTTGGAGAGGTTGTGGAGAAAGAGGAACCCTCATACACTGTTGGTGGGAATGCAAACTGGTACAGCCACTATGGAAAACAGTATGGAGATTTCTCAAAAAGTTAAAAATAGAAATACCCTATGACCCAGCCATCCCATTACTGAGTATCTATCCTAAGAACCTGATATCAGATATCTCAAGAGTCTGTTGCACCCCTATGTTCATCGCAGCATTATTTACAATAGCCAAGACGTGGAACCAGCCTACATGCCCAGAAACTGATGATTGGATAAAGAAGATGTGGTATATATACACAATGGAATACTACTCAGCCATAAAAAAAGACGACATTGGCCCATTCACAACAATGTGGATGGACCTCGAGGGCATTATGTTAAGCGAAATAAGTCAGTCAGAGAAAGAAGCACTCTATATGACTCCACTCATAGGTGGAAATTAGTATATTGAGAAGGAGATCTGATCGGTGGTTACCAGGGAAAAGGGGGGGTGGGGGAGGGCACGGAGGGGGAAGTGGTGTTCCCACAACATGACTAACAAAAATGTACAACTGAAATTTCACAAGCTTGTAATCCATCATAAGATTAATAAACAAACAAAAAAAAAAAAAGATTCTTTGGGGCCCATCTGCCCCTATGGAAAGAACGCAGCACTTTGTGCCTTGCAGCTCTAGGGCAATGTAGCACACCCAGAGCAGAAGTTCTACTTCAGCCAGATCAGGCCTGCAAAGAAACTGCGTTTCACAGGCCTTTGTAAGAGATGTTCCCGGTAGGCTGTTAGAGCACTGTGCAGAGCGAGTTGTTTCCTAGCTTCCCAAAGAGCCGGAAGCAAGATGCTTTGGGGCCCTTCTCACCCTTTGGAAAGAAGGCAGCACTTTGTGCCTTGCAGCTCTAGGGCAATGTAGCACACCCAAAGCAGAAGTTCTACTTCAGCCAGATCAGACCTGCAAAGAAACTGCGTTTCACAGGCCTTTGTAAGAGATGTTCCCTGTAGGCTGTTAGAGCACTGTGCAGAGCGAGTTGCTTCTTAGCTTCCCAAGGAGATGGAAGCAAGATGCTTTAGGGGCCATCTGCCCTTAAGGAAAGAAGGCAGCACTTTGTGCCTTGCAGCTCTAGGGCAATGTAGCACACCCAGAGCAGTTGTTCTACTTCTGCCAGGTCAGGCCTGCAAAGAAACTTCGTTTCACAGGCCTTTGTAAGAGATGTTCCCAGTAGGCTGTTAGAGCACTGTGCAGAGCGACTTGTTTCTTAGCTTCCCAAAGAGCTGGAAGCAAGATGCTTTGGGGCCAATCTGCCACTATGGAAAGAACGCAGCACTTTGTGCCTTGCAGCTCTAGGGCAATGCAGCACACCCCGAGCAGAAGTTGTATTTCAGCCAGATCAGGCCTGCAAAGAAACTGCGTTTCATAGGCCTTTGTAAGAGATGTTCCCGGTAGGCTGTTAGAGCACTGTGCAGAGCGAGTTGTTTCTTAGCTTCCCAAGGGGCTGGAAGCAAGATGCTTTAGGGGCCATCTGCCCTTAAGGAAAGAAGGCAGCACTTTGTGCCTTGCATCTCTAGGGCAATGTAGCACACCCAGAGCAGATGTTCTACTTCTCCCAGGTCAGGCCTGCAAAGAAACTGCGTTTCACAGGCCTTTGTAAGAGATGTTCCCGGTAGGCTGTTAGAGCACTGTGCAGAGCGAGTTGTTTCTTAGCTTCCCAACGAGCTGGAAGCAAGATGCTTTAGGGGCCATCTGCCCTTAAGGAAAGAAGGCAACACTTTGTGCCTTGCAGGTCTAGGGCAATGTAGCACACCCAGAGCAGAAGTTCTACTTCAGCCACATCAGGCCTGCAAAGAAACTGCGTTTCACAGGCCTTTGTAAGAGATGTTCCCGGTAGGCTGTTAGAGCACTGTGCAGAGCGAGTTGTTTCTTAGCTTCCCAAAGAGCTGGAAGCAAGATGCTTTGGGGCCCTTCTCACCCTTTGGAAAGAAGGCAGCACTTTGTGCCTTACAGCTCTAGGGCAAAGTAGCACACCCAGAGCAGAAGTTCTTCTTCAGCCAGATCAGGCCTGCAAAGGAACTGCGTTTCACAGGCCTTTGTAAGAGATGTTCCCTGTAGGCTGTTAGAGCACTGTGCAGAGCGAGTTCTTTCTTAGCTTCCCAAAGACCTGGAAGCCAGATGCTTTGGGGGCCATCTGCCGTTAAGTAAAGAAGGCAGCACTTTGTGCCTTTCAGCTCTAGGGCAATGCAGCACACCCCGAGCAGAAGTTCTACTTCAGCCAGATCAGGCCTGCAAAGAAACTGCGTTTCACAGGCCTTTGTAAGAGATGTTCCCGGTAGGCTGTTAGAGCACTGTGCAGAGCGAGTTGTTTCTTAGCTTCCCAGAGAGCTGGAAGCAAGATGCTTTGGGGCCCGTTAATTTTATACCCTGCTACTTTGCTGTAGTTGTTGATTACTTCTAATAGTTTTTCTGTGGATTCTTTGGGGTTTTCTATGTATAAGATCATGTCGTCTGCAAACAACGCGAGTTTTACTTCTTCGTTACCTATTTGGATTCCTTTTATTTTTTTTTCCTGCCGAATTGCTCTGGCCAGCACCTCCAGTACTATGTTGAATAGGAGTGGTGAAAGTGGGCACCCTTGTCTTGTTCCTGTCCTCAGAGGGATGGCTTTCAGCTTTTGTCCATTGAGTATGATGTTGGCTGTGGGTCTATCATATATGGCCTTTATTATGTTGAGGTACTTTCCTTCTACACCCATTTTACTGAGGGTTTTTATCATAAATGGGTGTTGGATCTTGTCGAATGCTTTCTCTGCGTCTATTGAGATGATCATGTGGTTTTTGTTTTTCATTTTGTTGATGTAGTGTATCACGTTGATTGACTTGCGGGTGTTGAACCATCCCTGTGTCCCTGGTATAAATCCCACTTGATCATGGTGTATAATCTTTTTGATGTATTGCTGTAATCGGTTTGCCAAAATTTGGTTGAGGATTTTTGCATCTATGTTCATCAGTGATATCGGCCTGTAGTTCTCCTTCTTTGTGTTGTCCTTGTCAGGTTTGGGGATCAGAGTGATGTTGGCTTCATAGAATGTGTTAGGGAGTTCTCCATCTTTCTCAATTTTCTGGAACAGTTTGAGGAGAATAAGTACAAAGAACTCACACTGCTTAACAACAAAAAAACAAACAACCCGATCAAAAAATGGGCAGAGGACATGAACAGACATTTCTCCAAAGAAGATATGAATATGGCCAATAGACACATGAAAAGATGTTCATCATCGCTAATCATCAGGGAAATGCAAATCAAAACTACACTAAGATATCACCTTACCCCCGTTAGATTGGCAAAAACATCCAAAACCAAGAACGACGAATGTTGGAGAGGTTGTGGAGAAAGAGGAACCCTCATACACTGTTGGTGGGAATGCAAACTGGTACAGCCACTATGGAAAACAGTATGGAGATTTCTCAAAAAGTTAAAAATAGAAATACCCTATGACCCAGCCATCCCATTACTGGGTATCTATCCTAAGAACCTGATATCAGATATCTCAAGAGTCCGTTGCACCCCTATGTTCATCGCAGCATTATTTACAATAGCCAAGACGTGGAACCAGCCTACATGCCCAGAAACTGATGATTGGATAAAGAAGATGTGGTATATATACACAACGGAATACTACTCAGCCATAAAAAAAGACGACATTTTCCCATTCACAACAATGTGGATGGACCTCGAGGGCATTATGTTAAGCGAAATAAGTCAGTCAGAGAAAGACAGACTCTATATGACTCCACTCATAGGTGGAAATTAGTATATTGAGAAGGAGATCTGATCGGTGGTTACCAGGGAAAAGGGGGGGTGGGGGGAGGGCACGGAGGGGGAAGTGGTGTTCCCACAACATGACTAACAAAAATGTACAACTGAAATTTCACAAGCTTGTAATCCATCATAACATTAATAAACAAACAAAAAAAAAAAGATGCTTTGGGGCCCATCTGCCCCTATGGAAAGAACGCAGCACTTTGTGCCTTGCAGCTCTAGGGCAATGTAGCACACCCAGAGCAGAAGTTCTACTTCAGCCAGATCAGGCCCGCAAAGAAACTGCGTTTCACAGGCCTTTGTAAGAGATGTTCCCGGTAGGCTGTTAGAGCACTGTGCAGAGCGAGTTGTTTCTTAGCTTCCCAACGAGCTGGAAGCAAGATGCTTTAGGGGCCATCTGCCCTTAAGGAAAGAAGGCAGCACTTTGTGCCTTGCAGCTCTAGGGCAATGTAGCACACCCAGAGCAGAAGTTCTACTTCAGCCAGATCAGGCCTGCAAAGAAACTGCGTTTCACAGGCCTTTGTAAGAGATGTTCCCGGTAGGCTGTTAGAGCACTGTGCAGAGCGAGTTCTTTCTTAGCTTCCCAAAGACCTGGAAGCCAGATGCTTTGGGGGCCATCTGCCCTTAAGGAAAGAAGGCAGCACTTTGTGCCTTTCAGCTCTAGGGCAATGCAGCACACCCCGAGCAGAAGTTCTACTTCAGCCAGATCAGGCCTGCAAAGAAACTGCGTTTCACAGGCCTTTGTAAGAGATGTTCCCGGTAGGCTGTTAGAGCACTGTGCAGAGCGAGTTGTTTCTTAGCTTCCCAGAGAGCTGGAAGCAAGATGCTTTGGGGCCCGTTAATTTTATACCCTGCTACTTTGCTGTAGTTGTTGATTACTTCTAATAGTTTTTCTGTGGATTCTTTGGGGTTTTCTATGTATAAGATCATGTCGTCTGCAAACAACGCGAGTTTTACTTCTTCGTTACCTATTTGGATTCCTTTTATTTTTTTTTCCTGCCGAATTGCTCTGGCCAGCACCTCCAGTACTATGTTGAATAGGAGTGGTGAAAGTGGGCACCCTTGTCTTGTTCCTGTCCTCAGAGGGATGGCTTTCAGCTTTTGTCCATTGAGTATGATGTTGGCTGTGGGTCTATCATATATGGCCTTTATTATGTTGAGGTACTTTCCTTCTACATCCATTTTACTGAGGGTTTTTATCATAAATGGGTGTTGGATCTTGTCGAATGCTTTCTCTGCGTCTATTGAGATGATCATGTGGTTTTTGTTTTTCATTTTGTTGATGTAGTGTATCACGTTGATTGACTTGCGGGTGTTGAACCATCCCTGTGTCCCTGGTATAAATCCCACTTGATCATGGTGTATAATCTTTTTGATGTATTGCTGTAATCGGTTTGCCAAAATTTGGTTGAGGATTTTTGCATCTATGTTCATCAGTGATATCGGCCTGTAGTTCTCCTTCTTTGTGTTGTCCTTGTCAGGTTTGGGGATCAGAGTGATGTTGGCTTCATAGAATGTGTTAGGGAGTTCTCCATCTTTCTCAATTTTCTGGAACAGTTTGAGGAGAATAGCTACAAAGAACTCACACTGCTTAACAACAAAAAAACAAACAACCCGATCAAAAAATGGGCAGAGGACATGAACAGACATTTCTCCAAAGAAGATATGAATATGGCCAATAGACACATGAAAAGATGTTCATCATCGCTAATCATCAGGGAAATGCAAATCAAAACTACACTAAGATATCACCTTACCCCCGTTAGATTGGCAAAAACATCCAAAACCAAGAACGACGAATGTTGGAGAGGTTGTGGAGAAAGAGGAACCCTCATACACTGTTGGTGGGAATGCAAACTGGTACAGCCACTATGGAAAACAGTATGGAGATTTCTCAAAAAGTTAAAAATAGAAATACCCTATGACCCAGCCATCCCATTACTGGGTATCTATCCTAAGAACCTGATATCAGATATCTCAAGAGTCCGTTGCACCCCTATGTTCATCGCAGCATTATTTACAATAGCCAAGACGTGGAACCAGCCTACATGCCCAGAAACTGATGATTGGATAAAGAAGATGTGGTATATATACACAACGGAATACTACTCAGCCATAAAAAAAGACGACATTTTACCATTCACAACAATGTGGATGGACCTCGAGGGCATTATGTTAAGCGAAATAAGTCAGTCAGAGAAAGACAGACTCTATATGACTCCACTCATAGGTGGAAATTAGTATATTGAGAAGGAGATCTGATCGGTGGTTACCAGGGAAAAGGGGGGGTGGGGGGAGGGCACGGAGGGGGAAGTGGTGTTCCCACAACATGACTAACAAAAATGTACAACTGAAATTTCACAAGCTTGTAATCCATCATAACATTAATAAACAAAAAAAAAAAAAAAGATGCTTTGGGGCCCATCTGCCCCTATGGAAAGAACGCAGCACTTTGTGCCTTGCAGCTCTAGGGCAATGTAGCACACCCAGAGCAGAAGTTCTACTTCAGCCAGATCAGGCCCGCAAAGAAACTGCGTTTCACAGGCCTTTGTAAGAGATGTTCCCGGTAGGCTGTTAGAACACTGTGCAGAGCGAGTTGTTTCTTAGCTTCCCAACGAGCTGGAAGCAAGATGCTTTAGGGGCCATCTGCCCTTAAGGAAAGAAGGCAGCACTTTGTGCCTTGCAGCTCTAGGGCAATGTAGCACACCCAGAGCAGAAGTTCTACTTCAGCCAGATCAGGCCTGCAAAGAAACTGCGTTTCACAGGCCTTTGTAAGAGATGTTCCCGGTAGGCTGTTAGAGCACTGTGCAGAGCGAGTTCTTTCTTAGCTTCCCAAAGACCTGGAAGCCAGATGCTTTGGGGGCCATCTGCCCTTAAGGAAAGAAGGCAGCACTTTGTGCCTTTCAGCTCTAGGGCAATGCAGCACACCCCGAGCAGAAGTTCTACTTCAGCCAGATCAGGCCTGCAAAGAAACTGCGTTTCACAGGCCTTTGTAAGAGATGTTCCCGGTAGGCTGTTAGAGCACTGTGCAGAGCGAGTTGTTTCTTAGCTTCCCAGAGAGCTGGAAGCAAGATGCTTTGGGGCCCGTTAATTTTATACCCTGCTACTTTGCTGTAGTTGTTGATTACTTCTAATAGTTTTTCTGTGGATTCTTTGGGGTTTTCTATGTATAAGATCATGTCGTCTGCAAACAACGAGAGTTTTACTTCTTCGTTACCTATTTGGATTCCTTTTATTTTTTTTTCCTGCCGAATTGCTCTGGCCAGCACCTCCAGTACTATGTTGAATAGGAGTGGTGAAAGTGGGCACCCTTGTCTTGTTCCTGTCCTCAGAGGGATGGCTTTCAGCTTTTGTCCATTGAGTATGATGTTGGCTGTGGGTCTATCATATATGGCCTTTATTATGTTGAGGTACTTTCCTTCTACATCCATTTTACTGAGGGTTTTTATCATAAATGGGTGTTGGATCTTGTCGAATGCTTTCTCTGCGTCTATTGAGATGATCATGTGGTTTTTGTTTTTCATTTTGTTGATGTAGTGTATCACGTTGATTGACTTGCGGGTGTTGAACCATCCCTGTGTCCCTGGTATAAATCCCACTTGATCATGGTGTATAATCTTTTTGATGTATTGCTGTAATCGGTTTGCCAAAATTTGGTTGAGGATTTTTGCATCTATGTTCATCAGTGATATCGGCCTGTAGTTCTCCTTCTTTGTGTTGTCCTTGTCAGGTTTGGGGATCAGAGTGATGTTGGCTTCATAGAATGTGTTAGGGAGTTCTCCATCTTTCTCAATTTTCTGGAACAGTTTGAGGAGAATAGCTACAAAGAACTCACACTGCTTAACAACAAAAAAACAAACAACCCGATCAAAAAATGGGCAGAGGACATGAACAGACATTTCTCCAAAGAAGATATGAATATGGCCAATAGACACATGAAAAGATGTTCATCATCGCTAATCATCAGGGAAATGCAAATCAAAACTACACTAAGATATCACCTTACCCCCGTTAGATTGGCAAAAACATCCAAAACCAAGAACGACGAATGTTGGAGAGGTTGTGGAGAAAGAGGAACCCTCATACACTGTTGGTGGGAATGCAAACTGGTACAGCCACTATGGAAAACAGTATGGAGATTTCTCAAAAAGTTAAAAATAGAAATACCCTATGACCCAGCCATCCCATTACTGGGTATCTATCCTAAGAACCTGATATCAGATATCTCAAGAGTCCGTTGCACCCCTATGTTCATCGCAGCATTATTGACAATAGCCAAGACGTGGAACCAGCCTACATGCCCAGAAACTGATGATTGGATAAAGAAGATGTGGTATATATACATAACGGAATACTACTCAGCCATAAAAAAAGACGACATTTTCCCATTCACAACAATGTGGATGGACCTCGAGGGCATTATGTTAAGCGAAATAAGTCAGTCAGAGAAAGACGAACTCTATATGACTCCACTCATAGGTGGAAATTAGTATATTGAGAAGGAGATCTGATCGGTGGTTACCAGGGAAAAGGGGGGGTGGGGGGAGGGCACGGAGGGGGAAGTGGTGTTCCCACAACATGACTAACAAAAAAGTACAACTGAAATTTCACAAGCTTGTAATCCATCATAACATTAATAAACAAACAAAAAAAAAAAAGATGCTTTGGGGCCCATCTGCCCCTATGGAAAGAACGCAGCACTTTGTGCCTTGCAGCTCTAGGGCAATGTAGCACACCCAGAGCAGAAGTTCTACTTCAGCCAGATCAGGCCCGCAAAGAAACTGCGTTTCACAGGCCTTTGTAAGAGATGTTCCCGGTAGGCTGTTAGAGCACTGTGCAGAGCGAGTTGTTTCTTAGCTTCCCAACGAGCTGGAAGCAAGATGCTTTAGGGGCCATCTGCCCTTAAGTAAAGAAGGCAGCACTTTGTGCCTTGCAGCTCTAGGGCAATGTAGCACACCCAGAGCAGAAGTTCTACTTCAGCCAGATCAGGCCTGCAAAGAAACTGCATTTCACAGGCCTTTGTAAGAGATGTTCCCGGTAGGCTGTTAGAGCACTGTGCAGAGCGAGTTGTTTCTTAGCTTCCCAAAGAGCTGGAAGCAAGATGCTTTGGGGCCCTTCTCACCCTTTGGAAAGAAGGCAGCACTTTGTGCCTTACAGCTCTAGGGCAATGTAGCACACCCAGAGCAGAAGTTCTTCTTCAGCCAGATCAGGCCTGCAAAGAAACTGCGTTTCACAGGCCTTTGTGAGAGATGTTCCCTGTAGGCTGTTAGAGCACTGTGCAGAGCGAGTTCTTTCTTAGCTTCCCAAAGACCTGGAAGCAAGATGCTTTGGGGGCCATCTGCCGTTAAATAAAGAAGGCAGCACTTTGTGCCTTTCAGCTCTAGGGCAATGCAGCACACCCCGAGCAGAAGTTCTACTTCAGCCAGATCAGGCCTGCAAAGAAACTGCGTTTCACAGGCCTTTGTAAGAGATGTTCCCGGTAGGCTGTTAGAGCACTGTGCAGAGCGAGTTTTTCTTAGCTTCCCAGAGAGCTGGAAGCAAGATGCTTTGGGGCCCGTTAATTTTATACCCTGCTACTTTGCTGTAGTTGTTGATTACTTCTAATAGTTTTTCTGTGGATTCTTTGGGGTTTTCTATGTATAAGATCATGTCGTCTGCAAACAACGCGAGTTTTACTTCTTCGTTACCTATTTGGATTCCTTTTATTTTTTTTTCCTGCCGAATTGCTCTGGCCAGCACCTCCAGTACTATGTTGAATAGGAGTGGTGAAAGTGGGCACCCTTGTCTTGTTCCTGTCCTCAGAGGGATGGCTTTCAGCTTTTGTCCATTGAGTATGATGTTGGCTGTGGGTCTATCATATATGGCCTTTATTATGTTGAGGTACTTTCCTTCTACACCCATTTTACTGAGGGTTTTTATCATAAATGGGTGTTGGATCTTGTCGAATGCTTTCTCTGCGTCTATTGAGATGATCATGTGGTTTTTGTTTTTCATTTTGTTGATGTAGTGTATCACGTTGATTGACTTGCGGGTGTTGAACCATCCCTGTGTCCCTGGTATAAATCCCACTTGATCATGGTGTATAATCTTTTTGATGTATTGCTGTAATCGGTTTGCCAAAATTTTGTTGAGGATTTTTGCATCTATGTTCATCAGTGATATCGGCCTGTAGTTCTCCTTCTTTGTGTTGTCCTTGTCAGGTTTGGGGATCAGAGTGATGTTGGCTTCATAGAATGTGTTAGGGAGTTCTCCATCTTTCTCAATTTTCTGGAACAGTTTGAGGAGAATAGGTACAAAGAACTCACACTGCTTAACAACAAAAAAACAAACAACCCGATCAAAAAATGGGCAGAGGACATGAACAGACATTTCTCCAAAGAAGATATGAATATGGCCAATAGACACATGAAAAGATGTTCATCATCGCTAATCATCAGGGAAATGCAAATCAAAACTACACTAAGATATCACCTTACCCCCGTTAGATTGGCAAAAACATCCAAAACCAAGAACGACGAATGTTGGAGAGGTTGTGGAGAAAGAGGAACCCTCATACACTGTTGGTGGGAATGCAAACTGGTACAGCCACTATGGAAAACAGTATGGAGATTTCTCAAAAAGTTAAAAATAGAAATACCCTATGACCCAGCCATCCCATTACTGGGTATCTATCCTAAGAACCTGATATCAGATATCTCAAGAGTCCGTTGCACCCCTATGTTCATCGCAGCATTATTTACAATAGCCAAGACGTGGAACCAGCCTACATGCCCAGAAACTGATGATTGGATAAAGAAGATGTGGTATATATACATAACGGAATACTACTCAGCCATAAAAAAAGACGACATTTTCCCATTCACAACAATGTGGATGGACCTCGAGGGCATTATGTTAAGCGAAATAAGTCAGTCAGAGAAAGACGAACTCTATATGACTCCACTCATAGGTGGAAATTAGTATATTGAGAAGGAGATCTGATCGGTGGTTACCAGGGAAAAGGGGGGGTGGGGGGAGGGCACGGAGGGGGAAGTGGTGTTCCCACAACATGACTAACAAAAAAGTACAACTGAAATTTCACAAGCTTGTAATCCATCATAACATTAATAAACAAACAAAAAAAAAAAAGATGCTTTGGGGCCCATCTGCCCCTATGGAAAGAACGCAGCACTTTGTGCCTTGCAGCTCTAGGGCAATGTAGCACACCCAGAGCAGAAGTTCTACTTCAGCCAGATCAGGCCCGCAAAGAAACTGCGTTTCACAGGCCTTTGTAAGAGATGTTCCCGGTAGGCTGTTAGAGCACTGTGCAGAGCGAGTTGTTTCTTAGCTTCCCAACGAGCTGGAAGCAAGATGCTTTAGGGGCCATCTGCCCTTAAGTAAAGAAGGCAGCACTTTGTGCCTTGCAGCTCTAGGGCAATGTAGCACACCCAGAGCAGAAGTTCTACTTCAGCCAGATCAGGCCTGCAAAGAAACTGCATTTCACAGGCCTTTGTAAGAGATGTTCCCGGTAGGCTGTTAGAGCACTGTGCAGAGCGAGTTGTTTCTTAGCTTCCCAAAGAGCTGGAAGCAAGATGCTTTGGGGCCCTTCTCACCCTTTGGAAAGAAGGCAGCACTTTGTGCCTTACAGCTCTAGGGCAATGTAGCACACCCAGAGCAGAAGTTCTTCTTCAGCCAGATCAGGCCTGCAAAGAAACTGCGTTTCACAGGCCTTTGTGAGAGATGTTCCCTGTAGGCTGTTAGAGCACTGTGCAGAGCGAGTTCTTTCTTAGCTTCCCAAAGACCTGGAAGCAAGATGCTTTGGGGGCCATCTGCCGTTAAATAAAGAAGGCAGCACTTTGTGCCTTTCAGCTCTAGGGCAATGCAGCACACCCCGAGCAGAAGTTCTACTTCAGCCAGATCAGGCCTGCAAAGAAACTGCGTTTCACAGGCCTTTGTAAGAGATGTTCCCGGTAGGCTGTTAGAGCACTGTGCAGAGCGAGTTTTTCTTAGCTTCCCAGAGAGCTGGAAGCAAGATGCTTTGGGGCCCGTTAATTTTATACCCTGCTACTTTGCTGTAGTTGTTGATTACTTCTAATAGTTTTTCTGTGGATTCTTTGGGGTTTTCTATGTATAAGATCATGTCGTCTGCAAACAACGCGAGTTTTACTTCTTCGTTACCTATTTGGATTCCTTTTATTTTTTTTTCCTGCCGAATTGCTCTGGCCAGCACCTCCAGTACTATGTTGAATAGGAGTGGTGAAAGTGGGCACCCTTGTCTTGTTCCTGTCCTCAGAGGGATGGCTTTCAGCTTTTGTCCATTGAGTATGATGTTGGCTGTGGGTCTATCATATATGGCCTTTATTATGTTGAGGTACTTTCCTTCTACACCCATTTTACTGAGGGTTTTTATCATAAATGGGTGTTGGATCTTGTCGAATGCTTTCTCTGCGTCTATTGAGATGATCATGTGGTTTTTGTTTTTCATTTTGTTGATGTAGTGTATCACGTTGATTGACTTGCGGGTGTTGAACCATCCCTGTGTCCCTGGTATAAATCCCACTTGATCATGGTGTATAATCTTTTTGATGTATTGCTGTAATCGGTTTGCCAAAATTTGGTTGAGGATTTTTGCATCTATGTTCATCAGTGATATCGGCCTGTAGTTCTCCTTCTTTGTGTTGTCCTTGTCAGGTTTGGGGATCAGAGTGATGTTGGCTTCATAGAATGTGTTAGGGAGTTCTCCATCTTTCTCAATTTTCTGGAACAGTTTGAGGAGAATAGGTACAAAGAACTCACACTGCTTAACAACAAAAAAACAAACAACCCGATCAAAAAATGGGCAGAGGACATGAACAGACATTTCTCCAAAGAAGATATGAATATGGCCAATAGACACATGAAAAGATGTTCATCATCGCTAATCATCAGGGAAATGCAAATCAAAACTACACTAAGATATCACCTTACCCCCGTTAGATTGGCAAAAACATCCAAAACCAAGAACGACGAATGTTGGAGAGGTTGTGGAGAAAGAGGAACCCTCATACACTGTTGGTGGGAATGCAAACTGGTACAGCCACTATGGAAAACAGTATGGAGATTTCTCAAAAAGTTAAAAATAGAAATACCCTATGACCCAGCCATCCCATTACTGGGTATCTATCCTAAGAACCTGATATCAGATATCTCAAGAGTCCGTTGCACCCCTATGTTCATCGCAGCATTATTTACAATAGCCAAGACGTGGAACCAGCCTACATGCCCAGAAACTGATGATTGGATAAAGAAGATGTGGTATATATACACAACGGAATACTACTCAGCCATAAAAAAAGACGACATTTTCCCATTCACAACAATGTGGATGGACCTCGAGGGCATTATGTTAAGCGAAATAAGTCAGTCAGAGAAAGACAGACTCTATATGAATCCACTCATAGGTGGAAATTAGTATATTGAGAAGGAGATCTGATCGGTGGTTACCAGGGAAAAGGGGGGGTGGGGGGAGGGCACGGAGGGGGAAGTGGTGTTCCCACAACATGACTAACAAATGTACAACTGAAATTTCACAAGCTTGTAATCCATCATAACATTAATAAACAAACAAAAAAAAAAAGATGCTTTGGGGCCCATCTGCCCCTATGGAAAGAACGCAGCACTTTGTGCCTTGCAGCTCTAGGGCAATGTAGCACACCCAGAGCAGAAGTTCTACTTCAGCCAGATCAGGCCTGCAAAGAAACTGCGTTTCACAGGCCTTTGTAAGAGATGTTCCCGGTAGGCTGTTAGAGCACTGTGCAGAGCGAGTTGTTTCTTAGCTTCCCAAAGAGCTGGAAGCAAGATGCTTTGGGGCCCTTCTCACCCTTTGGAAAGAAGGCAGCACTTTGTGCCTTACAGCTCTAGGGCAATGTAGCACACCCAGAGCAGAAGTTCTTCTTCAGCCAGATCAGGCCTGCAAAGAAACTGCGTTTCACAGGCCTTTGTAAGAGATGTTCCCTGTAGGGTGTTAGAGCACTGTGCAGAGCGAGTTCTTTCTTAGCTTCCCAAAGACCTGGAAGCAAGATGCTTTGGGGGCCATCTGCCGTTAAATAAAGAAGGCAGCACTTTGTGCCTTTCAGCTCTAGGGCAATGCAGCACACCCCGAGCAGAAGTTCTACTTCAGCCAGATCAGGCCTGCAAAGAAACTGCGTTACACAGGCCTTTGTAAGAGATTTTCCCGGTAGGCTGTTAGAGCACTGTGCAGAGCGAGTTTTTCTTAGCTTCCCAGAGAGCTCTAAGCAAGATGCTTTGGGGCCCGTTAATTTTATACCCTGCTACTTTGCTGTAGTTGTTGATTATTTCTAATAGTTTTTCTGTGGATTCTTTGGGGTTTTCTATGTATAAGAGCATGTCGTCTGCAAACAACGAGAGTTTTACTTCTTCGTTACCTATTTGGATTCCTTTTATTTTTTTTTCCTGCCGAATTGCTCTGGCCAGCACCTCCAGTACTATGTTGAATAGGAGTGGTGAAAGTGGGCACCCTTGTCTTGTTCCTGTCCTCAGAGGGATGGCTTTCAGCTTTTGTCCATTGAGTATGATGTTGGCTGTGGGTCTATCATATATGGCCTTTATTATGTTGAGGTACTTTCCTTCTACACCCATTTTACTGAGGGTTTTTATCATAAATGGGTGTTGGATCTTGTCGAATGCTTTCTCTGCGTCTATTGAGATGATCATGTGGTTTTTGTTTTTCATTTTGTTGATGTAGTGTATCACGTTGATTGACTTGCGGGTGTTGAACCATCCCTGTGTCCCTGGTATAAATCCCACTTGATCATGGTGTATAATCTTTTTGATGTATTGCTGTAATCGGTTTGCCAAAATTTGGTTGAGGATTTTTGCATCTATGTTCATCAGTGATATCGGCCTGTAGTTCTCCTTCTTTGTGTTGTCCTTGTCAGGTTTGGGGATCAGAGTGATGTTGGCTTCATAGAATGTGTTAGGGAGTTCTCCATCTTTCTCAATTTTCTGGAACAGTTTGAGGAGAATAGGTACAAAGAACTCACACTGCTTAACAACAAAAAAACAAACAACCCGATCAAAAAATGGGCAGAGGACATGAACAGACATTTCTCAAAAGAAGATATGAATATGGCCAATAGACACATGAAAAGATGTTCATCATCGCTAATCATCAGGGAAATGCAAATCAAAACTACACTAAGATATCACCTTACCCCCGTTAGATTGGCAAAAACATCCAAAACCAAGAACGACAAACGTGGGAGAGGTTGTGGAGAAAGAGGAACCCTCATACACTGTTGGTGGGAATGCAAACTGGTACAGCCACTATGGAAAACAGTATGGAGATTTCTCAAAAAGTTAAAAATAGAAATACCCTATGACCCAGCCATCCCATTACTGGGTATCTATCCTAAGAACCTGATATCAGATATCTCAAGAGTCCGTTGCACCCCTATGTTCATCGCAGCATTATTTACAATAGCCAAGACGTGGAACCAGCCTACATGCCCAGAAACTGATGATTGGATAAAGAAGATGTGGTATATATACACAAAGGAATACTACTCAGCCATAAAAAAAGACGACATTGGCCCCTTCACAACAATGTGGATGGACCTCGAGGGCATTATGTTAAGCGAAATAAGTCAGTCAGAGAAAGACGAACTCTATATGATTCCACTCATAGGTGGAAATTAGTATATTGAGAAGGAGATCTGATCGGTGGTTACCAGGGAAAAGGGGGGGTGGGGGAGGGCACGGAGGGGGAAGTGGTGTTCCCACAACATGACTAACAAAAATGTACAACTGAAATTTCACAAGCTTGTAATCCATCATAAGATTAATAAACAAACAAAAAAAAATATGCTTTGGGGCCCATCTGACCCTATGGAAAGAACGCAGCACTTTGTGCCTTGCAGCTCTAGGGCAATGTAGCACACCCAGAGCAGAAGTTCTACTTCAGCCAGATCAGGCCCGCAAAGAAACTGCGTTTCACAGGCCTTTGTAAGAGATGTTCCCGGTAGGCTGTTAGAGCACTGTGCAGAGCGAGTTGTTTCTTAGCTTCCCAACGAGCTGGAAGCAAGATGCTTTAGGGGCCATCTGCCCTTAAGTAAAGAAGGCAGCACTTTGTGCCTTGCAGCTCTAGGGCAATGTAGCACACCCAGAGCAGAAGTTCTACTTCAGCCAGATCAGGCCTGCAAAGAAACTGCATTTCACAGGCCTTTGTAAGAGATGTTCCCGGTAGGCTGTTAGAGCACTGTGCAGAGCGAGTTGTTTCTTAGCTTCCCAAAGAGCTGGAAGCAAGATGCTTTGGGGCCCTTCTCACCCTTTGGAAAGAAGGCAGCACTTTGTGCCTTACAGCTCTAGGGCAATGTAGCACACCCAGAGCAGAAGTTCTTCTTCAGCCAGATCAGGCCTGCAAAGAAACTGCGTTTCACAGGCCTTTGTGAGAGATGTTCCCTGTAGGCTGTTAGAGCACTGTGCAGAGCGAGTTCTTTCTTAGTTTCCCAAAGACCTGGAAGCAAGATGCTTTGGGGGCCATCTGCCGTTAAATAAAGAAGGCAGCACTTTGTGCCTTTCAGCTCTAGGGCAATGCAGCACACCCCGAGCAGAAGTTCTACTTCAGCCAGATCAGGCCTGCAAAGAAACTGCGTTTCACAGGCCTTTGTAAGAGATGTTCCCGGTAGGCTGTTAGAGCACTGTGCCGAGCGAGTTTTTCTTAGCTTCCCAGAGAGCTGGAAGCAAGATGCTTTGGGGCCCGTTAATTTTATACCCTGCTACTTTGCTGTAGTTGTTGATTACTTCTAATAGTTTTTCTGTGGATTCTTTGGGGTTTTCTATGTATAAGATCATGTCGTCTGCAAACAACGCGAGTTTTACTTCTTCGTTACCTATTTGGATTCCTTTTATTTTTTTTTCCTGCCGAATTGCTCTGGCCAGCACCTCCAGTACTATATTGAATAGGAGTGGTGAAAGTGGGCACCCTTGTCTTGTTCCTGTCCTCAGAGGGATGGCTTTCAGCTTTTGTCCATTGAGTATGATGTTGGCTGTGGGTCTATCATATATGGCCTTTATTATGTTGAGGTACTTTCCTTCTACACCCATTTTACTGAGGGTTTTTATCATAAATGGGTGTTGGATCTTGTCGAATGCTTTCTCTGCGTCTATTGAGATGATCATGTGGTTTTTGTTTTTCATTTTGTTGATGTAGTGTATCACGTTGATTGACTTGCGGGTGTTGAACCATCCCTGTGTCCCTGGTATAAATCCCACTTGATCATGGTGTATAATCTTTTTGATGTATTGCTGTAATCGGTTTGCCAAAATTTTGTTGAGGATTTTTGCATCTATGTTCATCAGTGATATCGGCCTGTAGTTCTCCTTCTTTGTGTTGTCCTTGTCAGGTTTGGGGATCAGAGTGATGTTGGCTTCATAGAATGTGTTAGGGAGTTCTCCATCTTTCTCAATTTTCTGGAACAGTTTGAGGAGAATAGGTACAAAGAACTCACACTGCTTAACAACAAAAAAACAAACAACCCGATCAAAAAATGGGCAGAGGACATGAACAGACATTTCTCCAAAGAAGATATGAATATGGCCAATAGACACATGAAAAGATGTTCATCATCGCTAATCATCAGGGAAATGCAAATCAAAACTACACTAAGATATCACCTTACCCCCGTTAGATTGGCAAA
Source organism: Equus asinus (assembly GCF_041296235.1). Classification (NCBI taxonomy): domain Eukaryota; kingdom Metazoa; phylum Chordata; class Mammalia; order Perissodactyla; family Equidae; genus Equus; species Equus asinus. Next base: position 73,703,252 of record NC_091790.1, on the reverse strand, counting down.
AACATCCAAAACCAAGAACGACGAATGTTGGAGAGGTTGTGGAGAAAGAGGAACCCTCATACACTGTTGGTGGGAATGCAAACTGGTACAGCCACTATGGAAAACAGTATGGAGATTTCTCAAAAAGTTAAAAATAGAAATACCCTATGACCCAGCCATCCCATTACTGGGTATCTATCCTAAGAACCTGATATCAGATATCTCAAGAGTCCGTTGCACCCCTATGTTCATCGCAGCATTATTTACAATAGCCAAGACGTGGAACCAGCCTACATGCCCAGAAACTGATGATTGGATAAAGAAGATGTGGTATATATACATAACGGAATACTACTCAGCCATAAAAAAAGACGACATTTTCCCATTCACAACAATGTGGATGGACCTCGAGGGCATTATGTTAAGCGAAATAAGTCAGTCAGAGAAAGACGAACTCTATATGACTCCACTCATAGGTGGAAATTAGTATATTGAGAAGGAGATCTGATCGGTGGTTACCAGGGAAAAGGGGGGGTGGGGGGAGGGCACGGAGGGGGAAGTGGTGTTCCCACAACATGACTAACAAAAAAGTACAACTGAAATTTCACAAGCTTGTAATCCATCATAACATTAATAAACAAACAAAAAAAAAAAAGATGCTTTGGGGCCCATCTGCCCCTATGGAAAGAACGCAGCACTTTGTGCCTTGCAGCTCTAGGGCAATGTAGCACACCCAGAGCAGAAGTTCTACTTCAGCCAGATCAGGCCCGCAAAGAAACTGCGTTTCACAGGCCTTTGTAAGAGATGTTCCCGGTAGGCTGTTAGAGCACTGTGCAGAGCGAGTTGTTTCTTAGCTTCCCAACGAGCTGGAAGCAAGATGCTTTAGGGGCCATCTGCCCTTAAGTAAAGAAGGCAGCACTTTGTGCCTTGCAGCTCTAGGGCAATGTAGCACACCCAGAGCAGAAGTTCTACTTCAGCCAGATCAGGCCTGCAAAGAAACTGCATTTCACAGGCCTTTGTAAGAGATGTTCCCGGTAGGCTGTTAGAGCACTGTGCAGAGCGAGTTGTTTCTTAGCTTCCCAAAGAGCTGGAAGCAAGATGCTTTGGGGCCCTTCTCACCCTTTGGAAAGAAGGCAGCACTTTGTGCCTTACAGCTCTAGGGCAATGTAGCACACCCAGAGCAGAAGTTCTTCTTCAGCCAGATCAGGCCTGCAAAGAAACTGCGTTTCACAGGCCTTTGTGAGAGATGTTCCCTGTAGGCTGTTAGAGCACTGTGCAGAGCGAGTTCTTTCTTAGCTTCCCAAAGACCTGGAAGCAAGATGCTTTGGGGGCCATCTGCCGTTAAATAAAGAAGGCAGCACTTTGTGCCTTTCAGCTCTAGGGCAATGCAGCACACCCCGAGCAGAAGTTCTACTTCAGCCAGATCAGGCCTGCAAAGAAACTGCGTTTCACAGGCCTTTGTAAGAGATGTTCCCGGTAGGCTGTTAGAGCACTGTGCAGAGCGAGTTTTTCTTAGCTTCCCAGAGAGCTGGAAGCAAGATGCTTTGGGGCCCGTTAATTTTATACCCTGCTACTTTGCTGTAGTTGTTGATTACTTCTAATAGTTTTTCTGTGGATTCTTTGGGGTTTTCTATGTATAAGATCATGTCGTCTGCAAACAACGCGAGTTTTACTTCTTCGTTACCTATTTGGATTCCTTTTATTTTTTTTTCCTGCCGAATTGCTCTGGCCAGCACCTCCAGTACTATGTTGAATAGGAGTGGTGAAAGTGGGCACCCTTGTCTTGTTCCTGTCCTCAGAGGGATGGCTTTCAGCTTTTGTCCATTGAGTATGATGTTGGCTGTGGGTCTATCATATATGGCCTTTATTATGTTGAGGTACTTTCCTTCTACACCCATTTTACTGAGGGTTTTTATCATAAATGGGTGTTGGATCTTGTCGAATGCTTTCTCTGCGTCTATTGAGATGATCATGTGGTTTTTGTTTTTCATTTTGTTGATGTAGTGTATCACGTTGATTGACTTGCGGGTGTTGAACCATCCCTGTGTCCCTGGTATAAATCCCACTTGATCATGGTGTATAATCTTTTTGATGTATTGCTGTAATCGGTTTGCCAAAATTTGGTTGAGGATTTTTGCATCTATGTTCATCAGTGATATCGGCCTGTAGTTCTCCTTCTTTGTGTTGTCCTTGTCAGGTTTGGGGATCAGAGTGATGTTGGCTTCATAGAATGTGTTAGGGAGTTCTCCATCTTTCTCAATTTTCTGGAACAGTTTGAGGAGAATAGGTACAAAGAACTCACACTGCTTAACAACAAAAAAACAAACAACCCGATCAAAAAATGGGCAGAGGACATGAACAGACATTTCTCCAAAGAAGATATGAATATGGCCAATAGACACATGAAAAGATGTTCATCATCGCTAATCATCAGGGAAATGCAAATCAAAACTACACTAAGATATCACCTTACCCCCGTTAGATTGGCAAAAACATCCAAAACCAAGAACGACGAATGTTGGAGAGGTTGTGGAGAAAGAGGAACCCTCATACACTGTTGGTGGGAATGCAAACTGGTACAGCCACTATGGAAAACAGTATGGAGATTTCTCAAAAAGTTAAAAATAGAAATACCCTATGACCCAGCCATCCCATTACTGGGTATCTATCCTAAGAACCTGATATCAGATATCTCAAGAGTCCGTTGCACCCCTATGTTCATCGCAGCATTATTTACAATAGCCAAGACGTGGAACCAGCCTACATGCCCAGAAACTGATGATTGGATAAAGAAGATGTGGTATATATACACAAAGGAATACTACTCAGCCATAAAAAAAGACGACATTGGCCCCTTCACAACAATGTGGATGGACCTCGAGGGCATTATGTTAAGCGAAATAAGTCAGTCAGAGAAAGACGAACTCTATATGATTCCACTCATAGGTGGAAATTAGTATATTGAGAAGGAGATCTGATCGGTGGTTACCAGGGAAAAGGGGGGGTGGGGGAGGGCACGGAGGGGGAAGTGGTGTTCCCACAACATGACTAACAAAAATGTACAACTGAAATTTCACAAGCTTGTAATCCATCATAAGATTAATAAACAAACAAAAAAAAATATGCTTTGGGGCCCATCTGACCCTATGGAAAGAACGCAGCACTTTGTGCCTCGCAGCTCTAGGGCAATGTAGCACACCCAGAGCAGAAGTTCTACTTCAGCCAGATCAGGCCTGCAAAGAAACTGCGTTTCACAGGCCTTTGTAAGAGATGTTCCCGGTAGGCTGTTAGAGCACTGTGCAGAGCGAGTTGTTTCTTAGCTTCCCAAGGAGCTGGAAGCAAGATGCTTTAGGGGCCATCTGCCCTTAAGTAAAGAAGGCAGCACTTTGTGCCTTGCAGCTCTAGGGCAATGTAGCACACCCAGAGCAGTTGTTCTACTTCTGCCAGGTCAGGCCTGCAAAGAAACTTCGTTTCACAGGCCTTTGTAAGAGATGTTCCCGGTAGGCTGTTAGAGCACTGTGCAGAGCGACTTGTTTCGTAGCTTAGCAAGGAGCTGGAAGCAAGATGCTTTAGGGGCCATCTGCCCTTAAGGAAAGAAGGCAGCACTTTGTGCCTTGCAGCTCTAGGGCAATGTAGCACACCCAGAGCAGTTGTTCTACTTCTGCCAGGTCAGGCCTGCAAAGAAACTTCGTTTCACAGGCCTTTGTAAGAGATGTTCCCAGTAGGCTGTTAGAGCACTGTGCAGAGCGACTTGTTTCTTAGCTTCCCAAAGAGCTGGAAGCAAGATGCTTTGGGGCCAATCTGCCCCTATGGAAAGAACGCAGCAGTTTGTGCCTTGCAGCTCTATGGCAATGCAGCACACCCCGAGCAGAAGTTGTACTTCAGCCAGATCAGGCCTGCAAAGAAACTGCGTTTCACAGGCCTTTGTAAGAGATGTTCCCGGTAGGCTGTTAGAGCACTGTGCAGAGCGAGTTGTTTCTTAGCTTCCCAAAGAGCTGGAAGCAAGATGCTTTGGGGCCCTTCTCACCCTTTGGAAAGAAGGCAGCACTTTGTGCCTTGCAGCTCTAGAGCAATGTAGCACACCCAAAGCAGAAGTTCTACTTCAGCCAGATCAGACCTGCAAAGAAACTGCGTTTCACAGGCCTTTGTAAGAGATGTTCCCGGTAGGCTGTAAGAGCACTGTGCAGAGCGACTAGTTTCTTAGCTTCCCAGAGAGCTGGAAGCAAGATGCTTTGGGGCCCATCTGCCCCTATGGAAAGAACGCAGCACTTTGTGCCTTGCAGCTCTAGGGCAATACAGCACACCCCGAGCAGAAGTTGTACTTCAGCCAGATCAGACCTGCAATGAAACTGCGTTTCACAGGCCTTTGTAAGAGATGTTCCCTTTAGGCTGTTAGAGAACTGTGCAGAGCGAGTTGTTTCTTAGCTTCCCAAGGAGCTGGAAGCAAGATGCTTTAGGGGCCATCTGCCCTTAAGGAAAGAAGGCAGCACTTTGTGCCTTGCAGCTCTAGGGCAATGTAGCACACCCAGAGCAGTTGTTCTACTTCTGCCAGGTCAGGCCTGCAAAGAAACATCGTTTCACAGGCCTTTGTAAGAGATGTTCCCTGTAGGGTGTTAGAGCACTGTGCAGAGCTAGTTGTTTCTTAGCTTCCCAAGGAGCTGGAAGCAAGATGCTTTGGGGCCCTTCTCACCCTTTGGAAAGAAGGCAGCACTTTGTGCCTTGCAGCTCTAGGGCAATGTAGCACACCCAGAGCCGAAGTACTACTTAAGCTAGATCAGACCTGCAAAGAAACTTCGTTTCACAGGCCTTTGTAAGAGATCTTTCCGGTAGGCTGTTAGAGCACTGTGCAGAGCGAGTTGTTTCTTAGCTTCCCAGAGAGCTGGAAGCAAGATGCTTTGGGGCCCGTTAATTTTATACCATGCTACTTTGCTGTAGTTGTTGATTATTTCTAATAGTTTTTCTGTGGATTCTTTGGGGTTTTCTATGTATAAGATCATGTCGTCTGCAAACAACGCGAGTTTTACTTCTTCGTTACCTATTTGGATTCCTTTTATTTTTTTTTCCTGCCGAATTGCTCTGGCCAGCACCTCCAGTACTATGTTGAATAGGAGTGGTGAAAGTGGGCACCCTTGTCTTGTTCCTGTCCTCAGAGGGATGGCTTTCAGCTTTTGTCCATTGAGTATGATGTTGGCTGTGGGTCTATCATATATGGCCTTTATTATGTTGAGGTACTTTCCTTCTACACCCATTTTACTGAGGGTTTTTATCATAAATGGGTGTTGGATCTTGTCGAATGCTTTCTCTGCGTCTATTGAGATGATCATGTGGTTTTTGTTTTTCATTTTGTTGATGTAGTGTATCACGTTGATTGACTTGCGGGTGTTGAACCATCCCTGTGTCCCTGTTATAAATCCCACTTGATCATGGTGTATAATCTTTTTGATGTATTGCTGTAATCGGTTTGCCAAAATTTGGTTGAGGATTTTTGCATCTATGTTCATCAGTGATATCGGCCTGTAGTTCTCCTTCTTTGTGTTGTCCTTGTCAGGTTTGGGGATCAGAGTGATGTTGGCTTCATAGAATGTGTTAGGGAGTTCTCCATCTTTCTCAATTTTCTGGAACAGTTTGAGGAGAATAGGTACAAAGAACTCACACTGCTTAACAACAAAAAAACAAACAACCCGATCAAAAAATGGGCAGAGGACATGAACAGACATTTCTCCAAAGAAGATATGAATATGGCCAATAGACACATGAAAAGATGTTCATCATCGCTAATCATCAGGGAAATGCAAATCAAAACTACACTAAGATATCACCTTACCCCCGTTAGATTGGCAAAAACATCCAAAACCAAGAACGACGAATGTTGGAGAGGTTGTGGAGAAAGAGGAACCCTCATACACTGTTGGTGGGAATGCAAACTGGTACAGCCACTATGGAAAACAGTATGGAGATTTCTCAAAAAGTTAAAAATAGAAATACCCTATGACCCAGCCATCCCATTACTGGGTATCTATCCTAAGAACCTGATATCAGATATCTCAAGAGTCCGTTGCACCCCTATGTTCATCGCAGCATTATTTACAATAGCCAAGACGTGGAACCAGCCTACATGCCCAGAAACTGATGATTGGATAAAGAAGATGTGGTATATATACACAATGGAATACTACTCAGCCATAAAAAAAGACGACATTGGCCGCTTCACAACAATGTGGATGGACCTCGAGGGCATTATGTTAAGCGAAATAAGTCAGTCAGAGAAAGACGAACTCTATATGATTCCACTCATAGGTGGAAATTAGTATATTGAGAAGGAGATCTGATCGGTGGTTACCAGGGAAAAGGGGGGGTGGGGGAGGGCACGGAGGGGGAAGTGGTGTTCCCACAACATGACTAACAAAAATGTACAACTGAAATTTCACAAGCTTGTAATCCATCATAAGATTAATAAACAAACAAAAAAAAAATATGCTTTGGGGCCCATCTGACCCTATGGAAAGAACGCAGCACTTTGTGCCTTGCAGCTCTAGGGCAATGTAGCACACCCAGAGCAGAAGTTCTACTTCAGCCAGATCAGGCCTGCAAAGAAACTGCGTTTCACAGGCCTTTGTAAGAGATGTTCCCGGTAGGCTGTTAGAGCACTGTGCAGAGCGAGTTGTTTCTTAGCTTCCCAAGGAGCTGGAAGCAAGATGCTTTAGGGGCCATCTGCCCTTAAGTAAAGAAGGCAGCACTTTGTGCCTTGCAGCTCTAGGGCAATGTAGCACACCCAGAGCAGTTGTTCTACTTCTGCCAGGTCAGGCCTGCAAAGAAACTTCGTTTCACAGGCCTTTGTAAGAGATGTTCCCGGTAGGCTGTTAGAGCACTGTGCAGAGCGACTTGTTTCGTAGCTTCCCAAGGAGCTGGAAGCAAGATGCTTTAGGGGCCATCTGCCCTTAAGGAAAGAAGGCAGCACTTTGTGCCTTGCAGCTCTAGGGCAATGTAGCACACCCAGAGCAGTTGTTCTACTTCTGCCAGGTCAGGCCTGCAAAGAAACTTCGTTTCACAGGCCTTTGTAAGAGATGTTCCCAGTAGGCTGTTAGAGCACTGTGCAGAGCGACTTGTTTCTTAGCTTCCCAAAGAGCTGGAAGCAAGATGCTTTGGGGCCAATCTGCCCCTATGGAAAGAACGCAGCAGTTTGTGCCTTGCAGCTCTATGGCAATGCAGCACACCCCGAGCAGAAGTTGTACTTCAGCCAGATCAGGCCTGCAAAGAAACTGCGTTTCACAGGCCTTTGTAAGAGATGTTCCCGGTAGGCTGTTAGAGCACTGTGCAGAGCGAGTTGTTTCTTAGCTTCCCAAAGAGCTGGAAGCAAGATGCTTTGGGGCCCTTCTCACCCTTTGGAAAGAAGGCAGCACTTTGTGCCTTGCAGCTCTAGAGCAATGTAGCACACCCAAAGCAGAAGTTCTACTTCAGCCAGATCAGACCTGCAAAGAAACTGCGTTTCACAGGCCTTTGTAAGAGATGTTCCCTGTAGGCTGTTAGAGCACTGTGCAGAGCGAGTTGTTTCTTAGCTTCCCAAGGGGCTGGAAGCAAGATGCTTTAGGGGCCATCTGCCCTTAAGGAAAGAAGGCAGCACTTTGTGCCTTGCATCTCTAGGGCAATGTAGCACACCCAGAGCAGATGTTCTACTTCTCCCAGGTCAGGCCTGCAAAGAAACTGCGTTTCACAGGCCTTTGTAAGAGATGTTCCCTGTAGGCTGTTAGAGCACTGTGCAGAGCGAGTTGTTTCTGAGCTTCCCAAAGAGCTGGAAGCAAGATGCTTTGGGGCCCTTCTCACCCTTTGGAAAGAAGGCAGCACTTTGTGCCTTGCAGCTCTAGGGCAATGTAGCACACCCAGAGCCGAAGTTCTACTTCAGCTAGATCAGACCTGCAAAGAAACTTCGTTTCACAGGCCTTTGTAAGAGATGTTCCCGGTAGGCTGTAAGAGCACTGTGCAGAGCGACTAGTTTCTTAGCTTCCCAGAGAGCTGGAAGCAAGATGCTTTGGGGCCCATCTGCCCCTATGGAAAGAACGCAGCACTTTGTGCCTTGCAGCTCTAGGGCAATACAGCACACCCCGAGCAGAAGTTGTACTTCAGCCAGATCAGACCTGCAATGAAACTGCGTTTCACAGGCCTTTGTAAGAGATGTTCCCTTTAGGCTGTTAGAGAACTGTGCAGAGCGAGTTGTTTCTTAGCTTCCCAAGGAGCTGGAAGCAAGATGCTTTAGGGGCCATCTGCCCTTAAGGAAAGAAGGCAGCACTTTGTGCCTTGCAGCTCTAGGGTAATGTAGCACACCCAGAGCAGTTGTTCTACTTCTGCCAGGTCAGGCCTGCAAAGAAACTTCGTTTCACAGGCCTTTGTAAGAGATGTTCCCTGTAGGCTTTTAGAGAACTGTGCAGAGCGAGTTGTTTCTTAGCTTCCCAAGGAGCTGGAAGCAAGATGCTTCAGGGGCCATCTGCCCTTAAGGAAAGAAGGCAGCACTTTGTGCCTTGCAGCTCTAGGGCAATGTAGCACACCCAGAGCAGTTGTTCTACTTCTGCCAGGTCAGGCCTGCAAAGAAACTTCGTTTCACAGGCCTTTGTAAGAGATGTTCCCTGTAGGGTGTTAGAGCACTGTGCAGAGCTAGTTGTTTCTTAGCTTCCCAAGGAGCTGGAAGCAAGATGCTTTGGGGCCCTTCTCACCCTTTGGAAAGAAGGCAGCACTTTGTGCCTTGCAGCTCTAGGGCAATGTAGCACACCCAGAGCCGAAGTACTACTTAAGCTAGATCAGACCTGCAAAGAAACTTCGTTTCACAGGCCTTTGTAAGAGATCTTTCCGGTAGGCTGTTAGAGCACTGTGCAGAGCGAGTTGTTTCTTAGCTTCCCAGAGAGCTGGAAGCAAGATGCTTTGGGGCCCGTTAATTTTATACCCTGCTACTTTGCTGTAGTTGTTGATTATTTCTAATAGTTTTTCTGTGGATTCTTTGGGGTTTTCTATGTATAAGAGCATGTCGTCTGCAAACAACGAGAGTTTTACTTCTTCGTTACCTATTTGGATTCCTTTTATTTTTTTTTCCTGCCGAATTGCTCTGGCCAGCACCTCCAGTACTATGTTGAATAGGAGTGGTGAAAGTGGGCACCCTTGTCTTGTTCCTGTCCTCAGAGGGATGGCTTTCAGCTTTTGTCCATTGAGTATGATGTTGGCTGTGGGTCTATCATATATGGCCTTTATTATGTTGAGGTACTTTCCTTCTACACCCATTTTACTGAGGGTTTTTATCATAAATGGGTGTTGGATCTTGTCGAATGCTTTCTCTGCGTCTATTGAGATGATCATGTGGTTTTTGTTTTTCATTTTGTTGATGTAGTGTATCACGTTGATTGACTTGCGGGTGTTGAACCATCCCTGTGTCCCTGGTATAAATCCCACTTGATCATGGTGTATAATCTTTTTGATGTATTGCTGTAATCGGTTTGCCAAAATTTGGTTGAGGATTTTTGCATCTATGTTCATCAGTGATATCGGCCTGTAGTTCTCCTTCTTTGTGTTGTCCTTGTCAGGTTTGGGGATCAGAGTGATGTTGGCTTCATAGAATGTGTTAGGGAGTTCTCCATCTTTCTCAATTTTCTGGAACAGTTTGAGGAGAATAGGTACAAAGAACTCACACTGCTTAACAACAAAAAAACAAACAACCCGATCAAAAAATGGGCAGAGGACATGAACAGACATTTCTCCAAAGAAGATATGAATATGGCCAATAGACACATGAAAAGATGTTCATCATCGCTAATCATCAGGGAAATGCAAATCAAAACTACACTAAGATATCACCTTACCCCCGTTAGATTGGCAAAAACATCCAAAACCAAGAACGACGAATGTTGGAGAGGTTGTGGAGAAAGAGGAACCCTCATACACTGTTGGTGGGAATGCAAACTGGTACAGCCACTATGGAAAACAGTATGGAGATTTCTCAAAAAGTTAAAAATAGAAATACCCTATGACCCAGCCATCCCATTACTGGGTATCTATCCTAAGAACCTGATATCAGATATCTCAAGAGTCCGTTGCACCCCTATGTTCATCGCAGCATTATTTACAATAGCCAAGACGTGGAACCAGCCTACATGCCCAGAAACTGATGATTGGATAAAGAAGATGTGGTATATATACACAATGGAATACTACTCAGCCATAAAAAAAGACGACATTGGCCCCTTCACAACAATGTGGATGGACCTCGAGGGCATTATGTTAAGCGAAATAAGTCAGTCAGAGAAAGACGAACTCTATATGATTCCACTCATAGGTGGAAATTAGTATATTGAGAAGGAGATCTGATCGGTGGTTACCAGGGAAAAGGGGGGGTGGGGGAGGGCACGGAGGGGGAAGTGGTGTTCCCACAACATGACTAACAAAAATGTACAACTGAAATTTCACAAGCTTGTAATCCATCATAAGATTAATAAACAAACAAAAAAAAAATATGCTTTGGGGCCCATCTGACCCTATGGAAAGAACGCAGCACTTTGTGCCTTGCAGCTCTAGGGCAATGTAGCACACCCAGAGCAGAAGTTCTACTTCAGCCAGATCAGGCCTGCAAAGAAACTGCGTTTCACAGGCCTTTGTAAGAGATGTTCCCGGTAGGCTGTTAGAGCACTGTGCAGAGCGAGTTGTTTCTTAGCTTCCCAAGGAGCTGGAAGCAAGATGCTTTAGGGGCCATCTGCCCTTAAGTAAAGAAGGCAGCACTTTGTGCCTTGCAGCTCTAGGGCAATGTAGCACACCCAGAGCAGTTGTTCTACTTCTGCCAGGTCAGGCCTGCAAAGAAACTTCGTTTCACAGGCCTTTGTAAGAGATGTTCCCGGTAGGCTGTTAGAGCACTGTGCAGAGCGACTTGTTTCGTAGCTTCCCAAGGAGCTGGAAGCAAGATGCTTTAGGGGCCATCTGCCCTTAAGGAAAGAAGGCAGCACTTTGTGCCTTGCAGCTCTAGGGCAATGTAGCACACCCAGAGCAGTTGTTCTACTTCTGCCAGGTCAGGCCTGCAAAGAAACTGCGTTTCACAGGCCTTTGTAAGAGATGTTCCCAGTAGGCTGTTAGAGCACTGTGCAGAGCGACTTGTTTCTTAGCTTCCCAAAGAGCTGGAAGCAAGATGCTTTGGGGCCAATCTGCCCCTATGGAAAGAACGCAGCAGTTTGTGCCTTGCAGCTCTATGGCAATGCAGCACACCCCGAGCAGAAGTTGTACTTCAGCCAGATCAGGCCTGCAAAGAAACTGCGTTTCACAGGCCTTTGTAAGAGATGTTCCCGGTAGGCTGTTAGAGCACTGTGCAGAGCGAGTTGTTTCTTAGCTTCCCAAAGAGCTGGAAGCAAGATGCTTTGGGGCCCTTCTCACCCTTTGGAAAGAAGGCAGCACTTTGTGCCTTGCAGCTCTAGAGCAATGTAGCACACCCAAAACAGAAGTTCTACTTCAGCCAGATCAGACCTGCAAAGAAACTGCGTTTCACAGGCCTTTGTAAGAGATGTTCCCTGTAGGCTGTTAGAGCACTGTGCAGAGCGAGTTGTTTCTTAGCTTCCCAAGGGGCTGGAAGCAAGATGCTTTAGGGGCCATCTGCCCTTAAGGAAAGAAGGCAGCACTTTGTGCCTTGCAGCTCTAGGGCAATACAGCACACCCCGAGCAGAAGTTGTACTTCAGCCAGATCAGACCTGCAATGAAACTGCGTTTCACAGGCCTTTGTAAGAGATGTTCCCTTTAGGCTGTTAGAGAACTGTGCAGAGCGAGTTGTTTCTTAGCTTCCCAAGGAGCTGGAAGCAAGATGCTTTAGGGGCCATCTGCCCTTAAGGAAAGAAGGCAGCACTTTGTGCCTTGCAGCTCTAGGGTAATGTAGCATACCCAGAGCAGTTGTTCTACTTCTGCCAGGTCAGGCCTGCAAAGAAACTTCGTTTCACAGGCCTTTGTAAGAGATGTTCCCTGTAGGCTTTTAGAAAACTGTGCAGAGCGAGTTGTTTCTTAGCTTCCCAAGGAGCTGGAAGCAAGATGCTTTAGGGGCCATCTGCCCTTTAGGAAAGAAGGCAGCACTTTGTGCCTTGCAGCTCTAGGGCAATGTAGCACACCCAGAGCAGTTGTTCTACTTCTGCCAGGTCAGGCCTGCAAAGAAACTTCGTTTCACAGGCCTTTGTAAGAGATGTTCCCTGTAGGGTGTTAGAGCACTGTGCAGAGCTAGTTGTTTCTTAGCTTCCCAAGGAGCTGGAAGCAAGATGCTTTGGGGCCCTTCTCACCCTTTGGAAAGAAGGCAGCACTTTGTGCCTTGCAGCTCTAGGGCAATGTAGCACACCCAGAGCCGAAGTACTACTTAAGCTAGATCAGACCTGCAAAGAAACTTCGTTTCACAGGCCTTTGTAAGAGATCTTTCCGGTAGGCTGTTAGAGCACTGTGCAGAGCGAGTTGTTTCTTAGCTTCCCAGAGAGCTGGAAGCAAGATGCTTTGGGGCCCGTTAATTTTATACCCTGCTACTTTGCTGTAGTTGTTGATTATTTCTAATAGTTTTTCTGTGGATTCTTTGGGGTTTTCTATGTATAAGATCATGTCGTCTGCAAACAACGCGAGTTTTACTTCTTCGTTACCTATTTGGATTCCTTTTATTTTTTTTTCCTGCCGAATTGCTCTGGCCAGCACCTCCAGTACTATGTTGAATAGGAGTGGTGAAAGTGGGCACCCTTGTCTTGTTCCTGTCCTCAGAGGGATGGCTTTCAGCTTTTGTCCATTGAGTATGATGTTGGCTGTGGGTCTATCATATATGGCCTTTATTATGTTGAGGTACTTTCCTTCTACACCCATTTTACTGAGGGTTTTTATCATAAATGGGTGTTGGATCTTGTCGAATGCTTTCTCTGCGTCTATTGAGATGATCATGTGGTTTTTGTTTTTCATTTTGTTGATGTAGTGTATCACGTTGATTGACTTGCGGGTGTTGAACCATCCCTGTGTCCCTGGTATAAATCCCACTTGATCATGGTGTATAATCTTTTTGATGTATTGCTGTAATCGGTTTGCCAAAATTTGGTTGAGGATTTTTGCATCTATGTTCATCAGTGATATCGGCCTGTAGTTCTCCTTCTTTGTGTTGTCCTTGTCAGGTTTGGGGATCAGAGTGATGTTGGCTTCATAGAATGTGTTAGGGAGTTCTCCATCTTTCTCAATTTTCTGGAACAGTTTGAGGAGAATAGGTACAAAGAACTCACACTGCTTAACAACAAAAAAACAAACAACCCGATCAAAAAATGGGCAGAGGACATGAACAGACATTTCTCCAAAGAAGATATGAATATGGCCAATAGACACATGAAAAGATGTTCATCATCGCTAATCATCAGGGAAATGCAAATCAAAACTACACTAAGATATCACCTTACCCCCGTTAGATTGGCAAAAACATCCAAAACCAAGAACGACGAATGTTGGAGAGGTTGTGGAGAAAGAGGAACCCTCATACACTGTTGGTGGGAATGCAAACTGGTACAGCCACTATGGAAAACAGTATGGAGATTTCTCAAAAAGTTAAAAATAGAAATACCCTATGACCCAGCCATCCCATTACTGGGTATCTATCCTAAGAACCTGATATCAGATATCTCAAGAGTCCGTTGCACCCCTATGTTCATCGCAGCATTATTTACAATAGCCAAGACGTGGAACCAGCCTACATGCCCAGAAACTGATGATTGGATAAAGAAGATGTGGTATATATACACAATGGAATACTACTCAGCCATAAAAAAAGACGACATTGGCCCCTTCACAACAATGTGGATGGACCTCGAGGGCATTATGTTAAGCGAAATAAGTCAGTCAGAGAAAGACGAACTCTATATGATTCCACTCATAGGTGGAAATTAGTATATTGAGAAGGAGATCTGATCGGTGGTTACCAGGGAAAAGGGGGGGTGGGGGAGGGCACGGAGGGGGAAGTGGTGTTCCCACAACATGACTAACAAAAATGTACAACTGAAATTTCACAAGCTTGTAATCCATCATAAGATTAATAAACAAACAAAAAAAAAATATGCTTTGGGGCCCATCTGACCCTATGGAAAGAACGCAGCACTTTGTGCCTTGCAGCTCTAGGGCAATGTAGCACACCCAGAGCAGAAGTTCTACTTCAGCCAGATCAGGCCTGCAAAGAAACTGCGTTTCACAGGCCTTTGTAAGAGATGTTCCCGGTAGGCTGTTAGAGCACTGTGCAGAGCGAGTTGTTTCTTAGCTTCCCAAGGAGCTGGAAGCAAGATGCTTTAGGGGCCATCTGCCCTTAAGTAAAGAAGGCAGCACTTTGTGCCTTGCAGCTCTAGGGCAATGTAGCACACCCAGAGCAGTTGTTCTACTTCTGCCAGGTCAGGCCTGCAAAGAAACTTCGTTTCACAGGCCTTTGTAAGAGATGTTCCCGGTAGGCTGTTAGAGCACTGTGCAGAGCGACTTGTTTCGTAGCTTCCCAAGGAGCTGGAAGCAAGATGCTTTAGGGGCCATCTGCCCTTAAGGAAAGAAGGCAGCACTTTGTGCCTTGCAGCTCTAGGGCAATGTAGCACACCCAGAGCAGTTGTTCTACTTCTGCCAGGTCAGGCCTGCAAAGAAACTGCGTTTCACAGGCCTTTGTAAGAGATGTTCCCAGTAGGCTGTTAGAGCACTGTGCAGAGCGACTTGTTTCTTAGCTTCCCAAAGAGCTGGAAGCAAGATGCTTTGGGGCCAATCTGCCCCTATGGAAAGAACGCAGCAGTTTGTGCCTTGCAGCTCTATGGCAATGCAGCACACCCCGAGCAGAAGTTGTACTTCAGCCAGATCAGGCCTGCAAAGAAACTGCGTTTCACAGGCCTTTGTAAGAGATGTTCCCGGTAGGCTGTTAGAGCACTGTGCAGAGCGAGTTGTTTCTTAGCTTCCCAAAGAGCTGGAAGCAAGATGCTTTGGGGCCCTTCTCACCCTTTGGAAAGAAGGCAGCACTTTGTGCCTTGCAGCTCTAGAGCAATGTAGCACACCCAAAACAGAAGTTCTACTTCAGCCAGATCAGACCTGCAAAGAAACTGCGTTTCACAGGCCTTTGTAAGAGATGTTCCCTGTAGGCTGTTAGAGCACTGTGCAGAGCGAGTTGTTTCTTAGCTTCCCAAGGGGCTGGAAGCAAGATGCTTTAGGGGCCATCTGCCCTTAAGGAAAGAAGGCAGCACTTTGTGCCTTGCAGCTCTAGGGCAATACAGCACACCCCGAGCAGAAGTTGTACTTCAGCCAGATCAGACCTGCAATGAAACTGCGTTTCACAGGCCTTTGTAAGAGATGTTCCCTTTAGGCTGTTAGAGAACTGTGCAGAGCGAGTTGTTTCTTAGCTTCCCAAGGAGCTGGAAGCAAGATGCTTTAGGGGCCATCTGCCCTTAAGGAAAGAAGGCAGCACTTTGTGCCTTGCAGCTCTAGGGTAATGTAGCATACCCAGAGCAGTTGTTCTGCTTCTGCCAGGTCAGGCCTGCAAAGAAACTTCGTTTCACAGGCCTTTGTAAGAGATGTTCCCTGTAGGCTTTTAGAAAACTGTGCAGAGCGAGTTGTTTCTTAGCTTCCCAAGGAGCTGGAAGCAAGATGCTTTAGGGGCCATCTGCCCTTTAGGAAAGAAGGCAGCACTTTGTGCCTTGCAGCTCTAGGGCAATGTAGCACACCCAGAGCAGTTGTTCTACTTCTGCCAGGTCAGGCCTGCAAAGAAACTTCGTTTCACAGGCCTTTGTAAGAGATGTTCCCTGTAGGGTGTTAGAGCACTGTGCAGAGCTAGTTGTTTCTTAGCTTCCCAAGGAGCTGGAAGCAAGATGCTTTGGGGCCCTTCTCACCCTTTGGAAAGAAGGCAGCACTTTGTGCCTTGCAGCTCTAGGGCAATGTAGCACACCCAGAGCCGAAGTACTACTTAAGCTAGATCAGACCTGCAAAGAAACTTCGTTTCACAGGCCTTTGTAAGAGATCTTTCCGGTAGGCTGTTAGAGCACTGTGCAGAGCGAGTTGTTTCTTAGCTTCCCAGAGAGCTGGAAGCAAGATGCTTTGGGGCCCGTTAATTTTATACCCTGCTACTTTGCTGTAGTTGTTGATTATTTCTAATAGTTTTTCTGTGGATTCTTTGGGGTTTTCTATGTATAAGATCATGTCGTCTGCAAACAACGCGAGTTTTACTTCTTCGTTACCTATTTGGATTCCTTTTATTTTTTTTTCCTGCCGAATTGCTCTGGCCAGCACCTCCAGTACTATGTTGAATAGGAGTGGTGAAAGTGGGCACCCTTGTCTTGTTCCTGTCCTCAGAGGGATGGCTTTCAGCTTTTGTCCATTGAGTATGATGTTGGCTGTGGGTCTATCATATATGGCCTTTATTATGTTGAGGTACTTTCCTTCTACACCCATTTTACTGAGGGTTTTTATCATAAATGGGTGTTGGATCTTGTCGAATGCTTTCTCTGCGTCTATTGAGATGATCATGTGGTTTTTGTTTTTCATTTTGTTGATGTAGTGTATCACGTTGATTGACTTGCGGGTGTTGAACCATCCCTGTGTCCCTGGTATAAATCCCACTTGATCATGGTGTATAATCTTTTTGATGTATTGCTGTAATCGGTTTGCCAAAATTTGGTTGAGGATTTTTGCATCTATGTTCATCAGTGATATCGGCCTGTAGTTCTCCTTCTTTGTGTTGTCCTTGTCAGGTTTGGGGATCAGAGTGATGTTGGCTTCATAGAATGTGTTAGGGAGTTCTCCATCTTTCTCAATTTTCTGGAACAGTTTGAGGAGAATAGGTACAAAGAACTCACACTGCTTAACAACAAAAAAACAAACAACCCGATCAAAAAATGGGCAGAGGACATGAACAGACATTTCTCCAAAGAAGATATGAATATGGCCAATAGACACATGAAAAGATGTTCATCATCGCTAATCATCAGGGAAATGCAAATCAAAACTACACTAAGATATCACCTTACCCCCGTTAGATTGGCAAAAACATCCAAAACCAAGAACGACGAATGTTGGAGAGGTTGTGGAGAAAGAGGAACCCTCATACACTGTTGGTGGGAATGCAAACTGGTACAGCCACTATGGAAAACAGTATGGAGATTTCTCAAAAAGTTAAAAATAGAAATACCCTATGAGCCAGCCATCCCATTACTGGGTATCTATCCTAAGAACCTGATATCAGATATCTCAAGAGTCCGTTGCACCCCTATGTTCATCGCAGCATTATTTACAATAGCCAAGACGTGGAACCAGCCTACATGCCCAGAAACTGATGATTGGATAAAGAAGATGTGGTATATATACACAATGGAATACTACTCAGCCATAAAAAAAGACGACATTGGCCCCTTCACAACAATGTGGATGGACCTCGAGGGCATTATGTTAAGCGAAATAAGTCAGTCAGAGAAAGACGAACTCTATATGATTCCACTCATAGGTGGAAATTAGTATATTGAGAAGGAGATCTGATCGGTGGTTACCAGGGAAAAGGGGGGGTGGGGGAGGGCACGGAGGGGGAAGTGGTGTTCCCACAACATGACTAACAAAAATGTACAACTGAAATTTCACAAGCTTGTAATCCATCATAAGATTAATAAACAAACAAAAAAAAAATATGCTTTGGGGCCCATCTGACCCTATGGAAAGAACGCAGCACTTTGTGCCTTGCAGCTCTAGGGCAATGTAGCACACCCAGAGCAGAAGTTCTACTTCAGCCAGATCAGGCCTGCAAAGAAACTGCGTTTCACAGGCCTTTGTAAGAGATGTTCCCGGTAGGCTGTTAGAGCACTGTGCAGAGCGAGTTGTTTCTTAGCTTACCAAACAGCCGGAAGCAAGATGCTTTGGGGCCCTTCTCACCCTTTGGAAAGAAGTCAGCACTTTGTGCCTTGCAGCTCTAGGGCAATGTAGCACACCCAGAGCAGAAGTTCTACTTCAGCCAGATCAGGCCTGCAAAGAAACTGCGTTTCACAGGCCTTTGTAAGAGATGTTCCCGGTAGGCTGTTAGAGCACTGTGCAGAGCGAGTTGTTTCTTAGCTTCCCAAGGAGCTGGAAGCAAGATGCTTTAGGGGCCATCTGCCCTTAAGGAAAGAAGGCAGCACTTTGTGCCTTGCAGCTCTAGGGCAATGTAGCACACCCAGAGCAGTTGTTCTACTTCTGCGAGGACAGGCCTGCAAAGAAACTTCGTTTCACAGGCCTTTGTAAGAGATGTTCCCGGTAGGCTGTTAGAGCACTGTGCAGAGCGACTTGTTTCGTAGCTTCCCAAGGAGATGGAAGCAAGATGCTTTAGGGGCCATCTGCCCTTAAGGAAAGAAGGCAGCACTTTGTGCCTAGCAGCTCTAGGGCAATGTAGCACACCCAGAGCAGTTGTTCTACTTCTGCCAGGTCAGGCCTGCAAAGAAACTGCGTTTCACAGGCCTTTGTAAGAGATGTTCCCAGTAGGCTGTTAGAGCACTGTGCAGAGCGACTTGTTTCTTAGCTTCCCAAAGAGCTGGAAGCAAGATGCTTTGGGGCCAATCTGCCCCTATGGAAAGAACGCAGCACTTTGTGCCTTGCAGCTCTATGGCAATGCAGCACACCCCGAGCAGAAGTTGTACTTCAGCCAGATCAGGCCTGCAAAGAAACTGCGTTTCACAGGCCTTTGTAAGAGATGTTCCCGGTAGGCTGTTAGAGCACTGTGCAGAGCGAGTTGTTTCTTAGCTTCCCAAAGAGCTGGAAGCAAGATGCTTTGGGGCCCTTCTCACCCTTTGGAAAGAAGGCAGCACTTTGTGCCTTGCAGCTCTAGAGCAATGTAGCACACCCAAAGCAGAAGTTCTACTTCAGCCAGATCAGACCTGCAAAGAAACTGCGTTTCACAGGCCTTTGTAAGAGATGTTCCCTGTAGGCTGTTAGAGCACTGTGCAGAGCGAGTTGTTTCTTAGCTTCCCAAGGGGCTGGAAGCAAGATGCTTTAGGGGCCATCTGCCCTTAAGGAAAGAAGGCAGCACTTTGTGCCTTGCATCTCTAGGGCAATGTAGCACACCCAGAGCAGATGTTCTACTTCTCCCAGGTCAGGCCTGCAAAGAAACTGCGTTTCACAGGCCTTTGTAAGAGATGTTCCCGGTAGGCTGTTAGAGCACTGTGCAGAGCGAGTTGTTTCTGAGCTTCCCAAAGAGCTGGAAGCAAGATGCTTTGGGGCCCTCTCACCCTTTGGAAAGAAGGCAGCACTTTGTGCCTTGCAGCTCTAGGGCAATGTAGCACACCCAGAGCCGAAGTTCTACTTCAGCTAGATCAGACCTGCAAAGAAACTTCGTTTCACAGGCCTTTGTAAGAGATGTTCCCGGTAGGCTGTAAGAGCACTGTGCAGAGTGACTAGATTCTTAGCTTCCCAGAGAGCTGGAAGCAAGATGCTTTGGGGCCCGTTAATTTTATACCCTGCTACTTTGCTGTAGTTGTTGATTATTTCTAATAGTTTTTCTGTGGATTCTTTGGGGTTTTCTATGTATAAGATCATGTCGTCTGCAAACAACGTGAGTTTTACTTCTTCGTTACCTATTTGGATTCCTTTTATTTTTTTTTCCTGCCGAATTGCTCTGCCCAGCACCTCCAGTACTATGTTGAATAGGAGTGGTGAAAGTGGTCACCCTTGTCTTGTTCCTGTCCTCAGAGGGATGGCTTTTAGCTTTTGTCCATTGAGTATGATGTTGGCTGTGGGTCTATCATATATGGCCTTTATTATGTTGAGGTACTTTCCTTCTATACCCATTTTACTGAGGGTTGTTATCATAAATGGGTGTTGGATCTTGTCGAATGCTTTCTCTGCGTCTATTGAGATGATCATGTGGTTTTTGTTTTTCATTTTGTTGATGTAGTGTATCACGTTGATTGACTTGCGGGTGTTGAACCATCCCTGTGTCCCTGGTATAAATCCCACTTGATCATGGTGTATAATCTTTTTGATGTATTGCTGTAATCGGTTTGCCAAAATTTTGTTGAGGATTTTTGCATCTATGTTCATCAGTGATATCGGCCTGTAGTTCTCCTTCTTTGTGTTGTCCTTGTCAGGTTTGGGGATCAGAGTGATGTTGGCTTCATAGAATGTGTTAGGGAGTTCTCCATCTTTCTCAATTTTCTGGAACAGTTTGAGGAGAATAGGTACAAAGAACTCACACTGCTTAACAACAAAAAAGCAAACAACCCGATCAAAAAATGGGCAGAGGACATGAACAGACATTTCTCAAAAGAAGATATGAATATGGCCAATAGACACATGAAAAGATGTTCATCATCGCTAATCATCAGGGAAATGCAAATCAAAACTACACTAAGATATCACCTTACCCCCGTTAGATTGGCAAAAACATCCAAAACCAAGAACGACGAATGTTGGAGAGGTTGTGGAGAAAGAGGAACACTCATACACTGTTGGTGGGAATGCAAACTGGTACAGCCACTATGGAAAACAGTATGGAGATTTCTCAAAAAGTTAAAAATAGAAATACCCTATGACCCAGCCATCCCATTACTGGGTATCTATCCTAAGAACCTGATATCAGATATCTCAAGAGTCCGTTGCACCCCTATGTTCATCGCAGCATTATTTACAATAGCCAAGACGTGGAACCAGCCTACATGCCCAGAAACTGATGATTGGATAAAGAAGATGTGGTATATATACACAATGGAATACTACTCAGCCATAAAAAAAGACGACATTGGCCCCTTCACAACAATGTGGATGGACCTCGAGGGCATTATGTTAAGCGAAATAAGTCAGTCAGAGAAAGATGAACTCTATATGACTCCACTCATAGGTGGAAATTAGTTTATTGAGAAGGAGATCTGATCGGTGGTTACCAGGGAAAAGAGGGGGTGGGGGGAGGGCACGGAGGGGGAAGTGGTGTTCCCACAACATGACTAACAAAAATGTACAACTGAAATTTCACAAGCTTGTAATCCATCATAACATTAATAAACAAACAAACAAAAAAAAAGATGCTTTGGGGCCCATCTGCCCCTATGGAAAGAACGCAGCACTTTGTGCCTTGCAGCTCTAGGGCAATGCAGCACACCCCGAGCAGAAGTTGTACTTCAGCCAGATCAGGCCTGCAAAGAAACTGCGTTTCACAGGCCTTTGTAAGAGATGTTCCCGGTAGGTTGTTAGAGCACTGTGCAGAGCGAGTTGTTTCCTAGCTTCCCAAAGAGCTGGAAGCAAGATGCTTTGGGGCCCTTCTCACCCTTTGGAAAGAAGGCAGCACTTTGTGCCTTGCAGCTCTAGGGCAATGTAGCACACCCAAAGCAGAAGTTCTACTTCAGCCAGATCAGGCCTGCAAAGAAACTGCGTTTCACAGGCCTTTGTAAGAGATGTTCCCTGTAGGCTGTTAGAGCACTGTGCAGAGCGAATTGTTTCTTAGTTTCCCAGAGAGATGTAAGCAAGATGCTTTGGGGCCCGTTAATTTTATACCCTGCTACTTTGCTGTAGTTGTTGATTATTTCTAATAGTTTTTCTGTGGATTCTTTGGGGTTTTCTATGTATAAGATCATGTCGTCTGCAAACAACGCGAGTTTTACTTCTTCGTTACCTATTTGGATTCCTTTTATTTTTTTTTCCTGCCGAATTGCTCTGCCCAGCACCTCCAGTACTATGTTGAATAGGAGTGGTGAAAGTGGGCACCCTTGTCTTGTTCCTGTCCTCAGAGGGATGGCTTTCAGCTTTTGTCCATTGAGTATGATGTTGGCTGTGGGTCTATCATATATGGCCTTTATTATGTTGAGGTACTTTCCTTCTATACCCATTTTACTGAGGGTTGTTATCATAAATGGGTGTTGGATCTTGTCGAATGCTTTCTCTGCGTCTATTGAGATGATCATGTGGTTTTTGTTTTTCATTTTGTTGATGTAGTGTATCACGTTGATTGACTTGCGGGTGTTGAACCATCCCTGTGTCCCTGGTATAAATCCCACTTGATCATGGTGTATAATCTTTTTGATGTATTGCTGTAATCGGTTTGCCAAAATTTGGTTGAGGATTTTTGCATCTATGTTCATCAGTGATATCGGCCTGTAGTTCTCCTTCTTTGTGTTGTCCTTGTCAGGTTTGGGGATCAGAATGATCTTGGCTTCATAGAATGTGTTAGGGAGTTCTCCATCTTTCTCAATTTTCTGGAACAGTTTGAGGAGAATAGGTACAAAGAACTCACACTGCTTAACAACAAAAAACAAACAACCCGATCAAAAAATGGGCAGAGGACATGAACAGACATTTCTCAAAAGAAGATATGAATATGGCCAATAGACACATGAAAAGATGTTCATCATCGCTAATCATCAGGGAAATGCAAATCAAAACTACACTAAGATATCACCTTACCCCCGTTAGATTGGCAAAAACATCCAAAACCAAGAACGACGAATGTTGGAGAGGTTGTGGAGAAAGAGGAACCCTCATACACTGTTGGTGGGAATGCAAACTGGTACAGCCACTATGGAAAACAGTATGGAGATTTCTCAAAAAGTTAAAAATAGAAATACCCTATGACCCAGCCATCCCATTACTGGGTATCTATCCTAAGAACCTGATATCAGATATCTCAAGAGTCCGTTGCACCCCTATGTTCATCGCAGCATTATTTACAATAGCCAAGACGTGGAACCAGCCTACATGCCCAGAAACTGATGATTGGATAAAGAAGATGTGGTATATATACACAATGGAATACTACTCAGCCATAAAAAAAGACGACATTGGCCCCTTCACAACAATGTGGATGCACCTCGAGGGCATTATGTTAAGCGAAATAAGTCAGTCATAGAAAGACGAACTCTATATGACTCCACTCATAGGTGGAAATTAGTATATTGAGAAGGAGATCTGATCGGTGGTTACCAGGGAAAAGGGGGGGTGGGGGAGGGCACGGAGGGGGAAGTGGTGTTCCCACAACATGACTAACAAAAATGTACAACTGAAATTTCACAAGCTTGTAATCCATCATAAGATTAATAAACAACAACAACAACAAAAGATGCTTTGGGGCCCATCTGCCCCTATGGAAAGAACGCAGCACTTTGTGCCTTGCAGCTCTACGGCAATGTAGCACACCCAGAGCAGAAGTTCTACTTCAGCCAGATCAGGCCTGCAAAGAAACTGCGTTTCACAGGCCTTTGTAAGAGATGTTCCCGGTAGGCTGTTAGAGCACTGTGCAGAGCGAGTTGTTTCTTAGCTTACCAAACAGCCGGAAGCAAGATGCTTTGGGGCCCTTCTCACCCTTTGGAAAGAAGTCAGCACTTTGTGCCTTGCAGCTCTAGGGCAATGTAGCACACCCAGAGCAGAAGTTCTACTTCAGCCAGATCAGGCCTGCAAAGAAACTGCGTTTCACAGGCCTTTGTAAGAGATGTTCCCGGTAGGCTGTTAGAGCACTGTGCAGAGCGAGTTGTTTCTTAGCTTCCCAAGGAGCTGGAAGCAAGATGCTTTAGGGGCCATCTGCCCTTAAGGAAAGAAGGCAGCACTTTGTGCCTTGCAGCTCTAGGGCAATGTAGCACACCCAGAGCAGTTGTTCTACTTCTGCCAGGTCAGGCCTGCAAAGAAACTTCGTTTCACAGGCCTTTGTAAGAGATGTTCCCGGTAGGCTGTTAGAGCACTGTGCAGAGCGAGTTGTTTCGTAGCTTCCCAAGGAGCTGGAAGCAAGATGCTTTAGGGGCCATCTGCCCTTAAGGAAAGAAGGCAGCACTTTTTGCCTTGCAGCTCTAGGGCAATGTAGCACACCCAGAGCAGTTGTTCTACTTCTGCCAGGTCAGGCCTGCAAAGAAACTTCGTTTCACAGGCCTTTGTAAGAGATGTTCCCAGTAGGCTGTTAGAGCACTGTGCAGAGCGACTTGTTTCTTAGCTTCCCAAAGAGCTGGAAGCAAGATGCTTTGGGGCCAATCTGCCCCTATGGAAAGAAGGCAGCACTTTGTGCCTTGCAGCTCTAGGGCAATGCAGCACACCCCGAGCAGAAGTTGTACTTCAGCCAGATCAGGCCTGCAAAGAAACTGCGTTTCACAGGCCTTTGTAAGAGATGTTCCCGGTAGGCTGTTAGAGCACTGTGCAGAGCGACTTGTTTCGTAGCTTCCAAAAGAGCTGGAAGCAAGATGCTTTGGGGCCCGTTAATTTTATACCCTGCTACTTTGCTGTAGTTGTTGATTATTTCTAATAGTTTTTCTGTGGATCCTTTGGGGTTTTCTATGTATAAGATCATGTCGTCTGCAAACAACGCGAGTTTTACTTCTTCGTTACCTATTTGGATTCCTTTTATTTTTTTTTCCTGCCGAATTGCTCTGCCCAGCACCTCCAGTACTATGTTGAATAGGAGTGGTGAAATTGGGCACCCTTGTCTTGTTCCTGTCCTCAGAGGGATGTCTTTCAGCTTTTGTCCATTGAGTATGATGTTGGCTGTGGGTCTATCATATATGGCCTTTATTATGTTGAGGTACTTTCCTTCTATACCCATTTTACTGAGGGTTTTTATCATAAATGGGTGTTGGATCTTGTCGAATGCTTTCTCTGCGTCTATTGAGATGATCATGTGGTTTTTGTTTTTCATTTTGTTGATGTAGTGTATCACGTTGATTGACTTGCGGGTGTTGAACCATCCCTGTGTCCCTGGTATAAATCCCACTTGATCATGGTGTATAATCTTTTTGATGTATTGCTGTAATCGGTTTGCCAAAATTTGGTTGAGGATTTTTGCATCTATGTTCATCAGTGATATCGGCCTGTAGTTCTCCTTCTTTGTGTTGTCCTTGTCAGGTTTGGGGATCAGAGTGATGTTGGCTTCATAGAATGTGTTAGGGAGTTCTCCATCTTTCTCAATTTTCTGGAACAGTTTGAGGAGAATAGGTACAAAGAACTCACACTGCTTAACAACAAAAAAACAAACAACCCGATCAAAAAATGGGCAGAGGACATGAACAGACATTTCTCCAAAGAAGATATGAATATGGCCAATAGACACATGAAAAGATGTTCATCATCGCTAATCATCAGGGAAATGCAAATCAAAACTACACTAAGATATCACCTTACCCCCGTTAGATTGGCAAAAACATCCAAAACCAAGAACGACGAATGTTGGAGAGGTTGTGGAGAAAGAGGAACCCTCATACACTGTTGGTGGGAATGCAAACTGGTACAGCCACTATGGAAAACAGTATGGAGATTTCTCAAAAAGTTAAAAATAGAAATACCCTATGAGCCAGCCATCCCATTACTGGGTATCTATCCTAAGAACCTGATATCAGATATCTCAAGAGTCCGTTGCACCCCTATGTTCATCGCAGCATTATTTACAATAGCCAAGACGTGGAACCAGCCTACATGCCCAGAAACTGATGATTGGATAAAGAAGATGTGGTATATATACACAATGGAATACTACTCAGCCATAAAAAAAGACGAAATTGGCCCCTTCACAACAATGTGGATGGACCTTGAGGGCATTATGTTAAGCGAAATAAGTCAGTCAGAGTAAGACGGACTCTATATGACTCCACTCATAGGTGGAAATTAGTATATTGAGAAGGAGATCTGATCGGTGGTTACCAGGGAAAAGGGGGGGTGGGGGGAGGGCACGGAGGGGGAAGTGGTGTTCCCACAACATGACTAACAAAAATGTACAACTGAAATTTCACAAGCTTGTAATCCATCATAACATTAATAAACAAACAAAAAAAAAAGATGCTTTGGGGCCCATCTGCCCCTATGGAAAGAACGCAGCACTTTGTGCCTTGCAGCTCTAGGGCAATGTAGCACACCCAGAGCAGAAGTTCTACTTAAGCCAGATCAGGCCCGCAAAGAAACTGCGTTTCACAGGCCTTTGTAAGAGTTGTTCCCGGTAGGCTGTTAGAGCACTGTGCAGAGCGAGTTGTTTCTTAGCTTCCCAACGAGCTGGAAGCAAGATGCTTTAGGGGCCATCTGCCCTTAAGGAAAGAAGGCAGCACTTTGTGCCTTGCAGCTCTAGGGCAATGTAGCACACCCAGAGCAGAAGTTCTTCTTCAGCCAGATCAGGCAGGCAAAGAAACTTCGTTTCATAGGCCTTTGTAAGAGATGTTCCCTGTAGGCTGTTAGAGCACTGTGCAGAGCGAGTTCTTTCTTAGCTTCCCAACGAGCTGGAAGCAAGATGCTTTAGGGGCCATCTGCCCTTAAGGAAAGAAGGCAGCACTTTGTGCCTTTCAGCTCTAGGGCAATGCAGCACACCCCGAGCACAAGTTCTACTTCAGCCAGATCAGGCCTGCAAAGAAATTGCGTTTCACAGGCCTTTGTAAGAGATGTTCCCGGTAGGCTGTTAGAGCACTGTGCAGAGCGAGTTGTTTCTTAGCTTCCCAGAGAGCTGGAAGCAAGATGCTTTGGGGCCCGTTAATTTTATACCCTGCTACTTTGCTGTAGTTGTTGATTATTTCTAATAGTTTTTCTGTGGATTCTTTGCGGTATTCTATGTATAAGATCATGTCGTCTGCAAACAACGCGAATTTTACTTCTTCGTTACCTATTTGGATTCCTTTTATTTTTTTTTCCTGCCGAATTGCTCTGCCCAGCACCTCCAGTACTATGTTGAATAGGAGTGGTGAAAGTGGGCACCCTTGTCTTGTTCCTGTCCTCAGAGGGATGGCTTTCAGCTTTTGTCCATTGAGTATGCTGTTGGCTGTGGGTCTATCATATATGGCCTTTATTATGTTGAGGTACTTTCCTTCTATACCCATTTTACTGAGGGTTTTTATCATAAATGGGTGTTGGATCTTGTCGAATGCTTTCTCTGCGTCTATTGAGATGATCATGTGGTTTTTGTTTTTCATTTTGTTGATGTAGTGTATCACGTTGATTGACTTGCGGGTGTTGAACCATCCCTGTGTCCCTGGTATAAATCCCACTTGATCATGGTGTATAATCTTTTTGATGTATTGCTGTAATCGGTTTGCCAAAATTTTGTTGAGGATTTTTGCATCTATGTTCATCAGTGATATCGGCCTGTAGTTCTCCTTCTTTGTGTTGTCCTTGTCAGGTTTGGGGATCAGAGTGATGCTGGCTTCATAGAATGTGTTAGGGAGTTCTCCATCTTTCTCAATTTTCTGGAACAGTTTGAGGAGAATAGGTACAAAGAACTCACACTGCTTAACAACAAAAAAACAAACAACCCGATCAAAAAATGGGCAGAGGTCATGAACAGACATTTCTCAAAAGAAGATATGAATATGGCCAATAGACACATGAAAAGATGTTCATCATCGCTAATCATCAGGGAAATGCAAATCAAAACTACACTAAGATATCACCTTACCCCCGTTAGATTGGCAAAAACATCCAAAACCAAGAACGACAAATGTTGGAGAGGTTGTGGAGAAAGAGGAACCCTCATACACTGTTGGTGGGAATGCAAACTGGTACAGCCACTATGGAAAACAGTATGGAGATTTCTCAAAAAGTTAAAAATAGAAATACCCTATGACCCAGCCATCCCATTACTGGGTATCTACCCTAAGAACCTGATATCAGATATCTCAAGAGTCCGTTGCACCCCTATGTTCATCGCAGCATTATTTACAATAGCCAAGACGTGGAACCACCCTACATGCCCAGAAACTGATGATTGGATAAAGAAGATGTGGTATATATACACAATGGAATACTACTCAGCCATAAAAAAAGACGACATTGGCCCATTCACAACAATGTGGATGGACCTCGAGGGCATTATGTTAAGCGAAATAAGTCAGTCAGAGAAAGACGAACTCTATATGACTCCACTCATAGGTGGAAATTAGTATATTGAGAAGGAGATCTGATCGGTGGTTACAAGGGAAAAGGGGGGGTGGGGGGAGGGCACGGAGGGGGAAGTGGTGTTCCCACAACATGACTAACAAAAATGTACAACTGAAATTTCACAAGCTTGTAATCCATCATAAGATTAATAAACAACAACAACAATAAAAGATGCTTTGGGGCCCATCTGCCCCTATGGAAAGAACGCAGCACTTTGTGCCTTGCAGCTCTAGGGCAATGTAGCACACCCGGAGCAGAAGTTCTACTTCAGCGAGATCAGGCCGCAAAGAAACTGCGTTTCACAGGCCTTTGTAAGAGATGTTCCCGGTAGGCTGTTAGAGCACTGTGCAGAGCGAGTTCTTTCTTATCTTCCCAACGAGCTGGAAGCAAGATGCTTTAGGGGCCATCTGCCCTTAAGGAAAGAATGCAGCACTTTGTGCCTTGCAGCTCTAGGGCAATGTAGCACACCCAGAGCAGAAGTTGTACTTCAGCCAGATCAGGCCTGCAAAGAAACTGCGTTTCACAGGCCTTTGTAAGAGATGTTCCCGGTAGGCTGTTAGAGCACTGTGCAGAGCGAGTTGTTTCTTAGCTTCCCAAAGAGCTGGAAGCAAGATGCTTTGGAGCCCTTCTCACCCTTTGGAAAGAAGGCAGCACTTTGTGCCTTACAGCTCTAGGGCAATGTAGCACACCCAGAGCAGAAGTTCTTCTTCAGCCAGATCAGGACTACAAAGAAACTGCGTTTCACAGGCCTTTGTAAGAGATGTTCCCTGTAGGCTGTTAGAGCACTGTGCAGAGCGAGTTCTTTCTTAGCTTCCCAAAGACCTGGAAGAAAGATTCTTTGGGGGCCATCTGCCGTTAAGTAAAGAAGGCAGCACTTTGTGCCTTTCAGCTCTAGGGCAATGTAGCACACCCAGAGCAGATGTTCTACTTCTGCCAGGTCAGGCCTGCAAAGAAACTGCGTTTCACAGGCCTTTGTAAGAGATGTTCCCGGTAGGCTGTTAGAGCACTGTGCAGAGCGAGTTGTTTCCTAGCTTCCCAAAGAGCTGGAAGCAAGATGCTTTGGGGCCCTCTCAACCTTTGGAAAGAAGGCAGCACTTTGTGCCTTGCAGCTCTAGGGCAATGTAGCACACCCAGAGCCGAAGTTCTACTTCAGCTAGATCAGACCTGCAAAGAAACTTCGTTTCACAGGCCTTTGTAAGAGATGTTCCCGGTAGGCTGTAAGAGCACGGTGCAGAGCGACTAGTTTCTTAGCTTCCCAGAGAGCTGGAAGCAAGACGCTTTGGGGCCCATCTGCCCCTATGGAAAGAACGCAGCACTTTGTGCCTTGCAGCTCTAGGGCAATGCAGCACACCCCGAGCAGAAGTTCTACTTCAGCCAGATCAGGCCTGCAAAGAAACTGCGTTTCACAGGCCTTTGTAAGAGATGTTCCCGGTAGGCTGTTAGAGCACTGTGCAGAGCGAGTTGTTTCTTAGCTTCCCAGAGAGCTGGAAGCAAGATGCTTTGGGGCCCGTTAATTTTATACCCTGCTACTTTGCTGTAGTTGTTGATTATTTCTAATAGTTTTTCTGTGGATTCTTTGGGGTTTTCTATGTATAAGATCATGTCGTCTGCAAACAACTTGAGTTTTACTTCTTCGTTACCTATTTGGATTCCTTTTATTTTTTTTTCCTGCCGAATTGCTCTGGCCAGCACCTCCAGTACTATGTTGAATAGGAGTGGTGAAAGTGGGCACCCTTGTCTTGTTCCTGTCCTCAGAGGGATGGCTTTCAGCTTTTGTCCATTGAGTATGATGTTGGCTGTGGGTCTATCATATATGGCCTTTATTATGTTGAGGTACTTTCCTTCTATACCCATTTTACTGAGGGTTTTTATCATAAATGGGTGTTGGATCTTGTCGAATGCTTTCTCTGCGTCTATTGAGATGATCATGTGGTTTTTGTTTTTCATTTTGTTGATGTAGTGTATCACGTTGATTGACTTGCGGGTGTTGAACCATCCCTGTGTCCCTGGTATAAATCCCACTTGATCATGGTGTATAATCTTTTTGATGTATTGCTGTAATCGGTTTGCCAAAATTTGGTTGAGGATTTTTGCATCTATGTTCATCAGTGATATCGGCCTGTAGTTCTCCTTCTTTGTGTTGTCCTTGTCAGGTTTGGGGATCAGAGTGATGTTGGCTTCATAGAATGTGTTAGGGAGTTCTCCATCTTTCTCAATTTTCTGGAACAGTTTGAGGAGAATAGGTACAAAGAACTCACACTGCTTAACAACAAAAAAACAAACAACCCGATCAAAAAATGGGCAGAGGACATGAACAGACATTTCTCCAAAGAAGATAAGAATATGGCCAATAGACACATGAAAAGATGTTCATCATCGCTAATCATCAGGGAAATGCAAATCAAAACTACACTAAGATATCACCTTACCCCCGTTAGATTGGCAAAAACATCCAAAACCAAGAACGACAAATGTTGGAGAGGTTGTGGAGAAAGAGGAACCCTCATACACTGTTGGTGGGAATGCAAACTGGTACAGCCACTATGGAAAACAGTATGGAGATTTCTCAAAAAGTTAAAAATAGAAATACCCTATGACCCAGCCATCCCATTACTGGGTATCTATCCTAAGAACCTGATATCAGATATCTCAAGAGTCCGTTGCACCCCTATGTTCATCGCAGCATTATTTACAATAGCCAAGACGTGGAACCAGCCTACATGCCCAGAAACTGATGATTGGATAAAGAAGATGTGGTATATATACACAATGGAATACTACTCAGCCATAAAAAAAGACGACATTGGCCCATTCACAACAATGTGGATGGACCTCGAGGGCATTATGTTAAGCGAAATAAGTCAGTCAGAGAAAGACGAACTCTATATGACTCCACTCATAGGTGGAAATTAGTATATTGAGAAGGAGATCTGATCGGTGGTTACCAGGGAAAAGGGGGGGTGGGGGGAGGGCACGGAGGGGGAAGTGGTGTTCCCACAACATGACTAACAAAAATGTACAACTGAAATTTCACAAGCTTGTAATCCATCAAAGATTAATAAACAACAACAAAAAAAAAAGATGCTTTGGGGCCCATCTGCCCCTATGGAAAGAACGCAGCACTTTGTGCCTTGCAGCTCTAGGGCAATGTAGCACACCCAGAGCAGAAGTTCTTCTTCAGCCAGATCAGGCCTGCAAAGAAACTGCGTTTCACAGGCCTTTGTAAGAGATGTTCCCTGTAGGCTGTTAGAGCACTGTGCAGAGCGAGTTCTTTCTTAGCTTCACAAAGACCTGGAAGCAAGATGCTTTGGGGGCCATCTGCCGTTAAGTAAAGAAGGCAGCACTTTGTGCCTTTCAGCTCTAGGGCAATGTAGCACACCCAGAGCAGAAGTTGTACTTCAGCCAGATCAGGACTGCAAAGAAACTGCGGTCCACAGGCCATTGTAAGAGATTCCCGGTAGGCTGTTAGAGCACTGTGCAGAGCGAGTTGTTTCCTAGCTTCACAAAGAGCTGGAAGCAAGATGCTTTGGGGCCCTTCTCACCCTTTGGAAAGAAGGCAGCACTTTGTGCCTTGCAGCTCTAGGGCAATGTAGCACACCCAGAGCCGAAGTTCTATTTCAGCTAGATCAGACCTGCAAAGAAACTTTGTTTCACATGCCTTTGTAAGAGATGTTCCCGGTAGGCTGTAAGAGCACTGTTCAGAGCGACTAGTTTCTTAGCTTCCCAGAGAGCTGGAAGCATGATGCTTTGGGGCCCATCTGCCCCTATGGAAAGAACGCAGCACTTTGTGCCTTGCAGCTCTAGGGCAATGCAGCACACCCCGAGCAGAAGTTCTACTTCAGCCAGATCAGACCTGCAAAGAAACTGCGTTTCACAGGCCTTTGTAAGAGATGTTCCCGGTAGGCTGTTAGAGCACTGTGCAGAGCGAGTTGTTTCTTAGCTTCCCAGAGAGCTGGAAGCAAGATGCTTTGGGGCCCGTTAATTTTATACCCTGCTACTTTGCTGTAGTTGTTGATTATTTTTAATAGTTTTTCTGTGGATTCTTTGGTGTTTTCTATGTATAAGATCATGTCGTCTGCAAACAACGCGAGTTTTACTTCTTCGTTACCTATTTGGATTCCTTTTATTTTTTCTTCCTGCCGAATTGCTCTGGCCAGCACCTCCAGTACTATGTTGAATAGGAGTGGTGAAAGTGGGCACCCTTGTCTTGTTCCTGTCCTCAGAGGGATGGCTTTCAGCTTTTGTCCATTGAGTATGATGTTGGCTGTGGGTCTATCATATATGGCCTTTATTATGTTGAGGTACTTTCCTTCTATACCCATTTTACTGAGGGTTTTTATCATAAATGGGTGTTGGATCTTGTCGAATGCTTTCTCTGCGTCTATTGAGATGATCATGTGGTTTTTGTTTTTCATTTTGTTGATGTAGTGTATCACGTTGATTGACTTGCGGGTGTTGAACCATCCCTGTGTCCCTGGTATAAATCCCACTTGATCATGGTGTATTATCTTTTTGATGTATTGCTGTAATCGGTTTGCCAAAATTTTGTTGAGGATTTTTGCATCTATGTTCATCAGTGATATCGGCCTGTAGTTCTCCTTCTTTGTGTTGTCCTTGTCAGGTTTGGGGATCAGAGTGATGTTGGCTTCATAGAATGTGTTAGGGAGTTCTACATCTTTCTCAATTTTCTGGAACAGTTTGAGGAGAATAGGTACAAAGAACTCACACTGCTTAACAACAAAAAAACAAACAACCCGATCAAAAAATGGGCAGAGGACATGAACAGACATTTCTCAAAAGAAGATAAGAATATGGCCAATAGACACATGAAAAGATGTTCATCATCGCTAATCATCAGGGAAATGCAAATCAAAACTACACTAAGATATCACCTTACCCCCGTTAGATTGGCAAAAACATCCAAAACCAAGAACGACAAATGTTGGAGAGGTTGTGGAGAAAGAGGAACCCTCATACACTGTTGGTGGGAATGCAAACTGGTACAGCCACTATGGAAAACAGTATGGAGATTTCTCAAAAAGTTAAAAATAGAAATACCCTATGACCCAGCCATCCCATTACTGGGTATCTATCCTAAGAACCTGATATCAGATATCTCAAGAGTCCGTTGCACCCCTATGTTCATCGCAGCATTATTTACAATAGCCAAGACGTGGAACCAGCCTACATGCCCAGAAACTGATGATTGGATAAAGAAGATGTGGTATATATACACAACGGAATACTACTCAGCCATAAAAAAAGACGACATTGGCCCATTCACAATAATGTGGATGGACCTCGAGGGCATTATGTTAAGCGAAATAAGTCAGTCAGAGAAAGACGAACTCTATATGACTCCACTCATAGGTGGAAATTAGTATATTGAGAAGGAGATCTGATCGGTGGTTACCAGGGAAAAGGGGGGGTGGGGGGAGGGCACGGAGGGGGAAGTGGTGTTCCCACAACATGACTAACAAAAATGTACAACTGAAATTTCACAAGCTTGTAATCCATCATAAGATTAATAAACAACAACAACAAAAAAAGATGCTTTGGGGCCCATCTGCCCCTATGGAAAGAACGCAGCACTTTGTTCCTTGCAGCTCTAGGGCAATGTAGCACACCCAGAGCAGAAGTTCTACTTCAGCCAGATCAGGCCTGCAAAGAAACTGCGTTTCACAGGCCTTTGTAAGAGATGTTCCCGGTAGGCTGTTAGAGCACTGTGCAGAGCGAGTTGTTTCTTAGCTTCCCAAAGAGCTGGAAGCAAGATGCTTTGGGGCCCTTCTCACCCTTTGGAAAGAAGGCAGCACTTTGTGCCTTGCAGCTCTAGGGCAATGTAGCACACCCAGAGCCGAAGTTCTATTTCAGCTAGATCAGACCTGCAAAGAAACTTCGTTTCACATGCCTTTGTAAGAGATGTTCCCGGTAGGCTGTAAGAGCACTGTTCAGAGCGACTAGTTTCTTAGCTTCCCAGAGAGCTGGAAGCATGATGCTTTGGGGCCCATCTGCCCCTATGGAAAGAACGCAGCACTTTGTGCCTTGCAGCTCTAGGGCAATGCAGCACACCCCGAGCAGAAGTTCTACTTCAGCCAGATCAGACCTGCAAAGAAACTGCGTTTCACAGGCCTTTGTAAGAGATGTTCCCGGTAGGCTGTTAGAGCACTGTGCAGAGCGAGTTGTTTCTTAGCTTCCCAGAGAGCTGGAAGCAAGATGCTTTGGGGCCCGTTAATTTTATACCCTGCTACTTTGCTGTAGTTGTTGATTATTTCTAATAGTTTTTCTGTGGATTCTTTGGGGTTTTCTATGTATAAGATCATGTCGTCTGCAAACAACGTGAGTTTTACTTCTTCGTTACCTATTTGGATTCCTTTTATTTTTTTTTCCTGCCGAATTGCTCTGGCCAGCACCTCCAGTACTATGTTGAATAGGAGTGGTGAAAGTGGGCACCCTTGTCTTGTTCCTGTCCTCAGAGGGATGGCTTTCAGCTTTTGTCCATTGAGTATGCTGTTGGCTGTGGGTCTATCATATATGGCCTTTATTATGTTGAGGTACTTTCCTTCTATACCCATTTTACTGAGGGTTTTTATCATAAATCGGTGTTGGATCTTGTCGAATGCTTTCTCTGTGTCTATTGAGATGATCGTGTGGTTTTTGTTTTTCATTTTGTTGATGTAGTGTATCACGTTGATTGACTTGCGGGTGTTGAAACATCCCTGTGTCCCTGGTATAAATCCCACTTGATCATGGTGTATAATCTTTTTGATGTATTGCTGTAATCGGTTTGCCAAAATTTTGTTGAGGATTTTTGCATCTATGTTCATCAGTGATATCGGCCTGTAGTTCTCCTTCTTTGTGTTGTCCTTGTCAGGTTTGGGGATCAGAGTGATGTTGGCTTCATAGAATGTGTTAGGGAGTTCTCCATCTTTCTCAATTTTCTGGAACAGTTTGAGGAGAATAGGTACAAAGAACTCACACTGCTTAACAACAAAAAAACAAACAACCCGATCAAAAAATGGGCAGAGGACATGAACAGACATTTCTCCAAAGAAGATAAGAATATGGCCAATAGACACATGAAAAGATGTTCATCATCGCTAATCATCAGGGAAATGCAAATCAAAACTACACTAAGATATCACCTTACCCCCGTTAGATTGGCAAAAACATCCAAAACCAAGAACGACAAATGTTGGAGAGGTTGTGGAGAAAGAGGAACCCTCATACACTGTTGGTGGGAATGCAAACTGGTACAGCCACTATGGAAAACAGTATGGAGATTTCTCAAAAAGTTAAAAATAGAAATACCCTATGACCCAGCCATCCCATTACTGGGTATCTATCCTAAGAACCTGATATCAGATATCTCAAGAGTCCGTTGCACCCCTATGTTCATCGCAGCATTATTTACAATAGCCAAGACGTGGAACCAGCCTACATGCCCAGAAACTGATGATTGGATAATGAAGATGTGGTATATATACACAATGGAATACTACTCAGCCATAAAAAAAGACGACATTGGCCCATTCACAACAATGTGGATGGACCTCGAGGGCATTATGTTAAGCGAAATAAGTCAGTCAGAGAAAGACGAACTCTATATGACTCCACTCATAGGTGGAAATTAGTATATTGAGAAGGAGATCTGATCGGTGGTTACCAGGGAAAAGGGGGGGTGGGGGGAGGGCACGGAGGGGGAAGTGGTGTTCCCACAACATGACTAACAAAAATGTACAACTGAAATTTCACAAGCTTGTAATCCATCATAACATTAATAAACAAAAAAAAAAAAAGATGCTTTGGGGCCCATCTGACCCTATGGAAAGAACGCAGCACTTTGTGCCTTGCAGCTCTAGGGCAATGTAGCACACCCAGAGCGGAAGTTCTACTTCAGCCGTATCAGGCCTGCAAAGAAACTGCGTTTCACAGGCCTTTGTAAGAGATGTTCCCGGTAGGCTGTAAGAGCACTGTGCAGAGGGACTTGTTTCTTAGCTTACCAAAGAGCTGGAAGCAAAATGATTTGAGACTCATCTGCCCCTTTGGAAAGAAGGCAGCACTTTGTGCCTTGCAGGTCTAGGGCAATGTAGCACACCCAGAGCAGATGTTCTACTTCTGTCTGGTCAGTCCTACAAAGAAACTTCGTTTCACAGTCCTTTGTAAGAGATGTTCCCGGTAGGCTGTTAGAGCACTGTGCATAGCGAGTTGTTTCTTAGCTTCCCAAAGAGCTGGAAGCAAGATGCTTTGGGGCCTTCTCACACTTTGGAAAGAAGGCAGCACTTTGTGCCTTGAAGCTCTAGGGCAATGTAGCACACCCAGAGCAGAAGTTCTACTTCAGCTAGATCAGACCTGCAAAGAAAATTCGTTGCACAGGCCTTTGTAAGAGATGTTCCCGGTAGGCTGTTAGAGCAGTGTGCAGAGCGAGTTCTTTCTTAGCTTCCCAAAGAGCTGGAAGCAAGATGCTTTGGGGCCCGTTAATTTTATACCCTGCTACTTTGCTGTAGTTGTTGATTATTTCTAATAGTTTTTCTGTGGATTCTTTGGGGTTTTCTATGTATAAGATCATGTCGTCTGCAAACAACGCGAGTTTTACTTCTTCGTTACCTATTTGGATTCCTTCTTTTTTTTTTCCTGCCGAATTGCTTTGGCCAGCACCTCCAGTACTATGTTGAATAGGAGTGGTGAAAGTGGGCACCCTTGTCTTGTTCCTGTCCTCAGAGGGATGGCTTTCAGCTTTTGTCCATTGAGTATGATGTTGGCTGTGGGTCTATCATATATGGCCTTTATTATGTTGAGGTACTTTCCTTCTATACCCATTTTACTGAGGGTTTTTATCATAAATGTGTGCTGGATCTTTTCGAATGCTTTCTCTGCGTCTATTGAGATGATCATGTGGTTTTTGTTTTTCATTTTGTTGATGTAGTGTATCACGTTGATTGACTTGCGGGTGTTGAACCATCCCTGTGTCCCTGGTATAAATCCCACTTGATCATGGTGTATAATCTTTTTGATGTATTGCTGTAATCGGTTTGCCAAAATTTTGTTGAGGATTTTTGCATCTATGTTCATCAGTGATATCGGCCTGTAGTTCTCCTTCTTTGTGTTGTCCTTGTCAGGTTTGGGGATCAGAGTGATGTTGGCTTCATAGAATGTGTTAGGGAGTTCTCCATCTTTCTCAATTTTCTGGAACAGTTTGAGGAGAATAGGTACAAAGAACTCACACTGCTTAACAACAAAAAAACAAACAACCCGATCAAAAAATGGGCAGAGGACATGAACAGACATTTCTCAAAAGAAGATAGGAATATGGCCAATAGACACATGAAAAGATGTTCATCATCGCTAATCATCAGGGAAATGCAAATCAAAACTACACTAAGATATCACCTTACCCCCGTTAGATTGGCAAAAACATCCAAAACCAAGAACGACAAATGTTGGAGAGGTTGTGGAGAAAGAGGAACCCTCATACACTGTTGGTGGGAATGCAAACTGGTACAGCCACTATGGAAAACAGTATGGAGATTTCTCAAAAAGTTAAAAATAGAAATACCCTATGACCCAGCCATCCCATTACTGGGTATCTATCCTAAGAACCTGATATCAGATATCTCAAGAGTCCGTTGCACCCCTATGTTCATCGCAGCATTATTTACAATAGCCAAGACGTGGAACCAGCCTACATGCCCAGAAACTGATGATTGGATAAAGAAGATGTGGTATATATACACAATGGAATACTACTCAGCCATAAAAAAAGACGACATTGGCCCCTTCACAACAATGTGGATGGACCTCGAGGGCATTATGTTAAGCGAAATAAGTCAGTCAGAGAAAGACGAACTCTATATGACTCCACTCATAGGTGGAAATTAGTATATTGAGAAGGAGATCTGATCGGTGGTTACCAGGGAAAAGGGGGGGTGGGGGGAGGGCACGGAGGGGGAAGTGGTGTTCCCACAAGATGACTAACAAAAATGTACAACTGAAATTTCACAAGCTTGTAATCCATCATAACATTAATAAACAAAAAAAAAAAGATGCTTTGGGGCCCATCTGCCCCTATGGAAAGAACGCAGCACTTTGTGCCTTGCAGCTCTAGGGCAATGTAGCACACCCAGAGCAGAAGTTCTACTTCAGCCAGATCAGGCCCGCAAAGAAACTGCGTTTCACAGGCCTTTGTAAGAGATGTTCCCGGTAGGCTGTTAGAGCACTGTGCAGAGCGACTTCTTTCTTAGCTTCCCAAAGAGCTGGATGCAAGATGCTTTGGGGCCCTTCTCACCCTTAAGGAAAGAAGGCAGCACTTTGTGCCTTGCAGCTCTAGGGCAATGTAGCACACCCAAAGCAGAAGTTCTACTTCAGCCAGATCAGACCTGCAAAGAAACTGCGTTTCACAGGCCTTTGTAAGAGATGTTCCCTGTAGGCTGTTAGAGCACTGTGCAGAGCGAGTTGTTTCTTAGCTTCCCAAAGACCTGGAAGCAAGATGCTTTGGGGGCCATCTGCCTTTAAGGAAAGAAGGCAGCACTTTGTGCCTTTCAGCTCTAGGGCAATGTAGCACAACCAGAGCAGATGTTCTACTTCTGCCAGATCAGGCCTGCAAAGAAACTGCGTTTCACAGGCCTTTGTAAGAGATGTTCCCGGTAGGCTGTTAGAGCACTGTGCAGAGCGAGTTGTTTCTTAGCTTCCCAGAGAGCTGGAAGCAAGATGCTTTGGGGCCCGTTAATTTTATACCCTGCTACTTTGCTGTAGTTGTTGATTATTTCTAATAGTTTTTCTGTGGATTCTTTGGGGCTTTCTATGTATAAGATCATGTCGTCTGCAAACAACGCGAGTTTTACTTCTTCGTTACCTATTTGGATTCCTTCTATTTTTTTTTCCTGCCGAATTGCTCTGGCCAGGACCTCCAGTACTATGTTGAATAGGAGTGGTGAAAGTGGGCACCCTTGTCTTGTTCCTGTCCTCAGAGGGATGGCTTTCAGCTTTTGTCCATTGAGTATGATGTTGGCTGTGGGTCTATCATATATGGCCTTTATATGTTGAGGTACTTTCCTTCTATACCCATTTTACTGAGGGTTTTTATCATAAATGTGTGCTGGATCTTGTCGAATGCTTTCTCTGCGTCTATTGAGATGATCATGTGGTTTTTGTTTTTCATTTTGTTGATGTAGTGTATCACGTTGATTGACTTGCGGGTGTTGAACCATCCCTGTGTCCCTGGTATAAATCCCACTTGATCATGGTGTATAATATTTTGGTGTATTGCTGTAATCGGTTTGCCAAAATTTTGTTGAGGATTTTTGCATCTATGTTCATCAGTGATATCGGCCTGTAGTTCTCCTTCTTTGTGTTGTCCTTGTCAGGTTGGGGGATCAGAGTGATGTTGGCTTCATAGAATGTGTTAGGGAGTTCTCCATCTTTCTCAATTTTCTGGAACAGTTTGAGGAGAATAGGTACAAAGAACTCACACTGCTTAACAACAAAAAAACAAACAACCCGATCAAAAAATGGGCAGAGGACATGAACAGACATTTCTCAAAAGAAGATAGGAATATGGCCAATAGACACATGAAAAGATGTTCATCATCGCTAATCATCAGGGAAATGCAAATCAAAACTACACTAAGATATCACCTTACCCCCGTTAGATTGGCAAAAACATCCAAAACCAAGAACGACGAATGTTGGAGAGGTTGTGGAGAAAGAGGAACCCTCATACACTGTTGGTGGGAATGCAAACTGGTACAGCCACTATGGAAAACAGTATGGAGATTTCTCAAAAAGTTAAAAATAGAAATACCCTATGACCCAGCCATCCCATTACTGGGTATCTATCCTAAGAACCTGATATCAGATATCTCAAGAGTCCGTTGCACCCCTATGTTCATCGCAGCATTATTTAGAATAGCCAAGACGTGGAACCAGCCTACATGCCCAGAAACTGATGATTGGATAAAGAAGATGTGGTATATATACACAATGGAATACTACTCAGCCATAAAAAAAGACGACATTGGCCCCTTCACAACATGGTGGATGGACCTCGAGGGCATTATGTTAAGCGAAATAAGTCAGTCAGAGAAAGACGAACTCTATATGACTCCACTCATAGGTGGAAATTAGTATATTGAGAAGGAGATCTGATCGGTGGTTACCAGGGAAAAGGGGGGGTGGGGGGAGGGCACGGAGGGGGAAGTGGTGTTCCCACAAGATGACTAACAAAAATGTACAACTGAAATTTCACAAGCTTGTAATCCATCATAACATTAATAAACAAAAAAAAAAGATGCTTTGGGGCCCATCTGCCCCTATGGAAAGAACGCAGCACTTTGTGCCTTGCAGCTCTAGGGCAATGTAGCACACCCAGAGCAGAAGTTCTACTTCAGCCAGATCAGGCCCGCAAAGAAACTGCGTTTCACAGGCCTTTGTAAGAGATGTTCCCGGTAGGCTGTTAGAGCACTGTGCAGAGCGACTTCTTTCTTAGCTTCCCAAAGAGCTGGATGCAAGATGCTTTGGGGCCCTTCTCACCCTTGGGAAAGAAGGCAGCACTTTGTGCCTTGCAGCTCTAGGGCAATGTAGCACACCCAAAGCAGAAGTTCTACTTCAGCCAGATGAGACCTGCAAAGAAACTGCGTTTCACAGGCCTTTGTAAGAGATGTTCCCTGTAGGCTGTTAGAGCACTGTGCAGAGCGAGTTGTTTCTTAGCTTCCCAGAGAGCTGGAAGCAAGATGCTTTGGTTCCCGTTAATTTTATACCCTGCTACTTTGCTGTAGTTGTTGATTATTTCTAATAGTTTTTCTGTGGATTCTTTGGGGTTTTCTATGTATAAGATCATGTCGTCTGCAAACAACGCGAGTTTTACTTCTTCGTTACCTATTTGGATTCCTTTTATTTTTTTTTCCTGCCGAATTGCTCTGGCCAGCACCTCCAGTACCATGTTGAATAGGAGTGGTGAAAGTGGGCACCCTTGTCTTGTTCCTGTCCTCAGAGGGATGGCTTTCAGCTTTTGTCCATTGAGTATGCTGTTGGCTGTGGGTCTATCATATATGGCCTTTATTATGTTGAGGTACTTTCCTTCTATACCCATTTTACTGAGGGTTTTTATCATAAATGGGTGTTGGATCTTGTCGAATGCTTTCTCTGCGTCTATTGAGATGATCATGTGGTTTTTGTTTTTCATTTTGTTGATGTAGTGTATCACGTTGATTGACTTGCGGGTGTTGAACCATCCCTGTGTCCCTGGTATAAATCCCACTTGATCATGGTGTATAATCTTTTTGATGTATTGCTGTAATCGGTTTGCCAAAATTTGGTTGAGGATTTTTGCATCTATGTTCATCAGTGATATCGGCCTGTAGTTCTCCTTCTTTGTGTTGTCCTTGTCAGGTTGGGGGATCAGAGTGATGTTGGCTTCATAGAATGTGTTAGGGAGTTCTCCATCTTTCTCAATTTTCTGGAACAGTTTGAGGAGAATAGGTACAAAGAACTCACACTGCTCAACAACAAAAAAACAAACAACCCGATCAAAAAATGGGCAGAGGACATGAACAGACATTTCTCCAAAGAAGATAAGAATATGGCCAATAGACACATGAAAAGATGTTCATCATCGCTAATCATCAGGGAAATGCAAATCAAAACTACACTAAGATATCACCTTACCCCCGTTAGATTGGCAAAAACATCCAAAACCAAGAACGACAAATGTTGGAGAGGTTGTGGAGAAAGAGGAACCCTCATACAGTGTTGGTGGGAATGCAAACTGGTACAGCCACTATGGAAAACAGTATGGAGATTTCTCAAAAAGTTAAAAATAGAAATACCCTATGACCCAGCCATGCCATTACTGGGTATCTATCCTAAGAACCTGATATCAGATATCTCAAGAGTCCGTTGCACCCCTATGTTCATCGCAGCATTATTTACAATAGCCAAGACGTGGAACCAGCCTACATGCCCAGAAACTGATGATTGGATAAAGAAGATGTGGTATATATACACAATGGAATACTACTCAGCCATAAAAAAAGACGACATTGGCCCCTTCACAACGATGTGGATGGACCTCGAGGGCATTATGTTAAGCGAAATAAGTCAGTCAGAGAAAGAGGAACTCTATATGACTCCACTCATAGGTGGAAATTAGTATATTGAGAAGGAGATCTGATCGGTGGTTACCAGGGAAAAGGGGGGGTGGGGGGAGGGCACGGAGGGGGAAGTGGTGTTCCCACAACATGACTAACAAAAATGTACAACTGAAATTTCACAAGCTTGTAATCCATCATAACATTAATAAACAAAAAAAAAAAAAAAGATGCTTTGGGGCCCATCTGCCCCTATGGAAAGAACGCAGCACTTTGTGCCTTGAAGCTCTAGGGCAATGTAGCACACCCAGAGTGGAAGTTCTACTTCAGCCGTATCAGGCCTGCAAAGAAACTGCGTTTCACAGGCCTTTGTAAGAGATGTTCCCGGTAGGCTGTAAGAGCACTGTGCAGAGGGACTTGTTTCTTAGCTTACCAAAGAGCTGGAAGCAAAATGATTTGAGACTCATCTGCCCCTTTGGAAAGAAGGCAGCACTTTGTGCCTTGCAGGTCTAGGGCAATGTAGCACACCCAGAGCAGAAGTCCTACTTCAGCCAGATCAGGCCTGCAAAGAAACTGCGTTTCACAGGCCTTTGTAAGAGATGTTCCCGGTAGGCTGTTAGAGCAGTGTGCAGAGCGAGTTGTTTCTTAGCTTCCCAGAGAGCTGGAAGCAAGATGCTTTGGGGCCCGTTAAT
The DNA here is from genome assembly GCF_041296235.1 of Equus asinus. Taxonomy (NCBI): domain Eukaryota; kingdom Metazoa; phylum Chordata; class Mammalia; order Perissodactyla; family Equidae; genus Equus; species Equus asinus. Next base: position 73,660,714 of record NC_091790.1, on the reverse strand, counting down.
TTTATACCCTGCTACTTTGCTGCAGTTGTTGATTATTTCTAATAGTTTTTCTGTGGATTCTTTGGGGTTTTCTATGTATAAGATCATGTCGTCTGCACACAACGCGAGGTTTAATTCTTCGTTACCTATTTGGATTCCTTTTATTTTTTTTTCCTGCCGAATTGCTCTGGCCAGCACCTCCAGTACCATGTTGAATAGGAGTGGTGAAAGTGGGCACCCTTGTCTTGTTCCTGTCCTCAGAGGGATGGCTTTCAGCTTTTGTCCATTGAGTATGCTGTTGGCTGTGGGTCTATCATATATGGCCTTTATTATGTTGAGGTACTTTCCTTCTATACCCATTTTACTGAGGGTTTTTATCATAAATGGGTGTTGGATCTTGTCGAATGCTTTCTCTGCGTCTATTGAGATGATCATGTGGTTTTTGTTTTTCATTTTGTTGATGTAGTGTATCACGTTGATTGACTTGCGGGTGTTGAACCATCCCTGTGTCCCTGGTATAAATCCCACTTGATCATGGTGTATAATCTTTTTGATGTATTGCTGTAATCGGTTTGCCAAAATTTTGTTGAGGATTTTTGCATCTATGTTCATCAGTGATATCGGCCTGTAGTTCTCCTTCTTTGTGTTGTCCTTGTCAGGTTTGGGGATCAGAGTGATGTTGGCTTCATAGAATGTGTTAGGGAGTTCTCCATCTTTCTCAATTTTCTGGAACAGTTTGAGGAGAATAGCTACAAAGAACTCACACTGCTTAACAACAAAAAAACAAACAACCCGATCAAAAAATGGGCAGAGGACATGAACAGACATTTCTCCAAAGAAGATAAGAATATGGCCAATAGACACATGAAAAGATGTTCATCATCGCTAATCATCAGGGAAATGCAAATCAAAACTACACTAAGATATCACCTTACCCCCGTTAGATTGGCAAAAACATCCAAAACCAAGAACGACAAATGTGGGAGAGGTTGTGGAGAAAGAGGAACCCTCATACACTGTTGGTGGGAATGCAAACTGGTACAGCCACTATGGAAAACAGTATGGAGATTTCTCAAAAAGTTAAAAATAGAAATACCCTATGACCCAGCCATCCCATTACTGGGTATCTATCCTAAGAACCTGATATCAGATATCTCAAGAGTCCGTTGCACCCCTATGTTCATCGCAGCATTATTTACAATAGCCAAGACGTGGAACCAGCCTACATGCCCAGAAACTGATGATTGGATAAAGAAGATGTGGTATATATACACAATGGAATACTACTCAGCCATAAAAAAAGACGACATTGGCCCCTTCACAACGATGTGGATGGACCTCGAGGGCATTATGTTAAGCGAAATAAGTCAGTCAGAGAAAGACGAACTCTATATGACTCCACTCATAGGTGGAAATTAGTATATTGAGAAGGAGATCTGATCGGTGGTTACCAGGGAAAAGGGGGGGTGGGGGGAGGGCACGGAGGGGGAAGTGGTGTTCCCACAACATGACTAACAAAAATGTACAACTGAAATTTCACAAGCTTGTAATCCATCATAACATTAATAAACAAAAAAAAAAAAAAGATGCCTTGGGGCCCATCTGCCCCTATGGAAAGAACGCAGCACTTTGTGCCTAGCAGCTCTAGGGCAATGTAGCACACCCAGAGTGGAAGTTCTACTTCAGCCGTATCAGGCCTGCAAAGAAACTGCGTTTCACAGGCCTTTGTAAGAGATGTTCCCGGTAGGCTGTTAGAGCACTGTGCAGAGCGAGTTGTTTCTTAGCTTCCCAAAGAGCTGGAAGCAAGATGCTTTGGGGCCTTCTCACACTTTGGAAAGAAGGCAGCACTTTGTGCCTTGAAGCTCTAGGGCAATGTAGCACACCCAGAGCAGAAGTTCTACTTCAGCTAGATCAGACCTGCAAAGAAAATTCGTTGCACAGGCCTTTGTAAGAGATGTTCCCGGTAGGCGGTTAGAGCAGTGTGCAGAGCGAGTTCTTTCTTAGCTTCCCAAAGAGCTGGAAGCAAGATGCTTTGGGGGCCATCTGCCCTTAAGTAAAGAAGGCAGCACTTCGTGCCTTTCAGCTCTAGGGCAATGTAGCACAACCAGAGCAGATGTTCTACTTCTGCCAGATCAGGACTGCAAAGAAAATGCGTTTCACAGGCCTTTGTAAGAGATGTTCCCGGTAGGCTGTTAGAGCACTGTGCAGAGCGAGTTGTTTCTTAGCTTCCCAAAGAGCTGGAAGCAAGATGCTTTGGGGCCCTTTCACCCTTTGGAAAGAAGGCAGCACTTTGTGCCTTACAGCTCTATGGCAATGTAGCACACCCAGAGCAGAAATTCTTCTTCAGCCAGATCAGGCCTGCAAAGAAACTGCGTTTCACAGGCCTTTGTAAGAGATGTTCCTTGTAGGCTGTTAGAGCACTGTGCCGAGCGAGTTGTTTCTTAGCTTCCCAAAGACCTGGAAGAAAGATGCTTTGGGGGCCATCTGCCTTTAAGGAAAGAAGGCAGCACTTTGTGCCTTTCAGCTCTAGGGCAATGTAGCACAACCAGAGCAGATGTTCTACTTCTGCCAGATCAGGCCTGCAAAGAAAATGCGTTTCACAGGCCTTTGTAAGAGATGTTCCCGGTAGGCTGTTAGAGCACTGTGCAGAGCGAGTTGTTTCTTAGCTTCCCAGAGAGCTGGAAGCAAGATGCTTTGGGGCCCGTTAATTTTATACCCTGCTACTTTGCTGTAGTTGTTGATTATTTCTAATAGTTTTTCTGTGGATTCTTTGGGGTTTTCTATGTATAAGATCATGTCGTCTGCAAACAACGCGAGTTTTACTTCTTCGTTACCTATTTGGATTCCTTCTATTTTTTTTTCCTGCCGAATTGCTTTGGCCAGCACCTCCAGTACTATGTTGAATAGGAGTGGTGAAAGTGGGCACCCTTGTCTTGTTCCTGTCCTCAGAGGGATGGCTTTCAGCTTTTGTCCATTGAGTATGCTGTTGGCTGTGGGTCTATCATATATGGCCTTTATTATGTTGAGGTACTTTCCTTCTATACCCATTTTACTGAGGGTTTTTATCATAAATGGGTGCTGGATCTTGTCGAATGCTTTCTCTGCGTCTATTGAGATGATCATGTGGTTTTTGTTTTTCATTTTGTTGATGTAGTGTATCACGTTGATTGACTTGCGGGTGTTGAACCATCCCTGTGTCCCTGGTATAAATCCCACTTGATCATGGTGTATAATCTTTTTGATGTAGTGCTGTAATCGGTTTGCCAAAATTTTGTTGAGGATTTTTGCATCTATGTTCATCAGTGATATCGGCCTGTAGTTCTCCTTCTTTGTGTTGTCCTTGTCAGGTTTGGGGATCAGAGTGATGTTGGCTTCATAGAATGTGTTAGGGAGTTCTCCATCTTTCTCAATTTTCTGGAACAGTTTGAGGAGAATAGGTACAAAGAACTCACACTGCTTAACAACAAAAAAACAAACAACCCGATCAAAAAATGGGCAGAGGACATGAACAGACATTTCTCCAAAGAAGATAAGAATATGGCCAATAGACACATGAAAAGATGTTCATCATCGCTAATCATCAGGGAAATGCAAATCAAAACTACACTAAGATATCACCTTACCCCCGTTAGATTGGCAAAAACATCCAAAACCAAGAACGACAAATGTTGGAGAGGTTGTGGAGAAAGAGGAAGCCTCATACACTGTTGGTGGGAATGCAAACTGGTACAGCCACTATGGAAAACAGTATGGAGATTTCTCAAAAAGTTAAAAATAGAAATACCCTATGACCCAGCCATCCCATTACTGGGTATCTATCCTAAGAAACTGATATCAGATATCTCAAGAGTCCGTTGCACCCCTATGTTCATCGCAGCATTACTTACAATAGCCAAGACGTGGAACCAGCCTACATGCCCAGAAACTGATGATTGGATAAAGAAGATGTGGTATATATACACAATGGAATACTACTCAGCCATAAAAAAAGACGACATTGGCCCCTTCACAACGATGTGGATGGACCTCGAGGGCATTATGTTAAGCGAAATAAGTCAGTCAGAGAAAGACGAACTCTATATGACTCCACTCATAGGTGGAAATTAGTATATTGAGAAGGAGATCTGATCGGTGGTTACCAGGGAAAAGGGGGGTGGGGGGAGGGCACGGAGGGGGAAGTGGTGTTCCCACAACATGACTAACAAAAATGTACAACTGAAATTTCACAAGCTTGTAATCCATCATAACATTAATAAACAAAAAAAAAAAAAAGATGCTTTGGGGCCCATCTGCCCCTATGGAAAGAACGCAGCACTTTGTGCCTTGCAGCTCTAGGGCAATGTAGCACACCCAGAGTGGAAGTTCTACTTCAGCCGTATCAGGCCTGCAAAGAAACTGCGTTTCACAGGCCTTTGTAAGAGATGTTCCCGGTAGGCTGTAAGAGCACTGTGCAGAGGGACTTGTTTCTTAGCTTACCAAAGAGCTGGAAGCAAAATGATTTGAGACTCATCTGCCCCTTTGGAAAGAAGGCAGCACTTTGTGCCTTGCAGGTCTAGGGCAATGTAGCACACCCAGAGCAGAAGTCCTACTTCAGCCATATCAGGCCTGCAAAGAAACTGCGTTTCACAGGCCTTTGTAAGAGATGTTCCCGGTAGGCTGTTAGAGCAGTGTGCAGAGCGAGTTGTTTCTTAGCTTCCCAGAGATCTGGAAGCAAGATGCTTTGGGGCCCGTTAATTTTATACCCTGCTACTTTGCTGCAGTTGTTGATTATTTCTAATAGTTTTTCTGTGGATTCTTTGGGGTTTTCTATGTATAAGATCATGTCGTCTGCACACAACGCGAGGTTTAATTCTTCGTTACCTATTTGGATTCCTTTTATTTTTTTTTCCTGCCGAATTGCTCTGGCCAGCACCTCCAGTACTATGTTGAATAGGAGTGGTGAAAGTGGGCACCCTTGTCTTGTTCCTGTCCTCAGAGGGATGGCTTTCAGCTTTTGTCCATTGAGTATGCTGTTGGCTGTGGGTCTATCATATATGGCCTTTATTATGTTGAGGTACTTTCCTTCTATACCCATTTTACTGAGGGTTTTTATCATAAATGGGTGTTGGATCTTGTCGAATGCTTTCTCTGCGTCTATTGAGATGATCATGTGGTTTTTGTTTTTCATTTTGTTGATGTAGTGTATCACGTTGATTGACTTGCGGGTGTTGAACCATCCCTGTGTCCCTGGTATAAATCCCACTTGATCATGATGTATAATCTTTTTGATGTATTGCTGTAATCGGTTTGCCAAAATTTTGTTGAGGATTTTTGCATCTATGTTCATCAGTGATATCGGCCTGTAGTTCTCCTTCTTTGTGTTGTCCTTGTCAGGTTTGGGGATCAGAGTGATGTTGGCTTCATAGAATGTGTTAGGGAGTTCTCCATCTTTCTCAATTTTCTGGAACAGTTTGAGGAGAATAGGTACAAAGAACTCACACTGCTTAACAACAAAAAAACAAACAACCCGATCAAAAAATGGGCAGAGGACATGAACAGACATTTCTCCAAAGAAGATAAGAATATGGCCAATAGACACATGAAAAGATGTTCATCATCGCTAATCATCAGGGAAATGCAAATCAAAACTACACTAAGATATCACCTTACCCCCGTTAGATTGGCAAAAACATCCAAAACCAAGAACGACAAATGTGGGAGAGGTTGTGGAGAAAGAGGAACCCTCATACACTGTTGGTGGGAATGCAAACTGGTACAGCCACTATGGAAAACAGTATGGAGATTTCTCAAAAAGTTAAAAATAGAAATACCCTATGACCCAGCCATCCCATTACTGGGTATCTATCCTAAGAACCTGATATCAGATATCTCAAGAGTCCGTTGCACCCCTATGTTCATCGCAGCATTATTTACAATAGCCAAGACGTGGAACCAGCCTACATGCCCAGAAACTGATGATTGGATAAAGAAGATGTGGTATATATACACAATGGAATACTACTCAGCCATAAAAAAAGACGACATTGGCCCCTTCACAACAATGTGGATGGACCTCGAGGGCATTATGTTAAGCGAAATAAGTCAGTCAGAGAAAGACGAACTCTATATGACTCCACTCATAGGTGGAAATTAGTATATTGAGAAGGAGATCTGATCGGTGGTTACCAGGGAAAAGGGGGGGTGGGGGGAGGGCACGGAGGGGGAAGTGGTGTTCCCACAACATCACTAACAAAAATGTACAACTGAAATTTCACAAGCTTGTAATCCATCATAACATTAATAAACAAAAAAAAAAAAAAGATGCCTTGGGGCCCATCTGCCCCTATGGAAAGAACTCAGCACTTTGTGCCTTGCAGCTCTAGGGCAATGTAGCACACCCAGAGTGGAAGTTCTACTTCAGCCGTATCAGGCCTGCAAAGAAACTGCGTTTCACAGGCCTTTGTAAGAGATGTTCCCGGTAGGCTGTAAGAGCACTGTGCAGAGGGACTTGTTTCTTACCTTACCAAAGAGCTGGAAGCAAAATGATTTGAGACTCATCTGCCCCTTTGGAAAGAAGGCAGCACTTTGTGCCTTGCAGGTCTAGGGCAATGTAGCACACCCAGAGCAGATGTTCTACTTCTGTCAGGTCAGTCCTACAAAGAAACTTCGTTTCACAGTCCTTTGTAAGAGATGTTCCCGGTAGGCTGTTAGAGCACTGTGCAGAGCGAGTTGTTTCTTAGCTTCCCAAAGAGCTGGAAGCAAGATGCTTTGGGGCCTTCTCACACTTTGGAAAGAAGGCAGCACTTTGTGCCTTGAAGCTCTAGGGCAATGTAGCACACCCAGAGCAGAAGTTCTACTTCAGCTAGATCAGACCTGCAAAGAAAATTCGTTGCACAGGCCTTTGTAAGAGATGTTCCTGGTAGGCTGTTAGAGCAGTGTGCAGAGTGAGTTCTTTCTTAGCTTCCCAAAGAGCTGGAAGCAAGATGCTTTATGGGCCATCTGCCCTTAAGTAAAGAAGGCAGCACTTCGTGCCTTGCAGCTCTAGGGCAATGTAGCTCACCCAGAGAAGATGTTCTACTTCTGCCAGGTCAGGCCTGCAAAGAATCTGCGTTTCACAGTCCTTTGTAAGAGATGTTCCCGGTAGGCTGTTAGAGCACTGTGCAGAGCGAGTTGTTTCTTAGCTTCCCAAAGAGCTGGAAGCAAGATGCTTTGGGGCCCTTTCACCCTTTGGAAAGAAGGCAGCACTTTGTGCCTTACAGCTCTATGGCAATGTAGCACACCCAGAGCAGAAATTCTTCTTCAGCCAGATCAGGCCTGCAAAGAAACTGCGTTTCACAGGCCTTTGTAAGAGATGTTCACTGTAGGCTGTTAGAGCACTGTGCCGAGCGAGTTGTTTCTTAGCTTCCCAAAGACCTGGAAGAAAGATGCTTTGGGGGCCATCTGCCTTTAAGGAAAGAAGGCAGCACTTTGTGCCTTTCAGCTCTAGGGCAATGTAGCACAACCAGAGCAGATGTTCTACTTCTGCCAGATCAGGCCTGCAAAGAAACTGCGTTTCACAGGCCTTTGTAAGAGATGTTGCCGGTAGGCTGTTAGAGCACTGTGCAGAGCGAGTTGTTTCTTAGCTTCCCAGAGAGCTGGAAGCAAGATGCTTTGGGGCCCGTTAATTTTATACCCTGCTACTTTGCTGTAGTTGTTGATTATTTCTAATAGTTTTTCTGTGGATTCTTTGGGGTTTTCTATGTATAAGATCATGTCGTCTGCAAACAACGCGAGTTTTACTTCTTCGTTACCTATTTCGATTCCTTTTATTTTATTTTCCTGCCGAATTGCTCTGGCCAGCACCTCCAGTACTATGTTGAATAGGAGTGGTGAAAGTGGGCACCCTTGTCTTGTTCCTGTCCTCAGAGGGATGGCTTTCAGCTTTTGTCCATTGAGTATGATGTTGGCTGTGGGTCTATCATATATGGCCTTTATTATGTTGAGGTACTTTCCTTCTATACCCATTTTACTGAGGGTTTTTATCATAAATGGGTGTTGGATCTTGTCGAATGCTTTCTCTGCGTCTATTGAGATGATCATGTGGTTTTTGTTTTTCATTTTGTTGATGTAGTGTATCACGTTGATTGACTTGCGGGTGTTGAACCATCCCTGTGTCCGTGGTATAAATCCCACTTGATCATGGTGTATAATCTTTTTGATGTATTGCTGTAATCGGTTTGCCAAAATTTTGTTGAGGATTTTTGCATCTATGTTCATCAGTGATATCGGCCTGTAGTTCTCCTTCTTTGTGTTGTCCTTGTCAGGTTGGGGGATCAGAGTGATGTTGGCTTCATAGAATGTGTTAGGGAGTTCTCCATCTTTCTCAATTTTCTGGAACAGTTTGAGGAGAATAGGTACAAAGAACTCACACTGCTTAACAACAAAAAAACAAACAACCCGATCCAAAAATGGGCAGAGGACATGAACAGACATTTCTCCAAAGAAGATATGAATATGGCCAATAGACACATGAAAAGATGTTCATCATCGCTAATCATCAGGGAAATGCAAATCAAAACTACACTAAGATATCACCTTACCCCCGTTAGATTGGCAAAAACATCCAAAACCAAGAACGACAAATGTGGGAGAGGTTGTGGAGAAAGAGGAACCCTCATACACTGTTGGTGGGAATGCAAACTGGTACAGCCACTATGGAAAACAGTATGGAGATTTCTCAAAAAGTTAAAAATAGAAATACCCTATGACCCAGCCATCCCATTACTGGGTATCTATCCTAAGAACCTGATATCAGATATCTCAAGAGTCCGTTGCACCCCTATGTTCATCGCAGCATTATTTAGAATAGCCAAGACGTGGAACCAGCCTACATGCCCAGAAACTGATGATTGGATAAAGAAGATGTGGTATATAAACACAATGGAATACTACTCAGCCATAAAAAAGGACGACATTGGCCCCTTCACAACAATGTGGATGGACCTCGAGGGCATTATGTTAAGCGAAATAAGTCAGTCAGAGAAAGACGAACTCTATATGACTCCACTCATAGGTGGAAATTAGTATATTGAGAAGGAGATCTGATCGGTGGTTACCAGGGAAAAGGGGGGGTGGGGTGAGGGGACGGAGGGGGAAGTGGTGTTCCCACAACATGACTAACAAAAATGTACAACTGAAATTTCACAAGCTTCTAATCCATCATAACATTAATAAACAAAAAAAGAAAAAAAAAAAGATCCTTTGGGGCCCATCTGCCCCTATGGAAAGAACGCAGCACTTTGTGCCTTGCAGCTCTAGGGCAATGTAGCACACCCAGAGCAGAAGATCTACTTCAGCCAGATCAGGCCCGCAAAGAAACTGCGTTTCACAGGCCCTTGTAAGAGATGTTCCCGGTAGGCTGATAGAGCACTGTGCAGAGCGAGTTGTTTCTTAGCTTCCCAAAGATCTGGAAGCAAGATGCTTTGGGGCCCTTCTCACCCTTTGGAAAGAAGGCAGCATTTTGTGCCTTACAGCTCTAGGGCAATGTAGCACACCCAGAGCAGAAGTTCTTCTTCAGCCAGATCAGGCCTGCAAAGAAACTGCGTTTCATAGGCCTTTGTAAGAGATGTTCCCGGTAGGCTGTTAGAGCACTGTGCAGAGCGAGTTGTTTCTTAGCTTCCCAAACAGCCGGAAGCAAGATGCTTTGGGGCCCTTCTCACCCTTTGGAAAGAAGTCAGCACTTTGTGCCTTGCAGCTATAGGGCAATGTAGCACACCCAGGGCAGAAGTTGTACTTCAGCCAGATCAGGCCTGCAAAGAAACTGCGTTTCAAAGGCCTTTGTAAGAGATGTTCCCGGTAGGCTGTTAGAGCACTGTGCAGAGCTAGTTGTTTCCTAGCTTCCCAAAGAGCTGGAAGCAAGATGCTTTGGGGCCCTTCTCACCCTTTGGCAAGAAGGCAGCACTTTGTGCCTTGCAGCTCTAGGGCAATGTAGCACACCCAAAGCAGAAGTTCTACTTCAGCCAGATCAGACCTGCAAAGAAACTGCGTTTCACAGGCCTTTGTAAGAGATGTTCCCTGTAGGCTGTTAGAGCACTGTGCAGAGCGAGTTGTTTCTTAGCTTCCCAGAGAGCTGGAAGCAAGATGCTTTGGGGCCCGTTAATTTTATACCCTGCTACTTTGCTGTAGTTGTTGATTATTTCTAATAGTTTTTCTGTGGATTCTTTGGGGTTTTCTATGTATAAGATCATGTCGTCTGCAAACAACGCGAGTTTTACTTCTTCGTTACCTATTTGGATTCCTTTTATTTTTTTTTCCTGCCGAATTGCTCTGGCCAGCACCTCCAGTACTATGTTGAATAGGAGTGGTGAAAGTGGGCACCCTTGTCTTGTTCCTGTCCTCAGAGGGATGGCTTTCAGCTTTTGTCCATTGAGTATGATGTTGGCTGTGGGTCTATCATATATGGCCTTTATTATGTTGAGGTACTTTCCTTATACCCATTTTACTGAGGGTTTTTATCATAAATGGGTGTTGGATCTTGTCGAATGCTTTCTCTGCGTCTATTGAGATGATCATGTGGTTTTTGTTTTTCATTTTGTTGATGTAGTGTATCACGTTGATTGACTTGCGGGTGTTGAACCATCCCTGTGTCCCTGGTATAAATCCCACTTGATCATGGTGTATAATCTTTTTGATGTATTGCTGTAATCGGTTTGCCAAAATTTTGTTGAGGATTTTTGCATCTATGTTCATCAGTGATATCGGCCTGTAGTTCTCCTTCTTTGTGTTGTCCTTGTCAGGTTTGGGGATCAGAGTGATGTTGGCTTCATAGAATGTGTTAGGGAGTTCTCCATCTTTCTCAATTTTCTGGAACAGTTTGAGGAGAATAGGTACAAAGAACTCACACTGCTTAACAACAAAAAAACAAACAACCCGATCCAAAAATGGGCAGAGGACATGAACAGACATTTCTCAAAAGAAGATATGAATATGGCCAATAGACACATGAAAAGATGTTCATCATCGCTAATCATCAGGGAAATGCAAATCAAAACTACACTAAGATATCACCTTACCCCCGTTAGATTGGCAAAAACATCCAAAACCAAGAACGACAAATGTGGGAGAGGTTGTGGAGAAAGAGCAACCCTCATACACTGTTGGTGGGAATGCAAACTGGTACAGCCACTATGGAAAACAGTATGGAGAATTCTCAAAAAGTTAAAAATAGAAATACCCTATGACCCAGCCATCCCATTACTGGGTATCTATCCTAAGAACCTGATATCAGATATCTCAAGAGTCCGTTGCACCCCTATGTTCATCGCAGCATTATTTAGAATAGCCAAGACGTGGAACCAGCCTACATGCCCAGAAACTGATGATTGGATAAAGAAGATGTGGTATATATACACAATGGAATACTACTCAGCCATAAAAAAAGACGACATTGGCCCCTTCACAACAATGTGGATGGACCTCGAGGGCATTATGTTAAGCGAAATAAGTCAGTCAGAGAAAGACGAACTCTATATGACTCCACTCATAGGTGGAAATTAGTATATTGAGAAGGAGATCTGATCGGTGGTTACCAGGGAAAAGGGGGGGTGGGGGGAGGGCACGAAGTGGGAAGTGGTGTTCCCACAACATGACTAACAAAAATGTACAACTGAAATTTCACAAGCTTGTAATCCATCATAACATTAATAAACAAAATAAAAAAAAAGATGCTTTGGGGCCCATCTGCCCCTATGGAAAGAACGCAGCACTTTGTGCCTTGCAGCTCTAGGGCAATGTAGCACACCCAGAGCAGAAGTTCTACTTCAGCCAGATCAGGCCCGCAAAGAAACTGCGTTTCACAGGCCTTTGTAAGAGATGTTCCCGGTAGGCTGTAAGAGCACTGTGCAGAGCGACTAGTTTCTTAGGTTCCCAGAGAGCTGGAAGCAAGATGCTTTGGGGCCCATCTTCCCCTATGGAAAGAACGCAGCACTTTGTGCCTTGCAGCTCTAGGGCAATGCAGCACACCCCGAGCAGAAGTTCTACTTCAGCCAGATCAGGCCTGCAAAGAAACTGCGTTTCACAGGCCTTTGTAAGAGATGTTCCCGGTAGGCTGTTAGAGCACTGTGCAGAGCGAGTTGTTTCTTAGCTTCCCAGAGAGCTGGAAGCAAGATGCTTTGGGGCCCGTTAATTTTATACCCTGCTACTTTGCTGTAGTTGTTGATTATTTCTAATAGTTTTTCTGTGGATTCTTTGGGGTTTTCTATGTATAAGATCATGTCGTCTGCAAACAACGCGAGTTTTACTTCTTCGTTACCTATTTGGATTCCTTTTATTTTTTTTTCCTGCCGAATTGCTCTGGCCAGCACCTCCAGTACTATGTTGAATAGGAGTGGTGAAAGTGGGCACCCTTGTCTTGTTCCTGTCCTCAGAGGGATGGCTTTCAGCTTTTGTCCATTGAGTATGATGTTGGCTGTGGGTCTATCATATATGGCCTTTATTATGTTGAGGTACTTTCCTTCTATACCCATTTTACTGAGGGTTTTTATCATAAATGGGTGTTGGATCTTGTCGAATGCTTTCTCTGCGTCTATTGAGATGATCATGTGGTTTTTGTTTTTCATTTTGTTGGTGTAGTGTATCACGTTGATTGACTTGCGGGTGTTGAACCATCCCTGTGTCCCTGGTATAAATCCCACTTGATCATGGTGTATAATCTTTTTGATGTATTGCTGTAATCGGTTTGCCAAAATTTTGTTGAGGATTTTTGCATCTATGTTCATCAGTGATATCGGCCTGTAGTTCTCCTTCTTTGTGTTGTCCTTGTCAGGTTTGGGGATCAGAGTGATGTTGGCTTCATAGAATGTGTTAGGGAGTTCTCCATCTTTCTCAATTTTCTGGAACAGTTTGAGGAGAATAGGTACAAAGAACTCACACTGCTTAACAACAAAAAAACAAACAACCTGATCAAAAAATGGGCAGAGGACATGAACAGACATTTCTCAAAAGAAGATATGAATATGGCCAATAGACACATGAAAAGATGTTCATCATCGCTAATCATCAGGGAAATGCAAATCAAAACTACACTAAGATATCACCTTACCCCCGTTAGATTGCCAAAAACATCCAAAACCAAGAACGACAAATGTTGGAGAGGTTGTGGAGAAAGAGGAACCCTCATACACTGTTGGTGGGAATGCAAACTGGTACAGCCACTATGGAAAACAGTATGGAGATTTCTCAAAAAGTTAAAAATAGAAATACCCTATGACCCAGCCATCCCATTACTGGGTATCTATCCTAAGAACCTGATATCAGATATCTCAAGAGTCCGTTGCACCCCTATGTTCATCGCAGCATTATTTAGAATAGCCAAGACGTGGAACCAGCCTACATGCCCAGAAACTGATGATTGCATAAAGAAGATGTGGTATATATACACAATGGAATACTACTCAGCCATAAAAAAAGACGACATTGGCCCCTTCACAACAATGTGGATGGACCTCGAGGGCATTATGTTAAGCGAAATAAGTCAGTCAGAGAAAGAGGAACTCTATATGACTCCACTCATAGGTGGAAATTAGTATATTGAGAAGGAGATCTGATGGGTGGTTACCAGGGAAAAGGGGGGTGGGGGGAGGGCACGGAGGGGGAAGTGGCGTTCCCACAACATGACTAACAAAAATGTACAACTGAAATTTCACAAGCTTGTAATCCATCATAACATTAATAAACAAAACAAAACAAAAAAAGATGCTTTGGGGCCCATCTGCCCCTATGGAAAGAACGCAGCACTTTGTGCCTTGCAGCTCTAGGGCAATGTAGCACACCCAGAGCAGAAGTTCTACTTCAGCCAGATCAGGCCCGCAAAGAAACTGCGTTTCACAGGCCTTTGTAAGAGATGTTCCCGGTAGGCTGTTAGAGCACTGTGCAGAGAGACTTGTTTCTTAGCTTCCCAAACAGCTGGAAGCAAGATGCTTTGGGGCCCTTCTCACCCTTTGGCAAGAAGGCAGCACTTTGTGCCTTGCAGCTCTAAGGCAATGTAGCACACCCAGAGCAGAAGTTCTACTTCAGCCAGATCAGGCATGCAAAGAAACTGCGTTTCACAGGCCCTTGTAAGAGATGTTCCCGGTAGGCTGTTAGAGCACTGTGCAGAGCGAGTTGTTTCTCAGCTTCCAAAAGAGTTGGAAGCAAGATGCTTTGGGGCTCATCTGCCCCTTTGAAATGAAGTCAGCACTTTGTGCCTTGCAGCTCTAGGGCAATGTAGCACACCCAGAGCAGAAGTTGTACTTCAGCCAGATCAGGCCTGCAAAGAAACTGCGTTTCACAGGCCTTTGTAAGAGATGTTCCCGGTAGGCTGTTAGAGCACTGTGCAGAGCGAGTTGTTTCTTAGCTTCCCAGAGAGCTGGAAGCAAGATGCTTTGGGGCCCGTTAATTTTATACCCTTCTACTTTGCTGTAGTTGTTGATTATTTCTAATAGTTTTTCTGTGGATTCTTTGGGGTTTTCTATGTATAAGATCATGTCGTCTGCAAACAATGCGAGTTTTACTTCTTCGTTACCTATTTGGATTCCTTTTATTTTTTTTTCCTTCCGAATTGCTCTGGCCGGCACCTCCAGTACTATGTTGAATAGGAGTGGTGAAAGTGGGCACCCTTGTCTTGTTCCTGTCCTCAGAGGGATGGCTTTCAGCTTTTGTCCATTGATTATGCTGTTGGCTGTGGGTCTATCATATATGGCCTTTATTATGTTGAGGTACTTTCCTTCTATACCCATTTTACTGAGGGTTTTTATCATAAATGGGTGTTGGATCTTGTCGAATGCTTTCTCTGCGTCTATTGAGATGATCATGTGGTTTTTGTTTTTCATTTTGTTGATGTAGTGTATCACGTTGATTGACTTGCGGGTGTTGAACCATCCCTGTGTCCCTGGTATAAATCCCACTTGATCATGGTGTATAATCTTTTTGATGTATTGCTGTAATCGGTTTGCCAAAATTTTGTTGAGGATTTTTGCATCTATTTCATCAGTGATATCGGCCTGTAGTTCTCCTTCTTTGTGTTGTCCTTGCCAGGTTGGGGGATCAGAGTGATGTTGGCTTCATAGAATGTGTTAGGGAGTTCTCCATCTTTCTCAATTTTCTGGAACAGTTTGAGGAGAATAGGTACAAAGAACTCACACTGCTTAACAACAAAAAAACAAACAACCCGATCCAAAAATGGGCAGAGGACATGAACAGACATTTCTCAAAAGAAGATATGAATATGGCCAATAGACACATGAAAAGATGTTCATCATCGCTAATCATCAGGGAAATGCAAATCAAAACTACACTAAGATATCACCTTACCCCCGTTAGATTGGCAAAAACATCCAAAACCAAGAACGACGAATGTTGGAGAGGTTGTGGAGAAAGAGGAACCCTCATACACTGTTGGTGGGAATGCAAACTGGTGCAGCCACTATGGAAAACAGTATGGAGATTTCTCAAAAAGTTAAAAATAGAAATACCCTATGACCCAGCCATCCCATTTCTGGGTATCTATCCTAAGAACCTGATATCAGATATCTCAAGAGTCCGTTGCACCCCTATGTTCATCGCAGCATTATTTACAATAGCCAAGACGTGGAACCAGCCTACATGCCCAGAAACTGATGATTGGATAAAGAAGATGTGGTATATATACACAATGGAATACTACTCAGCCATAAAAAAAGACGACATTGGCCCCTTCACAACAATGTGCATGGACCTCGAGGGCATTATGTTAAGCGAAATAAGTCAGTCAGAGAAAGACGAACTCTATATGACTCCACTCATAGGTGGAAATTAGTATATTGAGAAGGAGATCTGATCGGTGGTTACCAGGGAAAAGGGGGGGTGGGGGGAGGGCACGGAGGGGGAAGTGGTGTTCTCACAACATGACTAACAAAAATGTACAACTGAAATTTCACAAGCTTGTAATCCATCATAACATTAATAAACAAAAAAAAAAAAAAAAAAGATGCTTTGGGGCCCATCTGCCCCTATGGAAAGAACGCAGCACTTTCTGCCTTGCAGCTCTAGGGCAATGTAGCACACCCAGAGCAGAAGTTCTACTTCAGCCAGATCAGGCCCGCAAAGAAACTGCGTTTCACAGGCCTTTGTAAGAGATGTTCCCGGTAGGCTGTTAGAGCACTGTGCAGAGCGAGTTGTGTCTTAGCTTCCCAAACAGCCGGAAGCAAGATGCTTTGGGGCCCTTCTCACCCTTTGGAAAGAAGTCAGCACTTTGTGCCTTGCAGCTCTAGGGCAATTTAGCACACCCAGAGCAGAAGTTCTACTTCAGCCAGATCAGGCCCGCAAAGAAACTGCGTTTCACAGGCCTTTGTAAGAGATGTTCCCTGTAGGCTGTTAGAGCACTGTGCAGAGCAAGTTGTTTCTCAGCTTCCAAATAGTTGGAAGCAAGATGCTTTGGGGCTCATCTACCTCTTTGAAAGGAAGGCAGCATTTTGTTTCTTGCAGCTCTAGGGCAATTTAGCAGACCCAGAGCAGAAGTTCTACTTCAGCCAGATCAGGCCCGCAAAGAACCTGCATTTCACAGGCCTTTGTAAGAGGTGTTCCCCGTAGGCTGTTAGAGCACTGTGCAGAGCGAGTTGTTTCTTAGCTTCCCAAACAGCTGGAAGCAAGATGCTTTGGGGCCCTTCTCCCCCTTTGGCAAGAAGGCAGCACTTTGTGCCTTGCAGCTCTAGGGCAATGTAGCACACCCAGAGCCGAAGTTCTATTTCAGCTAGATCAGACCTGCAAAGAAACTTCGTTTCACAGGCCTTTGTAAGAGATGTTCCCGGTAGGCTGTAAGAGCACTGTGCAGAGCGACTAGTTTCTTAGCTTCAAAGAGAGCTGGAAGCAAGATGCTTTGGGGCCCATCTGCCCCTATGGAAAGAACGCAGCACTTTGTGCCTTGCAGCTCTAGGGCAATGCAGCACACCCCGAGCAGAAGTTCTACTTCAGCCAGATCAGGCCTGCAAAGAAACTGCGTTTCACAGGCCTTTGTAAGAGATGTTCCCGGTAGGCTGTTAGAGCACTGTGCAGAGCGAGTTGTTTCTTAGCTTCCCAGAGAGCTGGAAGCAAGATGCTTTGGGGCCCGTTAATTTTATACCCTGCTACTTTGCTGTAGTTGTTGATTATTTCTAATAGTTTTTCTGTGGATTCTTTGGGGTGTTCTATGTATAAGATCATGTCGTCTGCAAACAACGCGAGTTTTACTTCTTCGTTACCTATTTGGATTCCTTTTATTTTTTTTTCCTGCCGAATTGCTCTGGCCAGCACCTCCAGTACTATGTTGAATAGGAGTGGTGAAAGTGGGCACCCTTGTCTTGTTCCTGTCCTCAGAGGGATGGCTTTCAGCTTTTGTCCATTGAGTATGATGTTGGCTGTGGGTCTATCATATATGGCCTTTATTATGTTGAGGTACTTTCCTTCTATACCCATTTTACTGAGGGTTTTTATCATAAATGGGTGTTGGATCTTGTCGAATGCTTTCTCTGCGTCTATTGAGATGATCATGTGGTTTTTGTTTTTCATTTTGTTGATGTAGTGTATCACGTTGATTGACTTGCGGGTGTTGAACCATCCCTGTGTCCCTGGTATAAATCCCACTTGATCATGGTGTATAATCTTTTTGATGTATTGCTGTAATCGGTTTGCCAAAATTTTGTTGAGGATTTTTGCATCTATGTTCATCAGTGATATCGGCCTGTAGTTCTCCTTCTTTGTGTTGTCCTTGTCAGGTTTGGGGATCAGAGTGATGTTGGCTTCATAGAATGTGTTAGGGAGTTCTCCATCTTTCTCAGTTTTCTGGAACAGTTTGAGGAGAATAGGTACAAAGAACTCACACTGCTTAACAACAAAAAAACAAACAACCCGATCAAAAAATGGGCAGAGGACATGAACAGACATTTCTCAAAAGGAGATATGAATATGGCCAATAGACACATGAAAAGATGTTCATCATCGCTAATCATCAGGGAAATGCAAATCAAAACTACACTAATATATCACCTTACCCCCGTTAGATTGGCAAAAACATCCAAAACCAAGAACGACAAATGTGGGAGAGGTTGTGGAGAAAGAGGAACCCTCATACACTGTTGGTGGGAATGCAAACTGGTACAGCCACTATGGAAAACAGTATGGAGATTTCTCAAAAAGTTAAAAATAGAAATACCCTATGACCCAGCCATCCCATTACTGGGTATCTATCCTAAGAACCTGATATCAGATATCTCAAGAGTCCGTTGCACCCCTATGTTCATCGCAGCATTATTTACAATAGCCAAGACGTGGAACCAGCCTACATGCCCAGAAACTGATGATTGGATAAAGAAGATGTGGTATATATACACAATGGAATACTACTCAGCCATAAAAAAAGACGACATTGGCCCCTTCACAACATGGTGGATGGACCTCGAGGGCATTATGTTAAGCGAAATAAGTCAGTCAGAGAAAGACGAACTCTATATGACTCCACTCATAGGTGGAAATTAGTATATTGAGAAGGAGATCTGATCGGTGGTTACCAGGGAAAAGGGGGGGTGGGGGGAGGGCACGGAGGGGGAAGTGGTGTTCCCACAACATGACTAACAAAAATGTACAACTGAAATTTCACAAGCTTGTAATCCATCATGACATTAATAAACAAAAAAAAAAAAAGATGCTTTGGGGCCCATCTGCCCCTATGGAAAGAACGCAGCACTTTGTGCCTTGCAGCTCTAGGGCAATGTAGCACACCCAGAGCAGAAGTTCTACTTCAGCCAGATCAGGCCTGCAAAGAAACTGCGTTTCACAGGCCTTTGTAAGAGATGTTCCCGGTAGGCTGATAGAGCACTGTGCAGAGCGAGTTGTTTCTTAGCTTCCCAAAGAGCTGGAAGCAAGATGCTTTGGGGCCCTTCTCACCCTTTGGAAAGAAGGCAGCATTTTGTGCCTTACAGCTCTAGGGCAATGTAGCACACCCAGAGCAGAAGTTCTTCTTCAGCCAGATCAGGCCTGCAAAGAAACTGCGTTTCATAGGCCTCTGTAAGAGATGTTCCCGGTAGGCTGTTAGAGCACTGTGCAGAGCGAGTTGTTTCTTAGCTTCCCAAACAGCCGGAAGCAAGATGCTTTGGGGCCCTTCTCACCCTTTGGAAAGAAGTCAGCACTTTGTGCCTTGCAGCTATAGGGCAATGTAGCACACCCAGGGCAGAAGTTGTACTTCAGCCAGATCAGGCCTGCAAAGAAACTGCGTTTCACAGGCCTTTGTAAGAGATGTTCCCGGTAGGCTGTAAGAGCACTGTGCAGAGCGAGTTGTTTCCTAGCTTCCCAAAGAGCTGGAAGCAAGATGCTTTGGGGCCCTTCTCACCCTTGGGAAAGAAGGCAGCACTTTGTGCCTTGCAGCTCTAGGGCAATGTAGCACACCCAAAGCAGAAGTTCTACTTCAGCCAGATCAGACCTGCAAAGAAACTGCGTTTCACAGGCCTTTGTAAGAGATGTTCCCTGTAGGCTGTTAGAGCACTGTGCAGAGCGAGTTGTTTCTTAGCTTCCCAGAGAGCTGGAAGCAAGATGCTTTGGGGACCGTTAATT
Source organism: Equus asinus (assembly GCF_041296235.1). Classification (NCBI taxonomy): domain Eukaryota; kingdom Metazoa; phylum Chordata; class Mammalia; order Perissodactyla; family Equidae; genus Equus; species Equus asinus. The sequence continues at coordinate 73,641,181 of NC_091790.1, read as the reverse complement.
TTATACCCTGCTACTTTGCTGTAGTTGTTGATTATTTCTAATAGTTTTTCTGTGGATTCTTTGGGGTTTTCTATGTATAAGATCATGTCGTCTGCAAACAACGCGAGTTTTACTTCTTCGTTACCTATTTCGATTCCTTTTATTTATTTTTCCTGCCGAATTGCTCTGGCCAGCACCTCCAGTACTATGTTGAATAGGAGTGGTGAAAGTGGGCACCCTTGTCTTGTTCCTGTCCTCAGAGGGATGGCTTTCAGCTTTTGTCCATTGAGTATGATGTTGGCTGTGGGTCTATCATATATGGCCTTTATTATGTTGAGGTACTTTCCTTCTACATCCATTTTACTGAGGGTTTTTATCATAAATGGGTGTTGGATCTTGTCGAATGCTTTCTCTGCGTCTATTGAGATGATCATGTGGTTTTTGTTTTTCATTTTGTTGATGTAGTGTATCACGTTGATTGACTTGCGGGTGTTGAACCATCCCTGTGTCCCTGGTATAAATCCCACTTGATCATGGTGTATAATCTTTTTGATGTATTGCTGTAATCGGTTTGCCAAAATTTTGTTGAGGATTTTTGCATCTATGTTCATCAGTGATATCGGCCTGTAGTTCTCCTTCTTTGTGTTGTCCTTGTCAGGTTTGGGGATCAGAGTGATGTTGGCTTCATAGAATGTGTTAGGGAGTTCTCCATCTTTCTCAATTTTCTGGAACAGTTTGAGGAGAATAGGTACAAAGAACTCACACTGCTTAACAACAAAAAAACAAACAACCCGATCCAAAAATGGGCAGAGGACATGAACAGACATTTCTCAAAAGAAGATAGGAATATGGCCAATAGACACATGAAAAGATGTTCATCATCGCTAATCATCAGGGAAATGCAAATCAAAACTACACTAAGATATCACCTTACCCCCGTTAGATTGGCAAAAACATCCAAAACCAAGAACGACAAATGTGGGAGAGGTTGTGGAGAAAGAGGAACCCTCATACACTGTTGGTGGGAATGCAAACTGGTACAGCCACTATGGAAAACAGTATGGAGAATTCTCAAAAAGTTAAAAATAGAAATACCCTATGACCCAGCCATCCCATTACTGGGTATCTATCCTAAGAACCTGATATCAGATATCTCAAGAGTCCGTTGCACCCCTATGTTCATCGCAGCATTATTTACAATAGCCAAGACGTGGAACCAGCCTACATGCCCAGAAACTGATGATTGGATAAAGAAGATGTGGTATATATACACAATGGAATACTACTCAGCCATAAAAAAAGACGACATTGGCCCCTTCACAACAATGTGGATGGACCTCGAGGGCATTATGTTAAGCGAAATAAGTCAGTCAGAGAAAGACGAACTCTATATGACTCCACTCATAGGTGGAAATTAGTATATTGAGAAGGAGATCTGATCGGTGGTTACCAGGGAAAAGGGGGGGTGGGGGGAGGGCACGGAGGGGGAAGTGGTGTTCCCACAACATGACTAACAAAAATGTACAACTGAAATTTCACAAGCTTGTAATCCATCATAACATTAATAAACAAAAAAAAAAAAGATGCTTTGGGGCCCATCTGCCCCTATGGAAAGAACGCAGCACTTTGTGCCTTGCAGCTCTAGGGCAATGTAGCACACCCAGAGCAGAAGTTCTACTTCAGCCAGATCAGGCCTGCAAAGAAACTGCGTTTCACAGGCCTTTGTGAGAGATGTTCCCGGTAGGCTGTAAGAGCACTGTGCAGAGCGACTAGTTTCTTAGCTTCCCAGAGAGCTGGAAGCAAGATGCTTTGGGGCCCATCTGCCCCTATGGAAAGAACGCAGCACTTTGTGCCTTGCAGCTCTAGGGCAATGCAGCACAGCCCGAGCAGAATTTCTACTTCAGCCAGATCAGGCCTGCAAAGAATCTGCGTTTCACAGGCCTTTGTAAGAGATGTTCCCGGTAGGCTGTTAGAGCACTGTGCAGAGCGAGTTGTTTCTTAGCTTCCCAGAGAGCTGGAAGCAAGATGCTTTGGGGCCCGTTAATTTTATACCCTGCTACTTTGCTGTAGTTGTTGATTATTTCTAATAGTTTTTCTGTGGAATCTTTGGGGTTTTCTATGTATAAGATCATGTCGTCTGCAAACAACGCGAGTTTTACTTCTTCGTTACCTATTTGGATTCCTTTTATTTTTTTTTCCTGCCGAATTGCTCTGGCCAGCACCTCCAGTACTATGTTGAATAGGAGTGGTGAAAGTGGGCACCCTTGTCTTGTTCCTGTCCTCAGAGGGATGGCTTTCAGCTTTTGTCCATTGAGTATGCTGTTGGCTGTGGGTCTATCATATATGGCCTTTATTATGTTGAGGTACTTTCCTTCTATACCCATTTTACTGAGGGTTTTTATCATAAATGGGTGTTGGATCTTGTCGAATGCTTTCTCTGCGTCTATTGAGATGATCATGTGGTTTTTGTTTTTCATTTTGTTGATGTAGTGTATCACGTTGATTGACTTGCGGGTGTTGAACCATCCCTGTGTCCCTGGTATAAATCCCACTTGATCATGGTGTATAATCTTTTTGATGTATTGCTGTAATCGGTTTGCCAAAATTTTGTTGAGGATTTTTGCATCTATGTTCATCAGTGATATCGGCCTGTAGTTCTCCTTCTTTGTGTTGTCCTTGTCAGGTTGGGGGATCAGAGTGATGTTGGCTTCATAGAATGTGTTAGGGAGTTCTCCATCTTTCTCAATTTTCTGGAACAGTTTGAGGAGAATAGGTACAAAGAACTCACACTGCTTAACAACAAAAAAACAAACAACCCGATCCAAAAATGGGCAGAGGACATGAACAGACATTTCTCAAAAGAAGATAGGAATATGGCCAATAGACACATGAAAAGATGTTCATCATCGCTAATCATCAGGGAAATGCAAATCAAAACTACACTAAGATATCACCTTACCCCCGTTAGATTGGCAAAAACATCCAAAACCAAGAACGACAAATGTGGGAGAGGTTGTGGAGAAAGAGGAACCCTCATACACTGTTGGTGGGAATGCAAACTGGTACAGCCACTATGGAAAACAGTATGGAGAATTCTCAAAAAGTTAAAAATAGAAATACCCTATGACCCAGCCATCCCATTACTGGGTATCTATCCTAAGAACCTGATATCAGATATCTCAAGAGTCCGTTGCACCCCTATGTTCATCGCAGCATTATTTACAATAGCCAAGACGTGGAACCAGCCTACATGCCCAGAAACTGATGATTGGATAAAGAAGATGTGGTATATATACACAATGGAATACTACTCAGCCATAAAAAAAGACGACATTGGCCCCTTCACAACAATGTGGATGGACCTCGAGGGCATTATGTTAAGCGAAATAAGTCAGTCAGAGAAAGACGAACTCTATATGACTCCACTCATAGGTGGAAATTAGTATATTGAGAAGGAGATCTGATCGGTGGTTACCAGGGAAAAGGGGGGGTGGGGGGAGGGCACGGAGTGGGAAGTGGTGTTCCCACAACATGACTAACAAAAATGTACAACTGAAATTTCACAAGCTTCTAATCCATCATGACATTAATAAACAAAAAAAAAAAAGATGCTTTGGGGCCCATCTGCCCTTATGGAAAGAACGCAGCACTTTGTGCCTTGCAGCTCTAGGGCAATGTAGCACACCCAGAGCAGAAGTTCTACTTCAGCCAGATCAGGCCCGCAAAGAAACTGCGTTTCACAGGCCTTTGTAAGAGATGTTCCCAGTAGGCTGTTAGAGCACTGTGCAGAGCGAGTTGTTTCTTACCTTCCCAAAGAGCTGGAAGCAAGATGCTTTGGGGCCCTTCTCACCCTTTGGCAAGAAGGCAGCACTTTGTGCCTTGCAGCTCTAAGGCAATGTAGCACACCCAGAGCAGAAGTTCTACTTCAGCCAGATCAGGCATGCAAAGAAACTGCGTTTCACAGGCCTTTGTAAGAGATGTTCCCGGTAGGCTGTTAGAGCACTGTGCAGAGCGAGTTGTTTCTCAGCTTCCAAAAGAGTTGGAAGCAAGATGCTTTGGGGCTCATCTGCCCCTTTCAGATGAAGGCAGCACTTTGTGCCTTGCAGCTCTAGGGCAATGTAGCACACCCAGAGCAGAAGTTCTACTTCAGCCAGATCAGGCCTGCAAAGAAACGGCGTTTCACAGGCCTTTGTGAGAGATGTTCCCGGTAGGCTGTTAGAGCACTGTGCAGAGCAAGTTGTTTCCTAGCTTCCCAAAGAGCTGGAAGCAAGATGCTTTGGGGCCCTTCTCACCCTTTGGAAAGAAGGCAGCACTTTGTGCCTTGCAGCTCTAGGGCAATGTAGCACACCCAAAGCAGAAGTTCTACTTCAGCCACATCAGACCTGCAAAGAAACTGCGTTTCACAGACCTTTGTAAAAGATGTTCCCTGTAGGCTGTAGAGAACTGTGCAGAGCGAGTTGTTTCTTAGCTTCCCAAGGAGCTGGAAGCAAGATGCTTTAGGGACCATCTGCCCTTAAGGAAAGAAGGCAGCACTTTGTGCCTTGCAGCTCTAGGGCAATGTAGCACACCCAGAGAAGTTGTTCTACTTCTGCCAGGTCAGGCCTGCAAAGAAACTTCGTTTCACAGGCCTTTGTAAGAGATGTTCCCGGTAGGCTGTTAGAGCACTGTGCAGAGCGACTTGTTTCTTAGCTTACCAAAGAGCTGGAAGCAAGATGCTTTGGGTCCCTTCTCACCCTTTGGAAAGAAGGCAGCACTGTGTGCCTTGCAGCTCTAGGGCAATGTAGCACACCCAGAGCAGAAGTTCTACTTCAGCTAGATCAGACCTGCAAAGAAACTGCGTTTCACAGGCCTTTGTACGAGATGTTCCCGGTAGGCTGTTAGAGGACTGTGCAGAGCGAGTTGTTTCTTAGCTTCCCAGAGAGCTGGAAGCAAGATGCTTTGGGGCCCGTTAATTTTATACCCTGCTACTTTGCTGTAGTTGTTGATTATTTCTAATAGTTTTTCTGTGGATTCTTTGGGGTTTTTTATGTATAAGATCATGTCGTCTGCAAACAACGCGAGTTTTACTTCTTCGTTACCTATTTGGATTCCTTTTATTTTTTTTTCCTGCCGAATTGCTCTGGCCAGCACCTCCAGTACTATGTTGAATAGGAGTGGTGAAAGTGGGCACCCTTGTCTTGTTCCTGTCCTCAGACGGATGGCTTTCAGCTTTTGTCCATTGAGTATGCTGTTGGCTGTGGGTCTATCATATATGGCCTTTATTATGTTGAGGTACTTTCCTTCTATAATCATTTTACTGAGGGTTTTTATCATAAATGGGTGTTGGATCTTGTCGAATGCTTTCTCTGCGTCTATTGAGATGATCATGTGGTTTTTGTTTTTCATTTTGTTGATGTAGTGTATCACGTTGATTGACTTGCGGGTGTTGAACCATCCCTGTGTCCCTGGTATAAATCCCACTTGATCATGGTGTATAATCTTTTTGATGTATTGCTGTAATCGGTTTGCCAAAATTTTGTTGAGGATTTTTGCATCTATGTTCATCAGTGATATCGGCCTGTCGTTCTCCTTCTTTGTGTTGTCCTTGTCAGGTTTGGGGATCAGAGTGATGTTGGCTTCATAGAATGTGTTAGGGAGTTCTCCATCTTTCTCAATTTTCTGGAACAGTTTGAGGAGAATAGGTACAAAGAACTCACACTGCTTAACAACAAAAAAACAAACAACCCGATCCAAAAATGGGCAGAGGACATGAACAGACATTTCTCAAAAGAAGATAGGAATATGGCCAATAGACACATGAAAAGATGTTCATCATCGCTAATCATCAGGGAAATGCAAATCAAAACTACACTAAGATATCACCTTACCCCCGTTAGATTGGCAAAAACATCCAAAACCAAGAACGACAAATGTTGGAGAGGTTGTGGAGAAAGAGGAACCCTCATACACTGTTGGTGGGAATGCAAACTGGTACAGCCACTATGGAAAACAGTATGGAGATTTCTCAAAAAGTTAAAACTAGAAATACCCTATGACCCAGCCATCCCATTACTGGGTATCTATCCTAAGAACCTGATATCAGATATCTCAAGAGTCCGTTGCACCCCTATGTTCATCGCAGCATTATTTACAATAGCCAAGACGTGGAACCAGCCTACATGCCCAGAAAATGATGATTGGATAAAGAAGATGTGGTATATATACACAATGGAATACTACTCAGCCATAAAAAAAGACGACATTGGCCCCTTCACAACAATGTGGATGGACCTCGAGGGCATTATGTTAAGCGAAATAAGTCAGTCAGAGAAAGACGAACTCTATATGACTCCACTCATAGGTGGAAATTAGTATATTGAGAAGGAGATCTGATCGGTGGTTACCAGGGAAAAGGGGGGGTGGGGGAGGGCACGGAGGGGGAATTGGTGTTCCCAAAACATGACTAACAAAAATGTACAACTGAAATTTCACAAGCTTGTAATCCATCATAACATTAATAAACAACAACAAAAAAAGATGCTTTGGGGCCCATCTGCCCCTATGGAAAGAACGCAGCACTTTGTGCCTTGCAGCTCTAGGGCAATGTAGCACACCCAGAGCAGAAGTTCTACTTCAGCCAGATCAGGCCCGCAAAGAAACTGCGTTTCACAGGCCTTTGTAAGAGATGTTCCCGGTAGGCTGATAGAGCACTGTGCAGAGCGAGTTGTTTCTTAGCTTCCCAAAGAGCTGGAAGCAAGATGCTTTGGGGCCCTTCTCACCCTTTGGCAAGAAGGCAGCACTTTCTGCCTTGCAGCTCTAAGGCAATGTAGCACACCCAGAGCAGAAGTTCTACTTCAGCCAGATCAGCCATGCAAAGAAACTGCGTTTCACAGGCCTTTGTAAGAGATGTTCCCGGTAGGCTGTTAGAGCACTGTGCAGAGCGAGTTGTTTCTCAGCTTCCAAAAGAGTTGGAAGCAAGATGCTTTGGGGCTCATCTGCCCCTTTGAGATGAAGGTAGCACTTTGTGCCTTGCAGCTCTAGGGCAATGTAGCACACCCAGAGCAGAAGTTCTACTTCAGCCAGATGAGGCCTGCAAAGAAACTGCGTTTCACAGGCCTTTGTAAGAGATGTTCCCGGTAGGCTGTTAGAGCACTGTGCAGAGCAAGTTGTTTCCTAGCTTCCCAACGAGCTGGAAGCAAGATGCTTTGGGGCCCTTCTCATCCTTTGGAAAGAAGGCAGCACTTTGTGCCTTGCAGCTCTAGGGCAATGTAGCACACCCAAAGCAGAAGTTCTACTTCAGCCACATCAGACCTGCAAAGAAACTGCGTTTCACAGGCCTTTGTAAGAGATGTTCCCTGTAGGCTGTTAGAGAACTGTGCAGAGCGAGTTGTTTCTTAGCTTCCCAAGGAGCTGGAAGCAAGATGCTTTAGGGACCATCTGCCCTTAAGGAAAGAAGGCAGCACTTTGTGCCTTGCAGCTCTAGGGCAATGTAGCACACCCAGAGAAGTTGTTCTACTTCTGCCAGGTCAGGCCTGCAAAGAAACTTCGTTTCACAGGCCTTTGTAAGAGATGTTCCCGGTAGGCTGTTAGAGCACTGTGCAGAGCGACTTGTTTCTTAGCTTCCCAAAGAGCTGGAAGCAAGATGCTTTGGGGCCCTCTCACCCTTTGGAAAGAAGGCAGCACTTTGTGCCTTGCAGCTCTAGGGCAATGTAGCACACCCAGAGCCGAAGTTCTACTTCAGCTAGATCAGACCTGCAAAGAAACTTCGTTTCACAGGCCTTTGTAAGAGATGTTCCCGGTAGGCTGTAAGAGCACTGTGCAGAGCGACTAGTTTCTTAGCTTCCCAGAGAGCTGGAAGCAAGATGCTTTGGGGCCCATCTGCCCATATGGAAAGAACGCAGCACTTTGTGCCTTGCAGCTCTAGGGCAATGCAGCACACCCCGAGCAGAAGTTCTACTTCAGCCAGATCAGGCCTGCAAAGAAACTGCGTTTCACAGGCCTTTGTAAGAGATGTTCCCGGTAGGCTGTTAGAGCACTGTGCAGAGCGAGTTGTTTCTTAGCTTCCCAGAGAGCTGGAAGCAAGATGCTTTGGGGCCCGTTAATTTTATACCCTGCTACTTTGCTGTAGTTGTTGATTATTTCTAATAGTTTTTCTGTGGATTCTTTGGGGTTTTTTATGTATAAGATCATGTCGTCTGCAAACAACGCGAGTTTTACTTCTTCGTTACCTATTTGGATTCCTTTTATTTTATTTTCCTGCCGAATTGCTCTGGCCAGCACCTCCAGTACTATGTTGAATAGGAGTGGTGAAAGTGGGCACCCTTGTCTTGTTCCTGTCCTCAGAGGGATGGCTTTCAGCTTTTGTCCATTGAGTATGCTGTTGGCTGTGGGTGTATCATATATGGCCTTTATTATGTTGAGGTACTTTCCTTCTATACCCATTTTACTGAGGGTTTTTATCATAAATGGGTGTTGGATCTTGTCGAATGCTTTCTCTGCGTCTATTGTGATGATCATGTGGTTTTTGTTTTTCATTTTGTTGATGTAGTGTATCACGTTGATTGACTTGCGGGTGTTGAACCATCCCTGTGTCCCTGGTATAAATCCCACTTGATCATGGTGTATAATCTTTTTGATGTAGTGCTGTAATCGGTTTGCCAAAATTTTGTTGAGGATTTTTGCATCTATGTTCATCAGTGATATCGGCCTGTAGTTCTCCTTCTTTGTGTTGTCCTTGTCAGGTTGGGGGATCAGAGTGATGTTGGCTTCATAGAATGTGTTAGGGAGTTCTCCATCTTTCTCAATTTTCTGGAACAGTTTGAGGAGAATAGCTACAAAGAACTCACACTGCTTAACAACAAAAAAACAAACAACCCGATCCAAAAATGGGCAGAGGACATGAACAGACATTTCTCAAAAGAAGATATGAATATGGCCAATAGACACATGAAAAGATGTTCATCATCGCTAATCATCAGGGAAATGCAAATCAAAACTACACTAAGATATCACCTTACCCCCGTTAGATTGGCAAAAACATCCAAAACCAAGAACGACAAATGTTGGAGAGGTTGTGGAGAAAGAGGAACCCTCATACACTGTTGGTGGGAATGCAAACTGGTACAGCCACTATGGAAAACAGTATGGAGATTTCTCAAAAAGTTAAAAATAGAAATACCCTATGACCCAGCCATCCCATTACTGGGTATCTATCCTAAGAACCTGATATCAGATATCTCAAGAGTCCGTTGCACCCCTATGTTCATCGCAGCATTATTTACAATAGCCAAGACGTGGAACCAGCCTACATGCCCAGAAACTGATGATTGGATAAAGAAGATGTGGTATATATACACAATGGAATACTACTCAGCCATAAAAAAAGACGACATTGGCACCTTCACAACAATGTGGATGGACCTCGAGGGCATTATGTTAAGCGAAATAAGTCAGTCAGAGAAAGACGAACTCTATATGACTCCACTCATAGGTGGAAATTAGTATATTGAGAAGGAGATCTGATCGGTGGTTACCAGGGAAAAGGGGGGTGGGGAGAGGGCACGGAGTGGGAAGTGGTGTTCCCACAACATGACTAACAAAAATGTACAACTGAAATTTCACAAGCTTGTAATCCATCATAACATTAATAAACAAACAAAAAAAAAAGATGCTTTGGGGCCCATCTGCCCCTATGGAATGAACGCAGCACTTTGTGCCTTGCAGCTCTAGGGCAATGTAGCACACCCAGAGCAGAAGTTCTACTTCAGCCAGATCAGGCCCGCAAAGAAACTGCGTTTCACAGGCCTTTGTAAGAGATGTTCCCGGTAGGCTGTTAGAGCACTGTGCAGAGCGAGTTGTTTCTTAGCTTCCCAAAGAGCTGGAAGGAAGATGCTTTGGGGCCCTTCTCACCCTTTGGCAAGAAGGCAGCACTTTGTGCCTTGCAGCTCTAAGGCAATGTAGCACACCCAGAGCAGAAGTTCTACCTCAGCCAGATCAGGCAGGCAAAGAAACTGCGTTTCACGGGCCTTTGTAAGAGATGTTCCCGGTAGGCTGTTAGAGCACTGTGCAGAGCGAGTTGTTTCTCAGCTTCCAAAAGAGTTGGAAGCAAGATGCTTTGGGGCTCATCTGCCCCTTTGAAATGAAGGCAGCACTTTGTGCCTTGCAGCTCTAGGGCAATGTAGCACACCCAGAGCAGAAGTCCTACTTCAGCCAGATCAGGCCTGCAAAGAAACTGCGTTTCACAGGCCTTTGTAAGAGATGTTCCCGGTAGGCTGTTAGAGCACTGTGCAGAGCGAGTTGTTTCTTAGCTTCCCAGAGAGCTGGAAGCAAGATGCTTTGGGGCCCGTTAATTTTATACCCTGCTACTTTGCTGCAGTTGTTGATTATTTCTAATAGTTTTTCTGTGGATTCTTTGGGGTTTTCTATGTATAAGATCATGTCGTCTGCACACAACGCGAGGTTTACTTCTTCGTTACCTATTTGGATTCCTTTTATTTTTTTTTCCTGCCGAATTGCTCTGGCCAGCACCTCCAGTACTATGTTGAATAGGAGTGGTGAAAGTGGGCACCCTTGTCTTGTTCCTGTCCTCAGAGGGATGGCTTTCAGCTTTTGTCCATTGAGTATGCTGTTGGCTGTGGGTCTATCATATATGGCCTTTATTATGTTGAGGTACTTTCCTTCTATACCCATTTTACTGAGGGTTTTTATCATAAATGGGTGTTGGATCTTGTCGAATGCTTTCTCTGCATCTATTGAGATGATCATGTGGTTTTTGTTTTTCATTTTGTTGATGTAGTGTATCACGTTGATTGACTTGCGGGTGTTGAACCATCCCTGTGTCCCTGGTATAAATCCCACTTGATCATGGTGTATAATCTTTTTGATGTAGTGCTGTAATCGGTTTGCCAAAATTTTGTTGAGGATTTTTGCATCTATGTTCATCAGTGATATCGGCCTGTAGTTCTCCTTCTTTGTGTTGTCCTTGTCAGGTTGGGGGATCAGAGTGATTTTGGCTTCATAGAATGTGTTAGGGAGTTCTCCATCTTTCTCAATTTTCTGGAACAGTTTGAGGAGAATAGGTACAAAGAACTCACACTGCTTAACAACAAAAAAACAAACAACCCGATCCAAAAATGGGCAGAGGATATGAACAGACATTTCTCAAAAGAAGACATGAATATGGCCAATAGACACATGAAAAGATGTTCATCATCGCTAATCATCAGGGAAATGCAAATCAAAACTACACTAAGATATCACCTTACCCCCGTTAGATTGGCAAAAACATCCAAAACCAAGAACGACAAATGTTGGAGAGGTTGTGGAGAAAGAGGAACCCTCATACACTGTTGGTGGGAATGCAAACTGGTACAGCCACTATGGAAAACAGTATGGAGATTTCTCAAAAAGTTAAAAATAGAAATACCCTATGACCCAGCCATCCCATTACTGGGTATCTATCCTAAGAACCTGATATCAGATATCTCAAGAGTCCGTTGCACCCCTATGTTCATCGCAGCATTATTTACAATAGCCAAGACGTGGAACCACCCTACATGCCCAGAAACTGATGATTGGATAAAGAAGATGTGGTATATATACACAATGGAATACTACTCAGCCATAAAAAAAGACGACATTGGCCCCTTCACAACAATGTGGATGGACCTCGAGGGCATTATGTTAAGCGAAATAAGTCAGTCAGAGAAAGACGAACTCTATATGACTCCACTCATAGGTGGAAATTAGTATATTGAGAAGGAGATCTGATCGGTGGTTACCAGGGAAAAGGGGGGGTGGGGGGAGGGCACGGAGTGGAAAGTGGTGTTCCCACAACATGACTAACAAAAATGTACAACTGAAATTTCACAAGCTTCTAATCCATCATAACATTAATAAACAAAAAAAAAAAAAGATGCTTTGGGGCCCATCTGCCCCTATGGAAAGAACGCAGCACTTTGTGCCTTGCAGCTCTAGAGCAATGTAGCACACCCAGAGCAGAAGTTCTACTTCAGCCAGATCAGGCCCGCAAAGAAACTGCGTTTCACAGGCCTTTGTAAGAGATGTTCCCAGTAGGCTGTTAGAGCACTGTGCAGAGCGAGTTGTTTCTTAGCTTCCCAAAGAGCTGGAAGCAAGATGCTTTGGGGCCCTTCTCACCCTTTGGCAAGAAGGCAGCACTTTGTGCCTTGCAGCTCTAAGGCAATGTAGCACACCCAGAGCAGAAGTTCTACTTCAGCCAGATCAGGCATGCAAAGAAACTGCGTTTCACAGGCCTTTGTAAGAGATGTTCCCGGTAGGCTGTTAGAGCACTGTGCAGAGCGAGTTGTTTCTTAGCTTCCCAAAGAGCTGGAAGGAAGATGCTTTGGGGCCCTTCTCACCCTTTGGCAAGAAGGCAGCACTTTGTGCCTTGCAGCTCTAAGGCAATGTAGCACACCCAGAGCAGAAGTTCTACCTCAGCCAGATCAGGCAGGCAAAGAAACTGCGTTTCACGGGCCTTTGTAAGAGATGTTCCCGGTAGGCTGTTAGAGCACTGTGCAGAGCGAGTTGTTTCTCAGCTTCCAAAAGAGTTGGAAGCAAGATGCTTTGGGGCTCATCTGCCCCTTTGAAATGAAGGCAGCACTTTGTGCCTTGCAGCTCTAGGGCAATGTAGCACACCCAGAGCAGAAGTCCTACTTCAGCCAGATCAGGCCTGCAAAGAAACTGCGTTTCACAGGCCTTTCTAAGAGATGTTCCCGGTAGGCTGTTAGAGCACTGTGCAGAGCGAGTTGTTTCTTAGCTTCCCAGAGAGCTGGAAGCAAGATGCTTTGGGGCCCGTTAATTTTATACCCTGCTACTTTGCTGCAGTTGTTGATTATTTCTAATAGTTTTTCTGTGGATTCTTTGGGGTTTTCTATGTATAAGATCATGTCGTCTGCACACAACGCGAGGTTTACTTCTTCGTTACCTATTTGGATTCATTTTATTTCTTTTTCCTGCCGAATTGCTCTGGCCAGCACCTCCAGTACTATGTTGAATAGGAGTGGTGAAAGTGGGCACCCTTGTCTTGTTCCTGTCCTCAGAGGGATGGCTTTCAGCTTTTGTCCATTGAGTATGCTGTTGGCTGTGGGTCTATCATATATGGCCTTTATTATGTTGAGGTACTTTCCTTCTATACCCATTTTACTGAGGGTTTTTATCATAAATGGGTGTTGGATCTTGTCAAATGCTTTCTCTGCGTCTATTGAGATGATCATGTGGTTTTTGTTTTTCATTTTGTTGATGTAGTGTATCACGTTGATTGACTTGCGGGTGTTGAACCATCCCTGTGTCCCTGGTATAAATCCCACTTGATCATGGTGTATAATCTTTTTGATGTAGTGCTGTAATCGGTTTGCCAAAATTTTGTTGAGGATTTTTGCATCTATGTTCATCAGTGATATCGGCCTGTAGTTCTCCTTCTTTGTGTTGTCCTTGTCAGGTTGGGGGATCAGAGTGATTTTGGCTTCATAGAATGTGTTAGGGAGTTCTCCATCTTTCTCAATTTTCTGGAACAGTTTGAGGAGAATAGGTACAAAGAACTCACACTGCTTAAAAACAAAAAAACAAACAACCCGATCAAAAAATGGGCAGAGGACATGAACAGACATTTCTCAAAAGAAGATATGAATATGGCCAATAGACACATGAAAAGATGTTCATCATCGCTAATCATCAGGGAAATGCAAATCAAAACTACACTAAGATATCACCTTACCCCCGTTAGATTGGCAAAAACATCCAAAACCAAGAACGACAAATGTTGGAGAGGTTGTGGAGAAAGAGGAACCCTCATACACTGTTGGTGGGAATGCAAACTGGTACAGCCACTATGGAAAACAGTATGGAGATTTCTCAAAAAGTTAAAAATAGAAATACCCTATGACCCAGCCATCCCATTACTGGGTATCTATCCTAAGAACCTGATATCAGATATCTCAAGAGTCCGTTGCACCCCTATGTTCATCGCAGCATTATTTACAATAGCCAAGACGTGGAACCAGCCTACATGCCCAGAAACTGATGATTGGATAAAGAAGATGTGGTATATATACACAATGGAATACTACTCAGCCATAAAAAAAGACGACATTGGCCCCTTCACAACAATGTGGATGGACCTCGAGGGCATTATGTTAAGCGAAATAAGTCAGTCAGAGAAAGACGAACTCTATATGACTCCACTCATAGGTGGAAATTAGTATATTGAGAAGGAGATCTGATCGGTGGTTACCAGGGAAAAGGGGGGGTGGGGGGAGGGCACGGAGTGGAAAGTGGTGTTCCCACAACATGACTAACAAAAATGTACAACTGAAATTTCACAAGCTTCTAATCCATCATAACATTAATAAACAAAAAAAAAAAAGATGCTTTGGGGCCCATCTGCCCCTATGGAAAGAACGCAGCACTTTGTGCCTTGCAGCTCTAGGGCAATGTAGCACACCCAGAGCAGAAGTTCTACTTCAGCCAGAGCAGGCCCGCAAAGAAACTGCGTTTCACAGGCCTTTGTAAGAGAAGTTCCCGGTAGGCTGTTAGAGCACTGTGCAGAGCGAGTTGTTTCTCAGCTTCCAAAAGAGTTGGAAGCAAGATGCTTTGTGGCTCATCTGCCCCTTTGAAATGATGGCAGCACTTTGTGCCTTGCAGCTCTAGGGCAATGTAGCACACCCAGAGCAGAAGTTCTACTTCAGCCAGATCAGGCCTGCAAAGAAACTGCGTTTCACAGTCCTTTGTAAGAGATGTTCCCGGTAGGCTGTTAGAGCACTGTGCTGAGCGAGTTGTTTCTTAGCTTCCCAGAGAGCTGGAAGCAAGATGCTTTGGGGCCGGTTAATTTTATACCCTGCTGCTTTGCTGTAGTTGTTGATTATTTCTAATAGTTTTTCTGTGGATTCTTTGGGGTTTTCTATGTATAAGATCATGTCGTCTGCAAACAACGCGAGTTTTACTTCTTCGTTACCTATTTCGATTCCTTTTATTTTTTTTTCCTGCCGAATTGCTCTGGCCAGCACCTCCAGTACTATGTTGAATAGGAGTGGTGAAAGTGGGCACCCTTGTCTTGTTCCTGTCCTCAGAGGGATGGCTTTCAGCTTTTGTCCATTGAGTATGCTGTTGGCTGTGGGTCTATCATATATGGCCTTTATTATGTTGAGGTACTTTCCTTCTATACCCATTTTACTGAGGGTTTTTATCATAAAAGGGTGTTGGATCTTGTCGAATGCTTTCTCTGCGTCTATTGAGATGATCATGTGGTTTTTGTTTTTCATTTTGTTGATGTAGTGTATCACGTTGATTGACTTGCGGGTGTTGAACCATCCCTGTGTCCCTGGTATAAATCCCACTTGATCATGGTGTATAATCTTTTTGATGTATTGCTGTAATCGGTTTGCCAAAATTTTGTTGAGGATTTTTGCATCTATGTTCATCAGTGATATCGGCCTGTAGTTCTCCTTCTTTGTGTTGTCCTTGTCAGGTTGGGGGATCAGAGTGATGTTGGCTTCATAGAATGTGTTAGGGAGTTCTCCATCTTTCTCAATTTTCTGGAACAGTTTGAGGAGAATAGCTACAAAGAACTCACACTGCTTAACAACAAAAAAACAAACAACCCGATCCAAAAATGGGCAGAGGACATGAACAGACATTTCTCAAAAGAAGATATGAATATGGCCAATAGACACATGAAAAGATGTTCATCATCGCTAATCATCAGGGAAATGCAAATCAAAACTACACTAAGATATCACCTTACCCCCGTTAGATTGGCAAAAACATCCAAAACCAAGAACGACAAATGTTGGAGAGGATGTGGAGAAAGAGGAACCCTCATACACTGTTGGTGAGAATGCAAACTGGTACAGCCACTATGGAAAACAGTATGGAGATTTCTCAAAAAGTTAAAAATAGAAATACCCTATGACCCAGCCATCCCATTACTGGGTATCTATCCTAAGAACCTGATATCAGATATCTCAAGAGTCCGTTGCACCCCTATGTTCATCGCAGCATTATTTACAATAGCCAAGACGTGGAACCAGCCTACATGCCCAGAAACTGATGATTGGATAAAGAAGATGTGGTATATATACACAATGGAATACTACTCAGCCAGAAAAAAAGACGACATTGGCCCCTTCACAACAATGTGGATGGACCTCGAGGGCATTATGTTAAGCGAAATAAGTCAGTCAGAGAAAGACGAACTCTATATGACTCCACTCATAGGTGGAAATTAGTATATTGAGAAGGAGATCTGATCGGTGGTTACCAGGGAAAAGGGGGGGTGGGGGGAGGGCACGGAGGGGGAAGTGGTGTTCCCACAACATCACTAACAAAAATGTACAACTGAAATTTCACAAGCTTGTAATCCATCATAACATTAATAAACAAAAAAAAAAAAAAAGATGCTTTGGGGCCCATGTGCCCCTATGGAAAGAACGCAGCACTTTGTGCCTTGCAGCTCTAGGGCAATGTAGCACACCCAGAGCAGAAGTTCTACTTCAGCCAGATCAGGCCCGCAAAGAAACTGCGTTTCACAGGCCTTTGTAAGAGATGTTCCCGGTAGGCTGTTAGAGCACTGTGCAGAGCGAGTTGTTTCTTAGCTTCCCAAAGAGCTGGAAGGAAGATGCTTTGGGGCCCTTCTCACCCTTTGGCAAGAAGGCAGCACTTTGTGCCTTGCAGCTCTAAGGCAATGTAGCACACCCAGAGCAGAAGTTCTACTTCAGCCAGATCAGGCAGGCAAAGAAACTGCGTTTCACGGGCCTTTGTAAGAGATGTTCCCGGTAGGCTGTTAGAGCACTGTGCAGAGCAAGTTGTTTCCTAGCTTCCCAAAGAGCTGGAAGCAAGATTCTTTGGGGCCCTTCTCATCCTTTGGAAAGAAGGCAGCACTTTGTGCCTTGCAGCTCTAGGGCAATGTAGCACACCCAAAGCAGAAGTTCTACTTCAGCCACATCAGACCTGCAAAGAAACTGCGTTTCACAGGCCTTTGTAAGAGATGTTCCCTGTAGGCTGTTAGAGAACTGTGCAGAGCGAGTTGTTTCTTAGCTTCCCAAGGAGCTGGAAGCAAGATGCTTTAGGGACCATCTGCCCTTAAGGAAAGAAGGCAGCACTTTGTGCCTTGCAGCTCTAGGGCAATGTAGCACACCCAGAGATGTTGTTCTACTTCTGCCACGTCAGGCCTGCAAAGAAACTTCGTTTAACAGGCCTTTGTAAGAGATGATCCCGGTAGGCTGTTAGAGCACTGTGCAGAGCGACTTGTTTCTTAGCTTCCCAAAGAGCTGGAAGCAAGATGCTTTGGGGCCCTGTCACCCTTTGGAAAGAAGGCAGCACTTTGTGCCTTGCAGCTCTAGGGCAATGCAGCACACCCCGAGCAGAAGTTCTACTTCAGCCAGATCAGGCCTGCAAAGAAACTGCGTTTCACAGGCCTTTGTAAGAGATGTTCCCGGTAGGCTGTTAGAGCACTGTGCAGAGCGAGTTGTTTCTTAGCTTCCCAGAGAGCTGGAAGCAAGATGCTTTGGGGCCCGTTAATTTTATACCCTGCTACTTTGCTGTAGTTGTTGATTATTTCTAATAGTTTTTCTGTGGATTCTTTGGGGTTTTTTATGTATAAGATCATGTCGTCTGCAAACAACGCGAGTTTTACTTCTTCGTTACCTATTTGGATTCCTTTTATTTTATTTTCCTGCCGAATTGCTCTGGCCAGCACCTCCAGTACTATGTTGAATAGGAGTGGTGAAAGTGGGCACCCTTGTCTTGTTCCTGTCCTCAGAGGGATGGCTTTCAGCTTTTGTCCATTGAGTATGCTGTTGGCTGTGGGTCTATCATATATGGCCTTTATTATGTTGAGGTACTTTCCTTCTATACCCATTTTACTTAGGGTTTTTATCATAAATGGGTGTTGGATCTTGTCGAATGCTTTCTCTGCGTCTATTGAGATGATCATGTGGTTTTTGTTTTTCATTTTGTTGATGTAGTGTATCACGTTGATTGACTTGCGGGTGTTGAACCATCCCTGTGTCCCTGGTATAAATCCCACTTGATCATGGTGTATAATCTTTTTGATGTAGTGCTGTAATCGGTTTGCCAAAATTTTGTTGAGGATTTTTGCATCTATGTTCATCAGTGATATCGGCCTGTAGTTCTCCTTCTTTGTGCTGTCCTTGTCAGGTTGGGGGATCAGAGTGATGTTGGCTTCATAGAATGTGTTAGGGAGTTCTCCATCTTTCTCAATTTTCTGGAACAGTTTGAGGAGAATAGCTACAAAGAACTCACACTGCTTAACAACAAAAAAACAAACAACCCGATCAAAAAATGGGCAGAGGACATGAACAGACATTTCTCAAAAGAAGATATGAATATGGCCAATAGACACATGAAAAGATGTTCATCATCGCTAATCATCAGGGAAATGCAAATCAAAACTACACTAAGATATCACCTTACCCCCGTTAGATTGGCAAAAACATCCAAAACCAAGAACGACAAATGTTGGAGAGGTTGTGGAGAAAGAGGAACCCTCATACACTGTTGGTGGGAATGCAAACTGGTACAGCCACTATGGAAAACAGTATGGAGATTTCTCAAAAAGTTAAAAATAGAAATACCCTATGACCCAGCCATCCCATTACTGGGTATCTATCCTAAGAACCTGATATCAGATATCTCAAGAGTCCGTTGCACCCCTATGTTCATCGCAGCATTATTTACAATAGCCAAGACGTGGAACCAGCCTACATGCCCAGAAACTGATGTTTGGATAAAGAAGATGTGGTATATATACACAATGGAATACTACTCAGCCATAAAAAAAGACGACATTGGCCCATTCACAACAATGTCGATGGACCTCGAGGGCATTATGTTAAGCGAAATAAGTCAGTCAGAGAAAGACGAACTCTATATGACTCCACTCATAGGTGGAAATTAGTATATTGAGAAGGAGATCTGATCGGTGGTTACCAGGGAAAAGGGGGGTGGGGGGAGGGCACGGAGTGGGAAGTGGTGTTCCCACAACATGACTAACAAAAATGTACAACTGAAATTTCACAAGCTTGTAATCCATCATAACATTAATAAACAAACAAAAAAAAAAGATGCTTTGGGGCCCATCTGCCCCTATGGAATGAACGCAGCACTTTGTGCCTTGCAGCTCTAGGGCAATGTAGCACACCCAGAGCAGAAGTTCTACTTCAGCCAGATCAGGCCCGCAAAGAAACTGCGTTTCACAGGCCTTTGTAAGAGATGTTCCCGGTAGGCTGTTAGAGCACTGTGCAGAGCGAGTTGTTTCTTAGCTTCCCAAAGAGCTGGAAGGAAGATGCTTTGGGGCCCTTCTCACCCTTTGGCAAGAAGGCAGCACTTTGTGCCTTGCAGCTCTAAGGCAATGTAGCACACCCAGAGCAGAAGTTCTACCTCAGCCAGATCAGGCAGGCAAAGAAACTGCGTTTCACGGGCCTTTGTAAGAGATGTTCCCGGTAGGCTGTTAGAGCACTGTGCAGAGCGAGTTGTTTCTCAGCTTCCAAAAGAGTTGGAAGCAAGATGCTTTGGGGCTCATCTGCCCCTTTGAAATGAAGGCAGCACTTTGTGCCTTGCAGCTCTAGGGCAATGTAGCACACCCAGAGCAGAAGTCCTACTTCAGCCAGATCAGGCCTGCAAAGAAACTGCGTTTCACAGGCCTTTGTAAGAGATGTTCCCGGTAGGCTGTTAGAGCACTGTGCAGAGCGAGTTGTTTCTTAGCTTCCCAGAGAGCTGGAAGCAAGATGCTTTGGGGCCCGTTAATTTTATACCCTGCTACTTTGCTGCAGTTGTTGATTATTTCTAATAGTTTTTCTGTGGATTCTTTGGGGTTTTCTATGTATAAGATCATGTCGTCTGCACACAACGCGAGGTTTACTTCTTCGTTACCTATTTGGATTCCTTTTATTTTTTTTTCCTGCCGAATTGCTCTGGCCAGCACCTCCAGTACTATGTTGAATAGGAGTGGTGAAAGTGGGCACCCTTGTCTTGTTCCTGTCCTCAGAGGGATGGCTTTCAGCTTTTGTCCATTGAGTATGCTGTTGGCTGTGGGTCTATCATATATGGCCTTTATTATGTTGAGGTACTTTCCTTCTATACCCATTTTACTGAGGGTTTTTATCATAAATGGGTGTTGGATCTTGTCGAATGCTTTCTCTGCGTCTATTGAGATGATCATGTGGTTTTTGTTTTTCATTTTGTTGATGTAGTGTATCACGTTGATTGACTTGCGGGTGTTGAACCATCCCTGTGTCCCTGGTATAAATCCCACTTGATCATGGTGTATAATCTTTTTGATGTAGTGCTGTAATCGGTTTGCCAAAATTTTGTTGAGGATTTTTGCATCTATGTTCATCAGTGATATCGGCCTGTAGTTCTCCTTCTTTGTGTTGTCCTTGTCAGGTTGGGGGATCAGAGTGATTTTGGCTTCATAGAATGTGTTAGGGAGTTCTCCATCTTTCTCAATTTTCTGGAACAGTTTGAGGAGAATAGGTACAAAGAACTCACACTGCTTAACAACAAAAAAACAAACAACCCGATCCAAAAATGGGCAGAGGATATGAACAGACATTTCTCAAAAGAAGATATGAATATGGCCAATAGACACATGAAAAGATGTTCATCATCGCTAATCATCAGGGAAATGCAAATCAAAACTACACTAAGATATCACCTTACCCCCGTTAGATTGGCAAAAACATCCAAAACCAAGAACGACAAATGTTGGAGAGGTTGTGGAGAAAGAGGAACCCTCATACACTGTTGGTGGGAATGCAAACTGGTACAGCCACTATGGAAAACAGTATGGAGATTTCTCAAAAAGTTAAAAATAGAAATACCCTATGACCCAGCCATCCCATTACTGGGTATCTATCCTAAGAACCTGATATCAGATATCTCAAGAGTCCGTTGCACCCCTATGTTCATCGCAGCATTATTTACAATAGCCAAGACGTGGAACCACCCTACATGCCCAGAAACTGATGATTGGATAAAGAAGATGTGGTATATATACACAATGGAATACTACTCAGCCATAAAAAAAGACGACATTGGCCCCTTCACAACAATGTGGATGGACCTCGAGGGCATTATGTTAAGCGAAATAAGTCAGTCAGAGAAAGACGAACTCTATATGACTCCACTCATAGGTGGAAATTAGTATATTGAGAAGGAGATCTGATCGGTGGTTACCAGGGAAAAGGGGGGGTGGGGGGAGGGCACGGAGTGGAAAGTGGTGTTCCCACAACATGACTAACAAAAATGTACAACTGAAATTTCACAAGCTTCTAATCCATCATAACATTAATAAACAAAAAAAAAAAAAGATGCTTTGGGGCCCATCTGCCCCTATGGAAAGAACGCAGCACTTTGTGCCTTGCAGCTCTAGAGCAATGTAGCACACCCAGAGCAGAAGTTCTACTTCAGCCAGATCAGGCCCGCAAAGAAACTGCGTTTCACAGGCCTTTGTAAGAGATGTTCCCAGTAGGCTGTTAGAGCACTGTGCAGAGCGAGTTGTTTCTTAGCTTCCCAAAGAGCTGGAAGCAAGATGCTTTGGGGCCCTTCTCACCCTTTGGCAAGAAGGCAGCACTTTGTGCCTTGCAGCTCTAAGGCAATGTAGCACACCCAGAGCAGAAGTTCTACTTCAGCCAGATCAGGCATGCAAAGAAACTGCGTTTCACAGGCCTTTGTAAGAGATGTTCCCGGTAGGCTGTTAGAGCACTGTGCAGAGCGAGTTGTTTCTTAGCTTCCCAAAGAGCTGGAAGGAAGATGCTTTGGGGCCCTTCTCACCCTTTGGCAAGAAGGCAGCACTTTGTGCCTTGCAGCTCTAAGGCGATGTAGCACACCCAGAGCAGAAGTTCTACCTCAGCCAGATCAGGCAGGCAAAGAAACTGCGTTTCACGGGCCTTTGTAAGAGATGTTCCCGGTAGGCTGTTAGAGCACTGTGCAGAGCGAGTTGTTTCTCAGCTTCCAAAAGAGTTGGAAGCAAGATGCTTTGGGGCTCATCTGCCCCTTTGAAATGAAGGCAGCACTTTGTGCCTTGCAGCTCTAGGGCAATGTAGCACACCCAGAGCAGAAGTTGTACTTCAGCCAGATCAGGCCTGCAAAGAAACTGCGTTTCACAGGCCTTTGTAAGAGATGTTCCCGGTAGGCTGTTAGAGCACTGTGCAGAGCGAGTTGTTTCTTAGCTTCCCAGAGAGCTGGAAGCAAGATGCTTTGGGGCCCGTTAATTTTATACCCTGCTACTTTGCTGCAGTTGTTGATTATTTCTAATAGTTTTTCTGTGGATTCTTTGGGGTTTTCTATGTATAAGATCATGTCGTCTGCACACAACGCGAGGTTTACTTCTTCGTTACCTATTTGGATTCCTTTTATTTTTTTTTCCTGCCGAATTGCTCTGGCCAGCACCTCCAGTACTATGTTGAATAGGAGTGGTGAAAGTGGGCACCCTTGTCTTGTTCCTGTCCTCAGAGGGATGGCTTTCAGCTTTTGTCCATTGAGTATGCTGTTGGCTGTGGGTCTATCATATATGGCCTTTATTATGTTGAGGTACTTTCCTTCTATACCCATTTTACTGAGGGTTTTTATCATAAATGGGTGTTGGATCTTGTCAAATGCTTTCTCTGCGTCTATTGAGATGATCATGTGGTTTTTGTTTTTCATTTTGTTGATGTAGTGTATCACGTTGATTGACTTGCGGGTGTTGAACCATCCCTGTGTCCCTGGTATAAATCCCACTTGATCATGGTGTATAATCTTTTTGATGTAGTGCTGTAATCGGTTTGCCAAAATTTTGTTGAGGATTTTTGCATCTATGTTCATCAGTGATATCGGCCTGTAGTTCTCCTTCTTTGTGTTGTCCTTGTCAGGTTGGGGGATCAGAGTGATTTTGGCTTCATAGAATGTGTTAGGGAGTTCTCCATCTTTCTCAATTTTCTGGAACAGTTTGAGGAGAATAGGTACAAAGAACTCACACTGCTTAAAAACAAAAAAACAAACAACCCGATCAAAAAATGGGCAGAGGACATGAACAGACATTTCTCAAAAGAAGATATGAATATGGCCAATAGACACATGAAAAGATGTTCATCATCGCTAATCATCAGGGAAATGCAAATCAAAACTACACTAAGATATCACCTTACCCCCGTTAGATTGGCAAAAACATCCAAAACCAAGAACGACGAATGTTGGAGAGGTTGTGGAGAAAGAGGAACCCTCATACACTGTTGGTGGGAATGCAAACTGGTACAGCCACTATGGAAAACAGTATGGAGATTTCTCAAAAAGTTAAAAATAGAAATACCCTATGACCCAGCCATCCCATTACTGGGTATCTATCCTAAGAACCTGATATCAGATATCTCAAGAGTCCGTTGCACCCCTATGTTCATCGCAGCATTATTTACAATAGCCAAGACGTGGAACCAGCCTACATGCCCAGAAACTGATGATTGGATAAAGAAGATGTGGTATATATACACAATGGAATACTACTCAGCCATAAAAAAAGACGACATTGGCCCCTTCACAACAATGTGGATGGACCTCGAGGGCATTATGTTAAGCGAAATAAGTCAGTCAGAGAAAGACGAACTCTATATGACTCCACTCATAGGTGGAAATTAGTATATTGAGAAGGAGATCTGATCGGTGGTTACCAGGGAAAAGGGGGGGTGGGGGGAGGGCACGGAGTGGAAAGTGGTGTTCCCACAACATGACTAACAAAAATGTACAACTGAAATTTCACAAGCTTCTAATCCATCATAACATTAATAAACAAAAAAAAAAAAGATGCTTTGGGGCCCATCTGCCCCTATGGAAAGAACGCAGCACTTTGTGCCTTGCAGCTCTAGGGCAATGTAGCACACCCAGAGCAGAAGTTCTACTTCAGCCAGAGCAGGCCCGCAAAGAAACTGCGTTTCACAGGCCTTTGTAAGAGAAGTTCCCGGTAGGCTGTTAGAGCACTGTGCAGAGCGAGTTGTTTCTCAGCTTCCAAAAGAGTTGGAAGCAAGATGCTTTGTGGCTCATCTGCCCCTTTGAAATGATGGCAGCACTTTGTGCCTTGCAGCTCTAGGGCAATGTAGCACACCCAGAGCAGAAGTTCTACTTCAGCCAGATCAGGCCTGCAAAGAAACTGCGTTTCACAGTCCTTTGTAAGAGATGTTCCCGGTAGGCTGTTAGAGCACTGTGCTGAGCGAGTTGTTTCTTAGCTTCCCAGAGAGCTGGAAGCAAGATGCTTTGGGGCCGGTTAATTTTATACCCTGCTGCTTTGCTGTAGTTGTTGATTATTTCTAATAGTTTTTCTGTGGATTCTTTGGGGTTTTCTATGTATAAGATCATGTCGTCTGCAAACAACGCGAGTTTTACTTCTTCGTTACCTATTTCGATTCCTTTTATTTTTTTTTCCTGCCGAATTGCTCTGGCCAGCACCTCCAGTACTATGTTGAATAGGAGTGGTGAAAGTGGGCACCCTTGTCTTGTTCCTGTCCTCAGAGGGATGGCTTTCAGCTTTTGTCCATTGAGTATGCTGTTGGCTGTGGGTCTATCATATATGGCCTTTATTATGTTGAGGTACTTTCCTTCTATACCCATTTTACTGAGGGTTTTTATCATAAATGGGTGTTGGATCTTGTCGAATGCTTTCTCTGCGTCTATTGAGATGATCATGTGGTTTTTGTTTTTCATTTTGTTGATGTAGTGTATCACGTTGATTGACTTGCGGGTGTTGAACCATCCCTGTGTCCCTGGTATAAATCCCACTTGATCATGGTGTATAATCTTTTTGATGTATTGCTGTAATCGGTTTGCCAAAATTTTGTTGAGGATTTTTGCATCTATGTTCATCAGTGATATCGGCCTGTAGTTCTCCTTCTTTGTGTTGTCCTTGTCAGGTTGGGGGATCAGAGTGATGTTGGCTTCATAGAATGTGTTAGGGAGTTCTCCATCTTTCTCAATTTTCTGGAACAGTTTGAGGAGAATAGCTACAAAGAACTCACACTGCTTAACAACAAAAAAACAAACAACCCGATCCAAAAATGGGCAGAGGACATGAACAGACATTTCTCAAAAGAAGATATGAATATGGCCAATAGACACATGAAAAGATGTTCATCATCGCTAATCATCAGGGAAATGCAAATCAAAACTACACTAAGATATCACCTTACCCCCGTTAGATTGGCAAAAACATCCAAAACCAAGAACGACAAATGTTGGAGAGGTTGTGGAGAAAGAGGAACCCTCATACACTGTTGGTGAGAATGCAAACTGGTACAGCCACTATGGAAAACAGTATGGAGATTTCTCAAAAAGTTAAAAATAGAAATACCCTATGACCCAGCCATCCCATTACTGGGTATCTATCCTAAGAACCTGATATCAGATATCTCAAGAGTCCGTTGCACCCCTATGTTCATCGCAGCATTATTTACAATAGCCAAGACGTGGAACCAGCCTACATGCCCAGAAACTGATGATTGGATAAAGAAGATGTGGTATATATACACAATGGAATACTACTCAGCCAGAAAAAAAGACGACATTGGCCCCTTCACAACAATGTGGATGGACCTCGAGGGCATTATGTTAAGCGAAATAAGTCAGTCAGAGAAAGACGAACTCTATATGACTCCACTCATAGGTGGAAATTAGTATATTGAGAAGGAGATCTGATCGGTGGTTACCAGGGAAAAGGGGGGGTGGGGGGAGGGCACGGAGTGGGAAGTGGTGTTCCCACAACATGACTAACAAAAATGTACAACTGAAATTTCACAAGCTTGTAATCCATCATAACATTAATAAACAAAAAAAAAAAAAAGATGCTTTGGGGCCCATGTGCCCCTATGGAAAGAACGCAGCACTTTGTGCCTTGCAGCTCTAGGGCAATGTAGCACACCCAGAGCAGAAGTTCTACTTCAGCCAGATCAGGCCCGCAAAGAAACTGCGTTTCACAGGCCTTTGTAAGAGATGTTCCCGGTAGGCTGTTAGAGCACTGTGCAGAGCGAGTTGTTTCTTAGCTTCCCAACGAGCTGGAAGCAAGATGCTTTGGGGCCCTTCTCACCCTTTGGCAAGAAGGCAGCACTTTGTGCCTTGCAGCTCTAAGGCAATATAGCACACCCAGAGCAGAAGTTCTACTTCAGCCAGATTAGGCAGGCAAAGAAACTGCGTTTCACAGGCCTTTGTAAGAGATGTTCCCGGTAGGCTGTTAGAGCACTGTGCAGAGCGAGTTGTTTCTCAGGTTCCAAAAGAGTTGGAAGCAAGATGCTTTGGGGCCCATCTGCCCCTATGGAAAGAACGCAGCACTTTGTGCCTTGCAGCTCTAGGACAATGCAGCACACCCCGAGCAGAAGTTCTACTTCTGCCAGGTCATGCCTGCAAAGAAACTGCGTTTCACAGGCCTTTGTAAGAGATGTTCCCGGTAGGCTGTTAGAGCACTGTGCAGAGCGAGTTGTTTCTTAGCTTCCCAGAGAGCTGGAAGCAAGATGCTTTGGAGCCGGTTAATTTTATACCCTGCTACTTTGCTGTAGTTGTTGATTATTTCTAATAGTTTTTCTGTGGATTCTTTGGGGTTTTCTATGTATAAGATCATGTCGTCTGCAAACAACGCTAGTTTTACTTCTTCGTTACCTATTTGGATTCCTTTTATTTTTTTATTTCCTGCCGAATTGCTCTGGCCAGCACCTCCAGTAATATGTTGAATAGGAGTGGTGAAAGTGGGCACCCTTGTCTTGTTCCTGTCCTCAGAGGGATGGCTTTCAGCTTTTGTCCATTGAGTATGATGTTGGCTGTGGGTCTATCATATATGGCCTTTATTATGTTGAGGTTCTTTCCTTCTATACCCATTTTACTGAGGGTTTTTATCATAAATGGGTGTTGGATCTTGTCGAATGCTTTCTCTGCGTCTATTGAGATGATCATGTGGTTTTTGTTTTTCATTTTGTTGATGTAGTGTATCACGTTGATTGACTTGCGGGTGTTGAACCATCCCTGTGTCCCTGGTATAAATCCCACTTGATCATGGTGTATAATCTTTTTGATGTATTGCTGTAATCGGTTTGCCAAAATTTTGTTGAGGATTTTTGCATCTATGTTCATCAGTGATATCGGCCTGTAGTTCTCCTTCTTTGTGTTGTCCTTGTCAGGTTGGGGGATCAGAGTGATGTTGGCTTCATAGAATGTGTTAGGGAGTTCTCCATCTTTCTCAATTTTCTGGAACAGTTTGAGGAGAATAGGTACAAAGAACTCACACTGCTTAACAACAAAAAAACAAACAACCCGATCCAAAAATGGGCAGAGGACATGAACAGACATTTCTCAAAAGAAGATATGAATATGGCCAATAGACACATGAAAAGATGTTCATCATCGCTAATCATCAGGGAAATGCAAATCAAAACTACACTAAGATATCACCTTACCCCCGTTAGATTGGCAAAAACATCCAAAACCAAGAACGACAAATGTTGGAGAGGTTGTGGAGAAAGAGGAACCCTCATACACTGTTGGTGGGAATGCAAACTGGTACAGCCACTATGGAAAACAGTATGGAGATTTCTCAAAAAGTTAAAAATAGAAATACCCTATGACCCAGCCATCCCATTACTGGGTATCTATCCTAAGAACCTGATATCAGATATCTCAAGAGTCCGTTGCACCCCTATGTTCATCGCAGCATTATTTACAATAGCCAAGACGTGGAACCAGCCTACATGCCCAGAAACTGATGATTGGATAAAGAAGATGTGGTATATATACACAAAGGAATACTACTCAGCCAGAAAAAAAGACGACATTGGCCCCTTCACAACAATGTGGATGGACCTCGAGGGCATTATGTTAAGCGAAATAAGTCAGTCAGAGAAAGACGAACTCTATATGACTCCACTCATAGGTGGAAATTAGTATATTGAGCAGGAGATCTGATCGGTGGTTACCAGGGAAAAGGAGGGGTGGGGGGAGGGCACGGAGGGGGAAGTGGTGTTCCCACTACATGACTAACAAAAATGTACAACTGAAATTTCACAAGCTTGTAATCCATCATAACATTAATAAACAAACAAACAAACAAAAAGATGCTTTGGGGCCAATCGGCCCCTATGGAAAGAACGCAGCACTTTGTGCCTTGCAGCTCTAGGGCAATGTAGCACACCCAGAGCAGAAGTTCTACTTCAGCCAGATCAGGCCCGCAAAGAAACTGCGTTTCACAGGCCTTTGTAAGAGATGTTCCCTGTAGGCTGTTAGAGCACTGTGCAGAGCGAGTTGTTCCTTAGCTTCCCAACGAGCTGGAAGCAAGATGCTTTCGGGCCCTTCTCACCCTTTGGAAAGAAGGCAGCACTTTGTGCCTTGCAGCTCTAGGGCAATGTAGCACACCCAGAGCCGAAGTTCTACTTCAGCTAGATCAGACCTGCAAACAAACTGCGTTTCACAGGCCTTTGTAAGAGATGTTCCCGGTAGGCTGTTAGAGCACTGTGCAGAGCGACTAGTTTCTTAGCTTCCCAGAGAGCTGGAAGAAAGATGCTTTGGGGCCCATCTGACCCTATGGAAAGAACGCAGCACTTTGTGCCTTGCAGCTCTAGGGCAATGCAGCACACCCCGTGCAGAAGTTCTACTTCAGCCAGATCAGGCCTGCAAAGAAACTGCGTTTCACAGGCCTTTGTAAGAGATGTTCCCGGTAGGCTGTTAGAGCACTGTGCAGAGCGAGTTGTTTCTTAGCTTCCCAGAGAGCTGGAAGCAAGATGCTTTGGGGCCCGTTAATTGTATACGCTGCTACTTTGCTGTAGTTGTTGATTATTTCTAATAGTTTTTCCGTGGATTCTTTGGGGTTTTCTAGGTATAAGATCATGTCGTCGGCAAACAACGCGAGTTTTACTTCTTCGTTACCTATTTGGATTCCTTTTATTTTTTTTTCCTGCCGAATTGCTCTGGCCAGCACCTCCAGTACTATGTTGAATAGGAGTGGTGAAAGTGGGCACCCTTGTCTTGTTCCTGTCCTCAGAGGGATGGCTTTCAGCTTTTGTCCATTGAGTATGATGTTGGCTGTGGGTCTATCATATATGGCCTTTATTATGTTGAGGTACTTTCCTTCTACATCCATTTTACTGAGGGTTTTTATCATAAATGGGTGTTGGATCTTGTCGAATGCTTTCTCTGCGTCTATTGAGATGATCATGTGGTTTTTGTTTTTCATTTTGTTGATGTAGTGTATCACGTTGATTGACTTGCGGGTGTTGAACCATCCCTGTGTCCCTGGTATAAATCCCACTTGATCATGGTGTATAATCTTTTTGATGTATTGCTGTAATCGGTTTGCCAAAATTTGGTTGAGGATTTTTGCATCTATGTTCATCAGTGATATCGGCCTGTAGTTCTCCTTCTTTGTGTTGTCCTTGTCAGGTTTGGGGATCAGAGTGATGTTGGCTTCATAGAATGTGTTAGGGAGTTCTCCATCTTTCTCAATTTTCTGGAACAGTTTGAGGAGAATAGCTACAAAGAACTCACACTGCTTAACAACAAAAAAACAAACAACCCGATCAAAAAATGGGCAGAGGACATGAACAGACATTTCTCCAAAGAAGATATGAATATGGCCAATAGACACATGAAAAGATGTTCATCATCGCTAATCATCAGGGAAATGCAAATCAAAACTACACTAAGATATCACCTTACCCCCGTTAGATTGGCAAAAACATCCAAAACCAAGAACGACGAATGTTGGAGAGGTTGTGGAGAAAGAGGAACCCTCATACACTGTTGGTGGGAATGCAAACTGGTACAGCCACTATGGAAAACAGTATGGAGATTTCTCAAAAAGTTAAAAATAGAAATACCCTATGACCCAGCCATCCCATTAGTGGGTATCTATCCTAAGAACCTGATATCAGATATCTCAAGAGTCCGTTGCACCCCTATGTTCATCGCAGCATTATTTACAATAGCCAAGACGTGGAACCAGCCTACATGCCCAGAAACTGATGATTGGATAAAGAAGATGTGGTATATATACACAAAGGAATACTACTCAGCCAGAAAAAAAGACGACATTGGCCCCTTCACAACAATGTGGATGGACCTCGAGGGCATTATGTTAAGCGAAATAAGTCAGTCAGAGAAAGACGAACTCTATATGACTCCACTCATAGGTGGAAATTAGTATATTGAGAAGGAGATCTGATCGGTGGTTACCAGGGAAAAAGGGGGGTGGGGGGAGGGCACGGAGTGGGAAGTGGTGTTCCCACAACATGACTAACAAAAATGTACAACTGAAATTTCACAAGGATGTAATCCATCATAACATTAATGAACAAAAAAAAAAAATAAAGATGCTTTGGGGCCCATCTGCCCCTATGAAAAGAACGCAGCACTTTGTGCCTTGCAGCTCTATGGCAATGTAGCACACCCAGAGCAGAAGTTCTACTTCAGCCAGATCAGGCCCGCAAAGAAACTGCGTTTCACAGGCCTTTGTAAGAGATGTTCCCGGTAGGCTGATAGAGCACTGTGCAGAGCGAGTTGTTTCTTAGCTTCCCAAAGACCTGGAAGCAAGATGCTTTGGGGCCCTTCTCACCCTTTGGAAAGAAGGCAGCACTTTGTGCCTTACAGCTCTAGGGCAATGTAGCACACCCAGAGCAGAAGTTCTTCTTCAGCCAGATCAGGCCTGCAAAGAAACTGCGTTTCACAGGCCTTTGTAAGAGATGTTCCCGGTAGGCTGTTAGAGCACTGTGCAGAGCGAGTTGTTTCTTAGCTTCCCAAACAGCCGGATGCAAGATGCTTTGGGGCCCTTCTCACCCTTTGGAAAGAAGTCAGCACTTTGTGCCTTGCAGCTATAGGGCAATGTAGCACACCCAGGGCAGAAGTTGTACTTCAGCCAGATCAGGCCTGCAAAGAAACTGCGTTTCACAGGCCTTTGTAAGAGATGTTCCCGGTAGGCTGTTAGAGCACTGTGCAGAGCGAGTTGTTTCCTAGCTTCCCAAAGAGCTGGAAGCAAGATGCTTTGGGGCCCTTCTCACCCTTGGGAAAGAAGGCAGCACTTTGTGCCTTGCAGCTCTAGGGCAATGCAGCACACCCAAAGCAGAAGTTCTACTTCAGCCAGATCAGACCTGCAAAGAAACTGGTTTCACAGGCCTTTGTAAGAGATGTTCCCGGTAGGCTGTTAGAGCACTGTGCAGAGCGAGTTGTTTCTTAGCTTCCCAAGGAGCTGGAAGCAAGATGCTTTAGGGGCCATCTGCTCTTAAGGAAAGAAGGCATCACTTTGTGCCTTGCATCTCTAGGGCAATGTAGCACACCCAGAGCAGTTGTTCTACTTCTGCCAGGTCAGGCATGCAAAGAAACTGCGTTTCACAGGCCTTTGTAAGAGATGTTCCCGGTAGGCTGTTAGAGCACTGTGCAGAGCGAGTTGTTTCTTAGCTTCCCAAAGAGCTGGAAGCAAGATGCTTTGGGGCCCTTCTCACCCTTTGGAAAGAAGGCAGCACTTTGTGCCTTACAGCTCTAGGGCAATGTAGCACACCCAGAGCAGAAGTTCTTCTTCAGCCAGATCAGGCCTGCAAAGAAACTGCGTTTCACAGGCCTTTGTAAGAGATGTTTCCGGTAGGCTGTTAGAGCACTGTGCAGAGCGAGTTGTTTCTTAGCTTCCCAAACAGCCGGATGCAAGATGCTTTGGGGCCCTTCTCACCCTTTGGAAAGAAGTCAGCACTTTGTGCCTTGCAGCTATAGGGCAATGTAGCACACCCAGGGCAGAAGTTGTACTTCAGCCAGATCAGGCCTGCAAAGAAACTGCGTTTCACAGGCCTTTGTAAGAGATGTTCCCGGTAGGCTGTAAGAGCACTGTGCAGAGCGAGTTGTTTCCTAGCTTCCCAAAGAGCTGGAAGCAAGATGCTTTGGGGCCCTGCTCACCCTTGGGAAAGAAGGCAGCACTTTGTGCCTTGCAGCTCTAGGGCAATGTAGCACACCCAAAGCAGAAGTTCTACTTCAGCCAGATCAGACCTGCAAAGAAACTGCGTTTCACAGGCCTTTGTAAGAGATGTTCCCGGTGGGCTGTTAGAGCACTGTGCAGAGCGAGTTGTTTCTTAGCTTCCCAAGGAGCTGGAAGCAAGATGCTTTAGGGGCCATCTGCTCTTAAGGAAAGAATGCATCACTTTGTGCCTTGCATCTCTAGGGCAATGTAGCACACCCAGAGCAGTTGTTCTACTTCTGCCAGGTCAGGCATGCAAAGAAACTGCGTTTCACAGGCCTTTGTAAGAGATGTTCCCGGTAGGCTGTTAGAGCACTGTGCAGAGCTACTTGTTTCTTAGCTTCCCAAAGAGCTGGAAGCAAGATGCTTTGGGGCCCTCTCACCCTTTGGAAACAAGTCAGCACTTTGTGACTTGCCGCTCTAGGGCAATGTAGCACACCCAGAGCCGAAGTTCTACTTCAGCTAGATCAGACCTGCAAAGAAACTTCGTTTCACAGGCCTTTGTAAGAGATGTTCCCGGTAGGCTGTAAGAGCATTGTTCAGAGCGACTAGTTTCTTAGCTTCCCAGAGAGCTGGAAGCATGATGCTTTGGGGCCCATCTGCCCCTATGGAAAGATCGCAGCACTTTGTGCCTTTCAGCTCTAGGGCAATGCAGCACACCCCGAGCAGAAGTTCTACTTCAGCCAGATCAGGCCTGCAAAGAAACTGCGTTTCACAACCTTTGTAAGAGATGTTCCCGGTAGGCTGTTAGAGCACTGTGCAGAGCGAGTTGTTTCTTAGCTTCCCAGAGAGCTGGAAGCAAGATGCTTTGGGGCCCGTTAATTTTATACCCTGCTACTTTGCTGCAGTTGTTGATTATTTCTAATAGTTTTTCTGTGGATTCTTTGGGGTTTTCTATGTATAAGATCATGTCGTCTGCACACAACGCGAGGTTTACTTCTTCGTTACCTATTTGGATTCCTTTTATTTTTTTTTCCTGCCGAATTGCTCTGGCCAGCACCTCCAGTACTATGTTGAATAGGAGTGGTGAAAGTGGGCACCCTTGTCTTGTTCCTGTCCTCAGAGGGATGGCTTTCAGCTTTTGTCCATTGAGTATGCTGTTGGCTGTGGGTCTATCATATATGGCCTTTATTATGTTGAGGTACTTTCCTTCTATACCCATTTTACTGAGGGTTTTTATCATAAATGGGTGTTGGATCTTGTCAAATGCTTTCTCTGCGTCTATTGAGATGATCATGTGGTTTTTGTTTTTCATTTTGTTGATGTAGTGTATCACGTTGATTGACTTGCGGGTGTTGAACCATCCCTGTGTCCCTGGTATAAATCCCACTTGATCATGGTGTATAATCTTTTTGATGTATTGCTGTAATCGGTTTGCCAAAATTTTGTTGAGGATTTTTGCATCTATGTTCATCAGTGATATCGGCCTGTAGTTCTCCTTCTTTGTGTTGTCCTTGTCAGGTTGGGGGATCAGAGTGATGTTGGCTTCATAGAATGTGTTAGGGAGTTCTCCATCTTTCTCAATTTTCTGGAACAGTTTGAGGAGAATAGGTACAAAGAACTCACACTGCTTAACAACAAAAAAACAAACAACCCGATCAAAAAATGGGCAGAGGACATGAACAGACATTTCTCCAAAGAAGATATGAATATGGCCAATAGACACATGAAAAGATGTTCATCATCGCTAATCATCAGGGAAATGCAAATCAAAACTACACTAAGATATCACCTTACCCCCGTTAGATTGGCAAAAACATCCAAAACCAAGAACGACGAATGTTGGAGAGGTTGTGGAGAAAGAGGAACCCTCATACACTGTTGGTGGGAATGCAAACTGGTACAGCCACTATGGAAAACAGTATGGAGATTTCTCAAAAAGTTAAAAATAGAAATACCCTATGACCCAGCCATCCCATTAGTGGGTATCTATCCTAAGAACCTGATATCAGATATCTCAAGAGTCCGTTGCACCCCTATGTTCATCGCAGCATTATTTACAATAGCCAAGACGTGGAACCAGCCTACATGCCCAGAAACTGATGATTGGATAAAGAAGATGTGGTATATATACACAAAGGAATACTACTCAGCCAGAAAAAAAGACGACATTGGCCCCTTCACAACAATGTGGATGGACCTCGAGGGCATTATGTTAAGCGAAATAAGTCAGTCAGAGAAAGACGAACTCTTATGACTCCACTCATAGGTGGAAATTAGTATATTGAGAAGGAGATCTGATCGGTGGTTACCAGGGAAAAGGGGGGGTGGGGGGAGGGCACGGAGTGGGAAGTGGTGTTCCCACAACATGACTAACAAAAATGTACAACTGAAATTTCACAAGGATGTAATCCATCATAACATTAATGAACAAAAAAAAAAAATAAAGATGCTTTGGGGCCCATCTGCCCCTATGAAAAGAACGCAGCACTTTGTGCCTTGCAGCTCTATGGCAATGTAGCACACCCAGAGCAGAAGTTCTACTTCAGCCAGATCAGGCCCGCAAAGAAACTGCGTTTCACAGGCCTTTGTAAGAGATGTTCCCGGTAGGCTGATAGAGCACTGTGCAGAGCGAGTTGTTTCTTAGCTTCCCAAAGACCTGGAAGCAAGATGCTTTGGGGCCCTTCTCACCCTTTGGAAAGAAGGCAGCACTTTGTGCCTTACAGCTCTAGGGCAATGTAGCACACCCAGAGCAGAAGTTCTTCTTCAGCCAGATCAGGCCTGCAAAGAAACTGCGTTTCACAGGCCTTTGTAAGAGATGTTCCCGGTAGGCTGTTAGAGCACTGTGCAGAGCGAGTTGTTTCTTAGCTTCCCAAACAGCCGGATGCAAGATGCTTTGGGGCCCTTCTCACCCTTTGGAAAGAAGTCAGCACTTTGTGCCTTGCAGCTATAGGGCAATGTAGCACACCCAGGGCAGAAGTTGTACTTCAGCCAGATCAGGCCTGCAAAGAAACTGCGTTTCACAGGCCTTTGTAAGAGATGTTCCCGGTAGGCTGTTAGAGCACTGTGCAGAGCGAGTTGTTTCCTAGCTTCCCAAAGAGCTGGAAGCAAGATGCTTTGGGGCCCTTCTCACCCTTGGGAAAGAAGGCAGCACTTTGTGCCTTGCAGCTCTAGGGCAATGTAGCACACCCAAAGCAGAAGTTCTACTTCAGCCAGATCAGACCTGCAAAGAAACTGGTTTCACAGGCCTTTGTAAGAGATGTTCCCGGTAGGCTGTTAGAGCACTGTGCAGAGCGAGTTGTTTCTTAGCTTCCCAAGGAGCTGGAAGCAAGATGCTTTAGGGGCCATCTGCTCTTAAGGAAAGAAGGCATCACTTTGTGCCTTGCATCTCTAGGGCAATGTAGCACACCCAGAGCAGTTGTTCTACTTCTGCCAGGTCAGGCATGCAAAGAAACTGCGTTTCACAGGCCTTTGTAAGAGATGTTCCCGGTAGGCTGTTAGAGCACTGTGCAGAGCGAGTTGTTTCTTAGCTTCCCAAAGAGCTGGAAGCAAGATGCTTTGGGGCCCTTCTCACCCTTTGGAAAGAAGGCAGCACTTTGTGCCTTACAGCTCTAGGGCAATGTAGCACACCCAGAGCAGAAGTTCTTCTTCAGCCAGATCAGGCCTGCAAAGAAACTGCGTTTCACAGGCCTTTGTAAGAGATGTTTCCGGTAGGCTGTTAGAGCACTGTGCAGAGCGAGTTGTTTCTTAGCTTCCCAAACAGCCGGATGCAAGATGCTTTGGGGCCCTTCTCACCCTTTGGAAAGAAGTCAGCACTTTGTGCCTTGCAGCTATAGGGCAATGTAGCACACCCAGGGCAGAAGTTGTACTTCAGCCAGATCAGGCCTGCAAAGAAACTGCGTTTCACAGGCCTTTGTAAGAGATGTTCCCGGTAGGCTGTAAGAGCACTGTGCAGAGCGAGTTGTTTCCTAGCTTCCCAAAGAGCTGGAAGCAAGATGCTTTGGGGCCCTGCTCACCCTTGGGAAAGAAGGCAGCACTTTGTGCCTTGCAGCTCTAGGGCAATGTAGCACACCCAAAGCAGAAGTTCTACTTCAGCCAGATCAGACCTGCAAAGAAACTGCGTTTCACAGGCCTTTGTAAGAGATGTTCCCGGTGGGCTGTTAGAGCACTGTGCAGAGCGAGTTGTTTCTTAGCTTCCCAAGGAGCTGGAAGCAAGATGCTTTAGGGGCCATCTGCTCTTAAGGAAAGAATGCATCACTTTGTGCCTTGCATCTCTAGGGCAATGTAGCACACCCAGAGCAGTTGTTCTACTTCTGCCAGGTCAGGCATGCAAAGAAACTGCGTTTCACAGGCCTTTGTAAGAGATGTTCCCGGTAGGCTGTTAGAGCACTGTGCAGAGCTACTTGTTTCTTAGCTTCCCAAAGAGCTGGAAGCAAGATGCTTTGGGGCCCTCTCACCCTTTGGAAAGAAGGCAGCACTTTGTGACTTGCCGCTCTAGGGCAATGTAGCACACCCAGAGCCGAAGTTCTACTTCAGCTAGATCAGACCTGCAAAGAAACTTCGTTTCACAGGCCTTTGTAAGAGATGTTCCCGGTAGGCTGTAAGAGCATTGTTCAGAGCGACTAATTTCTTAGCTTCCCAGAGAGCTGGAAGCATGATGCTTTGGGGCCCATCTGCCCCTATGGAAAGATCGCAGCACTTTGTGCCTTTCAGCTCTAGGGCAATGCAGCACACCCCGAGCAGAAGTTCTACTTCAGCCAGATCAGGCCTGCAAAGAAACTGCGTTTCACAGGCCTTTGTAAGAGATGTTCCCGGTAGGCTGTTGGAGCACTGTGCAGAGCGAGTTGTTTCTTAGCTTCCCAGAGAGCTCTAAGCAAGATGCTTTGGGGCCCGTTAACTTTATACCCTGCTACTTTGCTGTAGTTGTTGATTATTTCTAATAGTTTTTCTGTGGATTCTTTGGGGTTTTCTATGTATAAGATCATGTCGTCTGCAAACAACGCGAGTTTTACTTCTTCGTTACCTATTTGGACTCCTTTTATTTATTTTTCCTGCCGAATTGCTCTGGCCAGCACCTCCAGTACTATGTTGAATAGGAGTGGTGAAAGTGGGCACCCTTGTCTTGTTCCTGTCCTCAGAGGGATGGCTTTCAGCTTTTGTCCATTGAGTATGCTGTTGGCTGTGGGTCTATCATATATGGCCTTTATTATGTTGAGGTACTTTCCTTCTATACCCATTTTACTGAGGGTTTTTATCATAAATGGGTGTTGGATCTTGTCGAATGCTTTCTCTGCGTCTATTGAGATGATCATGTGGTTTTTGTTTTTCATTTTGTTGATGTAGTGTATCACGTTGATTGACTTGCGGGTGTTGAACCATCCCTGTGTCCCTGGTATAAATCCCACTTGATCATGGTGTATAATCTTTTTGATGTATTGCTGTAATCGGTTTGCCAAAATTTTGTTGAGGATTTTTGCATCTATGTTCATCAGTGATATCGGCCTGTAGTTCTCCTTCTTTGTGTTGTCCTTGTCAGGTTGGGGGATCAGAGTGATGTTGGCTTCATAGAATGTGTTAGGGAGTTCTCCATCTTTCTCAATTTTCTGGAACAGTTTGAGGAGAATAGGTACAAAGAACTCACACTGCTTAACAACAAAAAAACAAACAACCCGATCAAAAAATGGGCAGAGGACATGAACAGACATTTCTCCAAAGAAGATATGAATATGGCCAATAGACACATGAAAAGATGTTCATCATCGCTAATCATCAGGGAAATGCAAATCAAAACTACACTAAGATATCACCTTACCCCCGTTAGATTGGCAAAAACATCCAAAACCAAGAACGACGAATGTTGGAGAGGTTGTGGAGAAAGAGGAACCCTCATACACTGTTGGTGGGAATGCAAACTGGTACAGCCACTATGGAAAACAGTATGGAGATTTCTCAAAAAGTTAAA
The DNA here is from genome assembly GCF_041296235.1 of Equus asinus. Taxonomy (NCBI): domain Eukaryota; kingdom Metazoa; phylum Chordata; class Mammalia; order Perissodactyla; family Equidae; genus Equus; species Equus asinus. The sequence goes on along the minus strand of NC_091790.1, from coordinate 73,603,355 downwards.
AATAGAAATACCCTATGACCCAGCCATCCCATTAGTGGGTATCTATCCTAAGAACCTGATATCAGATATCTCAAGAGTCCGTTGCACCCCTATGTTCATCGCAGCATTATTTACAATAGCCAAGACGTGGAACCAGCCTACATGCCCAGAAACTGATGATTGGATAAAGAAGATGTGGTATATATACACAAAGGAATACTACTCAGCCAGAAAAAAAGACGACATTGGCCCCTTCACAACAATGTGGATGGACCTCGAGGGCATTATGTTAAGCGAAATAAGTCAGTCAGAGAAAGACGAACTCTATATGACTCCACTCATAGGTGGAAATTAGTATATTGAGAAGGAGATCTGATCGGTGGTTACCAGGGAAAAGGGGGGGTGGGGGGAGGGCACGGAGTGGGAAGTGGTGTTCCCACAACATGACTAACAAAAATGTACAACTGAAATTTCACAAGGATGTAATCCATCATAACATTAATGAACAAAAAAAAAAAATAAAGATGCTTTGGGGCCCATCTGCCCCTATGAAAAGAACGCAGCACTTTGTGCCTTGCAGCTCTATGGCAATGTAGCACACCCAGAGCAGAAGTTCTACTTCAGCCAGATCAGGCCCGCAAAGAAACTGCGTTTCACAGGCCTTTGTAAGAGATGTTCCCGGTAGGCTGATAGAGCACTGTGCAGAGCGAGTTGTTTCTTAGCTTCCCAAAGACCTGGAAGCAAGATGCTTTGGGGCCCTTCTCACCCTTTGGAAAGAAGGCAGCACTTTGTGCCTTACAGCTCTAGGGCAATGTAGCACACCCAGAGCAGAAGTTCTTCTTCAGCCAGATCAGGCCTGCAAAGAAACTGCGTTTCACAGGCCTTTGTAAGAGATGTTCCCGGTAGGCTGTTAGAGCACTGTGCAGAGAGACTTGTTTCTTAGCTTCCCAAACAGCCGGATGCAAGATGCTTTGGGGCCCTTCTCACCCTTTGGAAAGAAGTCAGCACTTTGTGCCTTGCAGCTATAGGGCAATGTAGCACACCCAGGGCAGAAGTTGTACTTCAGCCAGATCAGGCCTGCAAAGAAACTGCGTTTCACAGGCCTTTGTAAGAGATGTTCCCGGTAGGCTGTTAGAGCACTGTGCAGAGCGAGTTGTTTCCTAGCTTCCCAAAGAGCTGGAAGCAAGATGCTTTGGGGCCCTTCTCACCCTTGGGAAAGAAGGCAGCACTTTGTGCCTTGCAGCTCTAGGGCAATGTAGCACACCCAAAGCAGAAGTTCTACTTCAGCCAGATCAGACCTGCAAAGAAACTGGTTTCACAGGCCTTTGTAAGAGATGTTCCCGGTAGGCTGTTAGAGCACTGTGCAGAGCGAGTTGTTTCTTAGCTTCCCAAGGAGCTGGAAGCAAGACGCTTTAGGGGCCATCTGCTCTTAAGGAAAGAAGGCATCACTTTGTGCCTTGCATCTCTAGGGCAATGTAGCACACCCAGAGCAGTTGTTCTACTTCTGCCAGGTCAGGCATGCAAAGAAACTGCGTTTCACAGGCCTTTGTAAGAGATGTTCCCGGTAGGCTGTTAGAGCACTGTGCAGAGCGAGTTGTTTCTTAGCTTCCCAAAGAGCTGGAAGCAAGATGCTTTGGGGCCCTTCTCACCCTTTGGAAAGAAGGCAGCACTTTGTGCCTTACAGCTCTAGGGCAATGTAGCACACCCAGAGCAGAAGTTCTTCTTCAGCCAGATCAGGCCTGCAAAGAAACTGCGTTTCACAGGCCTTTGTAAGAGATGTTTCCGGTAGGCTGTTAGAGCACTGTGCAGAGCGAGTTGTTTCTTAGCTTCCCAAACAGCCGGATGCAAGATGCTTTGGGGCCCTTCTCACCCTTTGGAAAGAAGTCAGCACTTTGTGCCTTGCAGCTATAGGGCAATGTAGCACACCCAGGGCAGAAGTTGTACTTCAGCCAGATCAGGCCTGCAAAGAAACTGCGTTTCACAGGCCTTTGTAAGAGATGTTCCCGGTAGGCTGTAAGAGCACTGTGCAGAGCGAGTTGTTTCCTAGCTTCCCAAAGAGCTGGAAGCAAGATGCTTTGGGGCCCTGCTCACCCTTGGGAAAGAAGGCAGCACTTTGTGCCTTGCAGCTCTAGGGCAATGTAGCACACCCAAAGCAGAAGTTCTACTTCAGCCAGATCAGACCTGCAAAGAAACTGCGTTTCACAGGCCTTTGTAAGAGATGTTCCCGGTGGGCTGTTAGAGCACTGTGCAGAGCGAGTTGTTTCTTAGCTTCCCAAGGAGCTGGAAGCAAGATGCTTTAGGGGCCATCTGCTCTTAAGGAAAGAATGCATCACTTTGTGCCTTGCATCTCTAGGGCAATGTAGCACACCCAGAGCAGTTGTTCTACTTCTGCCAGGTCAGGCATGCAAAGAAACTGCGTTTCACAGGCCTTTGTAAGAGATGTTCCCGGTAGGCTGTTAGAGCACTGTGCAGAGCTACTTGTTTCTTAGCTTCCCAAAGAGCTGGAAGCAAGATGCTTTGGGGCCCTCTCACCCTTTTCAAAGAAGGCAGCACTTTGTGACTTGCCGCTCTAGGGCAATGTAGCACACCCAGAGCCGAAGTTCTACTTCAGCTAGATCAGACCTGCAAAGAAACTTCGTTTCACAGGCCTTTGTAAGAGATGTTCCCGGTAGGCTGTAAGAGCATTGTTCAGAGCGACTAGTTTCTTAGCTTCCCAGAGAGCTGGAAGCATGATGCTTTGGGGCCCATCTGCCCCTATGGAAAGATCGCAGCACTTTGTGCCTTTCAGCTCTAGGGCAATGCAGCACACCCCGAGCAGAAGTTCTACTTCAGCCAGATCAGGCCTGCAAAGAAACTGCGTTTCACAACCTTTGTAAGAGATGTTCCCGGTAGGCTGTTAGAGCACTGTGCAGAGCGAGTTGTTTCTTAGCTTCCCAGAGAGCTGGAAGCAAGATGCTTTGGGGCCCGTTAATTTTATACCCTGCTACTTTGCTGTAGTTGTTGATTATTTCTAATAGTTTTTCTGTGGATTCTTTGGGGTTTTCTATGTATAAGATCATGTCGTCTGCAAACAACGTGAGTTTTCCTTCTTCGTTACCTATTTGGATTCCTTTTATTTTTTTATTTCCTGCCGAATTGCTCTGGCCAGCACCTCCAGTACTATGTTGAATAGGAGTGGTGAAAGTGGGCACCCTTGTCTTGTTCCTGTCCTCAGAGGGATGGCTTTCAGCTTTTGTCCATTGAGTATGATGTTGGCTGTGGGTCTATCATATATGGCCTTTATTATGTTGAGGTTCTTTCCTTCTATACCCATTTTACTGAGGGTTTTTATCATAAATGGGTGTTGGATCTTGTCGAATGCTTTCTCTGCGTCTATTGAGATGATCATGTGGTTTTTGTTTTTCATTTTGTTGATGTAGTGTATCACGTTGATTGACTTGCGGGTGTTGAACCATCCCTGTGTCCCTGGTATAAATCCCACTTGATCATGGTGTATAATCTTTTTGATGTATTGCTGTAATCGGTTTGCCAAAATTTTGTTGAGGATTTTTGCATCTATGTTCATCAGTGATATCGGCCTGTAGTTCTCCTTCTTTGTGTTGTCCTTGTCAGGTTGGGGGATCAGAGTGATGTTGGCTTCATAGAATGTGTTAGGGAGTTCTCCATCTTTCTCAATTTTCTGGAACAGTTTGAGGAGAATAGGTACAAAGAACTCACACTGCTTAACAACAAAAAAACAAACAACCCGATCAAAAAATGGGCAGAGGACATGAACAGACATTTCTCCAAAGAAGATATGAATATGGCCAATAGACACATGAAAAGATGTTCATCATCGCTAATCATCAGGGAAATGCAAATCAAAACTACACTAAGATATCACCTTACCCCCGTTAGATTGGCAAAAACATCCAAAACCAAGAACGACAAATGTTGGAGAGGTTGTGGAGAAAGAGGAACCCTCATACACTGTTGGTGGGAATGCAAACTGGTACAGCCACTATGGAAAACAGTATGGAGATTTCTCAAAAAGTTAAAAATAGAAATACCCTATGACCCAGCCATCCCATTACTGGGTATCTATCCTAAGAACCTGATATCAGATATCTCAAGAGTCCGTTGCACCCCTATGTTCATCGCAGCATTATTTACAATAGCCAAGACGTGGAACCAGCCTACATGCCCAGAAACTGATGATTGGATAAAGAAGATGTGGTATATATACACAATGGAATACTACTCAGCCATAAAAAAAGACGACATTGGCCCATTCACAACAATGTCGATGGACCTCGAGGGCATTATGTTAAGCGAAATAAGTCAGTCAGAGAAAGACGAACTCTATATGACTCCACTCATAGGTGGAAATTAGTATATTGAGAAGGAGATCTGATCGGTGGTTACCAGGGAAAAGGGGGGGTGGAGGGGGGCACGGAGTGGGAAGTGGTGTTCCCACAACATGACTAACAAAAATGTACAACTGAAATTTCACAAGCTTGTAATCCATCATAACATTAATAAACAAAAAAAAAAAAAAAAGATGCTTTGGGGCCCATCTGCCCCTATGGAAAGAACGCAGCACTTTGTGCCTTGCAGCTCTATGGCAATGTAGCACACCCAGAGCAGAAGTTCTACTTCAGGTAGATCAGGCCCGCAAAGAAACTGCGTTTCACAGGCCTTTGTAAGAGATGTTCCCGGTAGGCTGTTAGAGCACTGTGCAGAGCGAGTTGTTTCTTAGCTTCCCAAAGAGCTGGAAGCAAGATGCTTTGGGGCCCTTCTCACCCTTTGGAAAGAAGGCAGCACTTTGTGCCTTACAGCTCTAGGGCAATGTAGCACACCCAGAGCAGAAGTTCTTCTTCAGCCAGATCAGGCCTGCAAAGAAACTGCGTTTCACAGGCCTTTGTAAGAGATGTTCCCGGTAGGCTGTTAGAGCACTGTGCAGAGCGAGTTGTTTCTTAGCTTCCCAAACAGCCGGATGCAAGATGCTTTGGGGCCCTTCTCACCCTTTGGAATGAAGTCAGCACTTTGTGCCTTGCAGCTATAGGGCAATGTAGCACACCCAGGGCAGAAGTTGTACTTCAGCCAGATCAGGCCTGCAAAGAAACTGCGTTTCACAGGCCTTTGTAAGAGATGTCCCCGGTAGGCTGTTAGAGCACTGTGCAGAGCGAGTTGTTTCCTAGCTTCCCAAAGAGCTGGAAGCAAGATTCTTTGGGGCCCTGCTCACCCTTGGGAAAGAAGGCGGCACTTTGTGCCTTGCAGCTCTAGGGCAATGTAGCACACCCAAAGCAGAAGTTCTACTTCAGCCAGATCAGACCTGCAAAGAAACTGCGTTTCACAGGCCTTTGTAAGAGATGTTCCCGGTGGGCTGTTAGAGCACTGTGCAGAGCGAGTTGTTTCTTAGCTTCCCAAGGAGCTGGAAGCAAGATGCTTTAGGGGCCATCTGCTCTTAAGGAAAGAAGGCATCACTTTGTGCCTTGCATCTCTAGGGCAATGTAGCACACCCAGAGCAGTTGTTCTACTTCTGCCAGGTCAGGCATGCAAAGAAACTGCGTTTCACAGGCCTTTGTAAGAGATGTTCCCGGTAGGCTGTAAGAGCACTGTTCAGAGCGACTAGTTTCTTAGCTTCCCAGAGAGCTGGAAGCATGATGCTTTGGGGCCCATCTGCCCCTATGGAAAGATCGCAGCACTTTGTGCCTTTCAGCTCTAGGGCAATGCAGCACACCCCGAGGAGAAGTTCTACTTCAGCCAGATCAGGCCTGCAAAGAAACTGCGTTTCACAACCTTTGTAAGAGATGTTCCCGGTAGGCTGTTAGAGCACTGTGCTGAGCGAGTTGTTTCTTAGCTTCCCAGAGAGCTGGAAGCAAGATGCTTTGGGGCCCGTTAATTTTATACCCTGCTACTTTGCTGTAGTTGTTGATTATTTCTAATAGTTTTTCTGTGGATTCTTTGGGGTTATCTATGTATAAGATCATGTCGTCTGCAAACAACGTGAGTTTTACTTCTTCGTTACCTATTTGGATTCCTTTTATTTTTTTTTCCTGCCGAATTGCTCTGGCCAGCACCTCCAGTACTATGTTGAATAGGAGTGGTGAAAGTGGGCACCCTTGTCTTGTTCCTGTCCTCAGAGGGATGGCTTTCAGCTTTTGTCTATTGAGTATGCTGTTGGCTGTGGGTCTATCATATATGGCCTTTATTATGTTGAGGTACTTTCCTTCTATACCCATTTTACTGAGGGTTTTTATCATAAATGGGTGTTGGATCTTGTCGAATGCTTTCTCTGCGTCTATTGAGATGATCATGTGGTTTTTGTTTTTCATTTTGTTGATGTAGTGTATCACGTTGATTGACTTGCGGGTGTTGAAACATCCCTGTGTCCCTGGTATAAATCCCACTTGATCATGGTGTATAATCTTTTTGATGTATTGCTGTAATCGGTTTGCCAAAATTTTGTTGAGGATTTTTGCATCTATGTTCATCAGTGATATCGGCCTGTAGTTCTCCTTCTTTGTGTTGTCCTTGTCAGGTTGGGGGATCAGAGTGATGTTGGCTTCATAGAATGTGTTAGGGAGTTCTCCATCTTTCTCAATTTTCTGGAACAGTTTGAGGAGAATAGGTACAAAGAACTCACACTGCTTAACAACAAAAAAACAAACAACCCGATCAAAAAATGGGCAGAGGACATGAACAGACATTTCTCCAAAGAAGATATGAATATGGCCAATAGACACATGAAAAGATGTTCATCATCGCTAATCATCAGGGAAATGCAAATCAAAACTACACTAAGATATCACCTTACCCTCGTTAGATTGGCAAAAACATCCAAAACCAAGAACGACAAATGTTGGAGAGGTTGTGGAGAAAGAGGAACCCTCATACACTGTTGGTGGGAATGCAAAGTGGTACAGCCACTATGGAAAACAGTATGGAGATTTCTCAAAAAGTTAAAAATAGAAATACCCTATGACCCAGCCATCCCATTACTGGGTATCTATCCTAAGAACCTGATATCAGATATCTCAAGAGTCCGTTGCACCCCTATGTTCATCGCAGCATTATTTACAATAGCCAAGACGTGGAACCAGCCTACATGCCCAGAAACTGATGATTGGATAAAGAAGATGTGGTATATATACACAATGGAATACTACTCAGCCATAAAAAGAGACGACATTGGCCCATTCACAACAATGTCGATGGACCTCGAGGGCATTATGTTAAGCGAAATAAGTCAGTCAGAGAAAGACGAACTCTATATGACTCCACTCATAGGTGGAAATTAGTATATTGAGAAGGAGATCTGATCGGTGGTTACCAGGGAAAAGGGGGGGTGGGGGGAGGGCACGGAGTGGGAAGTGGTGTTCCCACAACATGACTAACAAAAATGTACAACTGAAATTTCACAAGCTTGTAATCCATCATAACATTAATAAACAAAAAAAAAAAAAGATGCTTTGGGGCCCATCTGCCCCTATGGAAAGAACGCAGCACTTTGTGCCTTGCAGCTCTAGGGCAATGTAGCACACCCAGAGCAGAAGTTCTACTTCAGCCAGATCAGGCCCGCAAAGAAACTGCGTTTCACAGGCCTTTGTAAGAGATGTTCCCGGTAGGCTGATAGAGCACTGTGCAGAGCGAGTTGTTTCTTAGCTTCCCAAAGAGCTGGAAGCAAGATGCTTTGGGGCCCTTCTCACCCTTTGGAAAGAAGGCAGCACTTTGTGCCTTACAGCTCTAGGGCAATGTAGCACACCCAGAGCAGAAGTTCTTCTTCAGCCAGATCAGGCCTGCAAAGAAACTGCGTTTCACAGGCCTTTGTAAGAGATGTTCCCGGTAGGCTGTTAGAGCACTGTGCAGAGCGAGTTGTTTCTTAGCTTCCCAAACAGCCGGAAGCAAGATGCTTTGGGGCCCTTCTCACCCTTTGCAAAGAAGTCAGCACTTTGTGCCTTGCAGCTATAGGGCAATGTAGCACACCCAGGGCTGAAGTTGTACTTCAGCCAGATCAGGCCTGCAAAGAAACTGCGTTTCACAGGCCTTTGTAAGAGATGTTCCCGGTAAGCTGTTAGAGCACTGTGCAGAGCGAGTTGTTTCCTAGCTTCCCAAAGAGCTGGAAGCAAGATGCTTTGGGGCCCTTCTCACCCTTGGGAAAGAAGGCAGCACTTTGTGCCTTGCAGCTCTAGGGCAATGTAGCACACCCAAAGCAGAAGTTCTACTTCAGCCAGATCAGACCTGCAAAGAAACTGCGTTTCACAGGCCTTTGTAAGAGATGTTCCCTGTAGGCTGTTAGAGCACTGTGCAGAGCGAGTTGTTTCTTAGCTTCCCAAGGAGCTGGAAGCAAGATGCTTTAGGGGCCATCTGCTCTTAAGGAAAGAAGGCAGCACTTTGTGCCTTGCATCTCTAGGGCAATGTAGCACACCCAGAGCAGTTGTTCTACTTCTGCCAGGTCAGGCATGCAAAGAAACTGCGTTTCACAGGCCTTTGTAAGAGATGTTCCCGGTAGGCTGTTAGAGCACTGTGCAGAGCGACTTGTTTCTTAGCTTCCCAAAGAGCTGGAAGCAAGATGCTTTGGGGCCCTCTCACCCTTTGGAATGAAGGCAGCACTTTGTGACTTGCAGCTCTAGGGCAATGTAGCACACCCAGAGCCGAAGTTCTACTTCAGCTAGATCAGACCTGCAAAGAAACTTCGTTTCACAGGCCTTTGTAAGAGATGTTCCCGGTAGGCTGTAAGAGCACTGTTCAGAGCGACTAGTTTCTTAGCTTCCCAGAGAGCTGGAAGCATGATGCTTTGGGGCCCATCTGCCCCTATGGAAAGATCGCAGCACTTTGTGCCTTTCAGCTCTAGGGCAATGCAGCACACCCCGAGCAGAAGTTCTACTTCAGCCAGATCAGGCCTGCAAAGAAACTGCGTTTCACAACCTTTGTAAGAGATGTTCCCGGTAGGCTGTTAGAGCACTGTGCAGAGCGAGTTGTTTCTTAGCTTCCCAGAGAGCTGGAAGCAAGATGCTTTGGGGCCCGTTAATTTTATACCCTGCTACTTTGCTGTAGTTGTTGATTATTTCTAATAGTTTTTCTGTGGATTCTTTGGGGTTATCTATGTATAAGATCATGTCGTCTGCAAACAACGTGAGTTTTACTTCTTCGTTACCTATTTGGATTCCTTTTATTTTATTTTCCTGCCGAATTGCTCTTGCCAGCACCTCCAGTACTATGTTGAATAGGAGTGGTGAAAGTGGGCACCCTTGTCTTGTTCCTGTCCTCAGAGGGATGGCTTTCAGCTTTTGTCCATTGAGTATGCTGTTGGCTGTGGGTCTATCATATATGGCCTTTATTATGTTGAGGTACTTTACTTCTATACCCATTTTACTCAGGGTTTTTATCATAAATGGGTGTTGGATCTTGTCGAATGCTTTCTCTGCGTCTATTGAGATGATCATGTGGTTTTTGTTTTTCATTTTGTTGATGTAGTGTATCACGTTGATTGACTTGCGGGTGTTGAACCATCCCTGTGTCCCTGGTATAAATCCCACTTGATCATGGTGTATAATCTTTTTGATGTATTGCTGTAATCGGTTTGCCAAAATTTTGTTGAGGATTTTTGCATCTATGTTCATCAGTGATATCGGCCTGTAGTTCTCCTTCTTTGTGTTGTCCTTGTCAGGTTGGGGGATCAGAGTGATGTTGGCTTCATAGAATGTGTTAGGGAGTTCTCCATCTTTCTCAATTTTCTGGAACAGTTTGAGGAGAATAGGTACAAAGAACTCACACTGCTTAACAACAAAAAAACAAACAACCCGATCAAAAAATGGGCAGAGGACATGAACAGACATTTCTCAAAAGAAGATATGAATATGGCCAATAGACACATGAAAAGATGTTCATCATCGCTAATCATCAGGGAAATGCAAATCAAAACTACACTAAGATATCACCTTACCCCCGTTAGATTGGCAAAAACATCCAAAACCAAGAACGACGAATGTTGGAGAGGTTGTGGAGAAAGAGGAACCCTCATACACTGTTGGTGGGAATGCAAACTGGTACAGCCACTATGGAAAACAGTATGGAGATTTCTCAAAAAGTTAAAAATAGAAATACCCTATGACCCAGCCATCCCATTACTGGGTATCTATCCTAAGAACCTGATATCAGATATCTCAAGAGTCCGTTGCACCCCTATGTTCATCGCAGCATTATTTACAATAGCCAAGACGTGGAACCAGCCTACATGCCCAGAAACTGATGATTGGATAAAGAAGATGTGGTATATATACACAATGGAATACTACTCAGCCATAAAAACAGACGACATTGGCCCATTCACAACAATGTCGATGGACCTCGAGGGCATTATGTTAAGCGAAATAAGTCAGTCAGAGAAAGACGAACTCTATATGACTCCACTCATAGGTGGAAATTAGTATATTGAGAAGGAGATCTGATCGGTGGTTACCAGGGAAAAGGGGAGGTGGGGGGAGGGCACGGAGTGGGAAGTGGTGTTCCCACAACATGACTAACAAAAATGTACAACTGAAATTTCACAAGCTTGTAATCCATCATAACATTAATAAACAAAAAAAGAAAAAAAAGATGCTTTGGGGCCCATCTGCCCCTATGGAAAGAACGCAGCACTTTGTGCCTTGCAGCTCTAGGGCAATGTAGCACACCCAGAGCAGAAGTTCTACTTCAGCCAGATCAGGCCCGCAAAGAAACTGCGTTTCACAGGCCTTTGTAAGAGATGTTCCCGGTAGGCTGATAGAGCACTGTTCAGAGCGAGTTGTTTCTTAGCTTCCCAAAGAGGTGGAAGCAAGATGCTTTGAGGCCCTTCTCACCCTTTGGAAAGAAGGCAGCACTTTGTGCCTTTCAGCTCTAGGGCAATGTAGCACACCCAGAGCAGAAGTTCTTCTTCAGCCAGATCAGGCCTGCAAAGAAACTGCGTTTCACAGGCCTTTGTAAGAGATGTTCCCAGTAGGCTGTTAGAGCACTGTGCAGAGAGACTTGTTTCTTAGCTTCCCAAAGAGCTGGAAGCAAGATGCTTTGGGGCCCTTCTCACCCTTTGGCAAGAAGGCAGCACTTTGTGCCTTGCAGCTCTAGGGCAATGTAGCACACCCAGAGCAGAAGTTCTACTTCAGCCAGATCAGGCCTGCAAAGAAACTGCGTTTCACAGGCCTTTGTAAGAGATGATCGCGGTAGGCTGTTAGAGCACTGTGCAGAGCGAGTTGTTTCTCAGCTTCCAAAAGAGTTGGAAGCAAGATGCTTTGGGGCTCATCTGCCCCTTTGAAATGAAGGCAGCACTTTGTGCCTTGCAGCTCTAGGGCAATGTAGCACATCCAGAGCAGAAGTTCTACTTCAGCCAGATCAGGCCCGCAAAGAAACTGCATTTCACAGGCCTTTGTAAGAGATGTTCCCGGTAGGCTGTTAGAGCACTGTGCAGAGCGAGTTGTTTCTTAGCTTCCCAAATAGCTGGAAGCAGGATGCTTTGGGGCCCTACTCAGCCTTTGGAAAGAAGGCAGCACTTTGTGCCTTGCAGCTCTAGGGCAATGTAGCACACCCAGATCAGAAGTTCTACTTCAGCCAGATCAGACCTGCAAAGAAACTGCGTTTCACAGGCCTTTGTAAGAGATGTTCCCTGTAGGCTGTTAGAGCATTGTGCAGAGCGAGTTGTTTCTTAGCTTCCCAAAGAGGTGGAAGCAAGATGCTTTGGGGCCCATCTGCCCTTAAGGAAAGAAGGCAGCACTTTGTGCCTTGCAGCTCTAGGGCAATGCAGCACACCCTGAGCAGAAGTTCTACTTCAGCCAGATCAGGCCTGCAAAGAAACTGCGTTTCACAGGCCTTTGTAAGAGATGTTCCCGGTAGGCTGTTAGAGCACTGTGCAGAGCGAGTTGTTTCTTAGCTTCCCAGAGAGCTGGAAGCAAGATGCTTTGGGGCCCGTTAAGTTTATACCCTGCTACTTTGCTGTAGTTATTGGTTATTTCTAATAGTTTTTCTGTGGATTCTTTGGGGTTTTCTATGTATAAGATCATGTCGTCTGCAAACAACGCGAGTTTTTCTTCTTCGTTACCTATTTGGATTCCTTTTATTTTTTTTTCCTGCCGAATTGCTCTGGCCAGCACCTCCAGTACTATGTTGAATAGGAGTGGTGAAAGTGGGCACCCTTGTCTTGTTCCTGTCCTCAGTGGGATGGCTTTCAGCTTTTGTCCATTGAGTATGATGTTGGCTGTGGGTCTATCATATATGGCCTTTATTATGTTGAGGTACTTTCCTTCTATACCCATTTTACTGAGGGTTGTTATCATAAATGGGTGTTGGATCTTGTCGAATGCTTTCTCTGCGTCTATTGAGATGATCATGTGGTTTTTGTTTTTCATTTTGTTGATGTAGTGTATCACGTTGATTGACTTGCGGGTGTTGAACCATCCCTGTGTCCCTGGTATAAATCCCACTTGATCATGGTGTATAATCTTTTTGATGTATTGCTGTAATCGGTTTGCCAAAATTTTGTTGAGGATTTTTGCATCTATGTTCATCAGTGATATCGGCCTGTAGTTCTCCTTCTTTGTGTTGTCCTTGTCAGGTTTGGGGATCAGAGTGATGTTGGCCTCATAGAATGTGTTAGGGAGTTCTCCATCTTTCTCAATTTTCTGGAACAGTTTGAGGAGAATAGGTACAAAGAACTCACACTGCTTAACAACAAAAAAACAAACAACCCGATCAAAAAATGGGCAGAGGACATGAACAGACATTTCTCCAAAGAAGATATGAATATGGCCAATAGACACATGAAAAGATGTTCATCATCGCTAATCATCAGGGAAATGCAAATCAAAACTACACTAAGATATCACCTTACGCCCGGTAGATTGGCAAAAACGTCCAAAACCAAGAACGACAAATGTTGGAGAGGTTGTGGAGAAAGAGGAACCCTCATACACTGTTGGTGGGAATGCAAACTGGTACAGCCACTATGGAAAACAGTATGGAGATTTCTCAAAAAGTTAAAAATAGAAATACCCTATGACCCAGCCATCCCATTACTGGGTATCTATCCTAAGAACCTGATATCAGATATCTCAAGAGTCCGTTGCACCCCTATGTTCATCGCAGCATTATTTACAATAGCCAAGACGTGGAACCAGCCTACATGCCCAGAAACTGATGATTGGATAAAGAAGATGTGGTATATATACACAATGGAATACTTCTCAGCCATAAAAAAGACGACATTGGCCCCTTCACAACAATGTGGATGGACCTCGAGGGCATTATGTTAAGCGAAATAAGTCAGTCAGAGAAAGACGAACTCTATATGACTCCACTCATAGGTGGAAATTAGTATATTGAGAAGGAGATCTGATCGGTGGTTACCAGGGAAAAGGGTGGGTGGGGGGAGGGCACGGAGTGGGAAGTGGTGTTCCCACAACATGACTAACAAAAATGTACAACTGAAATTTCACAAGCTTGTAATGCATCATAACATCAGTAAACAAAAAAAAAAAAAAGATGCTTTGCGGCCCATCTGCCCCTATGGACAGAACGCAGCACTTTCTGCCTTGCAGCTCTAGGGCAATGTAGCACACCCAGAGCAGAAGTTCTACTTCAGCCAGATCAGGCCTGCAAAGAAACTGCGTTTCACAGGCCTTTGTAAGAGATGTTCCCAGTAGGCTGTTAGAGCACTGTGCAGAGAGACTTGTTTCTTAGCTTCCCAAAGAGCTGGAAGCAAGATGTTTTGGGGCCCTTCTCACCTTTGGCAAGAAGGCAGCACTTTGTGCCTTGCAGCTCTAGGGCAATGTAGCACACCCAGAGCAGAAGTTCTACTTCAGCCAGATCAGGCCTGCAAAGAAACTGCGTTTCACAGGCCTTTGTAAGAGATGTTCCCGGTAGGCTGTTAGAGCACTGTGCAGAGCGAGTTGTTTCTTAGCTTCCCAAAGAGCTGGAAGCAAGATGCTTTGGGGCCCTACTCAGCCTTTGGAAAGAAGGCAGCACTTTGTGCCTTGCAGCTCTAGGGCAATGTAGCACACCCAGAGTAGAAGTTTTACTTCAGCCAGATCAGGCCTGCAAAGAAACTGCGTTTCACAGGCCTTTGTAAGAGATGTTCCCCGTAGGCTGTTAGACCACTGTGCAGAGAGAGTTCTTTCGTAGCTTCCCAAAGACCTGGAAGCAAGATGCTTTGGGGGCCATCTGCCCTTAAGGAAAGAAGGCAGCACTTTGTGCCTTGCAGCTCTAGGGCAATGTAGCACACCCAGAGCCGAAGTTCTACTTCAGCTAGATCAGACCTGCAAAGAAACTGCGTTTCACAGGCCTTTGTAAGAGATGTTCCCCGTAGGCTGTTAGAGCACTGTGCAGAGCGAGTTGTTTCTTAGCTTCCCAAACAGCCGGTAGCAAGACGCTTTGGGGGCAATCTGCACTTAAGTAAAGAAGGCAGCACTTTGTGCCTTGCAGCTCTACGGCATTGTAGCACACCCAGAGCAGTTGTTCTACTTCTGCCAGGTCAGTCGTGCAAAGAAACTGCGTTTCACAGGCCTTTGTAGGAGATGTTCCCGGTAGGCTGTTAGAGCACTGTGCAGAGCGAGTTGTTTCTTAGCTTCCCAAAGAGCCGGAAGCAAGATGCTTTGGGGCCCTTCTCACCCTTTGGAAAGAAGGCAGCACTTTGTGCCTTGCAGCTCTAGGGCAATGTAGCACACCCAGAGCCGAAGTTCTACTTCAGCTAGATCAGACCTGCAAAGAAACTTCGTTTCACAGGCCTTTGTAAGAGATGTTCCCGGTAGGCTGTAAGTGCACTGTGCAGAGCGACTAGTTTCTTAGCTTCCCAGAGAGCTGGAAGCAAGATGCTTTGGGGCCCATCTGCCCCTATGGAAAGAACGCAGCACTTTGTGCCTTGCAGCTCTAGGGCAATGCAGCACACCCCGAGCAGAAGTTCTACTTCAGCCAGATCAGGCCTGCAAAGAAACTGCGTTTCACAGGCCTTTGTAAGAGATGTTCCCGGTAGGCTGTTAGAGCATTGTGCAGAGCGAGTTGTTTCTTAGCTTCCCAGAGAGCTGTAAGCAAGATGCTTTGGGGCCCGTTAATTTTATACCATGCTACTTTGCTGTAGTTGTTGATTATTTCTAATAGTTTTTCTGTGGATTCTTTGGGGTTTTTTATGTATAAGATCATGTCGTCTGCAAACAACGCGAGTTTTACTTCTTCGTTACCTATTTGGATTCCTTTTTTTTTTTTTTCCTGCCGAATTGCTCTGGCCTGCACCTCCAGTACTATGTTGAATAGGAGTGGTGAAAGTGGGCACCCTTGTCTTGTTCCTGTCCTCAGAGGGATGGCTTTCAGCTTTTGTCCATTGAGTATGATGTTGGCTGTGAGTCTATCATATATGGCCTTTATTATGTTGAGGTATTTTCCTTCTATATCCATTTTACTGAGGGTTTTTATCATAAATGGGTGTTGGATCTTGTCGAATGCTTTCTCTGCGTCTATTGAGATGATCATGTGGTTTTTGTTTTTCATTTTGTTGATGTAGTGTATCACGTTGATTGACTTGCGGGTGTTGAACCATCCCTGTGTCCCTGGTATAAATCCCACTTGATCATGGTGTATAATCTTTTTGATGTATTGCTGTAATCGGTTTGCCAAAATTTTGTTGAGGATTTTTGCATCTATGTTCATCAGTGATATCGGCCTGTAGTTCTCCTTCTTTGTGTTGTCCTTGTCAGGTTTGGGGATCAGAGTGATGTTGGCCTCATAGAATGTGTTAGGGAGTTCTCCATCTTTCTCAATTTTCTGGAACAGTTTGAGGAGAATAGCTACAAAGAACTCACACTGCTTAACAACAAAAAAACAAACAACCCGATCAAAAAATGGGCAGAGGACATGAACAGACATTTCTCCAAAGAAGATATGAATATGGCCAATAGACACATGAAAAGATGTTCATCATCGCTAATCATCAGGGAAATGCAAATCAAAACTACACTAAGATATCACCTTACCCCCGGTAGATTGGCAAAAACGTCCAAAACCAAGAACGACAAATGTTGGAGAGGTTGTGGAGAAAGAGGAACCCTCATACACTGTTGGTGGGAATGCAAACTGGTACAGCCACTATGGAAAACAGTATGGAGATTTCTCAAAAAGTTAAAAATAGAAATACCCTATGACCCAGCCATCCCATTACTGGGTATCTATCCTAAGAACCTGATATCAGATATCTCAAGAGTCCGTTGCACCCCTATGTTCATCGCAGCATTATTTACAATAGCCAAGACGTGGAACCAGCCTACATGCCCAGAAACTGATGATTGGATAAAGAAGATGTGGTATATATACACAATGGAATACTACTCAGCCATAAAAAAAGACGACATTGGCCCCTTCACAACAATGTGGATGGACCTCGAGGGCATTATGTTAAGCGAAATAAGTCAGTCAGAGAAAGACGAACTCTATATGACTCCACTCATAGGTGGAAATTAGTATATTGAGAAGGAGATCTGATCGGTGGTTACCAGGGAAAAGGGGGGGTGGGGGGAGGGCACGGAGTGGGAAGTGGTGTTCCCACAACATGACTAACAAAAATGTACAACTGAAATTTCACAAGCTTGCAATGCATCATAACATCAGTAAACAAAAAAAAAAAAAAAGGGAAGCTTTGGGGCCCATCTGCCCCTATGGACAGAACGCAGCACTTTCTGCCTTGCAGCTCTAGGGCAATGTAGCACACCCAGAGCAGAAGTTCTACTTCAGCCAGATCAGGCCTGCAAAGAAACTGCGTTTCACAGGCCTTTGTAAGAGATGTTCCCAGTAGGCTGTTAGAGCACTGTGCAGAGAGACTTGTTTCGTAGCTTCCCAAAGAGCTGGAAGCAAGATGTTTTGGGGCCCTTCTCACCTTTGGCAAGAAGGCAGCACTTTGTGCCTTGCAGCTCTAGGGCAATGTAGCACACCCAGAGCAGAAGTTCTACTTCAGCCAGATCAGGCCTGCAAAGAAACTGCGTTTCACAGGCCTTTGTAAGAGATGTTCCCGGTAGGCTGTTAGAGCACTGTGCAGAGCGAGTTGTTTCTTAGCTTCCCAAAGAGCTGGAAGCAAGATGCTTTGCGGCCCTACTCAGCCTTTGGAAAGAAGGCAGCACTTTGTGCCTTGCAGCTCTAGGGCAATGTAGCACACCCAGAGTAGAAGTTTTACTTCAGCCAGATCAGGCCTGCAAAGAAACTGCGTTTCACAGGCCTTTGTAAGAGATGTTCCCCGTAGGCTGTTAGACCACTGTGCAGAGAGAGTTCTTTCGTAGCTTCCCAAAGACCTGGAAGCAAGATGCTTTGGGGGCCATCTGCCCTTAAGGAAAGAAGGCAGCACTTTGTGCCTTGCAGCTCTAGGGCAATGTAGCACACCCAGAGCCGAAGTTCTACTTCAGCTAGATCAGACCTGCAAAGAAACTGCGTTTCACAGGCCTTTGTAAGAGATGTTCCCCGTAGGCTGTTAGAGCACTGTGCAGAGCGAGTTGTTTCTTAGCTTCCCAAACAGCCGGTAGCAAGACGCTTTGGGGGCAATCTGCACTTAAGTAAAGAAGGCAGCACTTTGTGCCTTGCAGCTCTACGGCATTGTAGCACACCCAGAGCAGTTGTTCTACTTCTGCCAGGTCAGTCGTGCAAAGAAACTGCGTTTCACAGGCCTTTGTAGGAGATGTTCCCGGTAGGCTGTTAGAGCACTGTGCAGAGCGAGTTGTTTCTTAGCTTCCCAAAGAGCCGGAAGCAAGATGCTTTGGGGCCCTTCTCACCCTTTGGAAAGAAGGCAGCACTTTGTGCCTTGCAGCTCTAGGGCACTGTAGCACACCCAGAGCAGTTGTTCTACTTCTGCCAGGTCAGGCCTGCAAAGAAACTTCGTTTCACAGGCCTTTGTGAGAGATGTTCAAGGTAGGCTGTTAGAGCACTGTGCAGAGCGACTTGTTTCTTAGCTTCCCAAAGAGCTGTAGGCAAGATGCTTTGGGGCCCTTCTCACCCTTTGGAAAGAAGGCAGCACTTTGTGCCTTGCAGCTCTAGGGCAATGTAGCACACCCAGAGCCGAAGTTCTACTTCAGCTAGATCAGACCTGCAAAGAAACTTCGTTTCACAGGCCTTTGTAAGAGATGTTCCCGGTAGGCTGTAAGTGCACTGTGCAGAGCGACTAGTTTCTTAGCTTCCCAGAGAGCTGGAAGCAAGATGCTTTGGGGCCCATCTGCCCCTATGGAAAGAACGCAGCACTTTGTGCCTTGCAGCTCTAGGGCAATGCAGCACACCCCGAGCAGAAGTTCTACTTCAGCCAGATCAGGCCTGCAAAGAAACTGCGTTTCACAGGCCTTTGTAAGAGATGTTCCCGGTAGGCTGTTAGAGCACTGTGCAGAGCGAGTTGTTTCTTAGCTTCCCAGAGAGCTGTAAGCAAGATGCTTTGGGGCCCGTTAATTTTATACCATGCTACTTTGCTGTAGTTGTTGATTATTTCTAATAGTTTTTCTGTGGATTCTTTGGGGTTTTTTATGTATAAGATCATGTCGTCTGCAAACAACGCGAGTTTTACTTCTTCGTTACCTATTTGGATTCCTTTTATTTTTTTTTCCTGCCGAATTGCTCTGGCCTGCACCTCCAGTACTATGTTGAATAGGAGTGGTGAAAGTGGGCACCCTTGTCTTGTTCCTGTCCTCAGAGGGATGGCTTTCAGCTTTTGTCCATTGAGTATGATGTTGGCTGTGGGTCTATCATATATGGCCTTTATTATGTTGAGGTATTTTCCTTCTATATCCATTTTACTGAGGGTTTTTATCATAAATGGGTGTTGGATCTTGTCGAATGCTTTCTCTGCGTCTATTGAGATGATCATGTGGTTTTTGTTTTTCATTTTGTTGATGTAGTGTATCACGTTGATTGACTTGCGGGTGTTGAACCATCCCTGTGTCCCTGGTATAAATCCCACTTGATCATGGTGTATAATCTTTTTGATGTATTGCTGTAATCGGTTTGCCAAAATTTTGTTGAGGATTTTTGCATCTATGTTCATCAGTGATATCGGCCTGTAGTTCTCCTTCTTTGTGTTGTCCTTGTCAGGTTTGGGGATCAGAGTGATGTTGGCCTCATAGAATGTGTTAGGGAGTTCTCCATCTTTCTCAATTTTCTGGAACAGTTTGAGGAGAATAGCTACTAAGAACTCACACTGCTTAACAACAAAAAAACAAACAACCCGATCAAAAAATGGGCAGAGGACATGAACAGACATTTCTCCAAAGAAGATATGAATATGGCCAATAGACACATGAAAAGATGTTCATCATCGCTAATCATCAGGGAAATGCAAATCAAAACTACACTAAGATATCACCTTACCCCCGGTAGATTGGCAAAAACGTCCAAAACCAAGAACGACAAATGTTGGAGAGGTTGTGGAGAAAGAGGAACCCTCATACACTGTTGGTGGGAATGCAAACTGGTACAGCCACTATGGAAAACAGTATGGAGATTTCTCAAAAAGTTAAAAATAGAAATACCCTATGACCCAGCCATCCCATTACTGGGTATCTATCCTAAGAACCTGATATCAGATATCTCAAGAGTCCGTTGCACCCCTATGTTCATCGCAGCATTATTTACAATAGCCAAGACGTGGAACCAGCCTACATGCCCAGAAACTGATGATTGGATAAAGAAGATGTGGTATATATACACAATGGAATACTACTCAGCCATAAAAAAAGACGACATTGGCCCCTTCACAACAATGTGGATGGACCTCGAGGGCATTATGTTAAGCGAAATAAGTCAGTCAGAGAAAGACGAACTCTATATGACTCCACTCATAGGTGGAAATTAGTATATTGAGAAGGAGATCTGATCGGTGGTTACCAGGGAAAAGGGGGGGTGGGGGGAGGGCACGGAGTGGGAAGTGGTGTTCCCACAACATGACTAACAAAAATGTACAACTGAAATTTCACAAGCTTGTAATGCATCATAACATCAGTAAACAAAAAAAAAAAAAAAAGGGAAGCTTTGGGGCCCATCTGCCCCTATGGACAGAACGCAGCACTTTCTGCCTTGCAGCTCTAGGGCAATGTAGCACACCCAGAGCAGAAGTTCTACTTCAGCCAGATCAGGCCTGCAAAGAAACTGCGTTTCACAGGCCTTTGTAAGAGATGTTCCCAGTAGGCTGTTAGAGCACTGTGCAGAGAGACTTGTTTCTTAGCTTCCCAAAGAGCTGGAAGCAAGATATTTTGGGGCCCTTCTCACCTTTGGCAAGAAGGCAGCACTTTGTGCCTTGCAGCTCTAGGGCAATGTAGCACACCCAGAGCAGAAGTTCTACTTCAGCCAGATCAGGCCTGCAAAGAAACTGCGTTTCACAGGCCTTTGTAAGAGATGTTCCCGGTAGGCTGTTAGAGCACTGTGCAGAGCGAGTTGTTTCTTAGCTTCCCAAAGAGCTGGAAGCAAGATGCTTTGCGGCCCTACTCAGCCTTTGGAAAGAAGGCAGCACTTTGTGCCTTGCAGCTCTAGGGCAATGTAGCACACCCAGAGTAGAAGTTTTACTTCAGCCAGATCAGGCCTGCAAAGAAACTGCGTTTCACAGGCCTTTGTAAGAGATGTTCCCCGTAGGCTGTTAGACCACTGTGCAGAGAGAGGTCTTTCGTAGCTTCCCAAAGACCTGGAAGCAAGATGCTTTGGGGGCCATCTGCCCTTAAGGAAAGAAGGCAGCACTTTGTGCCTTGCAGCTCTAGGGCAATGTAGCACACCCAGAGCCGAAGTTCTACTTCAGCTAGATCAGACCTGCAAAGAAACTGCGTTTCACAGGCCTTTGTAAGAGATGTTCCCCGTAGGCTGTTAGAGCACTGTGCAGAGCGAGTTGTTTCTTAGCTTCCCAAACAGCCGGTAGCAAGACGCTTTGGGGGCAATCTGCACTTAAGTAAAGAAGGCAGCACTTTGTGCCTTGCAGCTCTACGGCATTGTAGCACACCCAGAGCAGTTGTTCTACTTCTGCCAGGTCAGTCGTGCAAAGAAACTGCGTTTCACAGGCCTTTGTAGGAGATGTTCCCGGTAGGCTGTTAGAGCACTGTGCAGAGCGAGTTGTTTCTTAGCTTCCCAAAGAGCCGGAAGCAAGATGCTTTGGGGCCCTTCTCACCCTTTGGAAAGAAGGCAGTACTTTGTGCCTTGCAGCTCTAGGGCACTGTAGCACACCCAGAGCAGTTGTTCTACTTCTGCCAGGTCAGGCCTGCAAAGAAACTTCGTTTCACAGGCCTTTGTGAGAGATGTTCAAGGTAGGCTGTTAGAGCACTGTGCAGAGCGACTTGTTTCTTAGCTTCCCAAAGAGCTGTAGGCAAGATGCTTTGGGGCCCTTCTCACCCTTTGGAAAGAAGGCAGCACTTTGTGCCTTGCAGCTCTAGGGCAATGTAGCACACCCAGAGCCGAAGTTCTACTTCAGCTAGATCAGACCTGCAAAGAAACTTCGTTTCACAGGCCTTTGTAAGAGATGTTCCCGGTAGGCTGTAAGTGCACTGTGCAGAGCGACTAGTTTCTTAGCTTCCCAGAGAGCTGGAAGCAAGATGCTTTGGGGCCCATCTGCCCCTATGGAAAGAACGCAGCACTTTGTGCCTTGCAGCTCTAGGGCAATGCAGCACACCCCGAGCAGAAGTTCTACTTCAGCCAGATCAGGCCTGCAAAGAAACTGCGTTTCACAGGCCTTTGTAAGAGATGTTCCCGGTAGGCTGTTAGAGCACTGTGCAGAGCGAGTTGTTTCTTAGCTTCCCAGAGAGCTGTAAGCAAGATGGTTGGGGCCCGTTAATTTTATACCATGCTACTTTGCTGTAGTTGTTGATTATTTCTAATAATTTTTCTGTGGATTCTTTGGGGTTTTTTATGTATAAGATCATGTCGTCTGCAAACAACGCGAGTTTTACTTCTTCGTTACCTATTTGGATTCCTTTTATTTTTTTTTCCTGCCGAATTGCTCTGGCCTGCACCTCCAGTACTATGTTGAATAGGAGTGGTGAAAGTGGGCACCCTTGTCTTGTTCCTGTCCTCAGAGGGATGGCTTTCAGCTTTTGTCCATTGAGTATGATGTTGGCTGTGGGTCTATCATATATGGCCTTTATTATGTTGAGGTATTTTCCTTCTATATCCATTTTACTGAGGGTTTTTATCATAAATGGGTGTTGGATCTTGTCGAATGCTTTCTCTGCGTCTATTGAGATGATCATGTGGTTTTTGTTTTTCATTTTGTTGATGTAGTGTATCACGTTGATTGACTTGCGGGTGTTGAACCATCCCTGTGTCCCTGGTATAAATCCCACTTGATCATGGTGTATAATCTTTTTGATGTATTGCTGTAATCGGTTTGCCAAAATTTTGTTGAGGATTTTTGCATCTATGTTCATCAGTGATATCGGCCTGTAGTTCTCCTTCTTTGTGTTGTCCTTGTCAGGTTTGGGGATCAGAGTGATGTTGGCCTCATAGAATGTGTTAGGGAGTTCTCCATCTTTCTCAATTTTCTGGAACAGTTTGAGGAGAATAGCCACAAAGAACTCACACTGCTTAACAACAAAAAAACAAACAACCCGATCAAAAAATGGGCAGAGGACATGAACAGACATTTCTCCAAAGAAGATATGAATATGGCCAATAGACACATGAAAAGATGTTCATCATCGCTAATCATCAGGGAAATGCAAATCAAAACTACACTAAGATATCACCTTACCCCCGTTAGATTGGCAAAAACGTCCAAAACCAAGAACGACAAATGTTGGAGAGGTTGTGGAGAAAGAGGAACCC
The DNA here is from genome assembly GCF_041296235.1 of Equus asinus. Taxonomy (NCBI): domain Eukaryota; kingdom Metazoa; phylum Chordata; class Mammalia; order Perissodactyla; family Equidae; genus Equus; species Equus asinus. The sequence continues at coordinate 73,580,621 of NC_091790.1, read as the reverse complement.
TCATACACTGTTGGTGGGAATGCAAACTGGTACAGCCACTATGGAAAACAGTATGGAGAATTCTCAAAAAGTTAAAAATAGAAATACCCTATGACCCAGCCATCCCATTACTGGGTATCTATCCTAAGAACCTGATATCAGATATCTCAAGAGTCCGTTGCACCCCTATGTTCATCGCAGCATTATTTACAATAGCCAAGACGTGGAACCAGCCTACGTGCCCAGAAACTGATGATTGGATAAAGAAGATGTGGTATATATACACAATGGAATACTACTCAGCCATAAAAAAAGACGACATTGGCCCCTTCACAACAATGTGGATGGACCTCGAGGGCATTATGTTAAGCGAAATAAGTCAGTCAGAGAAAGACGAACTCTATATGACTCCACTCATAGGTGGAAATTAGTATATTGAGAAGGAGATCTGATCGGTGGTTACCAGGGAAAAGGGGGGGTGGGGGGAGGGCACGGAGTGGGAAGTGGTGTTCCCACAACATGACTAACAAAAATGTACAACTGAAATTTCACAAGCTTGTAATGCATCATAACATCAGTAAACAAAAAAAAAAAAAAAAGGGAAGCTTTGGGGCCCATCTGCCCCTATGGACAGAACGCAGCACTTTCTGCCTTGCAGCTCTAGGGCAATGTAGCACACCCAGAGCAGAAGTTCTACTTCAGCCAGATCAGGCCTGCAAAGAAACTGCGTTTCACAGGCCTTTGTAAGAGATGTTCCCAGTAGGCTGTTAGAGCACTGTGCAGAGAGACTTGTTTCTTAGCTTCCCAAAGAGCTGGAAGCAAGATGTTTTGGGGCCCTTCTCACCTTTGGCAAGAAGGCAGCACTTTGTGCCTTGCAGCTCTAGGGCAATGTAGCACACCCAGAGCAGAAGTTCTACTTCAGCCAGATCAGGCCTGCAAAGAAACTGCGTTTCACAGGCCTTTGTAAGAGATGTTCCCGGTAGGCTGTTAGAGCACTGTGCAGAGCGAGTTGTTTCTTAGCTTCCCAAAGAGCTGGAAGCAAGATGCTTTGCGGCCCTACTCAGCCTTTGGAAAGAAGGCAGCACTTTGTGCCTTGCAGCTCTAGGGCAATGTAGCACACCCAGAGTAGAAGTTTTACTTCAGCCAGATCAGGCCTGCAAAGAAACTGCGTTTCACAGGCCTTTGTAAGAGATGTTCCCCGTAGGCTGTTAGACCACTGTGCAGAGCGAGTTCTTTCGTAGCTTCCCAAAGACCTGGAAGCAAGATGCTTTGGGGGCCATCTGCCCTTAAGGAAAGAAGGCAGCACTTTGTGCCTTGCAGCTCTACGGCATTGTAGCACACCCAGAGCAGTTGTTCTACTTCTGCCAGGTCAGTCGTGCAAAGAAACTGCGTTTCACAGGCCTTTGTAGGAGATGTTCCCGGTAGGCTGTTAGAGCACTATGCAGAGCGAGTTGTTTCTTAGCTTCCCAAAGAGCCGGAAGCAAGATGCTTTGGGGCCCTTCTCACCCTTTGGAAAGAAGGCAGCACTTTGTGCCTTGCAGCTCTAGGGCACTGTAGCACACCCAGAGCAGTTGTTCTACTTCTGCCAGGTCAGGCCTGCAAAGAAACTTCGTTTCACAGGCCTTTGTGAGAGATGTTCAAGGTAGGCTGTTAGAGCACTGTGCAGAGCGACTTGTTTCTTAGCTTCCCAAAGAGCTGTAGGCAAGTTGCTTTGGGGCCCTTCTCACCCTTTGGAAAGAAGGCAGCACTTTGTGCCTTGCAGCTCTAGGGCAATGTAGCACACCCAGAGCCGAAGTTCTACTTCAGCTAGATCAGACCTGCAAAGAAACTTCGTTTCACAGGCCTTTGTAAGAGATGTTCCCGGTAGGCTGTAAGTGCACTGTGCAGAGCGACTAGTTTCTTAGCTTCCCAGAGAGCTGGAAGCAAGATGCTTTGGGGCCCATCTGCCCCTATGGAAAGAACGCAGCACTTTGTGCCTTGCAGCTCTAGGGCAATGCAGCACACCCCGAGCAGAAGTTCTACTTCAGCCAGATCAGGCCTGCAAAGAAACTGCGTTTCACAGGCCTTTGTAAGAGATGTTCCCGGTAGGCTGTTAGAGCACTGTGCAGAGCGAGTTGTTTCTTAGCTTCCCAGAGAGCTGTAAGCAAGATGCTTTGGGGCCCGTTAATTTTATACCATGCTACTTTGCTGTAGTTGTTGATTATTTCTAATAGTTTTTCTGTGGATTCTTTGGGGTTTTTTATGTATAAGATCATGTCGTCTGCAAACAACGCGAGTTTTACTTCTTCGTTACCTATTTGGATTCCTTTTATTTTTTTTTCCTGCCGAATTGCTCTGGCCTGCACCTCCAGTACTATGTTGAATAGGAGTGGTGAAAGTGGGCACCCTTGTCTTGTTCCTGTCCTCAGAGGGATGGCTTTCAGCTTTTGTCCATTGAGTATGATGTTGGCTGTGGGTCTATCATATATGGCCTTTATTATGTTGAGGTATTTTCCTTCTATATCCATTTTACTGAGGGTTTTTATCATAAATGGGTGTTGGATCTTGTCGAATGCTTTCTCTGCGTCTATTGAGATGATCATGTGGTTTTTGTTTTTCATTTTGTTGATGTAGTGTATCACGTTGATTGACTTGCGGGTGTTGAACCATCCCTGTGTCCCTGGTATAAATCCCACTTGATCATGGTGTATAATCTTTTTGATGTATTGCTGTAATCGGTTTGCCAAAATTTTGTTGAGGATTTTTGCATCTATGTTCATCAGTGATATCGGCCTGTAGTTCTCCTTCTTTGTGTTGTCCTTGTCAGGTTTGGGGATCAGAGTGATGTTGGCCTCATAGAATGTGTTAGGGAGTTCTCCATCTTTCTCAATTTTCTGGAACAGTTTGAGGAGAATAGCTACAAAGAACTCACACTGCTTAACAACAAAAAAACAAACAACCCGATCAAAAAATGGGCAGAGGACATGAACAGACATTTCTCCAAAGAAGATATGAATATGGCCAATAGACACATGAAAAGATGTTCATCATCGCTAATCATCAGGGAAATGCAAATCAAAACTACACTAAGATATCACCTTACCCCCGGTAGATTGGCAAAAACGTCCAAAACCAAGAACGACAAATGTTGGAGAGGTTGTGGAGAAAGAGGAACCCTCATACACTGTTGGTGGGAATGCAAACTGGTACAGCCACTATGGAAAACAGTATGGAGATTTCTCAAAAAGTTAAAAATAGAAATACCCTATGACCCAGCCATCCCATTACTGGGTATCTATCCTAAGAACCTGATATCAGATATCTCAAGAGTCCGTTGCACCCCTATGTTCATCGCAGCATTATTTACAATAGCCAAGACGTGGAACCAGCCTACATGCCCAGAAACTGATGATTGGATAAAGAAGATGTGGTATATATACACAATGGAATACTACTCAGCCATAAAAAAAGACGACATTGGCCCCTTCACAACAAGGTGGATGGACCTCGAGGGCATTATGTTAAGCGAAATAAGTCAGTCAGAGAAAGACGAACTCTATATGACTCCACTCATAGGTGGAAATTAGTATATTGAGAAGGAGATCTGATCGGTGGTTACCAGGGAAAAGGGTGGGTGGGGGGAGGGCACGGAGTGGGAAGTGGTGTTCCCACAACATGACTAACAAAAATGTACAACTGAAATTTCACAAGCTTGTAATGCATCATAACATCAGTAAACAAAAAAAAAAAAAAAGATGCTTTGCGGCCCATCTGCCCCTATGGACAGAACGCAGCACTTTCTGCCTTGCAGCTCTAGGGCAATGTAGCACACCCAGAGCAGAAGTTCTACTTCAGCCAGATCAGGCCCGCAAAGAAACTGCGTTTCACAGGCCTTTGTAAGAGATGTTCCCAGTAGGCTGTTAGAGCACTGTGCAGAGAGACTTGTTTCTTAGCTTCCCAAAGAGCTGGAAGCAAGATGCTTTGGGGCCCTTCTCACCCTTTGGCAAGAAGGCAGCACTTTGTGCCTTGCAGGTCTAGGTCAATGTAGCACACCCAGAGCAGAAGTTCTACTTCAGCCAGATCAGGCCTGGAAAGAAACTGCGTTTCACAGGCCTTTGTAAGAGATGATCGCGGTAGGCTGTTAGAGCACTGTGCAGAGCGAGTTGTTTGTCAGCTTCCAAAAGAGTTGGAAGCAAGATGCTTTGGGGCTCATCTGCCCCTTTGAAATGAAGGCAGCACTTTGTGCCTTGCAGCTCTAGGGCAATGTAGCACATCCAGAGCAGAAGTTCTACTTCAGCCAGATCAAGCCCGCAAAGAAACTGCATTTCACAGGCCTTTGTAAGAGATGTTCCCGGTAGGCTGTTAGAGCACTGTGCAGAGCGAGTTGTTTCTCAGCTTCCCAAATAGCTGGAAGCAAGATGCTTTGGGGCCCTACTCAGCCTTTGGAAAGAAGGCAGCACTTTGTGCCTTGCAGCTCTAGGGCAATGTAGCACACCCAGAGCAGAAGTTTTACTTCAGCCAGATCAGGCCTGCAAAGAAACTGCGTTTCACAGGCCTTTGTAAGAGATGTTCCCCGTAGGCTGTTAGACCACTGTGCAGAGCGAGTTCTTTCTTAGCTTCCCAAAGACCTGGAAGCAAGATGCTTTGGGGGCCATCTGCCCTTAAGGAAAGAAGGCAGCACTTTGTGCCTTGCAGCTCTAGGGCAATGTAGCACACCCAGAGCAGATGTTCTACTTCTGCCAGGTCAGGCCTGCAAAGAAACTGCGTTTCACAGGCCTTTGTAATAGATGTTCCCCGTAGGCTGTTAGAGCACTGTGCAGAGCGAGTTGTTTCTTAGCTTCCCAAACAGCCGGTAGCAAGACGCTTTGGGGGCAATCTGCACTTAAGTAAAGAAGGCAGCACTTTGTGCCTTGCAGCTCTACGGCATTGTAGCACACCCAGAGCAGTTGTTCTACTTCTGCCAGGTCAGTCGTGCAAAGAAACTGCGTTTCACAGGCCTTTGTAGGAGATGTTCCCGGTAGGCTGTTAGAGCACTGTGCAGAGCGAGTTGTTTCTTAGCTTCCCAAAGAGCCGGAAGCAAGATGCTTTGGGGCCCTTCTCACCCTTTGGAAAGAAGGCAGCACTTTGTGCCTTGCAGCTCTAGGGCAATGTAGCACACCCAGAGCAGAAGTTGTACTTCAGCCAGATCAGGCCTGCAAAGAAACTGCGTTTCACAGGCCTTTGTAAGACATGTTCGCGGTAGGCTGTTAGAGCACTGTGCAGAGCGAGTTGTTTCCTAGCTTCCCAAAGAGCTGCAAGCAAGATGCTTTGGGGACCTTCTCACCCTTTGGAAAGAAGGCAGCACTTTGTGCCTTTCAGCTCTAGGGCAATGTAGCACACCCAGAGCAGATGTTCTACTTCTGCCAGGTCACGCCTGCAAAGAAACTGCGTTTCACAGGCCTTTGTAAGAGATGTTCCCCGTAGGCTGTTAGAGCACTGTGCAGAGCGAGTTGTTTCTTAGCTTCCCAAACAGCCGGTAGCAAGACGCTTTGGGGGCAATCTGCACTTAAGTAAAGAAGGCAGCACTTTGTGCCTTGCAGCTCTACGGCATTGTAGCACACCCAGAGCAGTTGTTCTACTTCTGCCAGGTCAGGCCTGCAAAGAAACTTCGTTTCACAGGCCTTTGTGAGAGATGTTCAAGGTAGGCTGTTAGAGCACTGTGCAGAGCGACTTGTTTCTTAGCTTCCCAAAGAGCTGTAGGCAAGTTGCTTTGGGGCCCTTCTCACCCTTTGGAAAGAAGGCAGCACTTTGTGCCTTGCAGCTCTAGGGCAATGTAGCACACCCAGAGCCGAAGTTCTACTTCAGCTAGATCAGACCTGCAAAGAAACTTCGTTTCACAGGCCTTTGTAAGAGATGTTCCCGGTAGGCTGTAAGTGCACTGTGCAGAGCGACTAGTTTCTTAGCTTCCCAGAGAGCTGGAAGCAAGATGCTTTGGGGCCCATCTGCCCCTATGGAAAGAACGCAGCACTTTGTGCCTTGCAGCTCTAGGGCAATGCAGCACACCCCGAGCAGAAGTTCTACTTCAGCCAGATCAGGCCTGCAAAGAAACTGCGTTTCACAGGCCTTTGTAAGAGATGTTCCCGGTAGGCTGTTAGAGCACTGTGCAGAGCGACTTGTTTCTTAGCTTCCCAGAGAGCTGTAAGCAAGATGCTTTGGGGCCCGTTAATTTTATACCATGCTACTTTGCTGTAGTTGTTGATTATTTCTAATAGTTTTTCTGTGGATTCTTTGGGGTTTTTTATGTATAAGATCATGTCGTCTGCAAACAACGCGAGTTTTACTTCTTCGTTACCTATTTGGATTCCTTTTATTTTTTTTTCCTGCCGAATTGCTCTGGCCTGCACCTCCAGTACTATGTTGAATAGGAGTGGTGAAAGTGGGCACCCTTGTCTTGTTCCTGTCCTCAGAGGGATGGCTTTCAGCTTTTGTCCATTGAGTATGATGTTGGCTGTGGGTCTATCATATATGGCCTTTATTATGTTGAGGTATTTTCCTTCTATATCCATTTTACTGAGGGTTTTTATCATAAATGGGTGTTGGATCTTGTCGAATGCTTTCTCTGCGTCTATTGAGATGATCATGTGGTTTTTGTTTTTCATTTTGTTGATGTAGTGTATCACGTTGATTGACTTGCGGGTGTTGAACCATCCCTGTGTCCCTGGTATAAATCCCACTTGATCATGGTGTATAATCTTTTTGATGTATTGCTGTAATCGGTTTGCCAAAATTTTGTTGAGGATTTTTGCATCTATGTTCATCAGTGATATCGGCCTGTAGTTCTCCTTCTTTGTGTTGTCCTTGTCAGGTTTGGGGATCAGAGTGATGTTGGCCTCATAGAATGTGTTAGGGAGTTCTCCATCTTTCTCAATTTTCTGGAACAGTTTGAGGAGAATAGCTACAAAGAACTCACACTGCTTAACAACAAAAAAACAAACAACCCGATCAAAAAATGGGCAGAGGACATGAACAGACATTTCTCCAAAGAAGATATGAATATGGCCAATAGACACATGAAAAGATGTTCATCATCGCTAATCATCAGGGAAATGCAAATCAAAACTACACTAAGATATCACCTTACCCCCGGTAGATTGGCAAAAACGTCCAAAACCAAGAACGACAAATGTTGGAGAGGTTGTGGAGAAAGAGGAACCCTCATACACTGTTGGTGGGAATGCAAACTGGTACAGCCACTATGGAAAACAGTATGGAGATTTCTCAAAAAGTTAAAAATAGAAATACCCTACGACCCAGCCATCCCATTACTGGGTATCTATCCTAAGAACCTGATATCAGATATCTCAAGAGTCCGTTGCACCCCTATGTTCATTGCAGCATTATTTACAATAGCCAAGACGTGGAACCAGCCTACATGCCCAGAAACTGATGATTGGATAAAGAAGATGTGGTATATATACACAATGGAATACTACTCAGCCATAAAAAAAGACGACATTGGCCCCTTCACAACAAGGTGGATGGACCTCGAGGGCATTATGTTAAGCGAAATAAGTCAGTCAGAGAAAGACGAACTCTATATGACTCCACTCATAGGTGGAAATTAGTATATTGAGAAGGAGATCTGATCGGTGGTTACCAGGGAAAAGGGTGGGTGGGGGGAGGGCACGGAGTGGGAAGTGGTGTTCCCACAACATGACTAACAAAAATGTACAACTGAAATTTCACAAGCTTGTAATGCATCATAACATCAGTAAACAAAAAAAAAAAAAAGATGCTTTGCGGCCCATCTGCCCCTATGGACAGAACGCAGCACTTTCTGCCTTGCAGCTCTAGGGCAATGTAGCACACCCAGAGCAGAAGTTCTACTTCAGCCAGATCAGGCCCGCAAAGAAACTGCGTTTCACAGGCCTTTGTAAGAGATGTTCCCAGTAGGCTGTTAGAGCACTGTGCAGAGAGACTTGTTTCTTAGCTTCCCAAAGAGCTGGAAGCAAGATGCTTTGGGGCCTTTCTCACCCTTTGGCAAGAAGGCAGCACTTTGTGCCTTGCAGGTCTAGGTCAATGTAGCACACCCAGAGCAGAAGTTCTACTTCAGCCAGATCAGGCCTGGAAAGAAACTGCGTTTCACAGGCCTTTGTAAGAGATGATCGCGGTAGGCTGTTAGAGCACTGTGCAGAGCGAGTTGTTTGTCAGCTTCCAAAAGAGTTGGAAGCAAGATGCTTTGGGGCTCATCTGCCCCTTTGAAATGAAGGCAGCATTTTGTGCCTTGCAGCTCTAGGGCAATGTAGCACATCCAGAGCAGAAGTTCTACTTCAGCCAGATCAAGCCCGCAAAGAAACTGCATTTCACAGGCCTTTGTAAGAGATGTTCCCGGTAGGCTGTTAGAGCACTGTGCAGAGCGAGTTGTTTCTCAGCTTCCCAAATAGCTGGAAGCAAGATGCTTTGGGGCCCTACTCAGCCTTTGGAAAGAAGGCAGCACTTTGTGCCTTGCAGCTCTAGGGCAATGTAGCACACCCAGAGCAGAAGTTTTACTTCAGCCAGATCAGGCCTGCAAAGAAACTGCGTTTCACAGGCCTTTGTAAGAGATGTTCCCCGTAGGCTGTTAGACCACTGTGCAGAGCGAGTTCTTTCTTAGCTTCCCAAAGACCTGGAAGCAAGATGCTTTGGGGGCCATCTGCCCTTAAGGAAAGAAGGCAGCACTTTGTGCCTTGCAGCTCTAGGGCAATGTAGCACACCCAGAGCAGATGTTCTACTTCTGCCAGGTCAGGCCTGCAAAGAAACTGCGTTTCACAGGCCTTTGTAATAGATGTTCCCCGTAGGCTGTTAGAGCACTGTGCAGAGCGAGTTGTTTCTTAGCTTCCCAAACAGCCGGTAGCAAGACGCTTTGGGGGCAATCAGCACTTAAGTAAAGAAGGCAGCACTTTGTGCCTTGCAGCTCTACGGCATTGTAGCACACCCAGAGCAGTTGTTCTACTTCTGCCAGGTCAGTCGTGCAAAGAAACTGCGTTTCACAGGCCTTTGTAGGAGATGTTCCCGGTAGGCTGTTAGAGCACTGTGCAGAGCGAGTTGTTTCTTAGCTTCCCAAAGAGCCGGAAGCAAGATGCTTTGGGGCCCTTCTCACCCTTTGGAAAGAAGGCAGCACTTTGTGCCTTGCAGCTCTAGGGCAATGTAGCACACCCAGAGCAGAAGTTGTACTTCAGCCAGATCAGGCCTGCAAAGAAACTGCGTTTCACAGGCCTTTGTAAGACATGTTCGCGGTAGGCTGTTAGAGCACTGTGCAGAGCGAGTTGTTTCCTAGCTTCCCAAAGAGCTGCAAGCAAGATGCTTTGGGGACCTTCTCACCCTTTGGAAAGAAGGCAGCACTTTGTGCCTTTCAGCTCTAGGGCAATGTAGCACACCCAGAGCAGATGTTCTACTTCTGCCAGGTCACGCCTGCAAAGAAACTGCGTTTCACAGGCCTTTGTAAGAGATGTTCCCGGTAGGCTGTAAGAGCACTGTGCAGAGCGACTAGTTTCTTAGCTTCCCAGAGAGGTGGAAGCAAGATGCTTTGGGGCCCATCTGCCCCTATGGAAAGAACGCAGCACTTTGAGCCTTGCAGCTCTAGGGCAATGCAGCACACCCCGAGCAGAAGTTCTACTTCAGCCAGATCAGGCCTGCAAAGAAACTGCGTTTCATAGGCCTTTGTAAGAGATGTTCCCGGTAGGCTGTTAGAGCACTGTGCAGAGCGACTTGTTTCTTAGCTTCCCAGAGAGCTCTAAGCAAGATGCTTTGGGGCTCGTTAATTTTATACCCTGCTACTTTGCTGTAGTTGTTGATTATTTCTAATAGTTTTTCTGTGGATTCTTTGGGGTTTTCTATGTATAAGATCATGTCGTCTGCAAACAACGCGAGTTTTACTTCTTCGTTACCTATTTGGATTCCTTTTATTTTTTTTTCCTGCCGAATTGCTCTGGCCAGCACCTCCAGTACTATGTTGAATAGGAGTGGTGAAAGTGGGCACCCTTGTCTTGTTCCTGTCCTCAGAGGGATGGCTTTCAGCTTTTGTCCATTGAGTATGCTGTTGGCTGTGGGTCTATCATATATGGCCTTTATTATGTTGAGGTACTTTCCTTCTATACCCATTTAACTGAGGGTTTTTATCATAAATGGGTGTTGGATCTTGTCGAATGCTTTCTCTGCGTCTATTGAGATGATCATGTGGTTTTTGTTTTTCATTTTGTTGATGTAGTGTATCACGTTGATTGACTTGCGGGTGTTGAACCATCCCTGTGTCCCTGGTATAAATCCCACTTGATCATGGTGTATAATCTTTTTGATGTATTGCTGTAATCGGTTTGCCAAAATTTGGTTGAGGATTTTTGCATCTATGTTCATCAGTGATATCGGCCTGTAGTTCTCCTTCTTTGTGTTGTCCTTGTCAGGTTGGGGGATCAGAGTGATGTTGGCTTCATAGAATGTGTTAGGGAGTTCTCCATCTTTCTCAATTTTCTGGAACAGTTTGAGGAGAATAGGTACAAAGAACTCACACTGCTTAACAACAAAAAAACAAACAACCCGATCGAAAAATGGGCAGAGGACATGAACGGACATTTATCCAAAGAAGATATGAATATGGCCAATAGACACATGAAAAGATGTTCATCATCGCTAATCATCAGGGAAATGCAAATCAAAACTACACTAAGATATCACCTTACCCCCGGTAGATTGGCAAAAACATCCAAAACCAAGAACGACAAATGTTGGAGAGGTTGTGGAGAAAGAGGAACCCTCATACACTGTTGGTGGGAATGCAAACTGGTACAGCCACTATGGAAAACAGTATGGAGATTTCTCAAAAAGTTAAAAATAGAAATACCCTATGACCCAGCCATCCCATTACTGGGTATCTATCCTAAGAACCTGATATCAGATATCTCAAGAGTCCATTGCACCCCTATGTTCATCGCAGCATTATTTACAACAGCCAAGACGTGGAACCAGCCTACATGCCCAGAAACTGATGATTGGATAAAGAAGATGTGGTATATATACACAATGGAATACTACTCAGCCATAAAAAAAGACGACATTGGCCCCTTCACAACAAGGTGGATGGACCTCGAGGGCATTATGTTAAGCGAAATAAGTCAGTCAGAGAAAGACGAACTCTATATGACTCCACTCATAGGTGGAAATTAGTATATTGAGAAGGAGATCTGATCGGTGGTTACCAGGGAAAAGGGGGGGTGGGGGGAGGGCACGGAGGGGGAAGTGGTGTTCCCACAACATGACTAACAAAAATGTACAACTGAAATTTCACAAGCTTGTAATCCATCATAACATTAATAAACAAAAAAAAAAAAAAAGAGAAGCTTTGGGGCCCATCTGCCCCTATGGAAAGAACGCAGCACTTTCTGCCTTGCAGCTCTAGGGCAATGTAGCACACCCAGAGCAGAAGTTCTACTTCAGCCAGATCAGGCCCGCAAAGAAACTGCGTTTCACAGGCCTTTGTAAGAGATGTTCCCGGTAGGCTGATAGAGCACTGTGCAGAGCGAGTTGTTTCTTAGCTTCCCAAACAGCCGGAAGCAAGATGCTTTGGGGCCCTTCTCACCCTTTGGAAAGAAGTCAGCACTTTGTGCCTTGCAGCTCTAGGGCAATGTAGCACTCCCAGAGCAGAAGTTGTACTTCAGCCAGATCAGGCCTGCAAAGAAACTGCGTTTCACAGGCCTTTGTAAGAGATGTTCCCGGTAGGCTGTTAGAGCACTGTGCAGAGCGAGTTGTTTCCTAGCTTCCCAAAGAGCTGGAAGCAAGATGCTTTGGGGCCCTTCTCACCCTTTGGCAAGAAGGCAGCACTTTGTGCCTTGCAGGTCTAGGTCAATGTAGCACACCCAGAGCAGAAGTTCTACTTCAGCCAGATCAGGCCTGCAAAGAAACTGCGTTTCACAGGCCTTTGTAAGAGATGATCGCGGTAGGCTGTTAGAGCACTGTGCAGAGCGAGTTGTTTGTCAGCTTCCAAAAGAGTTGGAAGCAAGATGCTTTGGGGCTCATCTGCCCCTTTGAAATGAAGGCAGCACTTTGTGCCTTGCAGCTCTAGGGCAATGTAGCACATCCAGAGCTGAAGTTCTACTTCAGCCAGATCAGGCCCGCAAAGAAACTGCATTTCACAGGCCTTTGTAAGAGATGTTCCCGGTAGGCTGTTAGAGCACTGTGCAGAGCGAGTTGTTTCTCAGCTTCCCAAATAGCTGGAAGCAAGATGCTTTGGGGCCCTACTCAGCCTTTGGAAAGAAGGCAGCACTTTGTGCCTTGCAGCTCTAGGGCAATGTAGCACACCCAGAGCAGAAGTTTTACTTCAGCCAGATCAGGCCTGCAAAGAAACTGCGTTTCACAGGCCTTTGTAAGAGATGTTCCCCGTAGGCTGTTAGACCACTGTGCAGAGCGAGTTCTTTCTTAGCTTCCCAAAGACCTGGGAGCAAGATGCTTTGGGGGCCATCTGCCCTTAAGGAAAGAAGGCAGCACTTTGTGCCTTGCAGCTCTAGGGCAATGTAGCACACCCAGAGCCGAAGTTCTACTTCAGCTAGATCAGACCTGCAAAGAAACTGCGTTTCACAGGCCTTTGTAAGAGATGTTCCCCGTAGGCTGTTAGAGCACTGTGCAGAGCGAGTTGTTTCTTAGCTTCCCAAACAGCCGGTAGCAAGACGCTTTGGGGGCAATCTGCACTTAAGTAAAGAAGGCAGCACTTTGTGCCTTGCAGCTCTACGGCATTGTAGCACACCCAGAGCAGTTGTTCTACTTCTGCCAGGTCAGTCGTGCAAAGAAACTGCGTTTCACAGGCCTTTGTAGGAGATGTTCCCGGTAGGCTGTTAGAGCACTGTGCAGAGCGAGTTGTTTCTTAGCTTCCCAAAGAGCCGGAAGCAAGATGCTTTGGGGCCCTTCTCACCCTTTGGAAAGAAGGCAGCACTTTGTGCCTTGCAGCTCTAGGGCAATGTAGCACACCCAGAGCAGAAGTTGTACTTCAGCCAGATCAGGCCTGCAAAGAAACTGCGTTTCACAGGCCTTTGTAAGAGATGTTCGCGGTAGGCTGTTAGATCACTGTGCAGAGCGAGTTGTTTCCTAGCTTCCCAAAGAGCTGCAAGCAAGATGCTTTGGGGACCTTCTCACCCTTTGGAAAGAAGGCAGCACTTTGTGCCTTGCAGCTCTAGGGCAATGTAGCACACCCAGATCAGAAGTTCTACTTCAGCCAGATCAGACCTGCAAAGAAACTGCGTTTCACAGGCCTATGTAAGAGATGTTCCCAGTAGGCTGTGAGAGCACTGTGCAGAGCGAGTTGTTTCTTAGCTTCCCAGAGAGCTCTAAGCAAGATGCTTTGGGGCCCGTTAACTTTATACCCTGCTACTTTGCTGTAGTTGTTGATTATTTCTAATAGTTTTTCTGTGGATTCTTTGGGGTTTTCTATGTATAAGTTCATGTCGTCTGCAAACAACGCGAGTTTTACTTCTTCGTTACCTATTTGGATTCCTTTTATTTTTTTTTCCTTGCGAATTGCTCTGGCCAGCACCTCCAGTACTATGTTGAATAGGAGTGGTGAAAGTGGGCACCCTTGTCTTGTTCCTGTCCTCAGAGGGATGGCTTTCAGCTTTTGTCCATTGAGTATGATGTTGGCTGTGGGTCTATCATATATGGCCTTTATCATGTTGAGGTACTTTCCTTCTACACCCATTTTACTGAGGGTTTTTATCATAAATGGGTGTTGGATCTTGTCGAATGCTTTCTCTGCGTCTATTGAGATGATCATGTGGTTTTTGTTTTTCATTTTGTTGGTGTAGTGTATCACGTTGATTGACTTGCGGGTGTTGAACCATCCCTGTGTCCCTGGTATAAATCCCACTTGATCATGGTGTATAATCTTTTTGATGTATTGCTGTAATCGGTTTGCCAAAATTTTGTTGAGGATTTTTGCATCTATGTTCATCAGTGATATCGGCCTGTAGTTCTCCTTCTTTGTGTTGTCCTTGTCAGGTTGGGGGATCAGAGTGATGTTGGCTTCATAGAATGTGTTAGGGAGTTCTCCATCTTTCTCAATTTTCTGGAACAGTTTGAGGAGAATAGGTAGAAAGAACTCACACTGCTTAACAACAAAAAAACAAACAACCCGATCAAAAAATGGGCAGAGGACATGAACAGACATTTCTCCAAAGAAGATATGAATATGGCCAATAGACACATGAAAAGATGTTCATCATCGCTAATCATCAGGGAAATGCAAATCAAAACTACACTAAGATATCACCTTACCCCCGTTAGATTGGCAAAAACGTCCAAAACCAAGAACGACAAATGTTGGAGAGGTTGTGGAGAAAGAGGAACCCTCATACACTGTTGGTGGGAATGCAAACTGGTACAGCCACTATGGAAAACAGTATGGAGATTTCTCAAAAAGTTAAAAATAGAAATACCCTATGACCCAGCCATCCCATTACTGGGTATCTATCCTAAGAACCTGATATCAGATATCTCAAGAGTCCGTTGCACCCCTATGTTCATCGCAGCATTATTTACAATAGCCAAGACGTGGAACCAGCCTACATGCCCAGAAACTGATGATTGGATAAAGAAGATGTGGTATATATACACAATGGAATACTACTCAGCCATAAAAAAAGACGACATTGGCCCCTTCACAACAATGTGGATGGACCTCGAGGGCATTATGTTAAGCGAAATAAGTCAGTCAGAGAAAGACGAACTCTATATGACTCCACTCATAGGTGGAAATTAGTATATTGAGAAGGAGATCTGATCGGTGGTTACCAGGGAAAAGGGGGGGTGGGGGGAGGGCACGGAGTGGGAAGTGGTGTTCCCACAACATGACTAACAAAAATGTACAACTGAAATTTCACAAGCTTGTAATCCATCATAACATTAATAAACAAAAAAAAAAAAAAAAAAGAAGCTTTGGGGCCCATCTGCCCCTATGGAAAGAACGCAGCACTTTGTGCCTTTCAGCTCTAGGGCAATGTAGCACACCCAGAGCAGATGTTGTACTTCTGCCAGGTCACGCCTGCAAAGAAACTGCGTTTCACAGGCCTTTGTAAGAGATGTTCCCGGTAGGCTGTAAGAGCACTGTGCAGAGCGACTAGTTTCTTAGCTTCCCAGAGAGGTGGAAGCAAGATGCTTTGGGGCCCATCTGCCCCTATGGAAAGAACGCAGCACTTTGTGCCTTGCAGCTCTAGGGCAATGCAGCACACCCCGAGCAGAAGTTCTACTTCAGCCAGATCAGGCCTGCAAAGAAACTGCGTTTCACAGGCCTTTGTAAGAGATGTTCCCGGTAGGCTGTTAGAGCACTGTGCAGAGCGACTTGTTTCTTAGCTTCCCAGAGAGCTGGAAGCAAGATGCTTTGGGGCCCGTTAATTGTATACCCTGCTACTTTGCTGTAGTTGTTGATTATTTCTAATAGTTTTTCTGTGGATTCTTTGGGGTTTTCTATGTATAAGATCATGTCGTCTGCAAACAACGCGAGTTTTACTTCTTCGTTACCTATTTGGATTCCTTTTATTTTTTTTTCCTGCCGAATTGCTCTGGCCAGCACCTCCAGTACTATGTTGAATAGGAGTGGTGAAAGTGGGCACCCTTGTCTTGTTCCTGTCCTCAGAGGGATGGCTTTCAGCTTTTGTCCATTGAGTATGATGTTGGCTGTGGGTCTATCATATATGGCCTTTATTATGTTGAGGTACTTTCCTTCTATACCCATTTAACTGAGGGTTTTTATCATAAATGGGTGTTGGATCTTGTCGAATGCTTTCTCTGCGTCTATTGAGATGATCATGTGGTTTTTGTTTTTCATTTTGTTGATGTAGTGTATCACGTTGATTGACTTGCGGGTGTTGAACCATCCCTGTTTCCCTGGTATAAATCCCACTTGATCATGGTGTATAATCTTTTTGATGTATTGCTGTAATCGGTTTGCCAAAATTTTGTTGAGGATTTTTGCATCTATGTTCATCAGTGATATCGGCCTGTAGTTCTCCTTCTTTGTGTTGTCCTTGTCAGGTTTGGGGATCAGAGTGATGTTGGCTTCATAGAATGTGTTAGGGAGTTCTCCATCTTTCTCAATTTTCTGGAACAGTTTGAGGAGAATAGGTACAAAGAACTCACACTGCTTAACAACAATAAAACAAACAACCCGATCAAAAAATGGGCAGAGGACATGAACAGACATTTCTCCAAAGAAGATATGAATATGGCCAATAGACACATGAAAAGATGTTCATCATCGCTAATCATCAGGGAAATGCAAATCAAAACTACACTAAGATATCACCTTACCCCCGTTAGATTGGCAAAAACGTCCAAAACCAAGAACGACAAATGTTGGAGAGGTTGTGGAGAAAGAGGAACCCTCATACACTGTTGGTGGGAATGCAAACTGGTACAGCCACTATGGAAAACAGTATGGAGATTTCTCAAAAAGTTAAAAATAGAAATACCCTATGACCCAGCCATCCCATTACTGGGTATCTATCCTAAGAACCTGATATCAGATATCTCAAGAGTCCGTTGCACCCCTATGTTCATCGCAGCATTATTTACAATAGCCAAGACGTGGAACCAGCCTACATGCCCAGAAACTGATGATTGGATAAAGAAGATGTGGTATATATACACAATGGAATACTACTCAGCCATAAAAAAAGACGACATTGGCCCCTTCACAACAAGGTGGATGGACCTCGAGGGCATTATGTTAAGCGAAATAAGTCAGTCAGAGAAAGACGAACTCTATATGACTCCACTCATAGGTGGAAATTAGTATATTGAGAAGGAGATCTGATCGGTGGTTACCAGGGAAAAGGGGGGGTGGGGGGAGGGCACGGAGGGGGAAGTGGTGTTCCCACAACATGACTAACAAAAATGTACAACTGAAATTTCACAAGCTTGTAATCCATCATAACATTAATAAACAAAAAAAAAAAAAAAAGAGAAGCTTTGGGGCCCATCTGCCCCTATGGAAAGAACGCAGCACTTTCTGCCTTGCAGCTCTAGGGCAATGTAGCACACCCAGAGCAGAAGTTCTACTTCAGCCAGATCAGGCCCGCAAAGAAACTGCGTTTCACAGGCCTTTGTAAGAGATGATCGCGGTAGGCTGTTAGAGCACTGTGCAGAGCGAGTTGTTTGTCAGCTTCCAAAAGAGTTGGAAGCAAGATGCTTTGGGGCTCATCTGCCCCTTTGAAATGAAGGCAGCACTTTGTGCCTTGCAGCTCTAGGGCAATGTAGCACATCCAGAGCAGAAGTTCTACTTCAGCCAGATCAGGCCCGCAAAGAAACTGCATTTCACAGGCCTTTGTAAGAGATGATCCCGGTAGGCTGTTAGAGCACTGTGCAGAGCGAGTTGTTTCTCAGCTTCCCAAATAGCTGGAAGCAAGATGCTTTGGGGCCCTACTAAGCCTTTGGAAAGAAGGCAGCACTTTGTGCCTTGCAGCTCTAGGGCAATGTAGCACACCCAGAGCAGAAGTTTTACTTCAGCCAGATCAGGCCCGCAAAGAAACTGCGTTTCACAGGCCTTTGTAAGAGATGTTCCCCGTAGGCTGTTAGACCACTGTGCAGAGCGAGTTCTTTCTTAGCTTCCCAAAGACCTGGAAGCAAGATGCTTTGGGGGCCATCTGCCCTTAAGGAAAGAAGGCAGCACTTTGTGCCTTGCAGCTCTAGGGCAATGTAGCACACCCAGAGCAGATGTTCTACTTCTGCCAGGTCAGGCCTGCAAAGAAACTGCGTTTCACAGGCCTTTGTAATAGATGTTCCCCGTAGGCTGTTAGAGCACTGTGCAGAGCGAGTTGTTTCTTAGCTTCCCAAACAGCCGGTAGCAAGACGCTTTGGGGGCAATCTGCACTTCAGTAAAGAAGGCAGCACTTTGTGCGTTGCAGCTCTACGGCATTGTAGCACACCCAGAGCAGTTGTTCTACTTCTGCCAGGTCAGTCGTGCAAAGAAACTGCGTTTCACAGGCCTTTGTAGGAGATGTTCCCGGTAGGCTGTTAGAGCACTGTGCAGAGCGAGTTGTTTCTTAGCTTCCCAAAGAGCCGGAAGCAAGATGCTTTGGGGCCCTTCTCACCCTTTGGAAAGAAGGCAGCACTTTGTGCCTTGCAGCTCTAGGGCACTGTAGCACACCCAGAGCAGTTGTTCTACTTCTGCCAGGTCAGGCCTGCAAAGAAACTTCGTTTCACAGGCCTTTGTGAGAGATGTTCAAGGTAGGCTGTTAGAGCACTGTGCAGAGCGACTTGTTTCTTAGCTTCCCAAAGAGCTGGAGGCAAGATGCTTTGGGGCCCTTCTCACCCTTTGGAAAGAAGGCAGCACTTTGTGCCTTGCAGCTCTAGGGCAATGTAGCACACCCAGAGCCGAAGTTCTACTTCAGCTAGATCAGACCTGCAAAGAAACTTCGTTTCACAGGCCTTTGTAAGAGATGTTCCCGGTAGGCTGTAAGTGCACTGTGCAGAGCGACTAGTTTCTTAGCTTCCCAGAGAGCTGGAAGCAAGATGCTTTGGGGCCCATCTGCCCCTAAGGAAAGAACGCAGCACTTTGTGCCTTGCAGCTCTAGGGCAATGCAGCACACCCCGAGCAGAAGTTCTACTTCAGCCAGATCAGGCCTGCAAAGAAACTGCGTTTCACAGGCCTTTGTAAGAGATGTTCCCGGTAGGCTGTTAGAGCACTGTGCAGAGCGAGTTGTTTCTTAGCTTCCCAGAGAGCTGGAAGCAAGATGCTTTGGGGCCCGTTAATTTTATACCCTGCTACTTTGCTGTAGTTGTTGATTATTTCTAATAGTTTTTCTGTGGATTCTTTGGGGTTTTTTATGTATAAGATCATGTCGTCTGCATACAACGCAAGTTTTACTTCTTCGTTACCTATTTGGATTCCTTTTATTTTTTTTCCTGCCGAATTGCTCTGGCCTGCACCTCCAGTACTATGTTGAATAGGAGTGGTGAAAGTGGGCACCCTTGTCTTGTTCCTGTCCTCAGAGGGATGGCTTTCAGCTTTTGTCCATTGAGTATGATGTTGGCTGTGGGTCTATCATATATGGCCTTTATCATGTTGAGGTACTTTCCTTCTACACCCATTTTACTGAGGGTTTTTATCATAAATGGGTGTTGGATCTTGTCGAATGCTTTCTCTGCGTCTATTGAGATGATCATGTGGTTTTTGTTTTTCATTTTGTTGGTGTAGTGTATCACGTTGATTGACTTGCGGGTGTTGAACCATCCCTGTGTCCCTGGTATAAATCCCACTTGATCATGGTGTATAATCTTTTTGATGTATTGCTGTAATCGGTTTGCCAAAATTTTGTTGAGGATTTTTGCATCTATGTTCATCAGTGATATCGGCCTGTAGTTCTCCTTCTTTGTGTTGTCCTTGTCAGGTTGGGGGATCAGAGTGATGTTGGCTTCATAGAATGTGTTAGGGAGTTCTCCATCTTTCTCAATTTTCTGGAACAGTTTGAGGAGAATAGGTAGAAAGAACTCACACTGCTTAACAACAAAAAAACAAACAACCCGATCAAAAAATGGGCAGAGGACATGAACAGACATTTCTCCAAAGAAGATATGAATATGGCCAATAGACACATGAAAAGATGTTCATCATCGCTAATCATCAGGGAAATGCAAATCAAAACTACACTAAGATATCACCTTACCCCCGTTAGATTGGCAAAAACGTCCAAAACCAAGAACGACAAATGTTGGAGAGGTTGTGGAGAAAGAGGAACCCTCATACACTGTTGGTGGGAATGCAAACTGGTACAGCCACTATGGAAAACAGTATGGAGATTTCTCAAAAAGTTAAAAATAGAAATACCCTATGACCCAGCCATCCCATTACTGGGTATCTATCCTAAGAACCTGATATCAGATATCTCAAGAGTCCGTTGCACCCCTATGTTCATCGCAGCATTATTTACAATAGCCAAGACGTGGAACCAGCCTACATGCCCAGAAACTGATGATTGGATAAAGAAGATGTGGTATATATACACAATGGAATACTACTCAGCCATAAAAAAAGACGACATTGGCCCCTTCACAACAATGTGGATGGACCTCGAGGGCATTATGTTAAGCGAAATAAGTCAGTCAGAGAAAGACGAACTCTATATGACTCCACTCATAGGTGGAAATTAGTATATTGAGAAGGAGATCTGATCGGTGGTTACCAGGGAAAAGGGGGGGTGGGGGGAGGGCACGGAGTGGGAAGTGGTGTTCCCACAACATGACTAACAAAAATGTACAACTGAAATTTCACAAGCTTGTAATCCATCATAACATTAATAAACAAAAAAAAAAAAAAAAAAAGAAGCTTTGGGGCCCATCTGCCCCTATGGAAAGAACGCAGCACTTTGTGCCTTGCAGCTCTAGGGCAATGTAGCACACCCAGAGCAGAAGTTCTACTTCAGCCAGATCAGGCCCGCAAAGAAACTGCGTTTCACAGGCCTTTGTAAGAGATGTTCCCGGTAGGCTGATAGAGCACTGTGCAGAGCGAGTTGTTTCTTAGCTTCCCAAAGAGCTGGAAGCAAGATGCTTTGGGGCCCTTCTCACCCTTTGGCAAGAAGGCAGCACTTTCTGCCTTGCAGCTCTAAGGCAATGTAGCACACCCAGAGCAGAAGTTCTACTTCAGCCAGATCAGCCATGCAAAGAAACTGCGTTTCACAGGCCTTTGTAAGAGATGTTCCCGGTAGGCTGTTAGAGCACTGTGCAGAGCGAGTTGTTTCTCAGCTTCCAAAAGAGTTGGAAGCAAGATGCTTTGGGGCTCATCTGCCCCTTTGAGATGAAGGTAGCACTTTGTGCCTTGCAGCTCTAGGGCAATGTAGCACACCCAGAGCAGAAGTTCTACTTCAGCCAGATGAGGCCTGCAAAGAAACTGCGTTTCACAGGCCTTTGTAAGAGATGTTCCCGGTAGGCTGTTAGAGCACTGTGCAGAGCAAGTTGTTTCCTAGCTTCCCAACGAGCTGGAAGCAAGATGCTTTGGGGCCCTTCTCATCCTTTGGAAAGAAGGCAGCACTTTGTGCCTTGCAGCTCTAGGGCAATGTAGCACACCCAAAGCAGAAGTTCTACTTCAGCCACATCAGACCTGCAAAGAAACTGCGTTTCACAGGCCTTTGTAAGAGATGTTCCCTGTAGGCTGTTAGAGAACTGTGCAGAGCGAGTTGTTTCTTAGCTTCCCAAGGAGCTGGAAGCAAGATGCTTTAGGGACCATCTGCCCTTAAGGAAAGAAGGCAGCACTTTGTGCCTTGCAGCTCTAGGGCAATGTAGCACAACCAGAGAAGTTGTTCTACTTCTGCCAGGTCAGGCCTGCAAAGAAACTTCGTTTCACAGGCCTTTGTAAGAGATGTTCCCGGTAGGCTGTTAGAGCACTGTGCAGAGCGACTTGTTTCTTAGCTTCCCAAAGAGCTGGAAGCAAGATGCTTTGGGGCCCTCTCACCCTTTGGAAAGAAGGCAGCACTTTGTGCCTTGCAGCTCTAGGGCAATGTAGCACACCCAGAGCCGAAGTTCTACTTCAGCTAGATCAGACCTGCAAAGAAACTTCGTTTCACAGGCCTTTGTAAGAGATGTTCCCGGTAGGCTGTAAGAGCACTGTGCAGAGCGACTAGTTTCTTAGCTTCCCAGAGAGCTGGAAGCAAGATGCTTTGGGGCCCATCTGCCCATATGGAAAGAACGCAGCACTTTGTGCCTTGCAGCTCTAGGGCAATGCAGCACACCCCGAGCAGAAGTTCTACTTCAGCCAGATCAGGCCTGCAAAGAAACTGCGTTTCACAGGCCTTTGTAAGAGATGTTCCCGGTAGGCTGTTAGAGCACTGTGCAGAGCGAGTTGTTTCTTAGCTTCCCAGAGAGCTGGAAGCAAGATGCTTTGGGGCCCGTTAATTTTATACCCTGCTACTTTGCTGTAGTTGTTGATTATTTCTAATAGTTTTTCTGTGGATTCTTTGGGGTTTTTTATGTATAAGATCATGTCGTCTGCAAACAACGCGAGTTTTACTTCTTCGTTACCTATTTGGATTCCTTTTATTTTATTTTCCTGCCGAATTGCTCTGGCCAGCACCTCCAGTACTATGTTGAATAGGAGTGGTGAAAGTGGGCACCCTTGTCTTGTTCCTGTCCTCAGAGGGATGGCTTTCAGCTTTTGTCCATTGAGTATGCTGTTGGCTGTGGGTGTATCATATATGGCCTTTATTATGTTGAGGTACTTTCCTTCTATACCCATTTTACTGAGGGTTTTTATCATAAATGGGTGTTGGATCTTGTCGAATGCTTTCTCTGCGTCTATTGTGATGATCATGTGGTTTTTGTTTTTCATTTTGTTGATGTAGTGTATCACGTTGATTGACTTGCGGGTGTTGAACCATCCCTGTGTCCCTGGTATAAATCCCACTTGATCATGGTGTATAATCTTTTTGATGTAGTGCTGTAATCGGTTTGCCAAAATTTTGTTGAGGATTTTTGCATCTATGTTCATCAGTGATATCGGCCTGTAGTTCTCCTTCTTTGTGTTGTCCTTGTCAGGTTGGGGGATCAGAGTGATGTTGGCTTCATAGAATGTGTTAGGGAGTTCTCCATCTTTCTCAATTTTCTGGAACAGTTTGAGGAGAATAGCTACAAAGAACTCACACTGCTTAACAACAAAAAAACAAACAACCCGATCCAAAAATGGGCAGAGGACATGAACAGACATTTCTCAAAAGAAGATATGAATATGGCCAATAGACACATGAAAAGATGTTCATCATCGCTAATCATCAGGGAAATGCAAATCAAAACTACACTAAGATATCACCTTACCCCCGTTAGATTGGCAAAAACATCCAAAACCAAGAACGACAAATGTTGGAGAGGTTGTGGAGAAAGAGGAACCCTCATACACTGTTGGTGGGAATGCAAACTGGTACAGCCACTATGGAAAACAGTATGGAGATTTCTCAAAAAGTTAAAAATAGAAATACCCTATGACCCAGCCATCCCATTACTGGGTATCTATCCTAAGAACCTGATATCAGATATCTCAAGAGTCCGTTGCACCCCTATGTTCATCGCAGCATTATTTACAATAGCCAAGACGTGGAACCAGCCTACATGCCCAGAAACTGATGATTGGATAAAGAAGATGTGGTATATATACACAATGGAATACTACTCAGCCATAAAAAAAGACGACATTGGCCCCTTCACAACAATGTGGATGGACCTCGAGGGCATTATGTTAAGCGAAATAAGTCAGTCAGAGAAAGACGAACTCTATATGACTCCACTCATAGGTGGAAATTAGTATATTGAGAAGGAGATCTGATCGGTGGTTACCAGGGAAAAGGGGGGGTGGGGGGAGGGCACGGAGTGGGAAGTGGTGTTCCCACAACATGACTAACAAAAATGTACAACTGAAATTTCACAAGCTTGTAATCCATCATAACATTAATAAACAAAAAAAAAAAAAAAAAAGAAGCTTTGGGGCCCATCTGCCCCTATGGAAAGAACGCAGCACTTTGTGCCTTTCAGCTCTAGGGCAATGTAGCACACCCAGAGCAGATGTTGTACTTCTGCCAGGTCACGCCTGCAAAGAAACTGCGTTTCACAGGCCTTTGTAAGAGATGTTCCCGGTAGGCTGTAAGAGCACTGTGCAGAGCGACTAGTTTCTTAGCTTCCCAGAGAGGTGGAAGCAAGATGCTTTGGGGCCCATCTGCCCCTATGGAAAGAACGCAGCACTTTGTGCCTTGCAGCTCTAGGGCAATGCAGCACACCCCGAGCAGAAGTTCTACTTCAGCCAGATCAGGCCTGCAAAGAAACTGCGTTTCACAGGCCTTTGTAAGAGATGTTCCCGGTAGGCTGTTAGAGCACTGTGCAGAGCGACTTGTTTCTTAGCTTCCCAGAGAGCTGGAAGCAAGATGCTTTGGGGCCCGTTAATTGTATACCCTGCTACTTTGCTGTAGTTGTTGATTATTTCTAATAGTTTTTCTGTGGATTCTTTGGGGTTTTCTATGTATAAGATCATGTCGTCTGCAAACAACGCGAGTTTTACTTCTTCGTTACCTATTTGGATTCCTTTTATTTTTTTTTCCTGCCGAATTGCTCTGGCCAGCACCTCCAGTACTATGTTGAATAGGAGTGGTGAAAGTGGGCACCCTTGTCTTGTTCCTGTCCTCAGAGGGATGGCTTTCAGCTTTTGTCCATTGAGTATGATGTTGGCTGTGGGTCTATCATATATGGCCTTTATTATGTTGAGGTACTTTCCTTCTATACCCATTTAACTGAGGGTTTTTATCATAAATGGGTGTTGGATCTTGTCGAATGCTTTCTCTGCGTCTATTGAGATGATCATGTGGTTTTTGTTTTTCATTTTGTTGATGTAGTGTATCACGTTGATTGACTTGCGGGTGTTGAACCATCCCTGTTTCCCTGGTATAAATCCCACTTGATCATGGTGTATAATCTTTTTGATGTATTGCTGTAATCGGTTTGCCAAAATTTTGTTGAGGATTTTTGCATCTATGTTCATCAGTGATATCGGCCTGTAGTTCTCCTTCTTTGTGTTGTCCTTGTCAGGTTGGGGGATCAGAGTGATGTTGGCTTCATAGAATGTGTTAGGGAGTTCTCCATCTTTCTCAATTTTCTGGAACAGTTTGAGGAGAATAGGTACAAAGAACTCACACTGCTTAACAACAATAAAACAAACAACCCGATCAAAAAATGGGCAGAGGACATGAACAGACATTTCTCCAAAGAAGATATGAATATGGCCAATAGACACATGAAAAGATGTTCATCATCGCTAATCATCAGGGAAATGCAAATCAAAACTACACTAAGATATCACCTTACCCCCGTTAGATTGGCAAAAACGTCCAAAACCAAGAACGACAAATGTTGGAGAGGTTGTGGAGAAAGAGGAACCCTCATACACTGTTGGTGGGAATGCAAACTGGTACAGCCACTATGGAAAACAGTATGGAGATTTCTCAAAAAGTTAAAAATAGAAATACCCTATGACCCAGCCATCCCATTACTGGGTATCTATCCTAAGAACCTGATATCAGATATCTCAAGAGTCCGTTGCACCCCTATGTTCATCGCAGCATTATTTACAATAGCCAAGACGTGGAACCAGCCTACATGCCCAGAAACTGATGATTGGATAAAGAAGATGTGGTATATATACACAATGGAATACTACTCAGCCATAAAAAAAGACGACATTGGCCCCTTCACAACAAGGTGGATGGACCTCGAGGGCATTATGTTAAGCGAAATAAGTCAGTCAGAGAAAGACGAACTCTATATGACTCCACTCATAGGTGGAAATTAGTATATTGAGAAGGAGATCTGATCGGTGGTTACCAGGGAAAAGGGGGGGTGGGGGGAGGGCACGGAGGGGGAAGTGGTGTTCCCACAACATGACTAACAAAAATGTACAACTGAAATTTCACAAGCTTGTAATCCATCATAACATTAATAAACAAAAAAAAAAAAAAAGAGAAGCTTTGGGGCCCATCTGCCCCTATGGAAAGAACGCAGCACTTTCTGCCTTGCAGCTCTAGGGCAATGTAGCACACCCAGAGCAGAAGTTCTACTTCAGCCAGATCAGGCCCGCAAAGAAACTGCGTTTCACAGGCCTTTGTAAGAGATGATCGCGGTAGGCTGTTAGAGCACTGTGCAGAGCGAGTTGTTTGTCAGCTTCCAAAAGAGTTGGAAGCAAGATGCTTTGGGGCTCATCTGCCCCTTTGAAATGAAGGCAGCACTTTGTGCCTTGCAGCTCTAGGGCAATGTAGCACATCCAGAGCAGAAGTTCTACTTCAGCCAGATCAGGCCCGCAAAGAAACTGCATTTCACAGGCCTTTGTAAGAGATGATCCCGGTAGGCTGTTAGAGCACTGTGCAGAGCGAGTTGTTTCTCAGCTTCCCAAATAGCTGGAAGCAAGATGCTTTGGGGCCCTACTAAGCCTTTGGAAAGAAGGCAGCACTTTGTGCCTTGCAGCTCTAGGGCAATGTAGCACACCCAGAGCAGAAGTTTTACTTCAGCCAGATCAGGCCCGCAAAGAAACTGCGTTTCACAGGCCTTTGTAAGAGATGTTCCCCGTAGGCTGTTAGACCACTGTGCAGAGCGAGTTCTTTCTTAGCTTCCCAAAGACCTGGAAGCAAGATGCTTTGGGGGCCATCTGCCCTTAAGGAAAGAAGGCAGCACTTTGTGCCTTGCAGCTCTAGGGCAATGTAGCACACCCAGAGCAGATGTTCTACTTCTGCCAGGTCAGGCCTGCAAAGAAACTGCGTTTCACAGGCCTTTGTAATAGATGTTCCCCGTAGGCTGTTAGAGCACTGTGCAGAGCGAGTTGTTTCTTAGCTTCCCAAACAGCCGGTAGCAAGACGCTTTGGGGGCAATCTGCACTTCAGTAAAGAAGGCAGCACTTTGTGCGTTGCAGCTCTACGGCATTGTAGCACACCCAGAGCAGTTGTTCTACTTCTGCCAGGTCAGTCGTGCAAAGAAACTGCGTTTCACAGGCCTTTGTAGGAGATGTTCCCGGTAGGCTGTTAGAGCACTGTGCAGAGCGAGTTGTTTCTTAGCTTCCCAAAGAGCCGGAAGCAAGATGCTTTGGGGCCCTTCTCACCCTTTGGAAAGAAGGCAGCACTTTGTGCCTTGCAGCTCTAGGGCACTGTAGCACACCCAGAGCAGTTGTTCTACTTCTGCCAGGTCAGGCCTGCAAAGAAACTTCGTTTCACAGGCCTTTGTGAGAGATGTTCAAGGTAGGCTGTTAGAGCACTGTGCAGAGCGACTTGTTTCTTAGCTTCCCAAAGAGCTGGAGGCAAGATGCTTTGGGGCCCTTCTCACCCTTTGGAAAGAAGGCAGCACTTTGTGCCTTGCAGCTCTAGGGCAATGTAGCACACCCAGAGCCGAAGTTCTACTTCAGCTAGATCAGACCTGCAAAGAAACTTCGTTTCACAGGCCTTTGTAAGAGATGTTCCCGGTAGGCTGTAAGTGCACTGTGCAGAGCGACTAGTTTCTTAGCTTCCCAGAGAGCTGGAAGCAAGATGCTTTGGGGCCCATCTGCCCCTAAGGAAAGAACGCAGCACTTTGTGCCTTGCAGCTCTAGGGCAATGCAGCACACCCCGAGCAGAAGTTCTACTTCAGCCAGATCAGGCCTGCAAAGAAACTGCGTTTCACAGGCCTTTGTAAGAGATGTTCCCGGTAGGCTGTTAGAGCACTGTGCAGAGCGAGTTGTTTCTTAGCTTCCCAGAGAGCTGGAAGCAAGATGCTTTGGGGCCCGTTAATTTTATACCCTGCTACTTTGCTGTAGTTGTTGATTATTTCTAATAGTTTTTCTGTGGATTCTTTGGGGTTTTTTATGTATAAGATCATGTCGTCTGCATACAACGCAAGTTTTACTTCTTCGTTACCTATTTGGATTCCTTTTATTTTTTTTCCTGCCGAATTGCTCTGGCCTGCACCTCCAGTACTATGTTGAATAGGAGTGGTGAAAGTGGGCACCCTTGTCTTGTTCCTGTCCTCAGAGGGATGGCTTTCAGCTTTTGTCCATTGAGTATGATGTTGGCTGTGGGTCTATCATATATGGCCTTTATCATGTTGAGGTACTTTCCTTCTACACCCATTTTACTGAGGGTTTTTATCATAAATGGGTGTTGGATCTTGTCGAATGCTTTCTCTGCGTCTATTGAGATGATCATGTGGTTTTTGTTTTTCATTTTGTTGGTGTAGTGTATCACGTTGATTGACTTGCGGGTGTTGAACCATCCCTGTGTCCCTGGTATAAATCCCACTTGATCATGGTGTATAATCTTTTTGATGTATTGCTGTAATCGGTTTGCCAAAATTTTGTTGAGGATTTTTGCATCTATGTTCATCAGTGATATCGGCCTGTAGTTCTCCTTCTTTGTGTTGTCCTTGTCAGGTTGGGGGATCAGAGTGATGTTGGCTTCATAGAATGTGTTAGGGAGTTCTCCATCTTTCTCAATTTTCTGGAACAGTTTGAGGAGAATAGGTAGAAAGAACTCACACTGCTTAACAACAAAAAAACAAACAACCCGATCAAAAAATGGGCAGAGGACATGAACAGACATTTCTCCAAAGAAGATATGAATATGGCCAATAGACACATGAAAAGATGTTCATCATCGCTAATCATCAGGGAAATGCAAATCAAAACTACACTAAGATATCACCTTACCCCCGTTAGATTGGCAAAAACGTCCAAAACCAAGAACGACAAATGTTGGAGAGGTTGTGGAGAAAGAGGAACCCTCATACACTGTTGGTGGGAATGCAAACTGGTACAGCCACTATGGAAAACAGTATGGAGATTTCTCAAAAAGTTAAAAATAGAAATACCCTATGACCCAGCCATCCCATTACTGGGTATCTATCCTAAGAACCTGATATCAGATATCTCAAGAGTCCGTTGCACCCCTATGTTCATCGCAGCATTATTTACAATAGCCAAGACGTGGAACCAGCCTACATGCCCAGAAACTGATGATTGGATAAAGAAGATGTGGTATATATACACAATGGAATACTACTCAGCCATAAAAAAAGACGACATTGGCCCCTTCACAACAATGTGGATGGACCTCGAGGGCATTATGTTAAGCGAAATAAGTCAGTCAGAGAAAGACGAACTCTATATGACTCCACTCATAGGTGGAAATTAGTATATTGAGAAGGAGATCTGATCGGTGGTTACCAGGGAAAAGGGGGGGTGGGGGGAGGGCACGGAGTGGGAAGTGGTGTTCCCACAACATGACTAACAAAAATGTACAACTGAAATTTCACAAGCTTGTAATCCATCATAACATTAATAAACAAAAAAAAAAAAAAAAAAAGAAGCTTTGGGGCCCATCTGCCCCTATGGAAAGAACGCAGCACTTTGTGCCTTGCAGCTCTAGGGCAATGTAGCACACCCAGAGCAGAAGTTCTACTTCAGCCAGATCAGGCCCGCAAAGAAACTGCGTTTCACAGGCCTTTGTAAGAGATGTTCCCGGTAGGCTGATAGAGCACTGTGCAGAGCGAGTTGTTTCTTAGCTTCCCAAAGAGCTGGAAGCAAGATGCTTTGGGGCCCTTCTCACCCTTTGGCAAGAAGGCAGCACTTTCTGCCTTGCAGCTCTAAGGCAATGTAGCACACCCAGAGCAGAAGTTCTACTTCAGCCAGATCAGCCATGCAAAGAAACTGCGTTTCACAGGCCTTTGTAAGAGATGTTCCCGGTAGGCTGTTAGAGCACTGTGCAGAGCGAGTTGTTTCTCAGCTTCCAAAAGAGTTGGAAGCAAGATGCTTTGGGGCTCATCTGCCCCTTTGAGATGAAGGTAGCACTTTGTGCCTTGCAGCTCTAGGGCAATGTAGCACACCCAGAGCAGAAGTTCTACTTCAGCCAGATGAGGCCTGCAAAGAAACTGCGTTTCACAGGCCTTTGTAAGAGATGTTCCCGGTAGGCTGTTAGAGCACTGTGCAGAGCAAGTTGTTTCCTAGCTTCCCAACGAGCTGGAAGCAAGATGCTTTGGGGCCCTTCTCATCCTTTGGAAAGAAGGCAGCACTTTGTGCCTTGCAGCTCTAGGGCAATGTAGCACACCCAAAGCAGAAGTTCTACTTCAGCCACATCAGACCTGCAAAGAAACTGCGTTTCACAGGCCTTTGTAAGAGATGTTCCCTGTAGGCTGTTAGAGAACTGTGCAGAGCGAGTTGTTTCTTAGCTTCCCAAGGAGCTGGAAGCAAGATGCTTTAGGGACCATCTGCCCTTAAGGAAAGAAGGCAGCACTTTGTGCCTTGCAGCTCTAGGGCAATGTAGCACAACCAGAGAAGTTGTTCTACTTCTGCCAGGTCAGGCCTGCAAAGAAACTTCGTTTCACAGGCCTTTGTAAGAGATGTTCCCGGTAGGCTGTTAGAGCACTGTGCAGAGCGACTTGTTTCTTAGCTTCCCAAAGAGCTGGAAGCAAGATGCTTTGGGGCCCTCTCACCCTTTGGAAAGAAGGCAGCACTTTGTGCCTTGCAGCTCTAGGGCAATGTAGCACACCCAGAGCCGAAGTTCTACTTCAGCTAGATCAGACCTGCAAAGAAACTTCGTTTCACAGGCCTTTGTAAGAGATGTTCCCGGTAGGCTGTAAGAGCACTGTGCAGAGCGACTAGTTTCTTAGCTTCCCAGAGAGCTGGAAGCAAGATGCTTTGGGGCCCATCTGCCCATATGGAAAGAACGCAGCACTTTGTGCCTTGCAGCTCTAGGGCAATGCAGCACACCCCGAGCAGAAGTTCTACTTCAGCCAGATCAGGCCTGCAAAGAAACTGCGTTTCACAGGCCTTTGTAAGAGATGTTCCCGGTAGGCTGTTAGAGCACTGTGCAGAGCGAGTTGTTTCTTAGCTTCCCAGAGAGCTGGAAGCAAGATGCTTTGGGGCCCGTTAATTTTATACCCTGCTACTTTGCTGTAGTTGTTGATTATTTCTAATAGTTTTTCTGTGGATTCTTTGGGGTTTTTTATGTATAAGATCATGTCGTCTGCAAACAACGCGAGTTTTACTTCTTCGTTACCTATTTGGATTCCTTTTATTTTATTTTCCTGCCGAATTGCTCTGGCCAGCACCTCCAGTACTATGTTGAATAGGAGTGGTGAAAGTGGGCACCCTTGTCTTGTTCCTGTCCTCAGAGGGATGGCTTTCAGCTTTTGTCCATTGAGTATGCTGTTGGCTGTGGGTGTATCATATATGGCCTTTATTATGTTGAGGTACTTTCCTTCTATACCCATTTTACTGAGGGTTTTTATCATAAATGGGTGTTGGATCTTGTCGAATGCTTTCTCTGCGTCTATTGTGATGATCATGTGGTTTTTGTTTTTCATTTTGTTGATGTAGTGTATCACGTTGATTGACTTGCGGGTGTTGAACCATCCCTGTGTCCCTGGTATAAATCCCACTTGATCATGGTGTATAATCTTTTTGATGTAGTGCTGTAATCGGTTTGCCAAAATTTTGTTGAGGATTTTTGCATCTATGTTCATCAGTGATATCGGCCTGTAGTTCTCCTTCTTTGTGTTGTCCTTGTCAGGTTGGGGGATCAGAGTGATGTTGGCTTCATAGAATGTGTTAGGGAGTTCTCCATCTTTCTCAATTTTCTGGAACAGTTTGAGGAGAATAGCTACAAAGAACTCACACTGCTTAACAACAAAAAAACAAACAACCCGATCCAAAAATGGGCAGAGGACATGAACAGACATTTCTCAAAAGAAGATATGAATATGGCCAATAGACACATGAAAAGATGTTCATCATCGCTAATCATCAGGGAAATGCAAATCAAAACTACACTAAGATATCACCTTACCCCCGTTAGATTGGCAAAAACATCCAAAACCAAGAACGACAAATGTTGGAGAGGTTGTGGAGAAAGAGGAACCCTCATACACTGTTGGTGGGAATGCAAACTGGTACAGCCACTATGGAAAACAGTATGGAGATTTCTCAAAAAGTTAAAAATAGAAATACCCTATGACCCAGCCATCCCATTACTGGGTATCTATCCTAAGAACCTGATATCAGATATCTCAAGAGTCCGTTGCACCCCTATGTTCATCGCAGCATTATTTACAATAGCCAAGACGTGGAACCAGCCTACATGCCCAGAAACTGATGATTGGATAAAGAAGATGTGGTATATATACACAATGGAATACTACTCAGCCATAAAAAAAGACGACATTGGCACCTTCACAACAATGTGGATGGACCTCGAGGGCATTATGTTAAGCGAAATAAGTCAGTCAGAGAAAGACGAACTCTATATGACTCCACTCATAGGTGGAAATTAGTATATTGAGAAGGAGATCTGATCGGTGGTTACCAGGGAAAAGGGGGGTGGGGAGAGGGCACGGAGTGGGAAGTGGTGTTCCCACAACATGACTAACAAAAATGTACAACTGAAATTTCACAAGCTTGTAATCCATCATAACATTAATAAACAAACAAAAAAAAAAGATGCTTTGGGGCCCATCTGCCCCTATGGAATGAACGCAGCACTTTGTGCCTTGCAGCTCTAGGGCAATGTAGCACACCCAGAGCAGAAGTTCTACTTCAGCCAGATCAGGCCCGCAAAGAAACTGCGTTTCACAGGCCTTTGTAAGAGATGTTCCCGGTAGGCTGTTAGAGCACTGTGCAGAGCGAGTTGTTTCTTAGCTTCCCAAAGAGCTGGAAGGAAGATGCTTTGGGGCCCTTCTCACCCTTTGGCAAGAAGGCAGCACTTTGTGCCTTGCAGCTCTAAGGCAATGTAGCACACCCAGAGCAGAAGTTCTACCTCAGCCAGATCAGGCAGGCAAAGAAACTGCGTTTCACGGGCCTTTGTAAGAGATGTTCCCGGTAGGCTGTTAGAGCACTGTGCAGAGCGAGTTGTTTCTCAGCTTCCAAAAGAGTTGGAAGCAAGATGCTTTGGGGCTCATCTGCCCCTTTGAAATGAAGGCAGCACTTTGTGCCTTGCAGCTCTAGGGCAATGTAGCACACCCAGAGCAGAAGTCCTACTTCAGCCAGATCAGGCCTGCAAAGAAACTGCGTTTCACAGGCCTTTGTAAGAGATGTTCCCGGTAGGCTGTTAGAGCACTGTGCAGAGCGAGTTGTTTCTTAGCTTCCCAGAGAGCTGGAAGCAAGATGCTTTGGGGCCCGTTAATTTTATACCCTGCTACTTTGCTGCAGTTGTTGATTATTTCTAATAGTTTTTCTGTGGATTCTTTGGGGTTTTCTATGTATAAGATCATGTCGTCTGCACACAACGCGAGGTTTACTTCTTCGTTACCTATTTGGATTCCTTTTATTTTTTTTTCCTGCCGAATTGCTCTGGCCAGCACCTCCAGTACTATGTTGAATAGGAGTGGTGAAAGTGGGCACCCTTGTCTTGTTCCTGTCCTCAGAGGGATGGCTTTCAGCTTTTGTCCATTGAGTATGCTGTTGGCTGTGGGTCTATCATATATGGCCTTTATTATGTTGAGGTACTTTCCTTCTATACCAATTTTACTGAGGGTTTTTATCATAAATGGGTGTTGGATCTTGTCGAATGCTTTCTCTGCGTCTATTGAGATGATCATGTGGTTTTTGTTTTTCATTTTGTTGATGTAGTGTATCACGTTGATTGACTTGCGGGTGTTGAACCATCCCTGTGTCCCTGGTATAAATCCCACTTGATCATGGTGTATAATCTTTTTGATGTAGTGCTGTAATCGGTTTGCCAAAATTTTGTTGAGGATTTTTGCATCTATGTTCATCAGTGATATCGGCCTGTAGTTCTCCTTCTTTGTGTTGTCCTTGTCAGGTTGGGGGATCAGAGTGATTTTGGCTTCATAGAATGTGTTAGGGAGTTCTCCATCTTTCTCAATTTTCTGGAACAGTTTGAGGAGAATAGGTACAAAGAACTCACACTGCTTAACAACAAAAAAACAAACAACCCGATCCAAAAATGGGCAGAGGATATGAACAGACATTTCTCAAAAGAAGACATGAATATGGCCAATAGACACATGAAAAGATGTTCATCATCGCTAATCATCAGGGAAATGCAAATCAAAACTACACTAAGATATCACCTTACCCCCGTTAGATTGGCAAAAACATCCAAAACCAAGAACGACAAATGTTGGAGAGGTTGTGGAGAAAGAGGAACCCTCATACACTGTTGGTGGGAATGCAAACTGGTACAGCCACTATGGAAAACAGTATGGAGATTTCTCAAAAAGTTAAAAATAGAAATACCCTATGACCCAGCCATCCCATTACTGGGTATCTATCCTAAGAACCTGATATCAGATATCTCAAGAGTCCGTTGCACCCCTATGTTCATCGCAGCATTATTTACAATAGCCAAGACGTGGAACCACCCTACATGCCCAGAAACTGATGATTGGATAAAGAAGATGTGGTATATATACACAATGGAATACTACTCAGCCATAAAAAAAGACGACATTGGCCCCTTCACAACAATGTGGATGGACCTCGAGGGCATTATGTTAAGCGAAATAAGTCAGTCAGAGAAAGACGAACTCTATATGACTCCACTCATAGGTGGAAATTAGTATATTGAGAAGGAGATCTGATCGGTGGTTACCAGGGAAAAGGGGGGGTGGGGGGAGGGCACGGAGTGGAAAGTGGTGTTCCCACAACATGACTAACAAAAATGTACAACTGAAATTTCACAAGCTTCTAATCCATCATAACATTAATAAACAAAAAAAAAAAAAGATGCTTTGGGGCCCATCTGCCCCTATGGAAAGAACGCAGCACTTTGTGCCTTGCAGCTCTAGAGCAATGTAGCACACCCAGAGCAGAAGTTCTACTTCAGCCAGATCAGGCCCGCAAAGAAACTGCGTTTCACAGGCCTTTGTAAGAGATGTTCCCAGTAGGCTGTTAGAGCACTGTGCAGAGCGAGTTGTTTCTTAGCTTCCCAAAGAGCTGGAAGCAAGATGCTTTGGGGCCCTTCTCACCCTTTGGCAAGAAGGCAGCACTTTGTGCCTTGCAGCTCTAAGGCAATGTAGCACACCCAGAGCAGAAGTTCTACTTCAGCCAGATCAGGCATGCAAAGAAACTGCGTTTCACAGGCCTTTGTAAGAGATGTTCCCGGTAGGCTGTTAGAGCACTGTGCAGAGCGAGTTGTTTCTTAGCTTCCCAAAGAGCTGGAAGGAAGATGCTTTGGGGCCCTTCTCACCCTTTGGCAAGAAGGCAGCACTTTGTGCCTTGCAGCTCTAAGGCAATGTAGCACACCCAGAGCAGAAGTTCTACCTCAGCCAGATCAGGCAGGCAAAGAAACTGCGTTTCACGGGCCTTTGTAAGAGATGTTCCCGGTAGGCTGTTAGAGCACTGTGCAGAGCGAGTTGTTTCTCAGCTTCCAAAAGAGTTGGAAGCAAGATGCTTTGGGGCTCATCTGCCCCTTTGAAA
Source organism: Equus asinus (assembly GCF_041296235.1). Lineage (NCBI taxonomy): Eukaryota > Metazoa > Chordata > Mammalia > Perissodactyla > Equidae > Equus > Equus asinus. Next base: position 73,545,757 of record NC_091790.1, on the reverse strand, counting down.
TGAAGGCAGCACTTTGTGCCTTGCAGCTCTAGGGCAATGTAGCACACCCAGAGCAGAAGTTGTACTTCAGCCAGATCAGGCCTGCAAAGAAACTGCGTTTCACAGGCCTTTGTAAGAGATGTTCCCGGTAGGCTGTTAGAGCACTGTGCAGAGCGAGTTGTTTCTTAGCTTCCCAGAGAGCTGGAAGCAAGATGCTTTGGGGCCCGTTAATTTTATACCCTGCTACTTTGCTGCAGTTGTTGATTATTTCTAATAGTTTTTCTGTGGATTCTTTGGGGTTTTCTATGTATAAGATCATGTCGTCTGCACACAACGCGAGGTTTACTTCTTCGTTACCTATTTGGATTCCTTTTATTTTTTTTTCCTGCCGAATTGCTCTGGCCAGCACCTCCAGTACTATGTTGAATAGGAGTGGTGAAAGTGGGCACCCTTGTCTTGTTCCTGTCCTCAGAGGGATGGCTTTCAGCTTTTGTCCATTGAGTATGCTGTTGGCTGTGGGTCTATCATATATGGCCTTTATTATGTTGAGGTACTTTCCTTCTATACCCATTTTACTGAGGGTTTTTATCATAAATGGGTGTTGGATCTTGTCAAATGCTTTCTCTGCGTCTATTGAGATGATCATGTGGTTTTTGTTTTTCATTTTGTTGATGTAGTGTATCACGTTGATTGACTTGCGGGTGTTGAACCATCCCTGTGTCCCTGGTATAAATCCCACTTGATCATGGTGTATAATCTTTTTGATGTAGTGCTGTAATCGGTTTGCCAAAATTTTGTTGAGGATTTTTGCATCTATGTTCATCAGTGATATCGGCCTGTAGTTCTCCTTCTTTGTGTTGTCCTTGTCAGGTTGGGGGATCAGAGTGATTTTGGCTTCATAGAATGTGTTAGGGAGTTCTCCATCTTTCTCAATTTTCTGGAACAGTTTGAGGAGAATAGGTACAAAGAACTCACACTGCTTAAAAACAAAAAAACAAACAACCCGATCAAAAAATGGGCAGAGGACATGAACAGACATTTCTCAAAAGAAGATATGAATATGGCCAATAGACACATGAAAAGATGTTCATCATCGCTAATCATCAGGGAAATGCAAATCAAAACTACACTAAGATATCACCTTACCCCCGTTAGATTGGCAAAAACATCCAAAACCAAGAACGACAAATGTTGGAGAGGTTGTGGAGAAAGAGGAACCCTCATACACTGTTGGTGGGAATGCAAACTGGTACAGCCACTATGGAAAACAGTATGGAGATTTCTCAAAAAGTTAAAAATAGAAATACCCTATGACCCAGCCATCCCATTACTGGGTATCTATCCTAAGAACCTGATATCAGATATCTCAAGAGTCCGTTGCACCCCTATGTTCATCGCAGCATTATTTACAATAGCCAAGACGTGGAACCAGCCTACATGCCCAGAAACTGATGATTGGATAAAGAAGATGTGGTATATATACACAATGGAATACTACTCAGCCATAAAAAAAGACGACATTGGCCCCTTCACAACAATGTGGATGGACCTCGAGGGCATTATGTTAAGCGAAATAAGTCAGTCAGAGAAAGACGAACTCTATATGACTCCACTCATAGGTGGAAATTAGTATATTGAGAAGGAGATCTGATCGGTGGTTACCAGGGAAAAGGGGGGGTGGGGGGAGGGCACGGAGTGGAAAGTGGTGTTCCCACAACATGACTAACAAAAATGTACAACTGAAATTTCACAAGCTTCTAATCCATCATAACATTAATAAACAAAAAAAAAAAAGATGCTTTGGGGCCCATCTGCCCCTATGGAAAGAACGCAGCACTTTGTGCCTTGCAGCTCTAGGGCAATGTAGCACACCCAGAGCAGAAGTTCTACTTCAGCCAGAGCAGGCCCGCAAAGAAACTGCGTTTCACAGGCCTTTGTAAGAGAAGTTCCCGGTAGGCTGTTAGAGCACTGTGCAGAGCGAGTTGTTTCTCAGCTTCCAAAAGAGTTGGAAGCAAGATGCTTTGTGGCTCATCTGCCCCTTTGAAATGATGGCAGCACTTTGTGCCTTGCAGCTCTAGGGCAATGTAGCACACCCAGAGCAGAAGTTCTACTTCAGCCAGATCAGGCCTGCAAAGAAACTGCGTTTCACAGTCCTTTGTAAGAGATGTTCCCGGTAGGCTGTTAGAGCACTGTGCTGAGCGAGTTGTTTCTTGGCTTCCCAGAGAGCTGGAAGCAAGAATGCTTTGGGGCCGGTTAATTTTATACCCTGCTGCTTTGCTGTAGTTGTTGATTATTTCTAATAGTTTTTCTGTGGATTCTTTGGGGTTTTCTATGTATAAGATCATGTCGTCTGCAAACAACGCGAGTTTTACTTCTTCGTTACCTATTTCGATTCCTTTTATTTTTTTTTCCTGCCGAATTGCTCTGGCCAGCACCTCCAGTACTATGTTGAATAGGAGTGGTGAAAGTGGGCACCCTTGTCTTGTTCCTGTCCTCAGAGGGATGGCTTTCAGCTTTTGTCCATTGAGTATGCTGTTGGCTGTGGGTCTATCATATATGGCCTTTATTATGTTGAGGTACTTTCCTTCTATACCCATTTTACTGAGGGTTTTTATCATAAAAGGGTGTTGGATCTTGTCGAATGCTTTCTCTGCGTCTATTGAGATGATCATGTGGTTTTTGTTTTTCATTTTGTTGATGTAGTGTATCACGTTGATTGACTTGCGGGTGTTGAACCATCCCTGTGTCCCTGGTATAAATCCCACTTGATCATGGTGTATAATCTTTTTGATGTATTGCTGTAATCGGTTTGCCAAAATTTTGTTGAGGATTTTTGCATCTATGTTCATCAGTGATATCGGCCTGTAGTTCTCCTTCTTTGTGTTGTCCTTGTCAGGTTGGGGGATCAGAGTGATGTTGGCTTCATAGAATGTGTTAGGGAGTTCTCCATCTTTCTCAATTTTCTGGAACAGTTTGAGGAGAATAGCTACAAAGAACTCACACTGCTTAACAACAAAAAAACAAACAACCCGATCCAAAAATGGGCAGAGGACATGAACAGACATTTCTCAAAAGAAGATATGAATATGGCCAATAGACACATGAAAAGATGTTCATCATCGCTAATCATCAGGGAAATGCAAATCAAAACTACACTAAGATATCACCTTACCCCCGTTAGATTGGCAAAAACATCCAAAACCAAGAACGACAAATGTTGGAGAGGTTGTGGAGAAAGAGGAACCCTCATACACTGTTGGTGAGAATGCAAACTGGTACAGCCACTATGGAAAACAGTATGGAGATTTCTCAAAAAGTTAAAAATAGAAATACCCTATGACCCAGCCATCCCATTACTGGGTATCTATCCTAAGAACCTGATATCAGATATCTCAAGAGTCCGTTGCACCCCTATGTTCATCGCAGCATTATTTACAATAGCCAAGACGTGGAACCAGCCTACATGCCCAGAAACTGATGATTGGATAAAGAAGATGTGGTATATATACACAATGGAATACTACTCAGCCAGAAAAAAAGACGACATTGGCCCCTTCACAACAATGTGGATGGACCTCGAGGGCATTATGTTAAGCGAAATAAGTCAGTCAGAGAAAGACGAACTCTATATGACTCCACTCATAGGTGGAAATTAGTATATTGAGAAGGAGATCTGATCGGTGGTTACCAGGGAAAAGGGGGGGTGGGGGGAGGGCACGGAGTGGGAAGTGGTGTTCCCACAACATGACTAACAAAAATGTACAACTGAAATTTCACAAGCTTGTAATCCATCATAACATTAATAAACAAAAAAAAAAAAAAGATGCTTTGGGGCCCATGTGCCCCTATGGAAAGAACGCAGCACTTTGTGCCTTGCAGCTCTAGGGCAATGTAGCACACCCAGAGCAGAAGTTCTACTTCAGCCAGATCAGGCCCGCAAAGAAACTGCGTTTCACAGGCCTTTGTAAGAGATGTTCCCGGTAGGCTGTTAGAGCACTGTGCAGAGCGAGTTGTTTCTTAGCTTCCCAACGAGCTGGAAGCAAGATGCTTTGGGGCCCTTCTCACCCTTTGGCAAGAAGGCAGCACTTTGTGCCTTGCAGCTCTAAGGCAATATAGCACACCCAGAGCAGAAGTTCTACTTCAGCCAGATTAGGCAGGCAAAGAAACTGCGTTTCACAGGCCTTTGTAAGAGATGTTCCCGGTAGGCTGTTAGAGCACTGTGCAGAGCGAGTTGTTTCTCAGGTTCCAAAAGAGTTGGAAGCAAGATGCTTTGGGGCCCATCTGCCCCTATGGAAAGAACGCAGCACTTTGTGCCTTGCAGCTCTAGGACAATGCAGCACACCCCGAGCAGAAGTTCTACTTCTGCCAGGTCATGCCTGCAAAGAAACTGCGTTTCACAGGCCTTTGTAAGAGATGTTCCCGGTAGGCTGTTAGAGCACTGTGCAGAGCGAGTTGTTTCTTAGCTTCCCAGAGAGCTGGAAGCAAGATGCTTTGGAGCCGGTTAATTTTATACCCTGCTACTTTGCTGTAGTTGTTGATTATTTCTAATAGTTTTTCTGTGGATTCTTTGGGGTTTTCTATGTATAAGATCATGTCGTCTGCAAACAACGCTAGTTTTACTTCTTCGTTACCTATTTGGATTCCTTTTATTTTTTTATTTCCTGCCGAATTGCTCTGGCCAGCACCTCCAGTACTATGTTGAATAGGAGTGGTGAAAGTGGGCACCCTTGTCTTGTTCCTGTCCTCAGAGGGATGGCTTTCAGCTTTTGTCCATTGAGTATGATGTTGGCTGTGGGTCTATCATATATGGCCTTTATTATGTTGAGGTTCTTTCCTTCTATACCCATTTTACTGAGGGTTTTTATCATAAATGGGTGTTGGATCTTGTCGAATGCTTTCTCTGCGTCTATTGAGATGATCATGTGGTTTTTGTTTTTCATTTTGTTGATGTAGTGTATCACGTTGATTGACTTGCGGGTGTTGAACCATCCCTGTGTCCCTGGTATAAATCCCACTTGATCATGGTGTATAATCTTTTTGATGTATTGCTGTAATCGGTTTGCCAAAATTTTGTTGAGGATTTTTGCATCTATGTTCATCAGTGATATCGGCCTGTAGTTCTCCTTCTTTGTGTTGTCCTTGTCAGGTTGGGGGATCAGAGTGATGTTGGCTTCATAGAATGTGTTAGGGAGTTCTCCATCTTTCTCAATTTTCTGGAACAGTTTGAGGAGAATAGGTACAAAGAACTCACACTGCTTAACAACAAAAAAACAAACAACCCGATCCAAAAATGGGCAGAGGACATGAACAGACATTTCTCAAAAGAAGATATGAATATGGCCAATAGACACATGAAAAGATGTTCATCATCGCTAATCATCAGGGAAATGCAAATCAAAACTACACTAAGATATCACCTTACCCCCGTTAGATTGGCAAAAACATCCAAAACCAAGAACGACAAATGTTGGAGAGGTTGTGGAGAAAGAGGAACCCTCATACACTGTTGGTGGGAATGCAAACTGGTACAGCCACTATGGAAAACAGTATGGAGATTTCTCAAAAAGTTAAAAATAGAAATACCCTATGACCCAGCCATCCCATTACTGGGTATCTATCCTAAGAACCTGATATCAGATATCTCAAGAGTCCGTTGCACCCCTATGTTCATCGCAGCATTATTTACAATAGCCAAGACGTGGAACCAGCCTACATGCCCAGAAACTGATGATTGGATAAAGAAGATGTGGTATATATACACAAAGGAATACTACTCAGCCAGAAAAAAAGACGACATTGGCCCCTTCACAACAATGTGGATGGACCTCGAGGGCATTATGTTAAGCGAAATAAGTCAGTCAGAGAAAGACGAACTCTATATGACTCCACTCATAGGTGGAAATTAGTATATTGAGCAGGAGATCTGATCGGTGGTTACCAGGGAAAAGGAGGGGTGGGGGGAGGGCACGGAGGGGGAAGTGGTGTTCCCACTACATGACTAACAAAAATGTACAACTGAAATTTCACAAGCTTGTAATCCATCATAACATTAATAAACAAACAAACAAACAAAAAGATGCTTTGGGGCCAATCGGCCCCTATGGAAAGAACGCAGCACTTTGTGCCTTGCAGCTCTAGGGCAATGTAGCACACCCAGAGCAGAAGTTCTACTTCAGCCAGATCAGGCCCGCAAAGAAACTGCGTTTCACAGGCCTTTGTAAGAGATGTTCCCTGTAGGCTGTTAGAGCACTGTGCAGAGCGAGTTGTTTCTCAGCTTCCAAAAGAGTTGGAAGCAAGATGCTTTGGGGCTCATCTGCCCCTTTGAAATGAAGGCAGCACTTTGTGCCTTGCAGCTATAGGGCAATGTAGCACACCCAGAGCAGAAGTTGTACTTCAGCCAGATCAGGCCTGCAAAGAAACTGCGTTTCACAGGCCTTTGTAAGAGATGTTCCCGGTAGGCTGTTAGAGCACTGTGCAGAGCGAGTTGTTTCTTAGCTTCCCAGAGAGCTGGAAGCAAGATGCTTTGGGGCCCGTTAATTTTATACCCTGCTACTTTGCTGCAGTTGTTGATTATTTCTAATAGTTTTTCTGTGGATTCTTTGGGGTTTTCTATGTATAAGATCATGTCGTCTGCACACAACGCGAGGTTTACTTCTTCGTTACCTATTTGGATTCCTTTTATTTTTTTTTCCTGCCGAATTGCTCTGGCCAGCACCTCCAGTACTATGTTGAATAGGAGTGGTGAAAGTGGGCACCCTTGTCTTGTTCCTGTCCTCAGAGGGATGGCTTTCAGCTTTTGTCCATTGAGTATGCTGTTGGCTGTGGGTCTATCATATATGGCCTTTATTATGTTGAGGTACTTTCCTTCTATACCCATTTTACTGAGGGTTTTTATCATAAATGGGTGTTGGATCTTGTCAAATGCTTTCTCTGCGTCTATTGAGATGATCATGTGGTTTTTGTTTTTCATTTTGTTGATGTAGTGTATCACGTTGATTGACTTGCGGGTGTTGAACCATCCCTGTGTCCCTGGTATAAATCCCACTTGATCATGGTGTATAATCTTTTTGATGTAGTGCTGTAATCGGTTTGCCAAAATTTTGTTGAGGATTTTTGCATCTATGTTCATCAGTGATATCGGCCTGTAGTTCTCCTTCTTTGTGTTGTCCTTGTCAGGTTGGGGGATCAGAGTGATTTTGGCTTCATAGAATGTGTTAGGGAGTTCTCCATCTTTCTCAATTTTCTGGAACAGTTTGAGGAGAATAGGTACAAAGAACTCACACTGCTTAAAAACAAAAAAACAAACAACCCGATCAAAAAATGGGCAGAGGACATGAACAGACATTTCTCAAAAGAAGATATGAATATGGCCAATAGACACATGAAAAGATGTTCATCATCGCTAATCATCAGGGAAATGCAAATCAAAACTACACTAAGATATCACCTTACCCCCGTTAGATTGGCAAAAACATCAAAACCAAGAACGACAAATGTTGGAGAGGTTGTGGAGAAAGAGGAACCCTCATACACTGTTGGTGGGAATGCAAACTGGTACAGCCACTATGGAAAACAGTATGGAGATTTCTCAAAAAGTTAAAAATAGAAATACCCTATGACCCAGCCATCCCATTACTGGGTATCTATCCTAAGAACCTGATATCAGATATCTCAAGAGTCCGTTGCACCCCTATGTTCATCGCAGCATTATTTACAATAGCCAAGACGTGGAACCAGCCTACATGCCCAGAAACTGATGATTGGATAAAGAAGATGTGGTATATATACACAATGGAATACTACTCAGCCATAAAAAAAGACGACATTGGCCCCTTCACAACAATGTGGATGGACCTCGAGGGCATTATGTTAAGCGAAATAAGTCAGTCAGAGAAAGACGAACTCTATATGACTCCACTCATAGGTGGAAATTAGTATATTGAGAAGGAGATCTGATCGGTGGTTACCAGGGAAAAGGGGGGGTGGGGGGAGGGCACGGAGTGGAAAGTGGTGTTCCCACAACATGACTAACAAAAATGTACAACTGAAATTTCACAAGCTTCTAATCCATCATAACATTAATAAACAAAAAAAAAAAAGATGCTTTGGGGCCCATCTGCCCCTATGGAAAGAACGCAGCACTTTGTGCCTTGCAGCTCTAGGGCAATGTAGCACACCCAGAGCAGAAGTTCTACTTCAGCCAGAGCAGGCCCGCAAAGAAACTGCGTTTCACAGGCCTTTGTAAGAGAAGTTCCCGGTAGGCTGTTAGAGCACTGTGCAGAGCGAGTTGTTTCTCAGCTTCCAAAATAGTTGGAAGCAAGATGCTTTGTGGCTCATCTGCCCCTTTGAAATGATGGCAGCACTTTGTGCCTTGCAGCTCTAGGGCAATGTAGCACACCCAGAGCAGAAGTTCTACTTCAGCCAGATCAGGCCTGCAAAGAAACTGCGTTTCACAGTCCTTTGTAAGAGATGTTCCCGGTAGGCTGTTAGAGCACTGTGCTGAGCGAGTTGTTTCTTAGCTTCCCAGAGAGCTGGAAGCAAGATGCTTTGGGGCCGGTTAATTTTATACCCTGCTGCTTTGCTGTAGTTGTTGATTATTTCTAATAGTTTTTCTGTGGATTCTTTGGGGTTTTCTATGTATAAGATCATGTCGTCTGCAAACAACGCGAGTTTTACTTCTTCGTTACCTATTTCGATTCCTTTTATTTTTTTTTCCTGCCGAATTGCTCTGGCCAGCACCTCCAGTACTATGTTGAATAGGAGTGGTGAAAGTGGGCACCCTTGTCTTGTTCCTGTCCTCAGAGGGATGGCTTTCAGCTTTTGTCCATTGAGTATGCTGTTGGCTGTGGGTCTATCATATATGGCCTTTATTATGTTGAGGTACTTTCCTTCTATACCCATTTTACTGAGGGTTTTTATCATAAATGGGTGTTGGATCTTGTCGAATGCTTTCTCTGCGTCTATTGAGATGATCATGTGGTTTTTGTTTTTCATTTTGTTGATGTAGTGTATCACGTTGATTGACTTGCGGGTGTTGAACCATCCCTGTGTCCCTGGTATAAATCCCACTTGATCATGGTGTATAATCTTTTTGATGTATTGCTGTAATCGGTTTGCCAAAATTTTGTTGAGGATTTTTGCATCTATGTTCATCAGTGATATCGGCCTGTAGTTCTCCTTCTTTGTGTTGTCCTTGTCAGGTTGGGGGATCAGAGTGATGTTGGCTTCATAGAATGTGTTAGGGAGTTCTCCATCTTTCTCAATTTTCTGGAACAGTTTGAGGAGAATAGCTACAAAGAACTCACACTGCTTAACAACAAAAAAACAAACAACCCGATCCAAAAATGGGCAGAGGACATGAACAGACATTTCTCAAAAGAAGATATGAATATGGCCAATAGACACATGAAAAGATGTTCATCATCGCTAATCATCAGGGAAATGCAAATCAAAACTACACTAAGATATCACCTTACCCCCGTTAGATTGGCAAAAACATCCAAAACCAAGAACGACAAATGTTGGAGAGGTTGTGGAGAAAGAGGAACCCTCATACACTGTTGGTGAGAATGCAAACTGGTACAGCCACTATGGAAAACAGTATGGAGATTTCTCAAAAAGTTAAAAATAGAAATACCCTATGACCCAGCCATCCCATTACTGGGTATCTATCCTAAGAACCTGATATCAGATATCTCAAGAGTCCGTTGCACCCCTATGTTCATCGCAGCATTATTTACAATAGCCAAGACGTGGAACCAGCCTACATGCCCAGAAACTGATGATTGGATAAAGAAGATGTGGTATATATACACAATGGAATACTACTCAGCCAGAAAAAAAGACGACATTGGCCCCTTCACAACAATGTGGATGGACCTCGAGGGCATTATGTTAAGCGAAATAAGTCAGTCAGAGAAAGACGAACTCTATATGACTCCACTCATAGGTGGAAATTAGTATATTGAGAAGGAGATCTGATCGGTGGTTACCAGGGAAAAGGGGGGGTGGGGGGAGGGCACGGAGTGGGAAGTGGTGTTCCCACAACATGACTAACAAAAATGTACAACTGAAATTTCACAAGCTTGTAATCCATCATAACATTAATAAACAAAAAAAAAAAAAAGATGCTTTGGGGCCCATGTGCCCCTATGGAAAGAACGCAGCACTTTGTGCCTTGCAGCTCTAGGGCAATGTAGCACACCCAGAGCAGAAGTTCTACTTCAGCCAGATCAGGCCCGCAAAGAAACTGCGTTTCACAGGCCTTTGTAAGAGATGTTCCCGGTAGGCTGTTAGAGCACTGTGCAGAGCGAGTTGTTTCTTAGCTTCCCAACGAGCTGGAAGCAAGATGCTTTGGGGCCCTTCTCACCCTTTGGCAAGAAGGCAGCACTTTGTGCCTTGCAGCTCTAAGGCAATATAGCACACCCAGAGCAGAAGTTCTACTTCAGCCAGATTAGGCAGGCAAAGAAACTGCGTTTCACAGGCCTTTGTAAGAGATGTTCCCGGTAGGCTGTTAGAGCACTGTGCAGAGCGAGTTGTTTCTCAGGTTCCAAAAGAGTTGGAAGCAAGATGCTTTGGGGCCCATCTGCCCCTATGGAAAGAACGCAGCACTTTGTGCCTTGCAGCTCTAGGACAATGCAGCACACCCCGAGCAGAAGTTCTACTTCTGCCAGGTCAGGCCTGCAAAGAAACTGCGTTTCACAGGCCTTTGTAAGAGATGTTCCCGGTAGGCTGTTAGAGCACTGTGCAGAGCGAGTTGTTTCTTAGCTTCCCAGAGAGCTGGAAGCAAGATGCTTTGGAGCCGGTTAATTTTATACCCTGCTACTTTGCTGTAGTTGTTGATTATTTCTAATAGTTTTTCTGTGGATTCTTTGGGGTTTTCTATGTATAAGATCATGTCGTCTGCAAACAACGCTAGTTTTACTTCTTCGTTACCTATTTGGATTCCTTTTATTTTTTTATTTCCTGCCGAATTGCTCTGGCCAGCACCTCCAGTACTATGTTGAATAGGAGTGGTGAAAGTGGGCACCCTTGTCTTGTTCCTGTCCTCAGAGGGATGGCTTTCAGCTTTTGTCCATTGAGTATGATGTTGGCTGTGGGTCTATCATATATGGCCTTTATTATGTTGAGGTTCTTTCCTTCTATACCCATTTTACTGAGGGTTTTTATCATAAATGGGTGTTGGATCTTGTCGAATGCTTTCTCTGCGTCTATTGAGATGATCATGTGGTTTTTGTTTTTCATTTTGTTGATGTAGTGTATCACGTTGATTGACTTGCGGGTGTTGAACCATCCCTGTGTCCCTGGTATAAATCCCACTTGATCATGGTGTATAATCTTTTTGATGTATTGCTGTAATCGGTTTGCCAAAATTTTGTTGAGGATTTTTGCATCTATGTTCATCAGTGATATCGGCCTGTAGTTCTCCTTCTTTGTGTTGTCCTTGTCAGGTTGGGGGATCAGAGTGATGTTGGCTTCATAGAATGTGTTAGGGAGTTCTCCATCTTTCTCAATTTTCTGGAACAGTTTGAGGAGAATAGGTACAAAGAACTCACACTGCTTAACAACAAAAAAACAAACAACCCGATCCAAAAATGGGCAGAGGACATGAACAGACATTTCTCAAAAGAAGATATGAATATGGCCAATAGACACATGAAAAGATGTTCATCATCGCTAATCATCAGGGAAATGCAAATCAAAACTACACTAAGATATCACCTTACCCCCGTTAGATTGGCAAAAACATCCAAAACCAAGAACGACAAATGTTGGAGAGGTTGTGGAGAAAGAGGAACCCTCATACACTGTTGGTGGGAATGCAAACTGGTACAGCCACTATGGAAAACAGTATGGAGATTTCTCAAAAAGTTAAAAATAGAAATACCCTATGACCCAGCCATCCCATTACTGGGTATCTATCCTAAGAACCTGATATCAGATATCTCAAGAGTCCGTTGCACCCCTATGTTCATCGCAGCATTATTTACAATAGCCAAGACGTGGAACCAGCCTACATGCCCAGAAACTGATGATTGGATAAAGAAGATGTGGTATATATACACAAAGGAATACTACTCAGCCAGAAAAAAAGACGACATTGGCCCCTTCACAACAATGTGGATGGACCTCGAGGGCATTATGTTAAGCGAAATAAGTCAGTCAGAGAAAGACGAACTCTATATGACTCCACTCATAGGTGGAAATTAGTATATTGAGCAGGAGATCTGATCGGTGGTTACCAGGGAAAAGGAGGGGTGGGGGGAGGGCACGGAGGGGGAAGTGGTGTTCCCACTACATGACTAACAAAAATGTACAACTGAAATTTCACAAGCTTGTAATCCATCATAACATTAATAAACAAACAAACAAACAAAAAGATGCTTTGGGGCCAATCGGCCCCTATGGAAAGAACGCAGCACTTTGTGCCTTGCAGCTCTAGGGCAATGTAGCACACCCAGAGCAGAAGTTCTACTTCAGCCAGATCAGGCCCGCAAAGAAACTGCGTTTCACAGGCCTTTGTAAGAGATGTTCCCTGTAGGCTGTTAGAGCACTGTGCAGAGCGAGTTGTTCCTTAGCTTCCCAACGAGCTGGAAGCAAGATGCTTTCGGGCCCTTCTCACCCTTTGGAAAGAAGGCAGCACTTTGTGCCTTGCAGCTCTAGGGCAATGTAGCACACCCAGAGCCGAAGTTCTACTTCAGCTAGATCAGACCTGCAAAGAAACTGCGTTTCACAGGCCTTTGTAAGAGATGTTCCCGGTAGGCTGTTAGAGCACTGTGCAGAGCGACTAGTTTCTTAGCTTCCCAGAGAGCTGGAAGAAAGATGCTTTGGGGCCCATCTGACCCTATGGAAAGAACGCAGCACTTTGTGCCTTGCAGCTCTAGGGCAATGCAGCACACCCCGTGCAGAAGTTCTACTTCAGCCAGATCAGGCCTGCAAAGAAACTGCGTTTCACAGGCCTTTGTAAGAGATGTTCCCGGTAGGCTGTTAGAGCACTGTGCAGAGCGAGTTGTTTCTTAGCTTCCCAGAGAGCTGGAAGCAAGATGCTTTGGGGCCCGTTAATTGTATACGCTGCTACTTTGCTGTAGTTGTTGATTATTTCTAATAGTTTTTCCGTGGATTCTTTGGGGTTTTCTAGGTATAAGATCATGTCGTCGGCAAACAACGCGAGTTTTACTTCTTCGTTACCTATTTGGATTCCTTTTATTTTTTTTTCCTGCCGAATTGCTCTGGCCAGCACCTCCAGTACTATGTTGAATAGGAGTGGTGAAAGTGGGCACCCTTGTCTTGTTCCTGTCCTCAGAGGGATGGCTTTCAGCTTTTGTCCATTGAGTATGATGTTGGCTGTGGGTCTATCATATATGGCCTTTATTATGTTGAGGTACTTTCCTTCTACATCCATTTTACTGAGGGTTTTTATCATAAATGGGTGTTGGATCTTGTCGAATGCTTTCTCTGCGTCTATTGAGATGATCATGTGGTTTTTGTTTTTCATTTTGTTGATGTAGTGTATCACGTTGATTGACTTGCGGGTGTTGAACCATCCCTGTGTCCCTGGTATAAATCCCACTTGATCATGGTGTATAATCTTTTTGATGTATTGCTGTAATCGGTTTGCCAAAATTTTGTTGAGGATTTTTGCATCTATGTTCATCAGTGATATCGGCCTGTAGTTCTCCTTCTTTGTGTTGTCCTTGTCAGGTTTGGGGATCAGAGTGATGTTGGCTTCATAGAATGTGTTAGGGAGTTCTCCATCTTTCTCAATTTTCTGGAACAGTTTGAGGAGAATAGCTACAAAGAACTCACACTGCTTAACAACAAAAAAACAAACAACCCGATCAAAAAATGGGCAGAGGACATGAACAGACATTTCTCCAAAGAAGATATGAATATGGCCAATAGACACATGAAAAGATGTTCATCATCGCTAATCATCAGGGAAATGCAAATCAAAACTACACTAAGATATCACCTTACCCCCGTTAGATTGGCAAAAACATCCAAAACCAAGAACGACGAATGTTGGAGAGGTTGTGGAGAAAGAGGAACCCTCATACACTGTTGGTGGGAATGCAAACTGGTACAGCCACTATGGAAAACAGTATGGAGATTTCTCAAAAAGTTAAAAATAGAAATACCCTATGACCCAGCCATCCCATTAGTGGGTATCTATCCTAAGAACCTGATATCAGATATCTCAAGAGTCCGTTGCACCCCTATGTTCATCGCAGCATTATTTACAATAGCCAAGACGTGGAACCAGCCTACATGCCCAGAAACTGATGATTGGATAAAGAAGATGTGGTATATATACACAAAGGAATACTACTCAGCCAGAAAAAAAGACGACATTGGCCCCTTCACAACAATGTGGATGGACCTCGAGGGCATTATGTTAAGCGAAATAAGTCAGTCAGAGAAAGACGAACTCTATATGACTCCACTCATAGGTGGAAATTAGTATATTGAGAAGGAGATCTGATCGGTGGTTACCAGGGAAAAAGGGGGGTGGGGGGAGGGCACGGAGTGGGAAGTGGTGTTCCCACAACATGACTAACAAAAATGTACAACTGAAATTTCACAAGGATGTAATCCATCATAACATTAATGAACAAAAAAAAAAAATAAAGATGCTTTGGGGCCCATCTGCCCCTATGAAAAGAACGCAGCACTTTGTGCCTTGCAGCTCTATGGCAATGTAGCACACCCAGAGCAGAAGTTCTACTTCAGCCAGATCAGGCCCGCAAAGAAACTGCGTTTCACAGGCCTTTGTAAGAGATGTTCCCGGTAGGCTGATAGAGCACTGTGCAGAGCGAGTTGTTTCTTAGCTTCCCAAAGACCTGGAAGCAAGATGCTTTGGGGCCCTTCTCACCCTTTGGAAAGAAGGCAGCACTTTGTGCCTTACAGCTCTAGGGCAATGTAGCACACCCAGAGCAGAAGTTCTTCTTCAGCCAGATCAGGCCTGCAAAGAAACTGCGTTTCACAGGCCTTTGTAAGAGATGTTCCCGGTAGGCTGTTAGAGCACTGTGCAGAGCGAGTTGTTTCTTAGCTTCCCAAACAGCCGGATGCAAGATGCTTTGGGGCCCTTCTCACCCTTTGGAAAGAAGTCAGCACTTTGTGCCTTGCAGCTATAGGGCAATGTAGCACACCCAGGGCAGAAGTTGTACTTCAGCCAGATCAGGCCTGCAAAGAAACTGCGTTTCACAGGCCTTTGTAAGAGATGTTCCCGGTAGGCTGTTAGAGCACTGTGCAGAGCGAGTTGTTTCCTAGCTTCCCAAAGAGCTGGAAGCAAGATGCTTTGGGGCCCTTCTCACCCTTGGGAAAGAAGGCAGCACTTTGTGCCTTGCAGCTCTAGGGCAATGCAGCACACCCAAAGCAGAAGTTCTACTTCAGCCAGATCAGACCTGCAAAGAAACTGGTTTCACAGGCCTTTGTAAGAGATGTTCCCGGTAGGCTGTTAGAGCACTGTGCAGAGCGAGTTGTTTCTTAGCTTCCCAAGGAGCTGGAAGCAAGATGCTTTAGGGGCCATCTGCTCTTAAGGAAAGAAGGCATCACTTTGTGCCTTGCATCTCTAGGGCAATGTAGCACACCCAGAGCAGTTGTTCTACTTCTGCCAGGTCAGGCATGCAAAGAAACTGCGTTTCACAGGCCTTTGTAAGAGATGTTCCCGGTAGGCTGTTAGAGCACTGTGCAGAGCGAGTTGTTTCTTAGCTTCCCAAAGAGCTGGAAGCAAGATGCTTTGGGGCCCTTCTCACCCTTTGGAAAGAAGGCAGCACTTTGTGCCTT
Organism: Equus asinus; assembly: GCF_041296235.1. Classification (NCBI taxonomy): domain Eukaryota; kingdom Metazoa; phylum Chordata; class Mammalia; order Perissodactyla; family Equidae; genus Equus; species Equus asinus. Next base: position 73,529,992 of record NC_091790.1, on the reverse strand, counting down.
ACAGCTCTAGGGCAATGTAGCACACCCAGAGCAGAAGTTCTTCTTCAGCCAGATCAGGCCTGCAAAGAAACTGCGTTTCACAGGCCTTTGTAAGAGATGTTTCCGGTAGGCTGTTAGAGCACTGTGCAGAGCGAGTTGTTTCTTAGCTTCCCAAACAGCCGGATGCAAGATGCTTTGGGGCCCTTCTCACCCTTTGGAAAGAAGTCAGCACTTTGTGCCTTGCAGCTATAGGGCAATGTAGCACACCCAGGGCAGAAGTTGTACTTCAGCCAGATCAGGCCTGCAAAGAAACTGCGTTTCACAGGCCTTTGTAAGAGATGTTCCCGGTAGGCTGTAAGAGCACTGTGCAGAGCGAGTTGTTTCCTAGCTTCCCAAAGAGCTGGAAGCAAGATGCTTTGGGGCCCTGCTCACCCTTGGGAAAGAAGGCAGCACTTTGTGCCTTGCAGCTCTAGGGCAATGTAGCACACCCAAAGCAGAAGTTCTACTTCAGCCAGATCAGACCTGCAAAGAAACTGCGTTTCACAGGCCTTTGTAAGAGATGTTCCCGGTGGGCTGTTAGAGCACTGTGCAGAGCGAGTTGTTTCTTAGCTTCCCAAGGAGCTGGAAGCAAGATGCTTTAGGGGCCATCTGCTCTTAAGGAAAGAATGCATCACTTTGTGCCTTGCATCTCTAGGGCAATGTAGCACACCCAGAGCAGTTGTTCTACTTCTGCCAGGTCAGGCATGCAAAGAAACTGCGTTTCACAGGCCTTTGTAAGAGATGTTCCCGGTAGGCTGTTAGAGCACTGTGCAGAGCTACTTGTTTCTTAGCTTCCCAAAGAGCTGGAAGCAAGATGCTTTGGGGCCCTCTCACCCTTTGGAAACAAGTCAGCACTTTGTGACTTGCCGCTCTAGGGCAATGTAGCACACCCAGAGCCGAAGTTCTACTTCAGCTAGATCAGACCTGCAAAGAAACTTCGTTTCACAGGCCTTTGTAAGAGATGTTCCCGGTAGGCTGTAAGAGCATTGTTCAGAGCGACTAGTTTCTTAGCTTCCCAGAGAGCTGGAAGCATGATGCTTTGGGGCCCATCTGCCCCTATGGAAAGATCGCAGCACTTTGTGCCTTTCAGCTCTAGGGCAATGCAGCACACCCCGAGCAGAAGGTCTACTTCAGCCAGATCAGGCCTGCAAAGAAACTGCGTTTCACAACCTTTGTAAGAGATGTTCCCGGTAGGCTGTTAGAGCACTGTGCAGAGCGAGTTGTTTCTTAGCTTCCCAGAGAGCTGGAAGCAAGATGCTTTGGGGCCCGTTAATTTTATACCCTGCTACTTTGCTGCAGTTGTTGATTATTTCTAATAGTTTTTCTGTGGATTCTTTGGGGTTTTCTATGTATAAGATCATGTCGTCTGCACACAACGCGAGGTTTACTTCTTCGTTACCTATTTGGATTCCTTTTATTTTTTTTTCCTGCCGAATTGCTCTGGCCAGCACCTCCAGTACTATGTTGAATAGGAGTGGTGAAAGTGGGCACCCTTGTCTTGTTCCTGTCCTCAGAGGGATGGCTTTCAGCTTTTGTCCATTGAGTATGCTGTTGGCTGTGGGTCTATCATATATGGCCTTTATTATGTTGAGGTACTTTCCTTCTATACCCATTTTACTGAGGGTTTTTATCATAAATGGGTGTTGGATCTTGTCAAATGCTTTCTCTGCGTCTATTGAGATGATCATGTGGTTTTTGTTTTTCATTTTGTTGATGTAGTGTATCACGTTGATTGACTTGCGGGTGTTGAACCATCCCTGTGTCCCTGGTATAAATCCCACTTGATCATGGTGTATAATCTTTTTGATGTATTGCTGTAATCGGTTTGCCAAAATTTTGTTGAGGATTTTTGCATCTATGTTCATCAGTGATATCGGCCTGTAGTTCTCCTTCTTTGTGTTGTCCTTGTCAGGTTGGGGGATCAGAGTGATGTTGGCTTCATAGAATGTGTTAGGGAGTTCTCCATCTTTCTCAATTTTCTGGAACAGTTTGAGGAGAATAGGTACAAAGAACTCACACTGCTTAACAACAAAAAAACAAACAACCCGATCAAAAAATGGGCAGAGGACATGAACAGACATTTCTCCAAAGAAGATATGAATATGGCCAATAGACACATGAAAAGATGTTCATCATCGCTAATCATCAGGGAAATGCAAATCAAAACTACACTAAGATATCACCTTACCCCCGTTAGATTGGCAAAAACATCCAAAACCAAGAACGACGAATGTTGGAGAGGTTGTGGAGAAAGAGGAACCCTCATACACTGTTGGTGGGAATGCAAACTGGTACAGCCACTATGGAAAACAGTATGGAGATTTCTCAAAAAGTTAAAAATAGAAATACCCTATGACCCAGCCATCCCATTAGTGGGTATCTATCCTAAGAACCTGATATCAGATATCTCAAGAGTCCGTTGCACCCCTATGTTCATCGCAGCATTATTTACAATAGCCAAGACGTGGAACCAGCCTACATGCCCAGAAACTGATGATTGGATAAAGAAGATGTGGTATATATACACAAAGGAATACTACTCAGCCAGAAAAAAAGACGACATTGGCCCCTTCACAACAATGTGGATGGACCTCGAGGGCATTATGTTAAGCGAAATAAGTCAGTCAGAGAAAGACGAACTCTATATGACTCCACTCATAGGTGGAAATTAGTATATTGAGAAGGAGATCTGATCGGTGGTTACCAGGGAAAAGGGGGGGTGGGGGGAGGGCACGGAGTGGGAAGTGGTGTTCCCACAACATGACTAACAAAAATGTACAACTGAAATTTCACAAGGATGTAATCCATCATAACATTAATGAACAAAAAAAAAAAATAAAGATGCTTTGGGGCCCATCTGCCCCTATGAAAAGAACGCAGCACTTTGTGCCTTGCAGCTCTATGGCAATGTAGCACACCCAGAGCAGAAGTTCTACTTCAGCCAGATCAGGCCCGCAAAGAAACTGCGTTTCACAGGCCTTTGTAAGAGATGTTCCCGGTAGGCTGATAGAGCACTGTGCAGAGCGAGTTGTTTCTTAGCTTCCCAAAGACCTGGAAGCAAGATGCTTTGGGGCCCTTCTCACCCTTTGGAAAGAAGGCAGCACTTTGTGCCTTACAGCTCTAGGGCAATGTAGCACACCCAGAGCAGAAGTTCTTCTTCAGCCAGATCAGGCCTGCAAAGAAACTGCGTTTCACAGGCCTTTGTAAGAGATGTTCCCGGTAGGCTGTTAGAGCACTGTGCAGAGCGAGTTGTTTCTTAGCTTCCCAAACAGCCGGATGCAAGATGCTTTGGGGCCCTTCTCACCCTTTGGAAAGAAGTCAGCACTTTGTGCCTTGCAGCTATAGGGCAATGTAGCACACCCAGGGCAGAAGTTGTACTTCAGCCAGATCAGGCCTGCAAAGAAACTGCGTTTCACAGGCCTTTGTAAGAGATGTTCCCGGTAGGCTGTTAGAGCACTGTGCAGAGCGAGTTGTTTCCTAGCTTCCCAAAGAGCTGGAAGCAAGATGCTTTGGGGCCCTTCTCACCCTTGGGAAAGAAGGCAGCACTTTGTGCCTTGCAGCTCTAGGGCAATGTAGCACACCCAAAGCAGAAGTTCTACTTCAGCCAGATCAGACCTGCAAAGAAACTGGTTTCACAGGCCTTTGTAAGAGATGTTCCCGGTAGGCTGTTAGAGCACTGTGCAGAGCGAGTTGTTTCTTAGCTTCCCAAGGAGCTGGAAGCAAGATGCTTTAGGGGCCATCTGCTCTTAAGGAAAGAAGGCATCACTTTGTGCCTTGCATCTCTAGGGCAATGTAGCACACCCAGAGCAGTTGTTCTACTCTGCCAGGTCAGGCATGCAAAGAAACTGCGTTTCACAGGCCTTTGTAAGAGATGTTCCCGGTAGGCTGTTAGAGCACTGTGCAGAGCGAGTTGTTTCTTAGCTTCCCAAAGAGCTGGAAGCAAGATGCTTTGGGGCCCTTCTCACCCTTTGGAAAGAAGGCAGCACTTTGTGCCTTACAGCTCTAGGGCAATGTAGCACACCCAGAGCAGAAGTTCTTCTTCAGCCAGATCAGGCCTGCAAAGAAACTGCGTTTCACAGGCCTTTGTAAGAGATGTTTCCGGTAGGCTGTTAGAGCACTGTGCAGAGCGAGTTGTTTCTTAGCTTCCCAAACAGCCGGATGCAAGATGCTTTGGGGCCCTTCTCACCCTTTGGAAAGAAGTCAGCACTTTGTGCCTTGCAGCTATAGGGCAATGTAGCACACCCAGGGCAGAAGTTGTACTTCAGCCAGATCAGGCCTGCAAAGAAACTGCGTTTCACAGGCCTTTGTAAGAGATGTTCCCGGTAGGCTGTAAGAGCACTGTGCAGAGCGAGTTGTTTCCTAGCTTCCCAAAGAGCTGGAAGCAAGATGCTTTGGGGCCCTGCTCACCCTTGGGAAAGAAGGCAGCACTTTGTGCCTTGCAGCTCTAGGGCAATGTAGCACACCCAAAGCAGAAGTTCTACTTCAGCCAGATCAGACCTGCAAAGAAACTGCGTTTCACAGGCCTTTGTAAGAGATGTTCCCGGTGGGCTGTTAGAGCACTGTGCAGAGCGAGTTGTTTCTTAGCTTCCCAAGGAGCTGGAAGCAAGATGCTTTAGGGGCCATCTGCTCTTAAGGAAAGAATGCATCACTTTGTGCCTTGCATCTCTAGGGCAATGTAGCACACCCAGAGCAGTTGTTCTACTTCTGCCAGGTCAGGCATGCAAAGAAACTGCGTTTCACAGGCCTTTGTAAGAGATGTTCCCGGTAGGCTGTTAGAGCACTGTGCAGAGCTACTTGTTTCTTAGCTTCCCAAAGAGCTGGAAGCAAGATGCTTTGGGGCCCTCTCACCCTTTGGAAAGAAGGCAGCACTTTGTGACTTGCCGCTCTAGGGCAATGTAGCACACCCAGAGCCGAAGTTCTACTTCAGCTAGATCAGACCTGCAAAGAAACTTCGTTTCACAGGCCTTTGTAAGAGATGTTCCCGGTAGGCTGTAAGAGCATTGTTCAGAGCGACTAGTTTCTTAGCTTCCCAGAGAGCTGGAAGCATGATGCTTTGGGGCCCATCTGCCCCTATGGAAAGATCGCAGCACTTTGTGCCTTTCAGCTCTAGGGCAATGCAGCACACCCCGAGCAGAAGTTCTACTTCAGCCAGATCAGGCCTGCAAAGAAACTGCGTTTCACAACCTTTGTAAGAGATGTTCCCGGTAGGCTGTTAGAGCACTGTGCAGAGCGAGTTGTTTCTTAGCTTCCCAGAGAGCTGGAAGCAAGATGCTTTGGGGCCCGTTAATTTTATACCCTGCTACTTTGCTGTAGTTGTTGATTATTTCTAATAGTTTTTCTGTGGATTCTTTGGGGTTTTCTATGTATAAGATCATGTCGTCTGCAAACAACGTGAGTTTTCCTTCTTCGTTACCTATTTGGATTCCTTTTATTTTTTTATTTCCTGCCGAATTGCTCTGGCCAGCACCTCCAGTACTATGTTGAATAGGAGTGGTGAAAGTGGGCACCCTTGTCTTGTTCCTGTCCTCAGAGGGATGGCTTTCAGCTTTTGTCCATTGAGTATGATGTTGGCTGTGGGTCTATCATATATGGCCTTTATTATGTTGAGGTTCTTTCCTTCTATACCCATTTTACTGAGGGTTTTTATCATAAATGGGTGTTGGATCTTGTCGAATGCTTTCTCTGCGTCTATTGAGATGATCATGTGGTTTTTGTTTTTCATTTTGTTGATGTAGTGTATCACGTTGATTGACTTGCGGGTGTTGAACCATCCCTGTGTCCCTGGTATAAATCCCACTTGATCATGGTGTATAATCTTTTTGATGTATTGCTGTAATCGGTTTGCCAAAATTTTGTTGAGGATTTTTGCATCTATGTTCATCAGTGATATCGGCCTGTAGTTCTCCTTCTTTGTGTTGTCCTTGTCAGGTTGGGGGATCAGAGTGATGTTGGCTTCATAGAATGTGTTAGGGAGTTCTCCATCTTTCTCAATTTTCTGGAACAGTTTGAGGAGAATAGGTACAAAGAACTCACACTGCTTAACAACAAAAAAACAAACAACCCGATCAAAAAATGGGCAGAGGACATGAACAGACATTTCTCCAAAGAAGATATGAATATGGCCAATAGACACATGAAAAGATGTTCATCATCGCTAATCATCAGGGAAATGCAAATCAAAACTACACTAAGATATCACCTTACCCCCGTTAGATTGGCAAAAACATCCAAAACCAAGAACGACAAATGTTGGAGAGGTTGTGGAGAAAGAGGAACCCTCATACACTGTTGGTGGGAATGCAAACTGGTACAGCCACTATGGAAAACAGTATGGAGATTTCTCAAAAAGTTAAAAATAGAAATACCCTATGACCCAGCCATCCCATTACTGGGTATCTATCCTAAGAACCTGATATCAGATATCTCAAGAGTCCGTTGCACCCCTATGTTCATCGCAGCATTATTTACAATAGCCAAGACGTGGAACCAGCCTACATGCCCAGAAACTGATGATTGGATAAAGAAGATGTGGTATATATACACAATGGAATACTACTCAGCCATAAAAAAAGACGACATTGGCCCATTCACAACAATGTCGATGGACCTCGAGGGCATTATGTTAAGCGAAATAAGTCAGTCAGAGAAAGACGAACTCTATATGACTCCACTCATAGGTGGAAATTAGTATATTGAGAAGGAGATCTGATCGGTGGTTACCAGCGAAAAGGGGGTGTGGGGGGGGGCACGGAGTGGGAAGTGGTGTTCCCACAACATGACTAACAAAAATGTACAACTGAAATTTCACAAGCTTGTAATCCATCATAACATTAATAAACAAAAAAAAAAAAAAAGATGCTTTGGGGCCCATCTGCCCCTATGGAAAGAACGCAGCACTTTGTGCCTTGCAGCTCTAGGGCAATGTAGCACACCCAGAGCAGAAGTTCTACTTCAGGTAGATCAGGCCCGCAAAGAAACTGCGTTTCACAGGCCTTTGTAAGAGATGTTCCCGGTAGGCTGTTAGAGCACTGTGCAGAGCGAGTTGTTTCTTAGCTTCCCAAAGAGCTGGAAGCAAGATGCTTTGGGGCCCTTCTCACCCTTTGGAAAGAAGGCAGCACTTTGTGCCTTACAGCTCTAGGGCAATGTAGCACACCCAGAGCAGAAGTTCTTCTTCAGCCAGATCAGGCCTGCAAAGAAACTGCGTTTCACAGGCCTTTGTAAGAGATGTTTCCGGTAGGCTGTTAGAGCACTGTGCAGAGCGAGTTGTTTCTTAGCTTCCCAAACAGCCGGATGCAAGATGCTTTGGGGCCCTTCTCACCCTTTGGAATGAAGTCAGCACTTTGTGCCTTGCAGCTATAGGGCAATGTAGCACACCCAGGGCAGAAGTTGTACTTCAGCCAGATCAGGCCTGCAAAGAAACTGCGTTTCACAGGCCTTTGTAAGAGATGTTCCCGGTAGGCTGTTAGAGCACTGTGCAGAGCGAGTTGTTTCCTAGCTTCCCAAAGAGCTGGAAGCAAGATTCTTTGGGGCCCTGCTCACCCTTGGGAAAGAAGGCGGCACTTTGTGCCTTGCAGCTCTAGGGCAATGTAGCACACCCAAAGCAGAAGTTCTACTTCAGCCAGATCAGACCTGCAAAGAAACTGCGTTTCACAGGCCTTTGTAAGAGATGTTCCCGGTGGGCTGTTAGAGCACTGTGCAGAGCGAGTTGTTTCTTAGCTTCCCAAGGAGCTGGAAGCAAGATGCTTTAGGGGCCATCTGCTCTTAAGGAAAGAAGGCATCACTTTGTGCCTTGCATCTCTAGGGCAATGTAGCACACCCAGAGCAGTTGTTCTACTTCTGCCAGGTCAGGCATGCAAAGAAACTGCGTTTCACAGGCCTTTGTAAGAGATGTTCCCGGTAGGCTGTAAGAGCACTGTTCAGAGCGACTAGTTTCTTAGCTTCCCAGAGAGCTGGAAGCATGATGCTTTGGGGCCCATCTGCCCCTATGGAAAGATCGCAGCACTTTGTGCCTTTCAGCTCTAGGGCAATGCAGCACACCCCGAGGAGAAGTTCTACTTCAGCCAGATCAGGCCTGCAAAGAAACTGCGTTTCACAACCTTTGTAAGAGATGTGCCCGGTAGGCTGTTAGAGCACTGTGCTGAGCGAGTTGTTTCTTAGCTTCCCAGAGAGCTGGAAGCAAGATGCTTTGGGGCCCGTTAATTTTATACCCTGCTACTTTGCTGTAGTTGATTATTTCTAATAGTTTTTCTGTGGATTCTTTGGGGTTATCTATGTATAAGATCATGTCGTCTGCAAACAACGTGAGTTTTACTTCTTCGTTACCTATTTGGATTCCTTTTATTTTTTTTTCCTGCCGAATTGCTCTGGCCAGCACCTCCAGTACTATGTTGAATAGGAGTGGTGAAAGTGGGCACCCTTGTCTTGTTCCTGTCCTCAGAGGGATGGCTTTCAGCTTTTGTCCATTGAGTATGCTGTTGGCTGTGGGTCTATCATATATGGCCTTTATTATGTTGAGGTAGTTTCCTTCTATACCCATTTTACTGAGGGTTTTTATCATAAATGGGTGTTGGATCTTGTCGAATGCTTCCTCTGCGTCTATTGAGATGATCCTGTGGTTTTTGTTTTTCATTTTGTTGATGTAGTGTATCACGTTGATTGACTTGCGGGTGTTGAACCATCCCTGTGTCCCTGGTATAAATCCCACTTGATCATGGTGTATAATCTTTTTGATGTATTGCTGTAATCGGTTTGCCAAAATTTTGTTGAGGATTTTTGCATCTATGTTCATCAGTGATATCGGCCTGTAGTTCTCCTTCTTTGTGTTGTCCTTGTCAGGTTGGGGGATCAGAGTGATGTTGGCTTCATAGAATGTGTTAGGGAGTTCTCCATCTTTCTCAATTTTCTGGAACAGTTTGAGGAGAATAGCTACAAAGAACTCACACTGCTTAACAACAAAAAAACAAACAACCCGATCAAAAAATGGGCAGAGGACATGAACAGACATTTCTCCAAAGAAGATATGAATATGGCCAATAGACACATGAAAAGATGTTCATCATCGCTAATCATCAGGGAAATGCAAATCAAAACTACACTAAGATATCACCTTACCCCCGTTAGATTGGCAAAAACATCCAAAACCAAGAACGACGAATGTTGGAGAGGTTGTGGAGAAAGAGGAACCCTCATACACTGTTGGTGGGAATGCAAACTGGTACAGCCACTATGGAAAACAGTATGGAGATTTCTCAAAAAGTTAAAAATAGAAATACCCTATGACCCAGCCATCCCATTAGTGGGTATCTATCCTAAGAACCTGATATCAGATATCTCAAGAGTCCGTTGCACCCCTATGTTCATCGCAGCATTATTTACAATAGCCAAGACGTGGAACCAGCCTACATGCCCAGAAACTGATGATTGGATAAAGAAGATGTGGTATATATACACAAAGGAATACTACTCAGCCAGAAAAAAAGACGACATTGGCCCCTTCACAACAATGTGGATGGACCTCGAGGGCATTATGTTAAGCGAAATAAGTCAGTCAGAGAAAGACGAACTCTATATGACTCCACTCATAGGTGGAAATTAGTATATTGAGAAGGAGATCTGATCGGTGGTTACCAGGGAAAAAGGGGGGTTGGGGGTGGGCACGGAGTGGGAAGTGGTGTTCCCACAACATGACTAACAAAAATGTACAACTGAAATTTCACAAGGATGTAATCCATCATAACATTAATGAACAAAAAAAAAAATAAAGATGCTTTGGGGCCCATCTGCCCCTATGAAAAGAACGCAGCACTTTGTGCCTTGCAGCTCTATGGCAATGTAGCACACCCAGAGCAGAAGTTCTACTTCAGCCAGATCAGGCCCGCAAAGAAACTGCGTTTCACAGGCCTTTGTAAGAGATGTTCCCGGTAGGCTGATAGAGCACTGTGCAGAGCGAGTTGTTTCTTAGCTTCCCAAAGACCTGGAAGCAAGATGCTTTGGGGCCCTTCTCACCCTTTGGAAAGAAGGCAGCACTTTGTGCCTTACAGCTCTAGGGCAATGTAGCACACCCAGAGCAGAAGTTCTTCTTCAGCCAGATCAGGCCTGCAAAGAAACTGCGTTTCACAGGCCTTTGTAAGAGATGTTCCCGGTAGGCTGTTAGAGCACTGTGCAGAGCGAGTTGTTTCTTAGCTTCCCAAACAGCCGGATGCAAGATGCTTTGGGGCCCTTCTCACCCTTTGGAAAGAAGTCAGCACTTTGTGCCTTGCAGCTATAGGGCAATGTAGCACACCCAGGGCAGAAGTTGTACTTCAGCCAGATCAGGCCTGCAAAGAAACTGCGTTTCACAGGCCTTTGTAAGAGATGTTCCCGGTAGGCTGTTAGAGCACTGTGCAGAGCGAGTTGTTTCCTAGCTTCCCAAAGAGCTGGAAGCAAGATGCTTTGGGGCCCTTCTCACCCTTGGGAAAGAAGGCAGCACTTTGTGCCTTGCAGCTCTAGGGCAATGTAGCACACCCAAAGCAGAAGTTCTACTTCAGCCAGATCAGACCTGCAAAGAAACTGGTTTCACAGGCCTTTGTAAGAGATGTTCCCGGTAGGCTGTTAGAGCACTGTGCAGAGCGAGTTGTTTCTTAGCTTCCCAAGGAGCTGGAAGCAAGATGCTTTAGGGGCCATCTGCTCTTAAGGAAAGAAGGCATCACTTTGTGCCTTGCATCTCTAGGGCAATGTAGCACACCCAGAGCAGTTGTTCTACTTCTGCCAGGTCAGGCATGCAAAGAAACTGCGTTTCACAGGCCTTTGTAAGAGATGTTCCCGGTAGGCTGTTAGAGCACTGTGCAGAGCGAGTTGTTTCTTAGCTTCCCAAAGAGCTGGAAGCAAGATGCTTTGGGGCCCTTCTCACCCTTTGGAAAGAAGGCAGCACTTTGTGCCTTACAGCTCTAGGGCAATGTAGCACACCCAGAGCAGAAGTTCTTCTTCAGCCAGATCAGGCCTGCAAAGAAACTGCGTTTCACAGGCCTTTGTAAGAGATGTTTCCGGTAGGCTGTTAGAGCACTGTGCAGAGCGAGTTGTTTCTTAGCTTCCCAAACAGCCGGATGCAAGATGCTTTGGGGCCCTTCTCACCCTTTGGAAAGAAGTCAGCACTTTGTGCCTTGCAGCTATAGGGCAATGTAGCACACCCAGGGCAGAAGTTGTACTTCAGCCAGATCAGGCCTGCAAAGAAACTGCGTTTCACAGGCCTTTGTAAGAGATGTTCCCGGTAGGCTGTAAGAGCACTGTGCAGAGCGAGTTGTTTCCTAGCTTCCCAAAGAGCTGGAAGCAAGATGCTTTGGGGCCCTGCTCACCCTTGGGAAAGAAGGCAGCACTTTGTGCCTTGCAGCTCTAGGGCAATGTAGCACACCCAAAGCAGAAGTTCTACTTCAGCCAGATCAGACCTGCAAAGAAACTGCGTTTCACAGGCCTTTGTAAGAGATGTTCCCGGTGGGCTGTTAGAGCACTGTGCAGAGCGAGTTGTTTCTTAGCTTCCCAAGGAGCTGGAAGCAAGATGCATTAGGGGCCATCTGCTCTTAAGGAAAGAATGCATCACTTTGTGCCTTGCATCTCTAGGGCAATGTAGCACACCCAGAGCAGATGTTCTACTTCTGCCAGGTCAGGCCTGCAAAGAAACTGCGTTTCACAGGCCTTTGTAAGAGATGTTCCCGGTAGGCTGTTAGAGCACTGTGCAGAGCGAGTTGTTTCTTAGCTTCCCAAACAGCCGGAAGCAAGATGCTTTGGGGCCCTTCTCACCCTTTGGAAAGAAGTCAGCACTTTGTGCCTTGCAGCTCTAGGGCAATGTAGCACACCCAGAGCAGAAGTTGTACTTCAGCCAGATCAGGCCTGCAAAGAAACTGCGTTTCACAGGCCTTTGTAAGAGATGTTCCCGGTAGGCTGTAAGAGCACTGTGCAGAGCGACTAGTTTCTTAGCTTCCCAGAGAGCTGGAAGCAAGATGCTTTGGGGCCCATCTGCCCCTATGGAAAGAACGCAGCACTTTGTGCCTTGCAGCTCTAGGGCAATGCAGCACACCCCGAGCAGAAGTTCTACTTCAGCCAGATCAGGCCTGCAAAGAAACTGCGTTTCACAGGCCTTTGTAAGAGATGTTCCCGGTAGGCTGTTGGAGCACTGTGCAGAGCGAGTTGTTTCTTAGCTTCCCAGAGAGCTCTAAGCAAGATGCTTTGGGGCCCGTTAACTTTATACCCTGCTACTTTGCTGTAGTTGTTGATTATTTCTAATAGTTTTTCTGTGGATTCTTTGGGGTTTTCTATGTATAAGATCATGTCGTCTGCAAACAACGCGAGTTTTACTTCTTCGTTACCTATTTGGACTCCTTTTATTTATTTTTCCTGCCGAATTGCTCTGGCCAGCACCTCCAGTACTATGTTGAATAGGAGTGGTGAAAGTGGGCACCCTTGTCTTGTTCCTGTCCTCAGAGGGATGGCTTTCAGCTTTTGTCCATTGAGTATGCTGTTGGCTGTGGGTCTATCATATATGGCCTTTATTATGTTGAGGTACTTTCCTTCTATACCCATTTTACTGAGGGTTTTTATCATAAATGGGTGTTGGATCTTGTCGAATGCTTTCTCTGCGTCTATTGAGATGATCATGTGGTTTTTGTTTTTCATTTTGTTGATGTAGTGTATCACGTTGATTGACTTGCGGGTGTTGAACCATCCCTGTGTCCCTGGTATAAATCCCACTTGATCATGGTGTATAATCTTTTTGATGTATTGCTGTAATCGGTTTGCCAAAATTTTGTTGAGGATTTTTGCATCTATGTTCATCAGTGATATCGGCCTGTAGTTCTCCTTCTTTGTGTTGTCCTTGTCAGGTTGGGGGATCAGAGTGATGTTGGCTTCATAGAATGTGTTAGGGAGTTCTCCATCTTTCTCAATTTTCTGGAACAGTTTGAGGAGAATAGGTACAAAGAACTCACACTGCTTAACAACAAAAAAACAAACAACCCGATCAAAAAATGGGCAGAGGACATGAACAGACATTTCTCCAAAGAAGATATGAATATGGCCAATAGACACATGAAAAGATGTTCATCATCGCTAATCATCAGGGAAATGCAAATCAAAACTACACTAAGATATCACCTTACCCCCGTTAGATTGGCAAAAACATCCAAAACCAAGAACGACGAATGTTGGAGAGGTTGTGGAGAAAGAGGAACCCTCATACACTGTTGGTGGGAATGCAAACTGGTACAGCCACTATGGAAAACAGTATGGAGATTTCTCAAAAAGTTAAAAATAGAAATACCCTATGACCCAGCCATCCCATTAGTGGGTATCTATCCTAAGAACCTGATATCAGATATCTCAAGAGTCCGTTGCACCCCTATGTTCATCGCAGCATTATTTACAATAGCCAAGACGTGGAACCAGCCTACATGCCCAGAAACTGATGATTGGATAAAGAAGATGTGGTATATATACACAAAGGAATACTACTCAGCCAGAAAAAAAGACGACATTGGCCCCTTCACAACAATGTGGATGGACCTCGAGGGCATTATGTTAAGCGAAATAAGTCAGTCAGAGAAAGACGAACTCTATATGACTCCACTCATAGGTGGAAATTAGTATATTGAGAAGGAGATCTGATCGGTGGTTACCAGGGAAAAGGGGGGGTGGGGGGAGGGCACGGAGTGGGAAGTGGTGTTCCCACAACATGACTAACAAAAATGTACAACTGAAATTTCACAAGGATGTAATCCATCATAACATTAATGAACAAAAAAAAAAAATAAAGATGCTTTGGGGCCCATCTGCCCCTATGAAAAGAACGCAGCACTTTGTGCCTTGCAGCTCTATGGCAATGTAGCACACCCAGAGCAGAAGTTCTACTTCAGCCAGATCAGGCCCGCAAAGAAACTGCGTTTCACAGGCCTTTGTAAGAGATGTTCCCGGTAGGCTGATAGAGCACTGTGCAGAGCGAGTTGTTTCTTAGCTTCCCAAAGACCTGGAAGCAAGATGCTTTGGGGCCCTTCTCACCCTTTGGAAAGAAGGCAGCACTTTGTGCCTTACAGCTCTAGGGCAATGTAGCACACCCAGAGCAGAAGTTCTTCTTCAGCCAGATCAGGCCTGCAAAGAAACTGCGTTTCACAGGCCTTTGTAAGAGATGTTCCCGGTAGGCTGTTAGAGCACTGTGCAGAGCGAGTTGTTTCTTAGCTTCCCAAACAGCCGGATGCAAGATGCTTTGGGGCCCTTCTCACCCTTTGGAAAGAAGTCAGCACTTTGTGCCTTGCAGCTATAGGGCAATGTAGCACACCCAGGGCAGAAGTTGTACTTCAGCCAGATCAGGCCTGCAAAGAAACTGCGTTTCACAGGCCTTTGTAAGAGATGTTCCCGGTAGGCTGTTAGAGCACTGTGCAGAGCGAGTTGTTTCCTAGCTTCCCAAAGAGCTGGAAGCAAGATGCTTTGGGGCCCTTCTCACCCTTGGGAAAGAAGGCAGCACTTTGTGCCTTGCAGCTCTAGGGCAATGTAGCACACCCAAAGCAGAAGTTCTACTTCAGCCAGATCAGACCTGCAAAGAAACTGGTTTCACAGGCCTTTGTAAGAGATGTTCCCGGTAGGCTGTTAGAGCACTGTGCAGAGCGAGTTGTTTCTTAGCTTCCCAAGGAGCTGGAAGCAAGACGCTTTAGGGGCCATCTGCTCTTAAGGAAAGAAGGCATCACTTTGTGCCTTGCATCTCTAGGGCAATGTAGCACACCCAGAGCAGTTGTTCTACTTCTGCCAGGTCAGGCATGCAAAGAAACTGCGTTTCACAGGCCTTTGTAAGAGATGTTCCCGGTAGGCTGTTAGAGCACTGTGCAGAGCGAGTTGTTTCTTAGCTTCCCAAAGAGCTGGAAGCAAGATGCTTTGGGGCCCTTCTCACCCTTTGGAAAGAAGGCAGCACTTTGTGCCTTACAGCTCTAGGGCAATGTAGCACACCCAGAGCAGAAGTTCTTCTTCAGCCAGATCAGGCCTGCAAAGAAACTGCGTTTCACAGGCCTTTGTAAGAGATGTATCCGGTAGGCTGTTAGAGCACTGTGCAGAGCGAGTTGTTTCTTAGCTTCCCAAACAGCCGGATGCAAGATGCTTTGGGGCCCTTCTCACCCTTTGGAAAGAAGTCAGCACTTTGTGCCTTGCAGCTATAGGGCAATGTAGCACACCCAGGGCAGAAGTTGTACTTCAGCCAGATCAGGCCTGCAAAGAAACTGCGTTTCACAGGCCTTTGTAAGAGATGTTCCCGGTAGGCTGTAAGAGCACTGTGCAGAGCGAGTTGTTTCCTAGCTTCCCAAAGAGCTGGAAGCAAGATGCTTTGGGGCCCTGCTCACCCTTGGGAAAGAAGGCAGCACTTTGTGCCTTGCAGCTCTAGGGCAATGTAGCACACCCAAAGCAGAAGTTCTACTTCAGCCAGATCAGACCTGCAAAGAAACTGCGTTTCACAGGCCTTTGTAAGAGATGTTCCCGGTGGGCTGTTAGAGCACTGTGCAGAGCGAGTTGTTTCTTAGCTTCCCAAGGAGCTGGAAGCAAGATGCTTTAGGGGCCATCTGCTCTTAAGGAAAGAATGCATCACTTTGTGCCTTGCATCTCTAGGGCAATGTAGCACACCCAGAGCAGTTGTTCTACTTCTGCCAGGTCAGGCATGCAAAGAAACTGCGTTTCACAGGCCTTTGTAAGAGATGTTCCCGGTAGGCTGTTAGAGCACTGTGCAGAGCTACTTGTTTCTTAGCTTCCCAAAGAGCTGGAAGCAAGATGCTTTGGGGCCCTCTCACCCTTTTCAAAGAAGGCAGCACTTTGTGACTTGCCGCTCTAGGGCAATGTAGCACACCCAGAGCCGAAGTTCTACTTCAGCTAGATCAGACCTGCAAAGAAACTTCGTTTCACAGGCCTTTGTAAGAGATGTTCCCGGTAGGCTGTAAGAGCATTGTTCAGAGCGACTAGTTTCTTAGCTTCCCAGAGAGCTGGAAGCATGATGCTTTGGGGCCCATCTGCCCCTATGGAAAGATCGCAGCACTTTGTGCCTTTCAGCTCTAGGGCAATGCAGCACACCCCGAGCAGAAGTTCTACTTCAGCCAGATCAGGCCTGCAAAGAAACTGCGTTTCACAACCTTTGTAAGAGATGTTCCCGGTAGGCTGTTAGAGCACTGTGCAGAGCGAGTTGTTTCTTAGCTTCCCAGAGAGCTGGAAGCAAGATGCTTTGGGGCCCGTTAATTTTATACCCTGCTACTTTGCTGTAGTTGTTGATTATTTCTAATAGTTTTTCTGTGGATTCTTTGGGGTTTTCTATGTATAAGATCATGTCGTCTGCAAACAACGTGAGTTTTCCTTCTTCGTTACCTATTTGGATTCCTTTTATTTTTTTATTTCCTGCCGAATTGCTCTGGCCAGCACCTCCAGTACTATGTTGAATAGGAGTGGTGAAAGTGGGCACCCTTGTCTTGTTCCTGTCCTCAGAGGGATGGCTTTCAGCTTTTGTCCATTGAGTATGATGTTGGCTGTGGGTCTATCATATATGGCCTTTATTATGTTGAGGTTCTTTCCTTCTATACCCATTTTACTGAGGGTTTTTATCATAAATGGGTGTTGGATCTTGTCGAATGCTTTCTCTGCGTCTATTGAGATGATCATGTGGTTTTTGTTTTTCATTTTGTTGATGTAGTGTATCACGTTGATTGACTTGCGGGTGTTGAACCATCCCTGTGTCCCTGGTATAAATCCCACTTGATCATGGTGTATAATCTTTTTGATGTATTGCTGTAATCGGTTTGCCAAAATTTTGTTGAGGATTTTTGCATCTATGTTCATCAGTGATATCGGCCTGTAGTTCTCCTTCTTTGTGTTGTCCTTGTCAGGTTGGGGGATCAGAGTGATGTTGGCTTCATAGAATGTGTTAGGGAGTTCTCCATCTTTCTCAATTTTCTGGAACAGTTTGAGGAGAATAGGTACAAAGAACTCACACTGCTTAACAACAAAAAAACAAACAACCCGATCAAAAAATGGGCAGAGGACATGAACAGACATTTCTCCAAAGAAGATATGAATATGGCCAATAGACACATGAAAAGATGTTCATCATCGCTAATCATCAGGGAAATGCAAATCAAAACTACACTAAGATATCACCTTACCCCCGTTAGATTGGCAAAAACATCCAAAACCAAGAACGACAAATGTTGGAGAGGTTGTGGAGAAAGAGGAACCCTCATACACTGTTGGTGGGAATGCAAACTGGTACAGCCACTATGGAAAACAGTATGGAGATTTCTCAAAAAGTTAAAAATAGAAATACCCTATGACCCAGCCATCCCATTACTGGGTATCTATCCTAAGAACCTGATATCAGATATCTCAAGAGTCCGTTGCACCCCTATGTTCATCGCAGCATTATTTACAATAGCCAAGACGTGGAACCAGCCTACATGCCCAGAAACTGATGATTGGATAAAGAAGATGTGGTATATATACACAATGGAATACTACTCAGCCATAAAAAAAGACGACATTGGCCCATTCACAACAATGTCGATGGACCTCGAGGGCATTATGTTAAGCGAAATAAGTCAGTCAGAGAAAGACGAACTCTATATGACTCCACTCATAGGTGGAAATTAGTATATTGAGAAGGAGATCTGATCGGTGGTTACCAGGGAAAAGGGGGGGTGGGGGGGGGCACGGAGTGGGAAGTGGTGTTCCCACAACATGACTAACAAAAATGTACAACTGAAATTTCACAAGCTTGTAATCCATCATAACATTAATAAACAAAAAAAAAAAAAAAAGATGCTTTGGGGCCCATCTGCCCCTATGGAAAGAACGCAGCACTTTGTGCCTTGCAGCTCTAGGGCAATGTAGCACACCCAGAGCAGAAGTTCTACTTCAGGTAGATCAGGCCCGCAAAGAAACTGCGTTTCACAGGCCTTTGTAAGAGATGTTCCCGGTAGGCTGTTAGAGCACTGTGCAGAGCGAGTTGTTTCTTAGCTTCCCAAAGAGCTGGAAGCAAGATGCTTTGGGGCCCTTCTCACCCTTTGGAAAGAAGGCAGCACTTTGTGCCTTACAGCTCTAGGGCAATGTAGCACACCCAGAGCAGAAGTTCTTCTTCAGCCAGATCAGGCCTGCAAAGAAACTGCGTTTCACAGGCCTTTGTAAGAGATGTTCCCGGTAGGCTGTTAGAGCACTGTGCAGAGCGAGTTGTTTCTTAGCTTCCCAAACAGCCGGATGCAAGATGCTTTGGGGCCCTTCTCACCCTTTGGAATGAAGTCAGCACTTTGTGCCTTGCAGCTATAGGGCAATGTAGCACACCCAGGGCAGAAGTTGTACTTCAGCCAGATCAGGCCTGCAAAGAAACTGCGTTTCACAGGCCTTTGTAAGAGATGTCCCCGGTAGGCTGTTAGAGCACTGTGCAGAGCGAGTTGTTTCCTAGCTTCCCAAAGAGCTGGAAGCAAGATTCTTTGGGGCCCTGCTCACCCTTGGGAAAGAAGGCGGCACTTTGTGCCTTGCAGCTCTAGGGCAATGTAGCACACCCAAAGCAGAAGTTCTACTTCAGCCAGATCAGACCTGCAAAGAAACTGCGTTTCACAGGCCTTTGTAAGAGATGTTCCCGGTGGGCTGTTAGAGCACTGTGCAGAGCGAGTTGTTTCTTAGCTTCCCAAGGAGCTGGAAGCAAGATGCTTTAGGGGCCATCTGCTCTTAAGGAAAGAAGGCATCACTTTGTGCCTTGCATCTCTAGGGCAATGTAGCACACCCAGAGCAGTTGTTCTACTTCTGCCAGGTCAGGCATGCAAAGAAACTGCGTTTCACAGGCCTTTGTAAGAGATGTTCCCGGTAGGCTGTAAGAGCACTGTTCAGAGCGACTAGTTTCTTAGCTTCCCAGAGAGCTGGAAGCATGATGCTTTGGGGCCCATCTGCCCCTATGGAAAGATCGCAGCACTTTGTGCCTTTCAGCTCTAGGGCAATGCAGCACACCCCGAGGAGAAGTTCTACTTCAGCCAGATCAGGCCTGCAAAGAAACTGCGTTTCACAACCTTTGTAAGAGATGTTCCCGGTAGGCTGTTAGAGCACTGTGCTGAGCGAGTTGTTTCTTAGCTTCCCAGAGAGCTGGAAGCAAGATGCTTTGGGGCCCGTTAATTTTATACCCTGCTACTTTGCTGTAGTTGTTGATTATTTCTAATAGTTTTTCTGTGGATTCTTTGGGGTTATCTATGTATAAGATCATGTCGTCTGCAAACAACGTGAGTTTTACTTCTTCGTTACCTATTTGGATTCCTTTTATTTTTTTTTCCTGCCGAATTGCTCTGGCCAGCACCTCCAGTACTATGTTGAATAGGAGTGGTGAAAGTGGGCACCCTTGTCTTGTTCCTGTCCTCAGAGGGATGGCTTTCAGCTTTTGTCTATTGAGTATGCTGTTGGCTGTGGGTCTATCATATATGGCCTTTATTATGTTGAGGTACTTTCCTTCTATACCCATTTTACTGAGGGTTTTTATCATAAATGGGTGTTGGATCTTGTCGAATGCTTTCTCTGCGTCTATTGAGATGATCATGTGGTTTTTGTTTTTCATTTTGTTGATGTAGTGTATCACGTTGATTGACTTGCGGGTGTTGAAACATCCCTGTGTCCCTGGTATAAATCCCACTTGATCATGGTGTATAATCTTTTTGATGTATTGCTGTAATCGGTTTGCCAAAATTTTGTTGAGGATTTTTGCATCTATGTTCATCAGTGATATCGGCCTGTAGTTCTCCTTCTTTGTGTTGTCCTTGTCAGGTTGGGGGATCAGAGTGATGTTGGCTTCATAGAATGTGTTAGGGAGTTCTCCATCTTTCTCAATTTTCTGGAACAGTTTGAGGAGAATAGGTACAAAGAACTCACACTGCTTAACAACAAAAAAACAAACAACCCGATCAAAAAATGGGCAGAGGACATGAACAGACATTTCTCAAAAGAAGATATGAATATGGCCAATAGACACATGAAAAGATGTTCATCATCGCTAATCATCAGGGAAATGCAAATCAAAACTACACTAAGATATCACCTTACCCTCGTTAGATTGGCAAAAACATCCAAAACCAAGAACGACAAATGTTGGAGAGGTTGTGGAGAAAGAGGAACCCTCATACACTGTTGGTGGGAATGCAAACTGGTACAGCCACTATGGAAAACAGTATGGAGATTTCTCAAAAAGTTAAAAATAGAAATACCCTATGACCCAGCCATCCCATTACTGGGTATCTATCCTAAGAACCTGATATCAGATATCTCAAGAGTCCGTTGCACCCCTATGTTCATCGCAGCATTATTTACAATAGCCAAGACGTGGAACCAGCCTACATGCCCAGAAACTGATGATTGGATAAAGAAGATGTGGTATATATACACAATGGAATACTACTCAGCCATAAAAAAAGACGACATTGGCCCATTCACAACAATGTCGATGGACCTCGAGGGCATTATGTTAAGCGAAATAAGTCAGTCAGAGAAAGACGAACTCTATATGACTCCACTCATAGGTGGAAATTAGTATATTGAGAAGGAGATCTGATCGGTGGTTACCAGGGAAAAGGGGGGGTGGGGGGAGGGCACGGAGTGGGAAGTGGTGTTCCCACAACATGACTAACAAAAATGTACAACTGAAATTTCACAAGCTTGTAATCCATCATAACATTAATAAACAAAAAAAAAAAAAAAGATGCTTTGGGGCCCATCTGCCCCTATGGAAAGAACGCAGCACTTTGTGCCTTGCAGCTCTAGGGCAATGTAGCACACCCAGAGCAGAAGTTCTACTTCAGCCAGATCAGGCCCGCAAAGAAACTGCGTTTCACAGGCCTTTGTAAGAGATGTTCCCGGTAGGCTGATAGAGCACTGTGCAGAGCGAGTTGTTTCTTAGCTTCCCAAAGAGCTGGAAGCAAGATGCTTTGGGGCCCTTCTCACCCTTTGGAAAGAAGGCAGCACTTTGTGCCTTACAGCTCTAGGGCAATGTAGCACACCCAGAGCAGAAGTTCTTCTTCAGCCAGATCAGGCCTGCAAAGAAACTGCGTTTCACAGGCCTTTGTAAGAGATGTTCCCGGTAGGCTGTTAGAGCACTGTGCAGAGCGAGTTGTTTCTTAGCTTCCCAAACAGCCGGAAGCAAGATGCTTTGGGGCCCTTCTCACCCTTTGCAAAGAAGTCAGCACTTTGTGCCTTGCAGCTATAGGGCAATGTAGCACACCCAGGGCTGAAGTTGTACTTCAGCCAGATCAGGCCTGCAAAGAAACTGCGTTTCACAGGCCTTTGTAAGAGATGTTCCCGGTAAGCTGTTAGAGCACTGTGCAGAGCGAGTTGTTTCCTAGCTTCCCAAAGAGCTGGAAGCAAGATGCTTTGGGGCCCTTCTCACCCTTGGGAAAGAAGGCAGCACTTTGTGCCTTGCAGCTCTAGGGCAATGTAGCACACCCAAAGCAGAAGTTCTACTTCAGCCAGATCAGACCTGCAAAGAAACTGCGTTTCACAGGCCTTTGTAAGAGATGTTCCCTGTAGGCTGTTAGAGCACTGTGCAGAGCGAGTTGTTTCTTAGCTTCCCAAGGAGCTGGAAGCAAGATGCTTTAGGGGCCATCTGCTCTTAAGGAAAGAAGGCAGCACTTTGTGCCTTGCATCTCTAGGGCAATGTAGCACACCCAGAGCAGTTGTTCTACTTCTGCCAGGTCAGGCATGCAAAGAAACTGCGTTTCACAGGCCTTTGTAAGAGATGTTCCCGGTAGGCTGTTAGAGCACTGTGCAGAGCGACTTGTTTCTTAGCTTCCCAAAGAGCTGGAAGCAAGATGCTTTGGGGCCCTCTCACCCTTTGGAATGAAGGCAGCACTTTGTG
This sequence comes from Equus asinus, assembly GCF_041296235.1. Lineage (NCBI taxonomy): Eukaryota > Metazoa > Chordata > Mammalia > Perissodactyla > Equidae > Equus > Equus asinus. Next base: position 73,508,115 of record NC_091790.1, on the reverse strand, counting down.
ACTTGCAGCTCTAGGGCAATGTAGCACACCCAGAGCCGAAGTTCTACTTCAGCTAGATCAGACCTGCAAAGAAACTTCGTTTCACAGGCCTTTGTAAGAGATGTTCCCGGTAGGCTGTAAGAGCACTGTTCAGAGCGACTAGTTTCTTAGCTTCCCAGAGAGCTGGAAGCATGATGCTTTGGGGCCCATCTGCCCCTATGGAAAGATCGCAGCACTTTGTGCCTTTCAGCTCTAGGGCAATGCAGCACACCCCGAGCAGAAGTTCTACTTCAGCCAGATCAGGCCTGCAAAGAAACTGCGTTTCACAACCTTTGTAAGAGATGTTCCCGGTAGGCTGTTAGAGCACTGTGCAGAGCGAGTTGTTTCTTAGCTTCCCAGAGAGCTGGAAGCAAGATGCTTTGGGGCCCGTTAATTTTATACCCTGCTACTTTGCTGTAGTTGTTGATTATTTCTAATAGTTTTTCTGTGGATTCTTTGGGGTTATCTATGTATAAGATCATGTCGTCTGCAAACAACGTGAGTTTTACTTCTTCGTTACCTATTTGGATTCCTTTTATTTTTTTTTCCTGTCGAATTGCTCTGGCCAGCACCTCCAGTACTATGTTGTATAGGAGTGGTGAAAGTGGGCACCCTTGTCTTGTTCCTGTCCTCAGAGGGATGGCTTTCAGCTTTTGTCCATTGAGTATGCTGTTGGCTGTGGGTCTATCATATATGGCCTTTATTATGTTGAGGTACTTTCCTTCTATACCCATTTTACTGAGGGTTTTTATCATAAATGGGTGTTGGATCTTGTCGAATGCTTTCTCTGCGTCTATTGAGATGATCATGTGGTTTTTGTTTTTCATTTTGTTGATGTAGTGTATCACGTTGATTGACTTGCGGGTGTTGAACCATCCCTGTGTCCCTGGTATAAATCCCACTTGATCATGGTGTATAATCTTTTTGATGTATTGCTGTAATCGGTTTGCCAAAATTTTGTTGAGGATTTTTGCATCTATGTTCATCAGTGATATCGGCCTGTAGTTCTCCTTCTTTGTGTTGTCCTTGTCAGGTTGGGGGATCAGAGTGATGTTGGCTTCATAGAATGTGTTAGGGAGTTCTCCATCTTTCTCAATTTTCTGGAACAGTTTGAGGAGAATAGGTACAAAGAACTCACACTGCTTAACAACAAAAAAACAAACAACCCGATCAAAAAATGGGCAGAGGACATGAACAGACATTTCTCCAAAGAAGATATGAATATGGCCAATAGACACATGAAAAGATGTTCATCATCGCTAATCATCAGGGAAATGCAAATCAAAACTACACTAAGATATCACCTTACCCTCGTTAGATTGGCAAAAACATCCAAAACCAAGAACGACAAATGTTGGAGAGGTTGTGGAGAAAGAGGAACCCTCATACACTGTTGGTGGGAATGCAAAGTGGTACAGCCACTATGGAAAACAGTATGGAGATTTCTCAAAAAGTTAAAAATAGAAATACCCTATGACCCAGCCATCCCATTACTGGGTATCTATCCTAAGAACCTGATATCAGATATCTCAAGAGTCCGTTGCACCCCTATGTTCATCGCAGCATTATTTACAATAGCCAAGACGTGGAACCAGCCTACATGCCCAGAAACTGATGATTGGATAAAGAAGATGTGGTATATATACACAATGGAATACTACTCAGCCATAAAAAAAGACGACATTGGCCCATTCACAACAATGTCGATGGACCTCGAGGGCATTATGTTAAGCGAAATAAGTCAGTCAGAGAAAGACGAACTCTATATGACTCCACTCATAGGTGGAAATTAGTATATTGAGAAGGAGATCTGATCGGTGGTTACCAGGGAAAAGGGGGGGTGGGGGGAGGGCACGGAGTGGGAAGTGGTGTTCCCACAACATGACTAACAAAAATGTACAACTGAAATTTCACAAGCTTGTAATCCATCATAACATTAATAAACAAAAAAAAAAAAAGATGCTTTGGGGCCCATCTGCCCCTATGGAAAGAACGCAGCACTTTGTGCCTTGCAGCTCTAGGGCAATGTAGCACACCCAGAGCAGAAGTTCTACTTCAGCCAGATCAGGCCCGCAAAGAAACTGCGTTTCACAGGCCTTTGTAAGAGATGTTCCCGGTAGGCTGATAGAGCACTGTGCAGAGCGAGTTGTTTCTTAGCTTCCCAAAGAGCTGGAAGCAAGATGCTTTGGGGCCCTTCTCACCCTTTGGAAAGAAGGCAGCACTTTGTGCCTTACAGCTCTAGGGCAATGTAGCACACCCAGAGCAGAAGTTCTTCTTCAGCCAGATCAGGCCTGCAAAGAAACTGCGTTTCACAGGCCTTTGTAAGAGATGTTCCCGGTAGGCTGTTAGAGCACTGTGCAGAGCGAGTTGTTTCTTAGCTTCCCAAACAGCCGGAAGCAAGATGCTTTGGGGCCCTTCTCACCCTTTGCAAAGAAGTCAGCACTTTGTGCCTTGCAGCTATAGGGCAATGTAGCACACCCAGGGCTGAAGTTGTACTTCAGCCAGATCAGGCCTGCAAAGAAACTGCGTTTCACAGGCCTTTGTAAGAGATGTTCCCGGTAAGCTGTTAGAGCACTGTGCAGAGCGAGTTGTTTCCTAGCTTCCCAAAGAGCTGGAAGCAAGATGCTTTGGGGCCCTTCTCACCCTTGGGAAAGAAGGCAGCACTTTGTGCCTTGCAGCTCTAGGGCAATGTAGCACACCCAAAGCAGAAGTTCTACTTCAGCCAGATCAGACCTGCAAAGAAACTGCGTTTCACAGGCCTTTGTAAGAGATGTTCCCTGTAGGCTGTTAGAGCACTGTGCAGAGCGAGTTGTTTCTTAGCTTCCCAAGGAGCTGGAAGCAAGATGCTTTAGGGGCCATCTGCTCTTAAGGAAAGAAGGCAGCACTTTGTGCCTTGCATCTCTAGGGCAATGTAGCACACCCAGAGCAGTTGTTCTACTTCTGCCAGGTCAGGCATGCAAAGAAACTGCGTTTCACAGGCCTTTGTAAGAGATGTTCCCGGTAGGCTGTTAGAGCACTGTGCAGAGCGACTTGTTTCTTAGCTTCCCAAAGAGCTGGAAGCAAGATGCTTTGGGGCCCTCTCACCCTTTGGAATGAAGGCAGCACTTTGTGACTTGCAGCTCTAGGGCAATGTAGCACACCCAGAGCCGAAGTTCTACTTCAGCTAGATCAGACCTGCAAAGAAACTTCGTTTCACAGGCCTTTGTAAGAGATGTTCCCGGTAGGCTGTAAGAGCACTGTTCAGAGCGACTAGTTTCTTAGCTTCCCAGAGAGCTGGAAGCATGATGCTTTGGGGCCCATCTGCCCCTATGGAAAGATCGCAGCACTTTGTGCCTTTCAGCTCTAGGGCAATGCAGCACACCCCGAGCAGAAGTTCTACTTCAGCCAGATCAGGCCTGCAAAGAAACTGCGTTTCACAACCTTTGTAAGAGATGTTCCCGGTAGGCTGTTAGAGCACTGTGCAGAGCGAGTTGTTTCTTAGCTTCCCAGAGAGCTGGAAGCAAGATGCTTTGGGGCCCGTTAATTTTATACCCTGCTACTTTGCTGTAGTTGTTGATTATTTCTAATAGTTTTTCTGTGGATTCTTTGGGGTTATCTATGTATAAGATCATGTCGTCTGCAAACAACGTGAGTTTTACTTCTTCGTTACCTATTTGGATTCCTTTTATTTTATTTTCCTGCCGAATTGCTCTGGCCAGCACCTCCAGTACTATGTTGAATAGGAGTGGTGAAAGTGGGCACCCTTGTCTTGTTCCTGTCCTCAGAGGGATGGCTTTCAGCTTTTGTCCATTGAGTATGCTGTTGGCTGTGGGTCTATCATATATGGCCTTTATTATGTTGAGGTACTTTACTTCTATACCCATTTTACTCAGGGTTTTTATCATAAATGGGTGTTGGATCTTGTCGAATGCTTTCTCTGCGTCTATTGAGATGATCATGTGGTTTTTGTTTTTCATTTTGTTGATGTAGTGTATCACGTTGATTGACTTGCGGGTGTTGAACCATCCCTGTGTCCCTGGTATAAATCCCACTTGATCATGGTGTATAATCTTTTTGATGTATTGCTGTAATCGGTTTGCCAAAATTTTGTTGAGGATTTTTGCATCTATGTTCATCAGTGATATCGGCCTGTAGTTCTCCTTCTTTGTGTTGTCCTTGTCAGGTTGGGGGATCAGAGTGATGTTGGCTTCATAGAATGTGTTAGGGAGTTCTCCATCTTTCTCAATTTTCTGGAACAGTTTGAGGAGAATAGGTACAAAGAACTCACACTGCTTAACAACAAAAAAACAAACAACCCGATCAAAAAATGGGCAGAGGACATGAACAGACATTTCTCAAAAGAAGATATGAATATGGCCAATAGACACATGAAAAGATGTTCATCATCGCTAATCATCAGGGAAATGCAAATCAAAACTACACTAAGATATCACCTTACCCCCGTTAGATTGGCAAAAACATCCAAAACCAAGAACGACGAATGTTGGAGAGGTTGTGGAGAAAGAGGAACCCTCATACACTGTTGGTGGGAATGCAAACTGGTACAGCCACTATGGAAAACAGTATGGAGATTTCTCAAAAAGTTAAAAATAGAAATACCCTATGACCCAGCCATCCCATTACTGGGTATCTATCCTAAGAACCTGATATCAGATATCTCAAGAGTCCGTTGCACCCCTATGTTCATCGCAGCATTATTTACAATAGCCAAGACGTGGAACCAGCCTACATGCCCAGAAACTGATGATTGGATAAAGAAGATGTGGTATATATACACAATGGAATACTACTCAGCCATAAAAACAGACGACATTGGCCCATTCACAACAATGTCGATGGACCTCGAGGGCATTATGTTAAGCGAAATAAGTCAGTCAGAGAAAGACGAACTCTATATGACTCCACTCATAGGTGGAAATTAGTATATTGAGAAGGAGATCTGATCGGTGGTTACCAGGGAAAAGGGGAGGTGGGGGGAGGGCACGGAGTGGGAAGTGGTGTTCCCACAACATGACTAACAAAAATGTACAACTGAAATTTCACAAGCTTGTAATCCATCATAACATTAATAAACAAAAAAAGAAAAAAAAGATGCTTTGGGGCCCATCTGCCCCTATGGAAAGAACGCAGCACTTTGTGCCTTGCAGCTCTAGGGCAATGTAGCACACCCAGAGCAGAAGTTCTACTTCAGCCAGATCAGGCCCGCAAAGAAACTGCGTTTCACAGGCCTTTGTAAGAGATGTTCCCGGTAGGCTGATAGAGCACTGTTCAGAGCGAGTTGTTTCTTAGCTTCCCAAAGAGGTGGAAGCAAGATGCTTTGAGGCCCTTCTCACCCTTTGGAAAGAAGGCAGCACTTTGTGCCTTTCAGCTCTAGGGCAATGTAGCACACCCAGAGCAGAAGTTCTTCTTCAGCCAGATCAGGCCTGCAAAGAAACTGCGTTTCACAGGCCTTTGTAAGAGATGTTCCCAGTAGGCTGTTAGAGCACTGTGCAGAGAGACTTGTTTCTTAGCTTCCCAAAGAGCTGGAAGCAAGATGCTTTGGGGCCCTTCTCACCCTTTGGCAAGAAGGCAGCACTTTGTGCCTTGCAGCTCTAGGGCAATGTAGCACACCCAGAGCAGAAGTTCTACTTCAGCCAGATCAGGCCTGCAAAGAAACTGCGTTTCACAGGCCTTTGTAAGAGATGATCGCGGTAGGCTGTTAGAGCACTGTGCAGAGCGAGTTGTTTCTCAGCTTCCAAAAGAGTTGGAAGCAAGATGCTTTGGGGCTCATCTGCCCCTTTGAAATGAAGGCAGCACTTTGTGCCTTGCAGCTCTAGGGCAATGTAGCACATCCAGAGCAGAAGTTCTACTTCAGCCAGATCAGGCCCGCAAAGAAACTGCATTTCACAGGCCTTTGTAAGAGATGTTCCCGGTAGGCTGTTAGAGCACTGTGCAGAGCGAGTTGTTTCTTAGCTTCCCAAATAGCTGGAAGCAGGATGCTTTGGGGCCCTACTCAGCCTTTGGAAAGAAGGCAGCACTTTGTGCCTTGCAGCTCTAGGGCAATGTAGCACACCCAGATCAGAAGTTCTACTTCAGCCAGATCAGACCTGCAAAGAAACTGCGTTTCACAGGCCTTTGTAAGAGATGTTCCCTGTAGGCTGTTAGAGCATTGTGCAGAGCGAGTTGTTTCTTAGCTTCCCAAAGAGGTGGAAGCAAGATGCTTTGGGGCCCATCTGCCCTTAAGGAAAGAAGGCAGCACTTTGTGCCTTGCAGCTCTAGGGCAATGCAGCACACCCTGAGCAGAAGTTCTACTTCAGCCAGATCAGGCCTGCAAAGAAACTGCGTTTCACAGGCCTTTGTAAGAGATGTTCCCGGTAGGCTGTTAGAGCACTGTGCAGAGCGAGTTGTTTCTTAGCTTCCCAGAGAGCTGGAAGCAAGATGCTTTGGGGCCCGTTAAGTTTATACCCTGCTACTTTGCTGTAGTTATTGGTTATTTCTAATAGTTTTTCTGTGGATTCTTTGGGGTTTTCTATGTATAAGATCATGTCGTCTGCAAACAACGCGAGTTTTTCTTCTTCGTTACCTATTTGGATTCCTTTTATTTTTTTTTCCTGCCGAATTGCTCTGGCCAGCACCTCCAGTACTATGTTGAATAGGAGTGGTGAAAGTGGGCACCCTTGTCTTGTTCCTGTCCTCAGTGGGATGGCTTTCAGCTTTTGTCCATTGAGTATGATGTTGGCTGTGGGTCTATCATATATGGCCTTTATTATGTTGAGGTACTTTCCTTCTATACCCATTTTACTGAGGGTTGTTATCATAAATGGGTGTTGGATCTTGTCGAATGCTTTCTCTGCGTCTATTGAGATGATCATGTGGTTTTTGTTTTTCATTTTGTTGATGTAGTGTATCACGTTGATTGACTTGCGGGTGTTGAACCATCCCTGTGTCCCTGGTATAAATCCCACTTGATCATGGTGTATAATCTTTTTGATGTATTGCTGTAATCGGTTTGCCAAAATTTTGTTGAGGATTTTTGCATCTATGTTCATCAGTGATATCGGCCTGTAGTTCTCCTTCTTTGTGTTGTCCTTGTCAGGTTTGGGGATCAGAGTGATGTTGGCCTCATAGAATGTGTTAGGGAGTTCTCCATCTTTCTCAATTTTCTGGAACAGTTTGAGGAGAATAGGTACAAAGAACTCACACTGCATAACAACAAAAAAACAAACAACCCGATCAAAAAATGGGCAGAGGACATGAACAGACATTTCTCCAAAGAAGATATGAATATGGCCAATAGACACATGAAAAGATGTTCATCATCGCTAATCATCAGGGAAATGCAAATCAAAACTACACTAAGATATCACCTTACGCCCGGTAGATTGGCAAAAACGTCCAAAACCAAGAACGACAAATGTTGGAGAGGTTGTGGAGAAAGAGGAACCCTCATACACTGTTGGTGGGAATGCAAACTGGTACAGCCACTATGGAAAACAGTATGGAGATTTCTCAAAAAGTTAAAAATAGAAATACCCTATGACCCAGCCATCCCATTACTGGGTATCTATCCTAAGAACCTGATATCAGATATCTCAAGAGTCCGTTGCACCCCTATGTTCATCGCAGCATTATTTACAATAGCCAAGACGTGGAACCAGCCTACATGCCCAGAAACTGATGATTGGATAAAGAAGATGTGGTATATATACACAATGGAATACTTCTCAGCCATAAAAAAGACGACATTGGCCCCTTCACAACAATGTGGATGGACCTCGAGGGCATTATGTTAAGCGAAATAAGTCAGTCAGAGAAAGACGAACTCTATATGACTCCACTCATAGGTGGAAATTAGTATATTGAGAAGGAGATCTGATCGGTGGTTACCAGGGAAAAGGGTGGGTGGGGGGAGGGCACGGAGTGGGAAGTGGTGTTCCCACAACATGACTAACAAAAATGTACAACTGAAATTTCACAAGCTTGTAATGCATCATAACATCAGTAAACAAAAAAAAAAAAAAGATGCTTTGCGGCCCATCTGCCCCTATGGACAGAACGCAGCACTTTCTGCCTTGCAGCTCTAGGGCAATGTAGCACACCCAGAGCAGAAGTTCTACTTCAGCCAGATCAGGCCTGCAAAGAAACTGCGTTTCACAGGCCTTTGTAAGAGATGTTCCCAGTAGGCTGTTAGAGCACTGTGCAGAGAGACTTGTTTCTTAGCTTCCCAAAGAGCTGGAAGCAAGATGTTTTGGGGCCCTTCTCACCTTTGGCAAGAAGGCAGCACTTTGTGCCTTGCAGCTCTAGGGCAATGTAGCACACCCAGAGCAGAAGTTCTACTTCAGCCAGATCAGGCCTGCAAAGAAACTGCGTTTCACAGGCCTTTGTAAGAGATGTTCCCGGTAGGCTGTTAGAGCACTGTGCAGAGCGAGTTGTTTCTTAGCTTCCCAAAGAGCTGGAAGCAAGATGCTTTGGGGCCCTACTCAGCCTTTGGAAAGAAGGCAGCACTTTGTGCCTTGCAGCTCTAGGGCAATGTAGCACACCCAGAGTAGAAGTTTTACTTCAGCCAGATCAGGCCTGCAAAGAAACTGCGTTTCACAGGCCTTTGTAAGAGATGTTCCCCGTAGGCTGTTAGACCACTGTGCAGAGAGAGTTCTTTCGTAGCTTCCCAAAGACCTGGAAGCAAGATGCTTTGGGGGCCATCTGCCCTTAAGGAAAGAAGGCAGCACTTTGTGCCTTGCAGCTCTAGGGCAATGTAGCACACCCAGAGCCGAAGTTCTACTTCAGCTAGATCAGACCTGCAAAGAAACTGCGTTTCACAGGCCTTTGTAAGAGATGTTCCCCGTAGGCTGTTAGAGCACTGTGCAGAGCGAGTTGTTTCTTAGCTTCCCAAACAGCCGGTAGCAAGACGCTTTGGGGGCAATCTGCACTTAAGTAAAGAAGGCAGCACTTTGTGCCTTGCAGCTCTACGGCATTGTAGCACACCCAGAGCAGTTGTTCTACTTCTGCCAGGTCAGTCGTGCAAAGAAACTGCGTTTCACAGGCCTTTGTAGGAGATGTTCCCGGTAGGCTGTTAGAGCACTGTGCAGAGCGAGTTGTTTCTTAGCTTCCCAAAGAGCCGGAAGCAAGATGCTTTGGGGCCCTTCTCACCCTTTGGAAAGAAGGCAGCACTTTGTGCCTTGCAGCTCTAGGGCACTGTAGAACACCCAGAGCAGTTGTTCTACTTCTGCCAGGTCAGGCCTGCAAAGAAACTTCGTTTCACAGGCCTTTGTGAGAGATGTTCAAGGTAGGCTGTTAGAGCACTGTGCAGAGCGACTTGTTTCTTAGCTTCCCAAAGAGCTGTAGGCAAGATGCTTTGGGGCCCTTCTCACCCTTTGGAAAGAAGGCAGCACTTTGTGCCTTGCAGCTCTAGGGCAATGTAGCACACCCAGAGCCGAAGTTCTACTTCAGCTAGATCAGACCTGCAAAGAAACTTCGTTTCACAGGCCTTTGTAAGAGATGTTCCCGGTAGGCTGTAAGTGCACTGTGCAGAGCGACTAGTTTCTTAGCTTCCCAGAGAGCTGGAAGCAAGATGCTTTGGGGCCCATCTGCCCCTATGGAAAGAACGCAGCACTTTGTGCCTTGCAGCTCTAGGGCAATGCAGCACACCCCGAGCAGAAGTTCTACTTCAGCCAGATCAGGCCTGCAAAGAAACTGCGTTTCACAGGCCTTTGTAAGAGATGTTCCCGGTAGGCTGTTAGAGCACTGTGCAGAGCGAGTTGTTTCTTAGCTTCCCAGAGAGCTGTAAGCAAGATGCTTTGGGGCCCGTTAATTTTATACCATGCTACTTTGCTGTAGTTGTTGATTATTTCTAATAGTTTTTCTGTGGATTCTTTGGGGTTTTTTATGTATAAGATCATGTCGTCTGCAAACAACGCGAGTTTTACTTCTTCGTTACCTATTTGGATTCCTTTTATTTTTTTTTCCTGCCGAATTGCTCTGGCCTGCACCTCCAGTACTATGTTGAATAGGAGTGGTGAAAGTGGGCACCCTTGTCTTGTTCCTGTCCTCAGAGGGATGGCTTTCAGCTTTTGTCCATTGAGTATGATGTTGGCTGTGGGTCTATCATATATGGCCTTTATTATGTTGAGGTATTTTCCTTCTATATCCATTTTACTGAGGGTTTTTATCATAAATGGGTGTTGGATCTTGTCGAATGCTTTCTCTGCGTCTATTGAGATGATCATGTGGTTTTTGTTTTTCATTTTGTTGATGTAGTGTATCACGTTGATTGACTTGCGGGTGTTGAACCATCCCTGTGTCCCTGGTATAAATCCCACTTGATCATGGTGTATAATCTTTTTGATGTATTGCTGTAATCGGTTTGCCAAAATTTTGTTGAGGATTTTTGCATCTATGTTCATCAGTGATATCGGCCTGTAGTTCTCCTTCTTTGTGTTGTCCTTGTCAGGTTTGGGGATCAGAGTGATGTTGGCCTCATAGAATGTGTTAGGGAGTTCTCCATCTTTCTCAATTTTCTGGAACAGTTTGAGGAGAATAGCTACTAAGAACTCACACTGCTTAACAACAAAAAAACAAACAACCCGATCAAAAAATGGGCAGAGGACATGAACAGACATTTCTCCAAAGAAGATATGAATATGGCCAATAGACACATGAAAAGATGTTCATCATCGCTAATCATCAGGGAAATGCAAATCAAAACTACACTAAGATATCACCTTACCCCCGGTAGATTGGCAAAAACGTCCAAAACCAAGAACGACAAATGTTGGAGAGGTTGTGGAGAAAGAGGAACCCTCATACACTGTTGGTGGGAATGCAAACTGGTACAGCCACTATGGAAAACAGTATGGAGATTTCTCAAAAAGTTAAAAATAGAAATACCCTATGACCCAGCCATCCCATTACTGGGTATCTATCCTAAGAACCTGATATCAGATATCTCAAGAGTCCGTTGCACCCCTATGTTCATCGCAGCATTATTTACAATAGCCAAGACGTGGAACCAGCCTACATGCCCAGAAACTGATGATTGGATAAAGAAGATGTGGTATATATACACAATGGAATACTACTCAGCCATAAAAAAAGACGACATTGGCCCCTTCACAACAATGTGGATGGACCTCGAGGGCATTATGTTAAGCGAAATAAGTCAGTCAGAGAAAGACGAACTCTATATGACTCCACTCATAGGTGGAAATTAGTATATTGAGAAGGAGATCTGATCGGTGGTTACCAGGGAAAAGGGGGGGTGGGGGGAAGGCACGGAGTGGGAAGTGGTGTTCCCACAACATGACTAACAAAAATGTACAACTGAAATTTCACAAGCTTGTAATGCATCATAACATCAGTAAACAAAAAAAAAAAAAAAAGGGAAGCTTTGGGGCCCATCTGCCCCTATGGACAGAACGCAGCACTTTCTGCCTTGCAGCTCTAGGGCAATGTAGCACACCCAGAGCAGAAGTTCTACTTCAGCCAGATCAGGCCTGCAAAGAAACTGCGTTTCACAGGCCTTTGTAAGAGATGTTCCCAGTAGGCTGTTAGAGCACTGTGCAGAGAGACTTGTTTCTTAGCTTCCCAAAGAGCTGGAAGCAAGATGTTTTGGGGCCCTTCTCACCTTTGGCAAGAAGGCAGCACTTTGTGCCTTGCAGCTCTAGGGCAATGTAGCACACCCAGAGCAGAAGTTCTACTTCAGCCAGATCAGGCCTGCAAAGAAACTGCGTTTCACAGGCCTTTGTAAGAGATGTTCCCGGTAGGCTGTTAGAGCACTGTGCAGAGCGAGTTGTTTCTTAGCTTCCCAAAGAGCTGGAAGCAAGATGCTTTGCGGCCCTACTCAGCCTTTGGAAAGAAGGCAGCACTTTGTGCCTTGCAGCTCTAGGGCAATGTAGCACACCCAGAGTAGAAGTTTTACTTCAGCCAGATCAGGCCTGCAAAGAAACTGCGTTTCACAGGCCTTTGTAAGAGATGTTCCCCGTAGGCTGTTAGACCACTGTGCAGAGAGAGTTCTTTCGTAGCTTCCCAAAGACCTGGAAGCAAGATGCTTTGGGGGCCATCTGCCCTTAAGGAAAGAAGGCAGCACTTTGTGCCTTGCAGCTCTAGGGCAATGTAGCACACCCAGAGCCGAAGTTCTACTTCAGCTAGATCAGACCTGCAAAGAAACTGCGTTTCACAGGCCTTTGTAAGAGATGTTCCCCGTAGGCTGTTAGAGCACTGTGCAGAGCGAGTTGTTTCTTAGCTTCCCAAACAGCCGGTAGCAAGACGCTTTGGGGGCAATCTGCACTTAAGTAAAGAAGGCAGCACTTTGTGCCTTGCAGCTCTACGGCATTGTAGCACACCCAGAGCAGTTGTTCTACTTCTGCCAGGTCAGTCGTGCAAAGAAACTGCGTTTCACAGGCCTTTGTAGGAGATGTTCCCGGTAGGCTGTTAGAGCACTGTGCAGAGCGAGTTGTTTCTTAGCTTCCCAAAGAGCCGGAAGCAAGATGCTTTGGGGCCCTTCTCACCCTTTGGAAAGAAGGCAGTACTTTGTGCCTTGCAGCTCTAGGGCACTGTAGCACACCCAGAGCAGTTGTTCTACTTCTGCCAGGTCAGGCCTGCAAAGAAACTTCGTTTCACAGGCCTTTGTGAGAGATGTTCAAGGTAGGCTGTTAGAGCACTGTGCAGAGCGACTTGTTTCTTAGCTTCCCAAAGAGCTGTAGGCAAGATGCTTTGGGGCCCTTCTCACCCTTTGGAAAGAAGGCAGCACTTTGTGCCTTGCAGCTCTAGGGCAATGTAGCACACCCAGAGCCGAAGTTCTACTTCAGCTAGATCAGACCTGCAAAGAAACTTCGTTTCACAGGCCTTTGTAAGAGATGTTCCCGGTAGGCTGTAAGTGCACTGTGCAGAGCGACTAGTTTCTTAGCTTCCCAGAGAGCTGGAAGCAAGATGCTTTGGGGCCCATCTGCCCCTATGGAAAGAACGCAGCACTTTGTGCCTTGCAGCTCTAGGGCAATGCAGCACACCCCGAGCAGAAGTTCTACTTCAGCCAGATCAGGCCTGCAAAGAAACTGCGTTTCACAGGCCTTTGTAAGAGATGTTCCCGGTAGGCTGTTAGAGCACTGTGCAGAGCGAGTTGTTTCTTAGCTTCCCAGAGAGCTGTAAGCAAGATGGTTGGGGCCCGTTAATTTTATACCATGCTACTTTGCTGTAGTTGTTGATTATTTCTAATAATTTTTCTGTGGATTCTTTGGGGTTTTTTATGTATAAGATCATGTCGTCTGCAAACAACGCGAGTTTTACTTCTTCGTTACCTATTTGGATTCCTTTTATTTTTTTTTCCTGCCGAATTGCTCTGGCCTGCACCTCCAGTACTATGTTGAATAGGAGTGGTGAAAGTGGGCACCCTTGTCTTGTTCCTGTCCTCAGAGGGATGGCTTTCAGCTTTTGTCCATTGAGTATGATGTTGGCTGTGGGTCTATCATATATGGCCTTTATTATGTTGAGGTATTTTCCTTCTATATCCATTTTACTGAGGGTTTTTATCATAAATGGGTGTTGGATCTTGTCGAATGCTTTCTCTGCGTCTATTGAGATGATCATGTGGTTTTTGTTTTTCATTTTGTTGATGTAGTGTATCACGTTGATTGACTTGCGGGTGTTGAACCATCCCTGTGTCCCTGGTATAAATCCCACTTGATCATGGTGTATAATCTTTTTGATGTATTGCTGTAATCGGTTTGCCAAAATTTTGTTGAGGATTTTTGCATCTATGTTCATCAGTGATATCGGCCTGTAGTTCTCCTTCTTTGTGTTGTCCTTGTCAGGTTTGGGGATCAGAGTGATGTTGGCCTCATAGAATGTGTTAGGGAGTTCTCCATCTTTCTCAATTTTCTGGAACAGTTTGAGGAGAATAGCCACAAAGAACTCACACTGCTTAACAACAAAAAAACAAACAACCCGATCAAAAAATGGGCAGAGGACATGAACAGACATTTCTCCAAAGAAGATATGAATATGGCCAATAGACACATGAAAAGATGTTCATCATCGCTAATCATCAGGGAAATGCAAATCAAAACTACACTAAGATATCACCTTACCCCCGTTAGATTGGCAAAAACGTCCAAAACCAAGAACGACAAATGTTGGAGAGGTTGTGGAGAAAGAGGAACCCTCATACACTGTTGGTGGGAATGCAAACTGGTACAGCCACTATGGAAAACAGTATGGAGAATTCTCAAAAAGTTAAAAATAGAAATACCCTATGACCCAGCCATCCCATTACTGGGTATCTATCCTAAGAACCTGATATCAGATATCTCAAGAGTCCGTTGCACCCCTATGTTCATCGCAGCATTATTTACAATAGCCAAGACGTGGAACCAGCCTACGTGCCCAGAAACTGATGATTGGATAAAGAAGATGTGGTATATATACACAATGGAATACTACTCAGCCATAAAAAAAGACGACATTGGCCCCTTCACAACAATGTGGATGGACCTCGAGGGCATTATGTTAAGCGAAATAAGTCAGTCAGAGAAAGACGAACTCTATATGACTCCACTCATAGGTGGAAATTAGTATATTGAGAAGGAGATCTGATCGGTGGTTACCAGGGAAAAGGGGGGGTGGGGGGAGGGCACGGAGTGGGAAGTGGTGTTCCCACAACATGACTAACAAAAATGTACAACTGAAATTTCACAAGCTTGTAATGCATCATAACATCAGTAAACAAAAAAAAAAAAAAAAGGGAAGCTTTGGGGCCCATCTGCCCCTATGGACAGAACGCAGCACTTTCTGCCTTGCAGCTCTAGGGCAATGTAGCACACCCAGAGCAGAAGTTCTACTTCAGCCAGATCAGGCCTGCAAAGAAACTGCGTTTCACAGGCCTTTGTAAGAGATGTTCCCAGTAGGCTGTTAGAGCACTGTGCAGAGAGACTTGTTTCTTAGCTTCCCAAAGAGCTGGAAGCAAGATGTTTTGGGGCCCTTCTCACCTTTGGCAAGAAGGCAGCACTTTGTGCCTTGCAGCTCTAGGGCAATGTAGCACACCCAGAGCAGAAGTTCTACTTCAGCCAGATCAGGCCTGCAAAGAAACTGCGTTTCACAGGCCTTTGTAAGAGATGTTCCCGGTAGGCTGTTAGAGCACTGTGCAGAGCGAGTTGTTTCTTAGCTTCCCAAAGAGCTGGAAGCAAGATGCTTTGCGGCCCTACTCAGCCTTTGGAAAGAAGGCAGCACTTTGTGCCTTGCAGCTCTAGGGCAATGTAGCACACCCAGAGTAGAAGTTTTACTTCAGCCAGATCAGGCCTGCAAAGAAACTGCGTTTCACAGGCCTTTGTAAGAGATGTTCCCCGTAGGCTGTTAGACCACTGTGCAGAGAGAGTTCTTTCGTAGCTTCCCAAAGACCTGGAAGCAAGATGCTTTGGGGGCCATCTGCCCTTAAGGAAAGAAGGCAGCACTTTGTGCCTTGCAGCTCTAGGGCAATGTAGCACACCCAGAGCCGAAGTTCTACTTCAGCTAGATCAGACCTGCAAAGAAACTGCGTTTCACAGGCCTTTGTAAGAGATGTTCCCCGTAGGCTGTTAGAGCACTGTGCAGAGCGAGTTGTTTCTTAGCTTCCCAAACAGCCGGTAGCAAGACGCTTTGGGGGCAATCTGCACTTAAGTAAAGGAGGCAGCACTTTGTGCCTTGCAGCTCTACGGCATTGTAGCACACCCAGAGCAGTTGTTCTACTTCTGCCAGGTCAGTCGTGCAAAGAAACTGCGTTTCACAGGCCTTTGTAGGAGATGTTCCCGGTAGGCTGTTAGAGCACTATGCAGAGCGAGTTGTTTCTTAGCTTCCCAAAGAGCCGGAAGCAAGATGCTTTGGGGCCCTTCTCACCCTTTGGAAAGAAGGCAGCACTTTGTGCCTTGCAGCTCTAGGGCACTGTAGCACACCCAGAGCAGTTGTTCTACTTCTGCCAGGTCAGGCCTGCAAAGAAACTTCGTTTCACAGGCCTTTGTGAGAGATGTTCAAGGTAGGCTGTTAGAGCACTGTGCAGAGCGACTTGTTTCTTAGCTTCCCAAAGAGCTGTAGGCAAGTTGCTTTGGGGCCCTTCTCACCCTTTGGAAAGAAGGCAGCACTTTGTGCCTTGCAGCTCTAGGGCAATGTAGCACACCCAGAGCCGAAGTTCTACTTCAGCTAGATCAGACCTGCAAAGAAACTTCGTTTCACAGGCCTTTGTAAGAGATGTTCCCGGTAGGCTGTAAGTGCACTGTGCAGAGCGACTAGTTTCTTAGCTTCCCAGAGAGCTGGAAGCAAGATGCTTTGGGGCCCATCTGCCCCTATGGAAAGAACGCAGCACTTTGTGCCTTGCAGCTCTAGGGCAATGCAGCACACCCCGAGCAGAAGTTCTACTTCAGCCAGATCAGGCCTGCAAAGAAACTGCGTTTCACAGGCCTTTGTAAGAGATGTTCCCGGTAGGCTGTTAGAGCACTGTGCAGAGCGAGTTGTTTCTTAGCTTCCCAGAGAGCTGTAAGCAAGATGCTTTGGGGCCCGTTAATTTTATACCATGCTACTTTGCTGTAGTTGTTGATTATTTCTAATAGTTTTTCTGTGGATTCTTTGGGGTTTTTTATGTATAAGATCATGTCGTCTGCAAACAACGCGAGTTTTACTTCTTCGTTACCTATTTGGATTCCTTTTATTTTTTTTTCCTGCCGAATTGCTCTGGCCTGCACCTCCAGTACTATGTTGAATAGGAGTGGTGAAAGTGGGCACCCTTGTCTTGTTCCTGTCCTCAGAGGGATGGCTTTCAGCTTTTGTCCATTGAGTATGATGTTGGCTGTGGGTCTATCATATATGGCCTTTATTATGTTGAGGTATTTTCCTTCTATATCCATTTTACTGAGGGTTTTTATCATAAATGGGTGTTGGATCTTGTCGAATGCTTTCTCTGCGTCTATTGAGATGATCATGTGGTTTTTGTTTTTCATTTTGTTGATGTAGTGTATCACGTTGATTGACTTGCGGGTGTTGAACCATCCCTGTGTCCCTGGTATAAATCCCACTTGATCATGGTGTATAATCTTTTTGATGTATTGCTGTAATCGGTTTGCCAAAATTTTGTTGAGGATTTTTGCATCTATGTTCATCAGTGATATCGGCCTGTAGTTCTCCTTCTTTGTGTTGTCCTTGTCAGGTTTGGGGATCAGAGTGATGTTGGCCTCATAGAATGTGTTAGGGAGTTCTCCATCTTTCTCAATTTTCTGGAACAGTTTGAGGAGAATAGCTACAAAGAACTCACACTGCTTAACAACAAAAAAACAAACAACCCGATCAAAAAATGGGCAGAGGACATGAACAGACATTTCTCCAAAGAAGATATGAATATGGCCAATAGACACATGAAAAGATGTTCATCATCGCTAATCATCAGGGAAATGCAAATCAAAACTACACTAAGATATCACCTTACCCCCGGTAGATTGGCAAAAACGTCCAAAACCAAGAACGACAAATGTTGGAGAGGTTGTGGAGAAAGAGGAACCCTCATACACTGTTGGTGGGAATGCAAACTGGTACAGCCACTATGGAAAACAGTATGGAGATTTCTCAAAAAGTTAAAAATAGAAATACCCTATGACCCAGCCATCCCATTACTGGGTATCTATCCTAAGAACCTGATATCAGATATCTCAAGAGTCCGTTGCACCCCTATGTTCATCGCAGCATTATTTACAATAGCCAAGACGTGGAACCAGCCTACATGCCCAGAAACTGATGATTGGATAAAGAAGATGTGGTATATATACACAATGGAATACTACTCAGCCATAAAAAAAGACGACATTGGCCCCTTCACAACAAGGTGGATGGACCTCGAGGGCATTATGTTAAGCGAAATAAGTCAGTCAGAGAAAGACGAACTCTATATGACTCCACTCATAGGTGGAAATTAGTATATTGAGAAGGAGATCTGATCGGTGGTTACCAGGGAAAAGGGTGGGTGGGGGGAGGGCACGGAGTGGGAAGTGGTGTTCCCACAACATGACTAACAAAAATGTACAACTGAAATTTCACAAGCTTGTAATGCATCATAACATCAGTAAACAAAAAAAAAAAAAAAGATGCTTTGCGGCCCATCTGCCCCTATGGACAGAACGCAGCACTTTCTGCCTTGCAGCTCTAGGGCAATGTAGCACACCCAGAGCAGAAGTTCTACTTCAGCCAGATCAGGCCCGCAAAGAAACTGCGTTTCACAGGCCTTTGTAAGAGATGTTCCCAGTAGGCTGTTAGAGCACTGTGCAGAGAGACTTGTTTCTTAGCTTCCCAAAGAGCTGGAAGCAAGATGCTTTGGGGCCCTTCTCACCCTTTGGCAAGAAGGCAGCACTTTGTGCCTTGCAGGTCTAGGTCAATGTAGCACACCCAGAGCAGAAGTTCTACTTCAGCCAGATCAGGCCTGGAAAGAAACTGCGTTTCACAGGCCTTTGTAAGAGATGATCGCGGTAGGCTGTTAGAGCACTGTGCAGAGCGAGTTGTTTGTCAGCTTCCAAAAGAGTTGGAAGCAAGATGCTTTGGGGCTCATCTGCCCCTTTGAAATGAAGGCAGCACTTTGTGCCTTGCAGCTCTAGGGCAATGTAGCACATCCAGAGCAGAAGTTCTACTTCAGCCAGATCAAGCCCGCAAAGAAACTGCATTTCACAGGCCTTTGTAAGAGATGTTCCCGGTAGGCTGTTAGAGCACTGTGCAGAGCGAGTTGTTTCTCAGCTTCCCAAATAGCTGGAAGCAAGATGCTTTGGGGCCCTACTCAGCCTTTGGAAAGAAGGCAGCACTTTGTGCCTTGCAGCTCTAGGGCAATGTAGCACACCCAGAGCAGAAGTTTTACTTCAGCCAGATCAGGCCTGCAAAGAAACTGCGTTTCACAGGCCTTTGTAAGAGATGTTCCCCGTAGGCTGTTAGACCACTGTGCAGAGCGAGTTCTTTCTTAGCTTCCCAAAGACCTGGAAGCAAGATGCTTTGGGGGCCATCTGCCCTTAAGGAAAGAAGGCAGCACTTTGTGCCTTGCAGCTCTAGGGCAATGTAGCACACCCAGAGCAGATGTTCTACTTCTGCCAGGTCAGGCCTGCAAAGAAACTGCGTTTCACAGGCCTTTGTAATAGATGTTCCCCGTAGGCTGTTAGAGCACTGTGCAGAGCGAGTTGTTTCTTAGCTTCCCAAACAGCCGGTAGCAAGACACTTTGGGGGCAATCTGCACTTAAGTAAAGAAGGCAGCACTTTGTGCCTTGCAGCTCTACGGCATTGTAGCACACCCAGAGCAGTTGTTCTACTTCTGCCAGGTCAGTCGTGCAAAGAAACTGCGTTTCACAGGCCTTTGTAGGAGATGTTCCCGGTAGGCTGTTAGAGCACTGTGCAGAGCGAGTTGTTTCTTAGCTTCCCAAAGAGCCGGAAGCAAGATGCTTTGGGGCCCTTCTCACCCTTTGGAAAGAAGGCAGCACTTTGTGCCTTGCAGCTCTAGGGCAATGTAGCACACCCAGAGCAGAAGTTGTACTTCAGCCAGATCAGGCCTGCAAAGAAACTGCGTTTCACAGGCCTTTGTAAGACATGTTCGCGGTAGGCTGTTAGAGCACTGTGCAGAGCGAGTTGTTTCCTAGCTTCCCAAAGAGCTGCAAGCAAGATGCTTTGGGGACCTTCTCACCCTTTGGAAAGAAGGCAGCACTTTGTGCCTTTCAGCTCTAGGGCAATGTAGCACACCCAGAGCAGATGTTCTACTTCTGCCAGGTCACGCCTGCAAAGAAACTGCGTTTCACAGGCCTTTGTAAGAGATGTTCCCCGTAGGCTGTTAGAGCACTGTGCAGAGCGAGTTGTTTCTTAGCTTCCCAAACAGCCGGTAGCAAGACGCTTTGGGGGCAATCTGCACTTAAGTAAAGAAGGCAGCACTTTGTGCCTTGCAGCTCTACGGCATTGTAGCACACCCAGAGCAGTTGTTCTACTTCTGCCAGGTCAGGCCTGCAAAGAAACTTCGTTTCACAGGCCTTTGTGAGAGATGTTCAAGGTAGGCTGTTAGAGCACTGTGCAGAGCGACTTGTTTCTTAGCTTCCCAAAGAGCTGTAGGCAAGTTGCTTTGGGGCCCTTCTCACCCTTTGGAAAGAAGGCAGCACTTTGTGCCTTGCAGCTCTAGGGCAATGTAGCACACCCAGAGCCGAAGTTCTACTTCAGCTAGATCAGACCTGCAAAGAAACTTCGTTTCACAGGCCTTTGTAAGAGATGTTCCCGGTAGGCTGTAAGTGCACTGTGCAGAGCGACTAGTTTCTTAGCTTCCCAGAGAGCTGGAAGCAAGATGCTTTGGGGCCCATCTGCCCCTATGGAAAGAACGCAGCACTTTGTGCCTTGCAGCTCTAGGGCAATGCAGCACACCCCGAGCAGAAGTTCTACTTCAGCCAGATCAGGCCTGCAAAGAAACTGCGTTTCACAGGCCTTTGTAAGAGATGTTCCCGGTAGGCTGTTAGAGCACTGTGCAGAGCGAGTTGTTTCTTAGCTTCCCAGAGAGCTGTAAGCAAGATGCTTTGGGGCCCGTTAATTTTATACCATGCTACTTTGCTGTAGTTGTTGATTATTTCTAATAGTTTTTCTGTGGATTCTTTGGGGTTTTTTATGTATAAGATCATGTCGTCTGCAAACAACGCGAGTTTTACTTCTTCGTTACCTATTTGGATTCCTTTTATTTTTTTTTCCTGCCGAATTGCTCTGGCCTGCACCTCCAGTACTATGTTGAATAGGAGTGGTGAAAGTGGGCACCCTTGTCTTGTTCCTGTCCTCAGAGGGATGGCTTTCAGCTTTTGTCCATTGAGTATGATGTTGGCTGTGGGTCTATCATATATGGCCTTTATTATGTTGAGGTATTTTCCTTCTATATCCATTTTACTGAGGGTTTTTATCATAAATGGGTGTTGGATCTTGTCGAATGCTTTCTCTGCGTCTATTGAGATGATCATGTGGTTTTTGTTTTTCATTTTGTTGATGTAGTGTATCACGTTGATTGACTTGCGGGTGTTGAACCATCCCTGTGTCCCTGGTATAAATCCCACTTGATCATGGTGTATAATCTTTTTGATGTATTGCTGTAATCGGTTTGCCAAAATTTTGTTGAGGATTTTTGCATCTATGTTCATCAGTGATATCGGCCTGTAGTTCTCCTTCTTTGTGTTGTCCTTGTCAGGTTTGGGGATCAGAGTGATGTTGGCCTCATAGAATGTGTTAGGGAGTTCTCCATCTTTCTCAATTTTCTGGAACAGTTTGAGGAGAATAGCTACAAAGAACTCACACTGCTTAACAACAAAAAAACAAACAACCCGATCAAAAAATGGGCAGAGGACATGAACAGACATTTCTCCAAAGAAGATATGAATATGGCCAATAGACACATGAAAAGATGTTCATCATCGCTAATCATCAGGGAAATGCAAATCAAAACTACACTAAGATATCACCTTACCCCCGGTAGATTGGCAAAAACGTCCAAAACCAAGAACGACAAATGTTGGAGAGGTTGTGGAGAAAGAGGAACCCTCATACACTGTTGGTGGGAATGCAAACTGGTACAGCCACTATGGAAAACAGTATGGAGATTTCTCAAAAAGTTAAAAATAGAAATACCCTACGACCCAGCCATCCCATTACTGGGTATCTATCCTAAGAACCTGATATCAGATATCTCAAGAGTCCGTTGCACCCCTATGTTCATTGCAGCATTATTTACAATAGCCAAGACGTGGAACCAGCCTACATGCCCAGAAACTGATGATTGGATAAAGAAGATGTGGTATATATACACAATGGAATACTACTCAGCCATAAAAAAAGACGACATTGGCCCCTTCACAACAAGGTGGATGGACCTCGAGGGCATTATGTTAAGCGAAATAAGTCAGTCAGAGAAAGACGAACTCTATATGACTCCACTCATAGGTGGAAATTAGTATATTGAGAAGGAGATCTGATCGGTGGTTACCAGGGAAAAGGGTGGGTGGGGGGAGGGCACGGAGTGGGAAGTGGTGTTCCCACAACATGACTAACAAAAATGTACAACTGAAATTTCACAAGCTTGTAATGCATCATAACATCAGTAAACAAAAAAAAAAAAAAGATGCTTTGCGGCCCATCTGCCCCTATGGACAGAACGCAGCACTTTCTGCCTTGCAGCTCTAGGGCAATGTAGCACACCCAGAGCAGAAGTTCTACTTCAGCCAGATCAGGCCCGCAAAGAAACTGCGTTTCACAGGCCTTTGTAAGAGATGTTCCCAGTAGGCTGTTAGAGCACTGTGCAGAGAGACTTGTTTCTTAGCTTCCCAAAGAGCTGGAAGCAAGATGCTTTGGGGCCCTTCTCACCCTTTGGCAAGAAGGCAGCACTTTGTGCCTTGCAGGTCTAGGTCAATGTAGCACACCCAGAGCAGAAGTTCTACTTCAGCCAGATCAGGCCTGGAAAGAAACTGCGTTTCACAGGCCTTTGTAAGAGATGATCGCGGTAGGCTGTTAGAGCACTGTGCAGAGCGAGTTGTTTGTCAGCTTCCAAAAGAGTTGGAAGCAAGATGCTTTGGGGCTCATCTGCCCCTTTGAAATGAAGGCAGCATTTTGTGCCTTGCAGCTCTAGGGTAATGTAGCACATCCAGAGCAGAAGTTCTACTTCAGCCAGATCAAGCCCGCAAAGAAACTGCATTTCACAGGCCTTTGTAAGAGATGTTCCCGGTAGGCTGTTAGAGCACTGTGCAGAGCGAGTTGTTTCTCAGCTTCCCAAATAGCTGGAAGCAAGATGCTTTGGGGCCCTACTCAGCCTTTGGAAAGAAGGCAGCACTTTGTGCCTTGCAGCTCTAGGGCAATGTAGCACACCCAGAGCAGAAGTTTTACTTCAGCCAGATCAGGCCTGCAAAGAAACTGCGTTTCACAGGCCTTTGTAAGAGATGTTCCCCGTAGGCTGTTAGACCACTGTGCAGAGCGAGTTCTTTCTTAGCTTCCCAAAGACCTGGAAGCAAGATGCTTTGGGGGCCATCTGCCCTTAAGGAAAGAAGGCAGCACTTTGTGCCTTGCAGCTCTAGGGCAATGTAGCACACCCAGAGCAGATGTTCTACTTCTGCCAGGTCAGGCCTGCAAAGAAACTGCGTTTCACAGGCCTTTGTAATAGATGTTCCCCGTAGGCTGTTAGAGCACTGTGCAGAGCGAGTTGTTTCTTAGCTTCCCAAACAGCCGGTAGCAAGACGCTTTGGGGGCAATCAGCACTTAAGTAAAGAAGGCAGCACTTTGTGCCTTGCAGCTCTACGGCATTGTAGCACACCCAGAGCAGTTGTTCTACTTCTGCCAGGTCAGTCGTGCAAAGAAACTGCGTTTCACAGGCCTTTGTAGGAGATGTTCCCGGTAGGCTGTTAGAGCACTGTGCAGAGCGAGTTGTTTCTTAGCTTCCCAAAGAGCCGGAAGCAAGATGCTTTGGGGCCCTTCTCACCCTTTGGAAAGAAGGCAGCACTTTGTGCCTTGCAGCTCTAGGGCAATGTAGCACACCCAGAGCAGAAGTTGTACTTCAGCCAGATCAGGCCTGCAAAGAAACTGCGTTTCACAGGCCTTTGTAAGACATGTTCGCGGTAGGCTGTTAGAGCACTGTGCAGAGCGAGTTGTTTCCTAGCTTCCCAAAGAGCTGCAAGCAAGATGCTTTGGGGACCTTCTCACCCTTTGGAAAGAAGGCAGCACTTTGTGCCTTTCAGCTCTAGGGCAATGTAGCACACCCAGAGCAGATGTTCTACTTCTGCCAGGTCACGCCTGCAAAGAAACTGCGTTTCACAGGCCTTTGTAAGAGATGTTCCCGGTAGGCTGTAAGAGCACTGTGCAGAGCGACTAGTTTCTTAGCTTCCCAGAGAGGTGGAAGCAAGATGCTTTGGGGCCCATCTGCCCCTATGGAAAGAACGCAGCACTTTGAGCCTTGCAGCTCTAGGG
Organism: Equus asinus; assembly: GCF_041296235.1. Classification (NCBI taxonomy): domain Eukaryota; kingdom Metazoa; phylum Chordata; class Mammalia; order Perissodactyla; family Equidae; genus Equus; species Equus asinus. The sequence continues at coordinate 73,484,184 of NC_091790.1, read as the reverse complement.
CAATGCAGCACACCCCGAGCAGAAGTTCTACTTCAGCCAGATCAGGCCTGCAAAGAAACTGCGTTTCATAGGCCTTTGTAAGAGATGTTCCCGGTAGGCTGTTAGAGCACTGTGCAGAGCGACTTGTTTCTTAGCTTCCCAGAGAGCTCTAAGCAAGATGCTTTGGGGCTCGTTAATTTTATACCCTGCTACTTTGCTGTAGTTGTTGATTATTTCTAATAGTTTTTCTGTGGATTCTTTGGGGTTTTCTATGTATAAGATCATGTCGTCTGCAAACAACGCGAGTTTTACTTCTTCGTTACCTATTTGGATTCCTTTTATTTTTTTTTCCTGCCGAATTGCTCTGGCCAGCACCTCCAGTACTATGTTGAATAGGAGTGGTGAAAGTGGGCACCCTTGTCTTGTTCCTGTCCTCAGAGGGATGGCTTTCAGCTTTTGTCCATTGAGTATGCTGTTGGCTGTGGGTCTATCATATATGGCCTTTATTATGTTGAGGTACTTTCCTTCTATACCCATTTAACTGAGGGTTTTTATCATAAATGGGTGTTGGATCTTGTCGAATGCTTTCTCTGCGTCTATTGAGATGATCATGTGGTTTTTGTTTTTCATTTTGTTGATGTAGTGTATCACGTTGATTGACTTGCGGGTGTTGAACCATCCCTGTGTCCCTGGTATAAATCCCACTTGATCATGGTGTATAATCTTTTTGATGTATTGCTGTAATCGGTTTGCCAAAATTTGGTTGAGGATTTTTGCATCTATGTTCATCAGTGATATCGGCCTGTAGTTCTCCTTCTTTGTGTTGTCCTTGTCAGGTTGGGGGATCAGAGTGATGTTGGCTTCATAGAATGTGTTAGGGAGTTCTCCATCTTTCTCAATTTTCTGGAACAGTTTGAGGAGAATAGGTACAAAGAACTCACACTGCTTAACAACAAAAAAACAAACAACCCGATCGAAAAATGGGCAGAGGACATGAACGGACATTTATCCAAAGAAGATATGAATATGGCCAATAGACACATGAAAAGATGTTCATCATCGCTAATCATCAGGGAAATGCAAATCAAAACTACACTAAGATATCACCTTACCCCCGGTAGATTGGCAAAAACATCCAAAACCAAGAACGACAAATGTTGGAGAGGTTGTGGAGAAAGAGGAACCCTCATACACTGTTGGTGGGAATGCAAACTGGTACAGCCACTATGGAAAACAGTATGGAGATTTCTCAAAAAGTTAAAAATAGAAATACCCTATGACCCAGCCATCCCATTACTGGGTATCTATCCTAAGAACCTGATATCAGATATCTCAAGAGTCCATTGCACCCCTATGTTCATCGCAGCATTATTTACAACAGCCAAGACGTGGAACCAGCCTACATGCCCAGAAACTGATGATTGGATAAAGAAGATGTGGTATATATACACAATGGAATACTACTCAGCCATAAAAAAAGACGACATTGGCCCCTTCACAACAAGGTGGATGGACCTCGAGGGCATTATGTTAAGCGAAATAAGTCAGTCAGAGAAAGACGAACTCTATATGACTCCACTCATAGGTGGAAATTAGTATATTGAGAAGGAGATCTGATCGGTGGTTACCAGGGAAAAGGGGGGGTGGGGGGAGGGCACGGAGGGGGAAGTGGTGTTCCCACAACATGACTAACAAAAATGTACAACTGAAATTTCACAAGCTTGTAATCCATCATAACATTAATAAACAAAAAAAAAAAAAAAGAGAAGCTTTGGGGCCCATCTGCCCCTATGGAAAGAACGCAGCACTTTCTGCCTTGCAGCTCTAGGGCAATGTAGCACACCCAGAGCAGAAGTTCTACTTCAGCCAGATCAGGCCCGCAAAGAAACTGCGTTTCACAGGCCTTTGTAAGAGATGTTCCCGGTAGGCTGATAGAGCACTGTGCAGAGCGAGTTGTTTCTTAGCTTCCCAAACAGCCGGAAGCAAGATGCTTTGGGGCCCTTCTCACCCTTTGGAAAGAAGTCAGCACTTTGTGCCTTGCAGCTCTAGGGCAATGTAGCACTCCCAGAGCAGAAGTTGTACTTCAGCCAGATCAGGCCTGCAAAGAAACTGCGTTTCACAGGCCTTTGTAAGAGATGTTCCCGGTAGGCTGTTAGAGCACTGTGCAGAGCGAGTTGTTTCCTAGCTTCCCAAAGAGCTGGAAGCAAGATGCTTTGGGGCCCTTCTCACCCTTTGGCAAGAAGGCAGCACTTTGTGCCTTGCAGGTCTAGGTCAATGTAGCACACCCAGAGCAGAAGTTCTACTTCAGCCAGATCAGGCCTGCAAAGAAACTGCGTTTCACAGGCCTTTGTAAGAGATGATCGCGGTAGGCTGTTAGAGCACTGTGCAGAGCGAGTTGTTTGTCAGCTTCCAAAAGAGTTGGAAGCAAGATGCTTTGGGGCTCATCTGCCCCTTTGAAATGAAGGCAGCACTTTGTGCCTTGCAGCTCTAGGGCAATGTAGCACATCCAGAGCTGAAGTTCTACTTCAGCCAGATCAGGCCCGCAAAGAAACTGCATTTCACAGGCCTTTGTAAGAGATGTTCCCGGTAGGCTGTTAGAGCACTGTGCAGAGCGAGTTGTTTCTCAGCTTCCCAAATAGCTGGAAGCAAGATGCTTTGGGGCCCTACTCAGCCTTTGGAAAGAAGGCAGCACTTTGTGCCTTGCAGCTCTAGGGCAATGTAGCACACCCAGAGCAGAAGTTTTACTTCAGCCAGATCAGGCCTGCAAAGAAACTGCGTTTCACAGGCCTTTGTAAGAGATGTTCCCCGTAGGCTGTTAGACCACTGTGCAGAGCGAGTTCTTTCTTAGCTTCCCAAAGACCTGGGAGCAAGATGCTTTGGGGGCCATCTGCCCTTAAGGAAAGAAGGCAGCACTTTGTGCCTTGCAGCTCTAGGGCAATGTAGCACACCCAGAGCCGAAGTTCTACTTCAGCTAGATCAGACCTGCAAAGAAACTGCGTTTCACAGGCCTTTGTAAGAGATGTTCCCCGTAGGCTGTTAGAGCACTGTGCAGAGCGAGTTGTTTCTTAGCTTCCCAAACAGCCGGTAGCAAGACGCTTTGGGGGCAATCTGCACTTAAGTAAAGAAGGCAGCACTTTGTGCCTTGCAGCTCTAGGGCAATGTAGCACACCCAGAGCAGAAGTTGTACTTCAGCCAGATCAGGCCTGCAAAGAAACTGCGTTTCACAGGCCTTTGTAAGAGATGTTCGCGGTAGGCTGTTAGATCACTGTGCAGAGCGAGTTGTTTCCTAGCTTCCCAAAGAGCTGCAAGCAAGATGCTTTGGGGCCCTTCTCACCCTTTGGAAAGAAGGCAGCACTTTGTGCCTTGCAGCTCTAGGGCAATGTAGCACACCCAGAGCAGAAGTTGTACTTCAGCCAGATCAGGCCTGCAAAGAAACTGCGTTTCACAGGCCTTTGTAAGAGATGTTCGCGGTAGGCTGTTAGATCACTGTGCAGAGCGAGTTGTTTCCTAGCTTCCCAAAGAGCTGCAAGCAAGATGCTTTGGGGACCTTCTCACCCTTTGGAAAGAAGGCAGCACTTTGTGCCTTGCAGCTCTAGGGCAATGTAGCACACCCAGATCAGAAGTTCTACTTCAGCCAGATCAGACCTGCAAAGAAACTGCGTTTCACAGGCCTATGTAAGAGATGTTCCCAGTAGGCTGTTAGAGCACTGTGCAGAGCGAGTTGTTTCTTAGCTTCCCAGAGAGCTCTAAGCAAGATGCTTTGGGGCCCGTTAACTTTATACCCTGCTACTTTGCTGTAGTTGTTGATTATTTCTAATAGTTTTTCTGTGGATTCTTTGGGGTTTTCTATGTATAAGTTCATGTCGTCTGCAAACAACGCGAGTTTTACTTCTTCGTTACCTATTTGGATTCCTTTTATTTTTTTTTCCTTGCGAATTGCTCTGGCCAGCACCTCCAGTACTATGTTGAATAGGAGTGGTGAAAGTGGGCACCCTTGTCTTGTTCCTGTCCTCAGAGGGATGGCTTTCAGCTTTTGTCCATTGAGTATGATGTTGGCTGTGGGTCTATCATATATGGCCTTTATCATGTTGAGGTACTTTCCTTCTACACCCATTTTACTGAGGGTTTTTATCATAAATGGGTGTTGGATCTTGTCGAATGCTTTCTCTGCGTCTATTGAGATGATCATGTGGTTTTTGTTTTTCATTTTGTTGGTGTAGTGTATCACGTTGATTGACTTGCGGGTGTTGAACCATCCCTGTGTCCCTGGTATAAATCCCACTTGATCATGGTGTATAATCTTTTTGATGTATTGCTGTAATCGGTTTGCCAAAATTTTGTTGAGGATTTTTGCATCTATGTTCATCAGTGATATCGGCCTGTAGTTCTCCTTCTTTGTGTTGTCCTTGTCAGGTTGGGGGATCAGAGTGATGTTGGCTTCATAGAATGTGTTAGGGAGTTCTCCATCTTTCTCAATTTTCTGGAACAGTTTGAGGAGAATAGGTAGAAAGAACTCACACTGCTTAACAACAAAAAAACAAACAACCCGATCAAAAAATGGGCAGAGGACATGAACAGACATTTCTCCAAAGAAGATATGAATATGGCCAATAGACACATGAAAAGATGTTCATCATCGCTAATCATCAGGGAAATGCAAATCAAAACTACACTAAGATATCACCTTACCCCCGTTAGATTGGCAAAAACGTCCAAAACCAAGAACGACAAATGTTGGAGAGGTTGTGGAGAAAGAGGAACCCTCATACACTGTTGGTGGGAATGCAAACTGGTACAGCCACTATGGAAAACAGTATGGAGATTTCTCAAAAAGTTAAAAATAGAAATACCCTATGACCCAGCCATCCCATTACTGGGTATCTATCCTAAGAACCTGATATCAGATATCTCAAGAGTCCGTTGCACCCCTATGTTCATCGCAGCATTATTTACAATAGCCAAGACGTGGAACCAGCCTACATGCCCAGAAACTGATGATTGGATAAAGAAGATGTGGTATATATACACAATGGAATACTACTCAGCCATAAAAAAAGACGACATTGGCCCCTTCACAACAATGTGGATGGACCTCGAGGGCATTATGTTAAGCGAAATAAGTCAGTCAGAGAAAGACGAACTCTATATGACTCCACTCATAGGTGGAAATTAGTATATTGAGAAGGAGATCTGATCGGTGGTTACCAGGGAAAAGGGGGGGTGGGGGGAGGGCACGGAGTGGGAAGTGGTGTTCCCACAACATGACTAACAAAAATGTACAACTGAAATTTCACAAGCTTGTAATCCATCATAACATTAATAAACAAAAAAAAAAAAAAAAAAAAGAAGCTTTGGGGCCCATCTGCCCCTATGGAAAGAACGCAGCACTTTGTGCCTTTCAGCTCTAGGGCAATGTAGCACACCCAGAGCAGATGTTGTACTTCTGCCAGGTCACGCCTGCAAAGAAACTGCGTTTCACAGGCCTTTGTAAGAGATGTTCCCGGTAGGCTGTAAGAGCACTGTGCAGAGCGACTAGTTTCTTAGCTTCCCAGAGAGGTGGAAGCAAGATGCTTTGGGGCCCATCTGCCCCTATGGAAAGAACGCAGCACTTTGTGCCTTGCAGCTCTAGGGCAATGCAGCACACCCCGAGCAGAAGTTCTACTTCAGCCAGATCAGGCCTGCAAAGAAACTGCGTTTCACAGGCCTTTGTAAGAGATGTTCCCGGTAGGCTGTTAGAGCACTGTGCAGAGCGACTTGTTTCTTAGCTTCCCAGAGAGCTGGAAGCAAGATGCTTTGGGGCCCGTTAATTGTATACCCTGCTACTTTGCTGTAGTTGTTGATTATTTCTAATAGTTTTTCTGTGGATTCTTTGGGGTTTTCTATGTATAAGATCATGTCGTCTGCAAACAACGCGAGTTTTACTTCTTCGTTACCTATTTGGATTCCTTTTATTTTTTTTTCCTGCCGAATTGCTCTGGCCAGCACCTCCAGTACTATGTTGAATAGGAGTGGTGAAAGTGGGCACCCTTGTCTTGTTCCTGTCCTCAGAGGGATGGCTTTCAGCTTTTGTCCATTGAGTATGATGTTGGCTGTGGGTCTATCATATATGGCCTTTATTATGTTGAGGTACTTTCCTTCTATACCCATTTAACTGAGGGTTTTTATCATAAATGGGTGTTGGATCTTGTCGAATGCTTTCTCTGCGTCTATTGAGATGATCATGTGGTTTTTGTTTTTCATTTTGTTGATGTAGTGTATCACGTTGATTGACTTGCGGGTGTTGAACCATCCCTGTTTCCCTGGTATAAATCCCACTTGATCATGGTGTATAATCTTTTTGATGTATTGCTGTAATCGGTTTGCCAAAATTTTGTTGAGGATTTTTGCATCTATGTTCATCAGTGATATCGGCCTGTAGTTCTCCTTCTTTGTGTTGTCCTTGTCAGGTTGGGGGATCAGAGTGATGTTGGCTTCATAGAATGTGTTAGGGAGTTCTCCATCTTTCTCAATTTTCTGGAACAGTTTGAGGAGAATAGGTACAAAGAACTCACACTGCTTAACAACAATAAAACAAACAACCCGATCAAAAAATGGGCAGAGGACATGAACAGACATTTCTCCAAAGAAGATATGAATATGGCCAATAGACACATGAAAAGATGTTCATCATCGCTAATCATCAGGGAAATGCAAATCAAAACTACACTAAGATATCACCTTACCCCCGTTAGATTGGCAAAAACGTCCAAAACCAAGAACGACAAATGTTGGAGAGGTTGTGGAGAAAGAGGAACCCTCATACACTGTTGGTGGGAATGCAAACTGGTACAGCCACTATGGAAAACAGTATGGAGATTTCTCAAAAAGTTAAAAATAGAAATACCCTATGACCCAGCCATCCCATTACTGGGTATCTATCCTAAGAACCTGATATCAGATATCTCAAGAGTCCGTTGCACCCCTATGTTCATCGCAGCATTATTTACAATAGCCAAGACGTGGAACCAGCCTACATGCCCAGAAACTGATGATTGGATAAAGAAGATGTGGTATATATACACAATGGAATACTACTCAGCCATAAAAAAAGACGACATTGGCCCCTTCACAACAAGGTGGATGGACCTCGAGGGCATTATGTTAAGCGAAATAAGTCAGTCAGAGAAAGACGAACTCTATATGACTCCACTCATAGGTGGAAATTAGTATATTGAGAAGGAGATCTGATCGGTGGTTACCAGGGAAAAGGGGGGGTGGGGGGAGGGCACGGAGGGGGAAGTGGTGTTCCCACAACATGACTAACAAAAATGTACAACTGAAATTTCACAAGCTTGTAATCCATCATAACATTAATAAACAAAAAAAAAAAAAAAAAGAGAAGCTTCGGGGCCCATCTGCCCCTATGGAAAGAACGCAGCACTTTCTGCCTTGCAGCTCTAGGGCAATGTAGCACACCCAGAGCAGAAGTTCTACTTCATCCAGATCAGGCCCGCAAAGAAACTGCGTTTCACAGGCCTTTGTAAGAGATGTTCCCAGTAGGCTGTTAGAGCACTGTGCAGAGAGACTTGTTTCTTAGCTTCCCAAAGAGCTGGAAGCAAGATGCTTTGGGGCCCTTCTCACCCTTTGGCAAGAAGGCAGCACTTTGTGCCTTGCAGGTCTAGGTCAATGTAGCACACCCAGAGCAGAAGTTCTACTTCAGCCAGATCAGGCCTGCAAAGAAACTGCGTTTCACAGGCCTTTGTAAGAGATGATCGCGGTAGGCTGTTAGAGCACTGTGCAGAGCGAGTTGTTTGTCAGCTTCCAAAAGAGTTGGAAGCAAGATGCTTTGGGGCTCATCTGCCCCTTTGAAATGAAGGCAGCACTTTGTGCCTTGCAGCTCTAGGGCAATGTAGCACATCCAGAGCAGAAGTTCTACTTCAGCCAGATCAGGCCCGCAAAGAAACTGCATTTCACAGGCCTTTGTAAGAGATGATCCCGGTAGGCTGTTAGAGCACTGTGCAGAGCGAGTTGTTTCTCAGCTTCCCAAATAGCTGGAAGCAAGATGCTTTGGGGCCCTACTAAGCCTTTGGAAAGAAGGCAGCACTTTGTGCCTTGCAGCTCTAGGGCAATGTAGCACACCCAGAGCAGAAGTTTTACTTCAGCCAGATCAGGCCCGCAAAGAAACTGCGTTTCACAGGCCTTTGTAAGAGATGTTCCCCGTAGGCTGTTAGACCACTGTGCAGAGCGAGTTCTTTCTTAGCTTCCCAAAGACCTGGAAGCAAGATGCTTTGGGGGCCATCTGCCCTTAAGGAAAGAAGGCAGCACTTTGTGCCTTGCAGCTCTAGGGCAATGTAGCACACCCAGAGCAGATGTTCTACTTCTGCCAGGTCAGGCCTGCAAAGAAACTGCGTTTCACAGGCCTTTGTAATAGATGTTCCCCGTAGGCTGTTAGAGCACTGTGCAGAGCGAGTTGTTTCTTAGCTTCCCAAACAGCCGGTAGCAAGACGCTTTGGGATCAATCTGCACTTCAGTAAAGAAGGCAGCACTTTGTGCCTTGCAGCTCTACGGCATTGTAGCACACCCAGAGCAGTTGTTCTACTTCTGCCAGGTCAGTCGTGCAAAGAAACTGCGTTTCACAGGCCTTTGTAGGAGATGTTCCCGGTAGGCTGTTAGAGCACTGTGCAGAGCGAGTTGTTTCTTAGCTTCCCAAAGAGCCGGAAGCAAGATGCTTTGGGGCCCTTCTCACCCTTTGGAAAGAAGGCAGCACTTTGTGCCTTGCAGCTCTAGGGCACTGTAGCACACCCAGAGCAGTTGTTCTACTTCTGCCAGGTCAGGCCTGCAAAGAAACTTCGTTTACCAGGCCTTTGTGAGAGATGTTCAAGGTAGGCTGTTAGAGCACTGTGCAGAGCGACTTGTTTCTTAGCTTCCCAAAGAGCTGGAGGCAAGATGCTTTGGGGCCCTTCTCACCCTTTGGAAAGAAGGCAGCACTTTGTGCCTTGCAGCTCTAGGGCAATGTAGCACACCCAGAGCCGAAGTTCTACTTCAGCTAGATCAGACCTGCAAAGAAACTTCGTTTCACAGGCCTTTGTAAGAGATGTTCCCGGTAGGCTGTAAGTGCACTGTGCAGAGCGACTAGTTTCTTAGCTTCCCAGAGAGCTGGAAGCAAGATGCTTTGGGGCCCATCTGCCCCTAAGGAAAGAACGCAGCACTTTGTGCCTTGCAGCTCTAGGGCAATGCAGCACACCCCGAGCAGAAGTTCTACTTCAGCCAGATCAGGCCTGCAAAGAAACTGCGTTTCACAGGCCTTTGTAAGAGATGTTCCCGGTAGGCTGTTAGAGCACTGTGCAGAGCGAGTTGTTTCTTAGCTTCCCAGAGAGCTGGAAGCAAGATGCTTTGGGGCCCGTTAATTTTATACCCTGCTACTTTGCTGTAGTTGTTGATTATTTCTAATAGTTTTTCTGTGGATTCTTTGGGGTTTTTTATGTATAAGATCATGTCGTCTGCATACAACGCAAGTTTTACTTCTTCGTTACCTATTTGGATTCCTTTTATTTTTTTTCCTGCCGAATTGCTCTGGCCTGCACCTCCAGTACTATGTTGAATAGGAGTGGTGAAAGTGGGCACCCTTGTCTTGTTCCTGTCCTCAGAGGGATGGCTTTCAGCTTTTGTCCATTGAGTATGATGTTGGCTGTGGGTCTATCATATATGGCCTTTATCATGTTGAGGTACTTTCCTTCTACACCCATTTTACTGAGGGTTTTTATCATAAATGGGTGTTGGATCTTGTCGAATGCTTTCTCTGCGTCTATTGAGATGATCATGTGGTTTTTGTTTTTCATTTTGTTGGTGTAGTGTATCACGTTGATTGACTTGCGGGTGTTGAACCATCCCTGTGTCCCTGGTATAAATCCCACTTGATCATGGTGTATAATCTTTTTGATGTATTGCTGTAATCGGTTTGCCAAAATTTTGTTGAGGATTTTTGCATCTATGTTCATCAGTGATATCGGCCTGTAGTTCTCCTTCTTTGTGTTGTCCTTGTCAGGTTGGGGGATCAGAGTGATGTTGGCTTCATAGAATGTGTTAGGGAGTTCTCCATCTTTCTCAATTTTCTGGAACAGTTTGAGGAGAATAGGTAGAAAGAACTCACACTGCTTAACAACAAAAAAACAAACAACCCGATCAAAAAATGGGCAGAGGACATGAACAGACATTTCTCCAAAGAAGATATGAATATGGCCAATAGACACATGAAAAGATGTTCATCATCGCTAATCATCAGGGAAATGCAAATCAAAACTACACTAAGATATCACCTTACCCCCGTTAGATTGGCAAAAACGTCCAAAACCAAGAACGACAAATGTTGGAGAGGTTGTGGAGAAAGAGGAACCCTCATACACTGTTGGTGGGAATGCAAACTGGTACAGCCACTATGGAAAACAGTATGGAGATTTCTCAAAAAGTTAAAAATAGAAATACCCTATGACCCAGCCATCCCATTACTGGGTATCTATCCTAAGAACCTGATATCAGATATCTCAAGAGTCCGTTGCACCCCTATGTTCATCGCAGCATTATTTACAATAGCCAAGACGTGGAACCAGCCTACATGCCCAGAAACTGATGATTGGATAAAGAAGATGTGGTATATATACACAATGGAATACTACTCAGCCATAAAAAAAGACGACATTGGCCCCTTCACAACAATGTGGATGGACCTCGAGGGCATTATGTTAAGCGAAATAAGTCAGTCAGAGAAAGACGAACTCTATATGACTCCACTCATAGGTGGAAATTAGTATATTGAGAAGGAGATCTGATCGGTGGTTACCAGGGAAAAGGGGGGGTGGGGGGAGGGCACGGAGTGGGAAGTGGTGTTCCCACAACATGACTAACAAAAATGTACAACTGAAATTTCACAAGCTTGTAATCCATCATAACATTAATAAACAAAAAAAAAAAAAAAAAGAAGCTTTGGGGCCCATCTGCCCCTATGGAAAGAACGCAGCACTTTGTGCCTTTCAGCTCTAGGGCAATGTAGCACACCCAGAGCAGATGTTGTACTTCTGCCAGGTCACGCCTGCAAAGAAACTGCGTTTCACAGGCCTTTGTAAGAGATGTTCCCGGTAGGCTGTTAGAGCACTGTGCAGAGCGAGTTGTTTCTTAGCTTCCCAGAGAGCTGGAAGCAAGATGCTTTGGGGCCCGTTAATTTTATACCCTGCTACTTTGCTGTAGTTGTTGATTATTTCTAATAGTTTTTCTGTGGATTCTTTGGGGTTTTTTATGTATAAGATCATGTCGTCTGCATACAACGCAAGTTTTACTTCTTCGTTACCTATTTGGATTCCTTTTATTTTTTTTCCTGCCGAATTGCTCTGGCCTGCACCTCCAGTACTATGTTGAATAGGAGTGGTGAAAGTGGGCACCCTTGTCTTGTTCCTGTCCTCAGAGGGATGGCTTTCAGCTTTTGTCCATTGAGTATGATGTTGGCTGTGGGTCTATCATATATGGCCTTTATCATGTTGAGGTACTTTCCTTCTACACCCATTTTACTGAGGGTTTTTATCATAAATGGGTGTTGGATCTTGTCGAATGCTTTCTCTGCGTCTATTGAGATGATCATGTGGTTTTTGTTTTTCATTTTGTTGGTGTAGTGTATCACGTTGATTGACTTGCGGGTGTTGAACCATCCCTGTGTCCCTGGTATAAATCCCACTTGATCATGGTGTATAATCTTTTTGATGTATTGCTGTAATCGGTTTGCCAAAATTTTGTTGAGGATTTTTGCATCTATGTTCATCAGTGATATCGGCCTGTAGTTCTCCTTCTTTGTGTTGTCCTTGTCAGGTTGGGGGATCAGAGTGATGTTGGCTTCATAGAATGTGTTAGGGAGTTCTCCATCTTTCTCAATTTTCTGGAACAGTTTGAGGAGAATAGGTAGAAAGAACTCACACTGCTTAACAACAAAAAAACAAACAACCCGATCAAAAAATGGGCAGAGGACATGAACAGACATTTCTCCAAAGAAGATATGAATATGGCCAATAGACACATGAAAAGATGTTCATCATCGCTAATCATCAGGGAAATGCAAATCAAAACTACACTAAGATATCACCTTACCCCCGTTAGATTGGCAAAAACGTCCAAAACCAAGAACGACAAATGTTGGAGAGGTTGTGGAGAAAGAGGAACCCTCATACACTGTTGGTGGGAATGCAAACTGGTACAGCCACTATGGAAAACAGTATGGAGATTTCTCAAAAAGTTAAAAATAGAAATACCCTATGACCCAGCCATCCCATTACTGGGTATCTATCCTAAGAACCTGATATCAGATATCTCAAGAGTCCGTTGCACCCCTATGTTCATCGCAGCATTATTTACAATAGCCAAGACGTGGAACCAGCCTACATGCCCAGAAACTGATGATTGGATAAAGAAGATGTGGTATATATACACAATGGAATACTACTCAGCCATAAAAAAGACGACATTGGCCCCTTCACAACAATGTGGATGGACCTCGAGGGCATTATGTTAAGCGAAATAAGTCAGTCAGAGAAAGACGAACTCTATATGACTCCACTCATAGGTGGAAATTAGTATATTGAGAAGGAGATCTGATCGGTGGTTACCAGGGAAAAGGGGGGGTGGGGGGAGGGCACGGAGTGGGAAGTGGTGTTCCCACAACATGACTAACAAAAATGTACAACTGAAATTTCACAAGCTTGTAATCCATCATAACATTAATAAACAAAAAAAAAAAAAAAAAGAAGCTTTGGGGCCCATCTGCCCCTATGGAAAGAACGCAGCACTTTGTGCCTTTCAGCTCTAGGGCAATGTAGCACACCCAGAGCAGATGTTGTACTTCTGCCAGGTCACGCCTGCAAAGAAACTGCGTTTCACAGGCCTTTGTAAGAGATGTTCCCGGTAGGCTGTTAGAGCACTGTGCAGAGCGAGTTGTTTCTTAGCTTCCCAGAGAGCTGGAAGCAAGATGCTTTGGGGCCCGTTAATTTTATACCCTGCTACTTTGCTGTAGTTGTTGATTATTTCTAATAGTTTTTCTGTGGATTCTTTGGGGTTTTTTATGTATAAGATCATGTCGTCTGCATACAACGCAAGTTTTACTTCTTCGTTACCTATTTGGATTCCTTTTATTTTTTTTCCTGCCGAATTGCTCTGGCCTGCACCTCCAGTACTATGTTGAATAGGAGTGGTGAAAGTGGGCACCCTTGTCTTGTTCCTGTCCTCAGAGGGATGGCTTTCAGCTTTTGTCCATTGAGTATGATGTTGGCTGTGGGTCTATCATATATGGCCTTTATCATGTTGAGGTACTTTCCTTCTACACCCATTTTACTGAGGGTTTTTATCATAAATAGGTGTTGGATCTTGTCGAATGCTTTCTCTGCGTCTATTGAGATGATCATGTGGTTTTTGTTTTTCATTTTGTTGGTGTAGTGTATCACGTTGATTGACTTGCGGGTGTTGAACCATCCCTGTGTCCCTGGTATAAATCCCACTTGATCATGGTGTATAATCTTTTTGATGTATTGCTGTAATCGGTTTGCCAAAATTTTGTTGAGGATTTTTGCATCTATGTTCATCAGTGATATCGGCCTGTAGTTCTCCTTCTTTGTGTTGTCCTTGTCAGGTTGGGGGATCAGAGTGATGTTGGCTTCATAGAATGTGTTAGGGAGTTCTCCATCTTTCTCAATTTTCTGGAACAGTTTGAGGAGAATAGGTAGAAAGAACTCACACTGCTTAACAACAAAAAAACAAACAACCCGATCAAAAAATGGGCAGAGGACATGAACAGACATTTCTCCAAAGAAGATATGAATATGGCCAATAGACACATGAAAAGATGTTCATCATCGCTAATCATCAGGGAAATGCAAATCAAAACTACACTAAGATATCACCTTACCCCCGGTAGATTGGCAAAAACGTCCAAAACCAAGAACGACAAATGTTGGAGAGGTTGTGGAGAAAGAGGAACCCTCATACACTGTTGGTGGGAATGCAAACTGGTACAGCCACTATGGAAAACAGTATGGAGATTTCTCAAAAAGTTAAAAATAGAAATACCCTATGACCCAGCCATCCCACTACTGGGTGTCTATCCTAAGAACCTGATATCAGATATCTCAAGACTCCGTTGCACCCCTATGTTCATCGCAGCATTATTTACAATAGCCAAGACGTGGAACCAGCCTACATGCCCAGAAACTGATGATTGGATAAAGAAGATGTGGTATATATACACAAGGGAATACTACTCAGCCATAAAAAAAGAAGACATTGGCCCCTTCACAACAATGTGGATGGACCTCGAGGGCATTATGTTAAGCGAAATAAGTCAGTCAGAGAAAGACGATCTCTATATGACTCCACTCATAGGTGGAAATTAGTATATTGAGAAGGAGATCTGATCGGTGGTTACCAGGGAAAAGGGGGGGTGGGGGGAGGGCACGGAGTGGGAAGTGGTGTTCCCACAACATGACTAACAAAAATGTACAACTGAAATTTCACAAGCTTGTAATCCATCATAACATTAATAAACAAAAAAAAAAAAAAAAAAAAAGAAGCTTTGGGGCCCATCTGCCCCTATGGAAAGAACGCAGCACTTTGTGCCTTTCAGCTCTAGGGCAATGTAGCACACCCAGAGCAGATGTTCTACTTCTGCCAGGTCACGCCTGCAAAGAAACTGCGTTTCACAGGCCTTTGTAAGAGATGTTCCCGGTAGGCTGTAAGAGCACTGTGCAGAGCGACTAGTTTCTTAGCTTCCCAGAGAGGTGGAAGCAAGATGCTTTGGGGCCCATCTGCCCCTATGGAAAGAACGCAGCACTTTGTGCCTTGCAGCTCTAGGGCAATGCAGCACACCCCGAGCAGAAGTTCTACTTCAGCCAGATCAGGCCTGCAAAGAAACTGCGTTTCACAGGCCTTTGTAAGAGATGTTCCCGGTAGGCTGTTAGAGCACTGTGCAGAGCGACTTGTTTCTTAGCTTCCCAGAGAGCTGGAAGCAAGATGCTTTGGGGCCCGTTAATTTTATACCCTGCTACTTTGCTGTAGTTGTTGATTATTTCTAATAGTTTTTCTGTGGATTCTTTGGGGTTTTCTATGTATAAGATCATGTCGTCTGCAAACAACGCGAGTTTTACTTCTTCGTTACCTATTTGGATTCCTTTTATTTTTTTTCCTGCCGAATTGCTCTGGCCAGCACCTCCAGTACTATGTTGAATAGGAGTGGTGAAAGTGGGCACCCTTGTCTTGTTCCTGTCCTCAGAGGGATGGCTTTCAGCTTTTGTCCATTGAGTATGATGTTGGCTGTGGGTCTATCATATATGGCCTTTATTATGTTGAGGTACTTTCCTTCTATACCCATTTAACTGAGGGTTTTTATCATAAATGGGTGTTGGATCTTGTCGAATGCTTTCTCTGCGTCTATTGAGATGATCATGTGGTTTTTGTTTTTCATTTTGTTGATGTAGTGTATCACGTTGATTGACTTGCGGGTGTTGAACCATCCCTGTTTCCCTGGTATAAATCCCACTTGATCATGGTGTATAATCTTTTTGATGTATTGCTGTAATCGGTTTGCCAAAATTTTGTTGAGGATTTTTGCATCTATGTTCATCAGTGATATCGGCCTGTAGTTCTCCTTCTTTGTGTTGTCCTTGTCAGGTTGGGGGATCAGAGTGATGTTGGCTTCATAGAATGTGTTAGGGAGTTCTCCATCTTTCTCAATTTTCTGGAACAGTTTGAGGAGAATAGGTACAAAGAACTCACACTGCTTAACAACAATAAAACAAACAACCCGATCAAAAAATGGGCAGAGGACATGAACAGACATTTCTCCAAAGAAGATATGAATATGGCCAATAGACACATGAAAAGATGTTCATCATCGCTAATCATCAGGGAAATGCAAATCAAAACTACACTAAGATATCACCTTACCCCCGTTAGATTGGCAAAAACGTCCAAAACCAAGAACGACAAATGTTGGAGAGGTTGTGGAGAAAGAGGAACCCTCATACACTGTTGGTGGGAATGCAAACTGGTACAGCCACTATGGAAAACAGTATGGAGATTTCTCAAAAAGTTAAAAATAGAAATACCCTATGACCCAGCCATCCCATTACTGGGTATCTATCCTAAGAACCTGATATCAGATATCTCAAGAGTCCGTTGCACCCCTATGTTCATCGCAGCATTATTTACAATAGCCAAGACGTGGAACCAGCCTACATGCCCAGAAACTGATGATTGGATAAAGAAGATGTGGTATATATACACAATGGAATACTACTCAGCCATAAAAAAAGACGACATTGGCCCCTTCACAACAAGGTGGATGGACCTCGAGGGCATTATGTTAAGCGAAATAAGTCAGTCAGAGAAAGACGAACTCTATATGACTCCACTCATAGGTGGAAATTAGTATATTGAGAAGGAGATCTGATCGGTGGTTACCAGGGAAAAGGGGGGGTGGGGGGAGGGCACGGAGGGGGAAGTGGTGTTCCCACAACATGACTAACAAAAATGTACAACTGAAATTTCACAAGCTTGTAATCCATCATAACATTAATAAACAAAAAAAAAAAAAAAAGAGAAGCTTTGGGGCCCATCTGCCCCTATGGAAAGAACGCAGCACTTTCTGCCTTGCAGCTCTAGGGCAATGTAGCACACCCAGAGCAGAAGTTCTACTTCAGCCAGATCAGGCCCACAAAGAAACTGCGTTTCACAGGCCTTTGTAAGAGATGTTCCCAGTAGGCTGTTAGAGCACTGTGCAGAGAGACTTGTTTCTTAGCTTCCCAAAGAGCTGGAAGCAAGATGCTTTGGGGCCCTTCTCACCCTTTGGCAAGAAGGCAGCACTTTGTGCCTTGCAGGTCTAGGTCAATGTAGCACACCCAGAGCAGAAGTTCTACTTCAGCCAGATCAGCCTGCAAAGAAACTGCGTTTCACAGGCCTTTGTAAGAGATGATCGCGGTAGGCTGTTAGAGCACTGTGCAGAGCGAGTTGTTTGTCAGCTTCCAAAAGAGTTGGAAGCAAGATGCTTTGGGGCTCATCTGCCCCTTTGAAATGAAGGCAGCACTTTGTGCCTTGCAGCTCTAGGGCAATGTAGCACATCCAGAGCAGAAGTTCTACTTCAGCCAGATCAGGCCCGCAAAGAAACTGCATTTCACAGGCCTTTGTAAGAGATGATCCCGGTAGGCTGTTAGAGCACTGTGCAGAGCGAGTTGTTTCTCAGCTTCCCAAATAGCTGGAAGCAAGATGCTTTGGGGCCCTACTCAGCCTTTGGAAAGAAGGCAGCACTTTGTGCCTTGCAGCTCTAGGGCAATGTAGCACACCCAGAGCAGAAGTTTTACTTCAGCCAGATCAGGCCTGCAAAGAAACTGCGTTTCACAGGCCTTTGTAAGAGATGTTCCCCGTAGGCTGTTAGACCACTGTGCAGAGCGAGTTCTTTCTTAGCTTCCCAAAGACCTGGAAGCAAGACGCTTTGGGGGCAATCTGCACTTCAGTAAAGAAGGCAGCACTTTGTGCCTTGCAGCTCTACGGCATTGTAGCACACCCAGAGCAGTTGTTCTACTTCTGCCAGGTCAGTCGTGCAAAGAAACTGCGTTTCACAGGCCTTTGTAGGAGATGTTCCCGGTAGGCTGTTAGAGCACTGTGCAGAGCGAGTTGTTTCTTAGCTTCCCAAAGAGCCGGAAGCAAGATGCTTTGGGGCCCTTCTCACCCTTTGGAAAGAAGGCAGCACTTTGTGCCTTGCAGCTCTAGGGCACTGTAGCACACCCAGAGCAGTTGTTCTACTTCTGCCAGGTCAGACCTGCAAAGAAACTTCGTTTCACAGGCCTTTGTGAGAGATGTTCAAGGTAGGCTGTTAGAGCACTGTGCAGAGCGACTTGTTTCTTAGCTTCCCAAAGAGCTGGAGGCAAGATGCTTTGGGGCCCTTCTCACCCTTTGGAAAGAAGGCAGCACTTTGTGCCTTGCAGCTCTAGGGCAATGTAGCACACCCAGAGCCGAAGTTCTACTTCAGCTAGATCAGACCTGCAAAGAAACTTCGTTTCACAGGCCTTTGTAAGAGATGTTCCCGGTAGGCTGTAAGTGCACTGTGCAGAGCGACTAGTTTCTTAGCTTCCCAGAGAGCTGGAAGCAAGATGCTTTGGGGCCCATCTGCCCCTAAGGAAAGAACGCAGCACTTTGTGCCTTGCAGCTCTAGGGCAATGCAGCACACCCCGAGCAGAAGTTCTACTTCAGCCAGATCAGGCCTGCAAAGAAACTGCGTTTCACAGGCCTTTGTAAGAGATGTTCCCGGTAGGCTGTTAGAGCACTGTGCAGAGCGAGTTGTTTCTTAGCTTCCCAGAGAGCTGGAAGCAAGATGCTTTGGGGCCCGTTAATTTTATACCCTGCTACTTTGCTGTAGTTGTTGATTATTTCTAATAGTTTTTCTGTGGATTCTTTGGGGTTTTTTATGTATAAGATCATGTCGTCTGCATACAACGCAAGTTTTACTTCTTCGTTACCTATTTGGATTCCTTTTATTTTTTTTCCTGCCGAATTGCTCTGGCCTGCACCTCCAGTACTATGTTGAATAGGAGTGGTGAAAGTGGGCACCCTTGTCTTGTTCCTGTCCTCAGAGGGATGGCTTTCAGCTTTTGTCCATTGAGTATGATGTTGGCTGTGGGTCTATCATATATGGCCTTTATCATGTTGAGGTACTTTCCTTCTACACCCATTTTACTGAGGGTTTTTATCATAAATGGGTGTTGGATCTTGTCGAATGCTTTCTCTGCGTCTATTGAGATGATCATGTGGTTTTTGTTTTTCATTTTGTTGGTGTAGTGTATCACGTTGATTGACTTGCGGGTGTTGAACCATCCCTGTGTCCCTGGTATAAATCCCACTTGATCATGGTGTATAATCTTTTTGATGTATTGCTGTAATCGGTTTGCCAAAATTTTGTTGAGGATTTTTGCATCTATGTTCATCAGTGATATCGGCCTGTAGTTCTCCTTCTTTGTGTTGTCCTTGTCAGGTTGGGGGATCAGAGTGATGTTGGCTTCATAGAATGTGTTAGGGAGTTCTCCATCTTTCTCAATTTTCTGGAACAGTTTGAGGAGAATAGGTAGAAAGAACTCACACTGCTTAACAACAAAAAAACAAACAACCCGATCAAAAAATGGGCAGAGGACATGAACAGACATTTCTCCAAAGAAGATATGAATATGGCCAATAGACACATGAAAAGATGTTCATCATCGCTAATCATCAGGGAAATGCAAATCAAAACTACACTAAGATATCACCTTACCCCCGTTAGATTGGCAAAAACGTCCAAAACCAAGAACGACAAATGTTGGAGAGGTTGTGGAGAAAGAGGAACCCTCATACACTGTTGGTGGGAATGCAAACTGGTACAGCCACTATGGAAAACAGTATGGAGATTTCTCAAAAAGTTAAAAATAGAAATACCCTATGACCCAGCCATCCCATTACTGGGTATCTATCCTAAGAACCTGATATCAGATATCTCAAGAGTCCGTTGCACCCCTATGTTCATCGCAGCATTATTTACAATAGCCAAGACGTGGAACCAGCCTACATGCCCAGAAACTGATGATTGGATAAAGAAGATGTGGTATATATACACAATGGAATACTACTCAGCCATAAAAAAAGACGACATTGGCCCCTTCACAACAATGTGGATGGACCTCGAGGGTATTATGTTAAGCGAAATAAGTCAGTCAGAGAAAGACGAACTCTATATGACTCCACTCATAGGTGGAAATTAGTATATTGAGAAGGAGATCTGATCGGTGGTTACCAGGGAAAAGGGGGGGTGGGGGGAGGGCACGGAGTGAGACGTGGTGTTCCCACAACATGACTAACAAAAATGTACAACTGAAATTTCACAAGCTTGTAATCCATCATAACATTAATAAACAAAAAAAAAAAAAAAAAAAGAAGCTTTGGGGCCCATCTGCCCCTATGGAAAGAACGCAGCACTTTGTGCCTTTCAGCTCTAGGGCAATGTAGCACACCCAGAGCAGATGTTGTACTTCTGCCAGGTCACGCCTGCAAAGAAACTGCGTTTCACAGGCCTTTGTAAGAGATGTTCCCGGTAGGCTGTAAGAGCACTGTGCAGAGCGACTAGTTTCTTAGCTTCCCAGAGAGGTGGAAGCAAGATGCTTTGGGGCCCATCTGCCCCTATGGAAAGAACGCAGCACTTTGTGCCTTGCAGCTCTAGGGCAATGCAGCACACCCCGAGCAGAAGTTCTACTTCAGCCAGATCAGGCCTGCAAAGAAACTGCGTTTCACAGGCCTTTGTAAGAGATGTTCCCGGTAGGCTGTTAGAGCACTGTGCAGAGCGACTTGTTTCTTAGCTTCCCAGAGAGCTCTAAGCAAGATGCTTTGGGGCCCGTTAATTGTATACCCTGCTACTTTGCTGTAGTTGTTGATTATTTCTAATAGTTTTTCTGTGGATTCTTTGGGGTTTTCTATGTATAAGATCATGTCGTCTGCAAACAACGCGAGTTTTACTTCTTCGTTACCTATTTGGATTCCTTTTATTTTTTTTTCCTGCCGAATTGCTCTGGCCAGCACCTCCAGTACTATGTTGAATAGGAGTGGTGAAAGTGGGCGCCCTTGTCTTGTTCCTGTCCTCAGAGGGATGGCTTTCAGCTTTTGTCCATTGAGTATGATGTTGGCTGTGGGTCTATCATATATGGCCTTTATTATGTTGAGGTACTTTCCTTCTATACCCATTTAACTGAGGGTTTTTATCATAAATGGGTGTTGGATCTTGTCGAATGCTTTCTCTGCGTCTATTGAGATGATCATGTGGTTTTTGTTTTTCATTTTGTTGATGTAGTGTATCACGTTGATTGACTTGCGGGTGTTGAACCATCCCTGTTTCCCTGGTATAAATCCCACTTGATCATGGTGTATAATCTTTTTGATGTATTGCTGTAATCGGTTTGCCAAAATTTTGTTGAGGATTTTTGCATCTATGTTCATCAGTGATATCGGCCTGTAGTTCTCCTTCTTTGTGTTGTCCTTGTCAGGTTGGGGGATCAGAGTGATGTTGGCTTCATAGAATGTGTTAGGGAGTTCTCCATCTTTCTCAATTTTCTGGAACAGTTTGAGGAGAATAGGTACAAAGAACTCACACTGCTTAACAACAAAAAAACAAACAACCCGATCGAAAAATGGGCAGAGGACATGAACGGACATTTCTCCAAAGAAGATATGAATATGGCCAATAGACACATGAAAAGATGTTCATCATCGCTAATCATCAGGGAAATGCAAATCAAAACTACACTAAGATATCACCTTACCCCCGTTAGATTGGCAAAAACATCCAAAACCAAGAACGACAAATGTTGGAGAGGTTGTGGAGAAAGAGGAACCCTCATACACTGTTGGTGGGAATGCAAACTGGTACAGCCACTATGGAAAACAGTATGGAGATTTCTCAAAAAGTTAAAAATAGAAATACCCTATGACCCAGCCATCCCATTACTGGGTATCTATCCTAAGAACCTGATATCAGATATCTCAAGAGTCCGTTGCACCCCTATGTTCATCGCAGCATTATTTACAATAGCCAAGACGTGGAACCAGCCTACATGCCCAGAAACTGATGATTGGATAAAGAAGATGTGGTATATATACACAATGGAATACTACTCAGCCATAAAAAAAGACGACATTGGCCCCTTCACAACAAGGTGGATGGACCTCGAGGGCATTATGTTAAGCGAAATAAGTCAGTCAGAGAAAGACGAACTCTATATGACTCCACTCATAGGTGGAAATTAGTATATTGAGAAGGAGATCTGATCAGTGGTTACCAGGGAAAAGGGGGGTGGGGGGAGGGCACGGAGGGGGAAGTGGTGTTCCCACAACATGACTAACAAAAATGTACAACTGAAATTTCACAAGCTTGTAATCCATCATAACATTAATAAACAAAAAAAAAAAAAAGAGAAGCTTTGGGGCCCATCTGCCCCTATGGAAAGAACGCAGCACTTTCTGCCTTGCAGCTCTAGGGCAATGTAGCACACCCAGAGCAGAAGTTCTACTTCAGCCAGATCAGGCCCGCAAAGAAACTGCGTTTCACAGGCCTTTGTAAGAGATGTTCCCGGTAGGCTGATAGAGCACTGTGCAGAGCGAGTTGTTTCTTAGCTTCCCAAACAGCCGGAAGCAAGATGCTTTGGGGCCCTTCTCACCCTTTGGAAAGAAGTCAGCACTTTGTGCCTTGCAGCTCTAGGGCAATGTAGCACTCCCAGAGCAGAAGTTGTACTTCAGCCAGATCAGGCCTGCAAAGAAACTCCGTTTCACAGGCCTTTGTAAGAGATGTTCCCGGTAGGCTGTTAGAGCACTGTGCAGAGCGAGTTGTTTCCTAGCTTCCCAAAGAGCTGGAAGCAAGATGCTTTGGGGCCCTTCTCACCCTTTAGAAAGAAGGCAGCACTTTGTGCCTTGCAGCTCTAGGGCAATGTAGCACACCCAAAGCCAAAGTTCTACTTCAGCCAGATCAGACCTGCAAAGAAACTGCGTTTCACAGGCCTTTGTAAGAGATGTTCCCTGTAGGCTGTTAGAGAACTGTGCAGAGCGAGTTGTTTCTTAGCTTCCCAAGGAGCTGGAAGCAAGATGCTTTAGGGGCCATCTGCCCTTAAGGAAAGAAGGCAGCACTTTGTGCCTTGCAGCTTTAGGGCAATGTAGCACACCCAGAGCAGAAGTTGTACTTCAGCCAGATCAGGCCTGCAAAGAAACTGCGTTTCACAGGCCTTTGTAAGAGATGTTCCCGGTAGGCTGTTAGAGCACTGTGCAGAGCGAGTTGTTTCTTAGCTTCCCAGAGAGCTCTAAGCAAGATGCTTTGGGGCCCGTTAACTTTATACCCTGCTACTTTGCTGTAGTTGTTGATTATTTCTAATAGTTTTTCTGTGGATTCTTTGGGGTTTTCTATGTATAAGATCATGTCGTCTGCAAACAACGCGAGTTTTACTTCTTCGTTACCTATTTGGATTCCTTTTATTTCTTTTTCCTGCCGAATTGCTCTGGCCAGCACCTCCAGTACTATGTTGAATAGGAGTGGTGAAAGTGGGCACCCTTGTCTTGTTCCTGTCCTCAGAGGGATGGCTTTCAGCTTTTGTCCATTGAGTATGATGTTGGCTGTGGGTCTATCATATATGGCCTTTATTATGTTGAGGTACTTTCCTTCTATACCCATTTTACTGAGGGTTGTTATCATAAATGGGTGTTGGATCTTGTCGAATGCTTTCTCTGCGTCTATTGAGATGATCATGTGGTTTTTGTTTTTCATTTTGTTGGTGTAGTGTATCACGTTGATTGACTTGCGGGTGTTGAACCATCCCTGTGTCCCTGGTATAAATCCCACTTGATCATGGTGTATAATCTTTTTGATGTATTGCTGTAATCGGTTTGCCAAAATTTTGTTGAGGATTTTTGCATCTATGTTCATCAGTGATATCGGCCTGTAGTTCTCCTTCTTTGTGTTGTCCTTGTCAGGTTGGGGGATCAGAGTGATGTTGGCTTCATAGAATGTGTTAGGGAGTTCTCCATCTTTCTCAATTTTCTGGAACAGTTTGAGGAGAATAGGTACAAAGAACTCACACTGCTTAACAACAAAAAAACAAACAACCCGATCCAAAAATGGGCAGAGGACATGAACAGACATTTCTCCAAAGAAGATATGAATATGGCCAATAGACACATGAAAAGATGTTCATCATCGCTAATCATCAGGGAAATGCAAATCAAAACTACACTAAGATATCACCTTACCCCCGTTAGATTGGCAAAATCATCCAAAACCAAGAACGACAAATGTTGGAGAGGTTGTGGAGAAAGAGGAACCCTCATACACTGTTGGTGGGAATGCAAACTGGTACAGCCACTATGGAAAACAGTATGGAGATTTCTCAAAAAGTTAAAAATAGAAATACCCTATGACCCAGCCATCCCATTACTGGGTATCTATCCTAAGAACCTGATATCAGATATCTCAAGAGTCCGTTGCACCCCTATGTTCATCGCAGCATTATTTACAATAGCCAAGACGTGGAACCAGCCTACATGCCCAGAAACTGATGATTGGATAAAGAAGATGTGGTATATATACACAATGGAATACTACTCAGCCATAAAAAAAGACGACATTGGCCCCTTCACAACAATGTGGATGGACCTCGAGGGCATTATGTTAAGCGAAATAAGTCAGTCAGAGAAAGACGAACTCTATATGACTCCACTCATAGGTGGAAATTAGTATATTGAGAAGGAGATCTGATCGGTGGTTACCAGGGAAAAGGGGGGGTGGGGGGAGGGCACGGAGGGGGAAGTGGTGTTCCCACAACATGACTAACAAAAATGTACAACTGAAATTTCACAAGCTTGTAATCCATCATAACATTAATAAACAAAAAAAAAAAAAAAAGGGAAGCTTTGGGGCCCATCTGCCCCTATGGAAATAACGCAGCACTTTCTGCCTTGCAGCTCTAGGGCAATGTAGCACACCCAGAGCAGAAGTTCTACTTCAGCCAGATCAGGCCCGCAAAGAAACTGCGTTTCACAGGCCTTTGTAAGAGATGTTCCCGGTAGGCTGTTAGAGCACTGTGAAGAGCGAGTTGTTTCTTAGCTTCCCAAACAGCCGGAAGCAAGATGCTTTGGGGCCCTTCTCACCCTTTGGAAAGAAGTCAGCACTTTGTGCCTTGCAGCTCTAGGGCAATGTAGCACACGCAGAGCAGAAGTTGTACTTCAGCCAGATCAGGCCTGCAAAGAAACTGCGTTTCACAGGCCTTTGTAAGAGATGTTCCCGGTAGGCTGTTAGAGCACTGTGCAGAGCGAGTTGTTTCCTAGCTTCCCAAAGAGCTGGAAGCAAGATGCTTTGGGGCCCTTCTCACCCTTTAGAAAGAAGGCAGCACTTTGTGCCTTGCAGCTCTAGGGCAATGTAGCACACCCAAAGCCAAAGTTCTACTTCAGCCAGATCAGACCTGCAAAGAAACTGCGTTTCACAGGACTTTGTAAGAGATGTTCCCTGTAGGCTGTTAGAGAACTGTGCAGAGCGAGTTGTTTCTTAGCTTCCCAAGGAGCTGGAAGCAAGATGCTTTAGGGGCCATCTGCCCTTAGGGAAAGAAGGCAGCACTTTGTGCCTTGCAGCTTTAGGGCAATGTAGCACACCCAGAGCAGAAGTTGTACTTCAGCCAGATCAGGCCTGCAAAGAAACTGCGTTTCACAGGCCTTTGTAAGAGATGTTGCCTGTAGGCTGTTAGAGAACTGTGCAGAGCGAGTTGTTTCTTAGCTTCCCAAGGAGCTGGAAGCAAGATGCTTTAGGGGCCATCTGCCCTTAAGGAAAGAACGCAGCACTTTGTGCCTTGCAGCTCTAGGGCAATGCAGCACACCCCGAGCAGAAGTTCTACTTCAGCCAGATCAGGCCTGCAAAGAAACTGCGTTTCACAGGCCTTTGTAAGAGATGTTCCCGGTAGGCTGTTAGAGCACTGTGCAGAGCGAGTTGTTTCTTAGCTTCCCAGAGAGCTCTAAGCAAGATGCTTTGGGGCCCGTTTACTTTATACCCTGCTACTTTGCTGTAGTTGTTGATTATTTCTAATAGTTTTTCTGTGGATTCTTTGGGGTTTTCTATGTATAAGATCATGTCGTCTGCAAACAACGCGAGTTTTACTTCTTCGTTACCTATTTCGATTCCTTTTATTTTTTTTTCCTGCCGAATTGCTCTGGCCAGCACCTCCAGTACTATGTTGAATAGGAGTGGTGAAAGTTGGCACCCTTGTCTTGTTCCTGTCCTCAGAGGGATGGCTTTCAGCTTTTGTCCATTGAGTATGATGTTGGCTGTGGGTCTATCATATATGGCCTTTATTATGTTGAGGTACTTTCCTTCTATACCCATTTTACTGAGGGTTGTTATCATAAATGGGTGTTGGATCTTGTCGAATGCTTTCTCTGCGTCTATTGAGATGATCATGTGGTTTTTGTTTTTCATTTTGTTGGTGTAGTGTATCACGTTGATTGACTTGCGGGTGTTGAACCATCCCTGTGTCCCTGGTATAAATCCCACTTGATCATGGTGTATAATCTTTTTGATGTATTGCTGTAATCGGTTTGCCAAAATTTGGTTGAGGATTTTTGCATCTATGTTCATCAGTGATATCGGCCTGTAGTTCTCCTTCTTTGTGTTGTCCTTGTCAGGTTGGGGGATCAGAGTGATGTTGGCTTCATAGAATGTGTTAGGGAGTTCTCCATCTTTCTCAATTTTCTGGAACAGTTTGAGGAGAATAGGTACAAAGAACTCACACTGCTTAACAACAAAAAAACAAACAACCCGATCAAAAAATGGGCAGAGGACATGAACAGACATTTCTCCAAAGAAGATATGAATATGGCCAATAGACACATGAAAAGATGTTCATCATCGCTAATCATCAGCGAAATGCAAATCAAAACTACGCTAAGATATCACCTTACCCCCGTTAGATTGGCAAAATCATCCAAAACCAAGAACGACAAATGTTGGAGAGGTTGTGGAGAAAGAGGAACCCTCATACACTGTTGGTGGGAATGCAAACTGGTACAGCCACTATGGAAAACAGTATGGAGATTTCTCAAAAAGTTAAAAATAGAAATACCCTATGAGCCAGCCATCCCATTACTGGGTATCTATCCTAAGAACCTGATATCAGATATCTCAAGAGTCCGTTGCACCCCTATGTTCATCGCAGCATTATTTACAATAGCCAAGACGTGGAACCAGCCTACATGCCCAGAAACTGATGATTGGATAAAGAAGATGTGGTATATATACACAATGGAATACTACTCAGCCATAAAAAAAGACGACATTGGCCCCTTCACAACAATGTGGATGGACCTCGAGGGCATTATGTTAAGCGAAATAAGTCAGTCAGAGAAAGACGAACTCTATATGACTCCACTCATAGGTGGAAATTAGTATATTGAGAAGGAGATCTGATCGGTGGTTACCAGGGAAAAGGGGGGGTGGGGGGAGGGCACGGAGGGGGAAGTGGTGTTCCCACAACATGACTAACAAAAATGTACAACTGAAATTTCACAAGCTTGTAATCCATCATAACATTAATAAACAAAAAAAAAAAAAAAAAGGGAAGCTTTGGGGCCCATCTGCCCCTATGGAAAGAACGCAGCACTTTCTGCCTTGCAGCTCTAGGGCAATGTAGCACACCCAGAGCAGAAGTTCTACTTCAGCCAGATCAGGCCCGCAAAGAAACTGCGTTTCACAGGCCTTTGTAAGAGATGTTCCCGGTAGGCTGTTAGAGCACTGTGCAGAGCGAGTTGTTTCTTAGCTTCCCAAACAGCCGGAAGCAAGATGCTTTGGGGCCCTTCTCACCCTTTGGAAAGAAGTCAGCACTTTGTGCCTTGCAGCTCTAGGGCAATGTAGCACACCCAAAGCAGAAGTTGTACTTCAGCCAGATCAGGCCTGCAAAGTGCGTTTCACAGGCCTTTGTAAGAGATGTTCCCGGTAGGCTGTTAGAGCACTGTGCAGAGCGAGTTGTTTCCTAGCTTCCCAAAGAGCTGGAAGCAAGATGCTTTGGGGCCCTTCTCACCCTTTGGAAAGAAGGCAGCACTTTGTGCCTTGCAGCTCTAGGGCAATGTAGCACACCCAAAGCAGAAGTTCTACTTCAGCCAGATCAGACCTGCAAAGAAACTGCGTTTCACAGGCCTTTGTAAGAGATGTTCCCTGTAGGCTGTTAGAGAACTGTGCAGAGCGAGTTGTTTCTTTGCTTCCCAAGGAGCTGGAAGCAAGATTCTTTAGGGGCCATCTGCCCTTAAGGAAAGAAGGCAGCACTTTGTGCCTTGCATCTCTAGGGCAATGTAGGACACCCAGAGCAGTTGTTCTACTTCTGCCAGGTCAGGCCTGCAAAGAAACTTCGTTTCACAGGCCTTTGTAAGAGATGTTCCCGGTAGGCTGTAAGAGCACTGTGCAGAGAGACTAGTTTCTTAGCTTCCCAGAGAGCTGGAAGCAAGATGCTTTGGGGCCCATCTGCCCCTATGGAAAGAACGCAGCACTTTGTGCCTTGCAGCTCTAGGGCAATGCAGCACACCCCGAGCAGAAGTTCTACTTCAGCCAGATCAGGCCTGCAAAGAAACTGCGTTTCACAGGCCTTTGTAAGAGATGTTCCCGGTAGGCTGTTAGAGCACTGTGCAGAGCGAGTTGTTTCTTAGCTTCCCAGAGAGCTCTAAGCAAGATGCTTTGGGGCCCGTTAACTTTATACCCTGCTACTTTGCTGTAGTTGTTGATTATTTCTAATAGTTTTTCTGTGGATTCTTTGGGGTTTTCTATGTATAAGATCATGTCGTCTGCAAACAACGCGAGTTTTACTTCTTCGTTACCTCTTTGGATTCCTTTTATTTCTTTTTCCTGCCGAATTGCTCTGGCCAGCACCTCCAGTACTATGTTGAATAGGAGTGGTGAAAGTGGGCACCCTTGTCTTGTTCCTGTCCTCAGAGGGATGGCTTTCAGCTTTTGTCCATTGAGTATGATGTTGGCTGTGGGTCTATCATATATGGCCTTTATTATGTTGAGGTACTTTCCTTCTATACCCATTTTACTGAGGGTTGTTATCATAAATGGGTGTTGGATCTTGTCGAATGCTTTCTCTGCGTCTATTGAGATGATCATGTGGTTTTTGTTTTTCATTTTGTTGGTGTAGTGTATCACGTTGATTGACTTGCGGGTGTTGAACCATCCCTGTGTCCCTGGTATAAATCCCACTTGATCATGGTGTATAATCTTTTTGATGTATTGCTGTAATCGGTTTGCCAAAATTTTGTTGAGGATTTTTGCATCTATGTTCATCAGTGATATCGGCCTGTAGTTCTCCTTCTTTGTGTTGTCCTTGTCAGGTTGGGGGATCAGAGTGATGTTGGCTTCATAGAATGTGTTAGGGAGTTCTCCATCTTTCTCAATTTTCTGGAACAGTTTGAGGAGAATAGGTACAA
The DNA here is from genome assembly GCF_041296235.1 of Equus asinus. Taxonomy (NCBI): domain Eukaryota; kingdom Metazoa; phylum Chordata; class Mammalia; order Perissodactyla; family Equidae; genus Equus; species Equus asinus. Next base: position 73,455,195 of record NC_091790.1, on the reverse strand, counting down.
AGAACTCACACTGCTTAACAACAAAAAAACAAACAACCCGATCCAAAAATGGGCAGAGGACATGAACAGACATTTCTCCAAAGAAGATATGAATATGGCCAATAGACACATGAAAAGATGTTCATCATCGCTAATCATCAGGGAAATGCAAATCAAAACTACACTAAGATATCACCTTACCCCCGTTAGATTGGCAAAATCATCCAAAACCAAGAACGACAAATGTTGGAGAGGTTGTGGAGAAAGAGGAACCCTCATACACTGTTGGTGGGAATGCAAACTGGTACAGCCACTATGGAAAACAGTATGGAGATTTCTCAAAAAGTTAAAAATAGAAATACCCTATGAGCCAGCCATCCCATTACTGGGTATCTATCCTAAGAACCTGATATCAGATATCTCAAGAGTCCGTTGCACCCCTATGTTCATCGCAGCATTATTTACAATAGCCAAGACGTGGAACCAGCCTACATGCCCAGAAACTGATGATTGCATAAAGAAGATGTGGTATATATACACAATGGAATACTACTCAGCCATAAAAAAAGACGACATTGGCCCCTTCACAACAATGTGGATGGACCTCGAGGGCATTATGTTAAGCGAAATAAGTCAGTCAGAGAAAGACGAACTCTATATGACTCCACTCATAGGTGGAAATTAGTATATTGAGAAGGAGATCTGATCGGTGGTTACCAGGGAAAAGGGGGGGTGGGGGGAGGGCACGGAGGGGGAAGTGGTGTTCCCACAACATGACTAACAAAAATGTACAACTGAAATTTCACAAGCTTGTAATCCATCATAACATTAATAAACAAAAAAAAAAAAAAAAAAGGGAAGCTTTAGGGCCCATCTGCCCCTATGGAAAGAACGCAGCACTTTCTGCCTTGCAGCTCTAGGGCAATGTAGCACACCCAGAGCAGAAGTTCTACTTCAGCCAGATCAGGCCCGCAAAGAAACTGCGTTTCACAGGCCTTTGTAAGAGATGTTCCCGGTAGGTTGTTAGAGCACTGTGCAGAGCGAGTTGTTTCTTAGCTTCCCAAACAGCCGGAAGCAAGATGCTTTGGGGCCCTTCTCACCCTTTGGAAAGAAGTCAGCACTTTGTGCCTTGCAGCTCTAGGGCAATGTAGCACACCCAGAGCAGTTGTTCTACTTCTGCCAGGTCAGGCCTGCAAAGAAACTGCGTTTCACAGGCCTTTGTAAGAGATGTTCCCGGTAGGCTGTTAGAGCACTGTGCAGAGCGAGTTGTTTCCTAGCTTCCCAAAGAGCTGGAAGCAAGATGCTTTGGGGCCCTTCTCACCCTTTAGAAAGAAGGCAGCACTTTGTGCCTTGCAGCTCTAGGGCAATGTAGCACACCCAAAGCCAAAGTTCTACTTCAGCCAGGTCAGACCTGCAAAGAAACTGCGTTTCACAGGCCTTTGTAAGAGATGTTCCCTGTAGGCTGTTAGAGAACTGTGCAGAGCGAGTTGTTTCTTAGCTTCCCAAGGAGCTGGAAGCAAGATGCTTTAGGGGCCATCTGCCCTTAAGGAAAGAAGGCAGCACTTTGTGCCTTGCAGCTTTAGGGCAATGTAGCACACCCAGAGCAGAAGTTGTACTTCAGCCAGATCAGGCCTGCAAAGAAACTGCGTTTCACAGGCCTTTGTAAGAGATGTTCCCGGTAGGCTGTAAGAGCACTGTGCAGAGCGAGTTGTTTCTTAGCTTCCCAGAGAGCTGGAAGCAAGATGCTTTGGGGCCCATCTGCCCCTATGGAAAGAACGCAGCACTTTGTGCCTTGCAGCTCTAGGGCAATGCAGCACACCCCGAGCAGAAGTTCTACTTCAGCCAGATCAGGCCTGCAAAGAAACTGCGAGTCGCAGGCCTTTGTAAGAGATGTTCCCGGTAGGCTGTTAGAGCACTGTGCAGAGCGAGTTGTTTCTTAGCTTCCCAGAGAGCTCTAAGCAAGATGCTTTGGGGCCCGTTAACTTTATACCCTGCTACTTTGCTGTAGTTGTTGATTATTTCTAATAGTTTTTCTGTGGATTCTTTGGGGTTTTCTATGTATAAGATCATGTCGTCTGCAAACAACGCGAGTTTTACTTCTTCGTTACCTATTTGGATTCCTTTTATTTCTTTTTCCTTCCGAATTGCTCTGGCCAGCACCTCCAGTACTATGTTGAATAGGAGTGGTGAAAGTGGGCACCCTTGTCTTGTTCCTGTCCTCAGAGGGATGGCTTTCAGCTTTTGTCCATTGAGTATGATGTTGGCTGTGGGTCTATCATATATGGCCTTTATTATGTTGAGGTACTTTCCTTCTATACCCATTTTACTGAGGGTTGTTATCATAAATGGGTGTTGGATCTTGTCGAATGCTTTCTCTGCGTCTATTGAGATGATCATGTGGTTTTTGTTTTTCATTTTGTTGGTGTAGTGTATCACGTTGATTGACTTGCGGGTGTTGAACCATCCCTGTGTCCCTGGTATAAATCCCACTTGATCATGGTGTATAATCTTTTTGATGTATTGCTGTAATCGGTTTGCCAAAATTTTGTTGAGGATTTTTGCATCTATGTTCATCAGTGATATCGGCCTGTAGTTCTCCTTCTTTGTGTTGTCCTTGTCAGGTTGGGGGATCAGAGTGATGTTGGCTTCATAGAATGTGTTAGGGAGTTCTCCATCTTTCTCAATTTTCTGGAACAGTTTGAGGAGAATAGGTACAAAGAACTCACACTGCTTAACAACAAAAAAACAAACAACCCGATCCAAAAATGGGCAGAGGACATGAACGGACATTTCTCCAAAGAAGATATGAATATGGCCAATAGACACATGAAAAGATGTTCATCATCGCTAATCATCAGGGAAATGCAAATCAAAACTACACTAAGATATCACCTTACCCCCGTTAGATTGGCAAAATCATCCAAAACCAAGAACGACAAATGTTGGAGAGGTTGTGGAGAAAGAGGAACCCTCATACACTGTTGGTGGGAATGCAAACTGGTACAGCCACTATGGAAAACAGTATGGAGATTTCTCAAAAAGTTAAAAATAGAAATACCCTATGACCCAGCCATCCCATTACTGGGTATCTATCCTAAGAACCTGATATCAGATATCTCAAGAGTCCGTTGCACCCCTATGTTCATCGCAGCATTATTTACAATAGCCAAGACGTGGAACCAGCCTACATGCCCAGAAACTGATGATTGGATAAAGAAGATGTGGTATATATACACAATGGAATACTACTCAGCCCTAAAAAAAGACGACATTGGCCCCTTCACAACAATGTGGATGGACCTCGAGGGCATTATGTTAAGCGAAATAAGTCAGTCAGAGAAAGACGAACTCTATATGACTCCACTCATAGGTGGAAATTAGTATATTGAGAAGGAGATCTGATCGGTGGTTACCAGGGAAAAGGGGGGGTGGGGGGAGGGCACGGAGGGGGAAGTGGTGTTCCCACAACATGACTAACAAAAATGTACAACTGAAATTTCACAAGCTTGTAATCCATCATAACATTAATAAACAAAAAAAAAAAAAAAAAGGGAAGCTTTGGGGCCCATCTGCCCCTATGGAAAGAACACAGCACTTTCTGCCTTGCAGCTCTAGGGCAATGTAGCACACCCAGAGCAGAAGTTCTACTTCAGCCAGATCAGGCCCGCAAAGAAACTGCGTTTCACAGGCCTTTGTAAGAGATGTTCCCGGTAGGCTGTTAGAGCACTGTGCAGAGCGAGTTGTTTCTTAGCTTCCCAAACAGCCGGAAGCAAGATGCTTTGGGGCCCTTCTCACCCTTTGGAAAGAAGTCAGCACTTTGTGCCTTGCAGCTCTAGGGCAATGTAGCACACGCAGAGCAGAAGTTGTACTTCAGCCAGATCAGGCCTGCAAAGTGCGTTTCACAGGCCTTTGTAAGAGATGTTCCCGGTAGGCTGTTAGAGCACTGTGCAGAGCGAGTTGTTTCCTAGCTTCCCAAAGAGCTGGAAGCAAGATGCTTTGGGGCCCTTCTCACCCTTTGGAAAGAAGGCAGCACTTTGTGCCTTGCAGCTCTAGGGCAATGTAGCACACCCAAAGCAGAAGTTCTACTTCAGCCAGATCAGACCTGCAAAGAAACTGCGTTTCACAGGCCTTTGTAAGAGATGTTCCCTGTAGGCTGTTAGAGAACTGTGCAGAGCGAGTTGTTTCTTTGCTTCCCAAGGAGCTGGAAGCAAGATTCTTTAGGGGCCATCTGCCCTTAAGGAAAGAAGGCAGCACTTTGTGCCTTGCATCTCTAGGGCAATGTAGGACACCCAGAGCAGTTGTTCTACTTCTGCCAGGTCAGGCCTGCAAAGAAACTTCGTTTCACAGGCCTTTGTAAGAGATGTTCCCGGTAGGCTGTAAGAGCACTGTGCAGAGAGACTAGTTTCTTAGCTTCCCAGAGAGCTGGAAGCAAGATGCTTTGGGGCCCATCTGCCCCTATGGAAAGAACGCAGCACTTTGTGCCTTGCAGCTCTAGGGCAATGCAGCACACCCCGAGCAGAAGTTCTACTTCAGCCAGATCAGGCCTGCAAAGAAACTGCGTTTCACAGGCCTTTGTAAGAGATGTTCCCGGTAGGCTGTTAGAGCACTGTGCAGAGCGAGTTGTTTCTTAGCTTCCCAGAGAGCTCTAAGCAAGATGCTTTGGGGCCCGTTAACTTTATACCCTGCTACTTTGCTGTAGTTGTTGATTATTTCTAATAGTTTTTCTGTGGATTCTTTGGGGTTTTCTATGTATAAGATCATGTCGTCTGCAAACAACCCGAGTTTTACTTCTTCGTTACCTATTTGGATTCCTTTTATTTCTTTTTCCTGCCGAATTGCTCTGGCCAGCACCTCCAGTACTATGTTGAATAGGAGTGGTGAAAGTGGGCACCCTTGTCTTGTTCCTGTCCTCAGAGGGATGGCTTTCAGCTTTTGTCCATTGAGTATGATGTTGGCTGTGGGTCTATCATATATGGCCTTTATTATGTTGAGGTACTTTCCTTCTATACCCATTTTACTGAGGGTTTTTATCATAAATGGGTGTTGGATCTTGTCGAATGCTTTCTCTGCGTCTATTGAGATGATCATGTGGTTTTTGTTTTTCATTTTGTTGGTGTAGTGTATCACGTTGATTGACTTGCGGGTGTTGAACCATCCCTGTGTCCCTGGTATAAATCCCACTTGATCATGGTGTATAATCTTTTTGATGTATTGCTGTAATCGGTTTGCCAAAATTTTGTTGAGGATTTTTGCATCTATGTTCATCAGTGATATCGGCCTGTAGTTCTCCTTCTTTGTGTTGTCCTTGTCAGGTTGGGGGATCAGAGTGATGTTGGCTTCATAGAATGTGTTAGGGAGTTCTCCATCTTTCTCAATTTTCTGGAACAGTTTGAGGAGAATAGGTACAAAGAACTCACACTGCTTAACAACAAAAAAACAAACAACCCGATCCAAAAATGGGCAGAGGACATGAACAGACATTTCTCCAAAGAAGATATGAATATGGCCAATAGACACATGAAAAGATGTTCATCATCGCTAATCATCAGGGAAATGCAAATCAAAACTACACTAAGATATCACCTTACCCCCGTTAGATTGGCAAAATCATCCAAAACCAAGAACGACAAATGTTGGAGAGGTTGTGGAGAAAGAGGAACCCTCATACACTGTTGGTGGGAATGCAAACTGGTACAGCCACTATGGAAAACAGTATGGAGATTTCTCAAAAAGTTAAAAATAGAAATACCCTATGAGCCAGCCATCCCATTACTGGGTATCTATCCTAAGAACCTGATATCAGATATCTCAAGAGTCCGTTGCACCCCTATGTTCATCGCAGCATTATTTACAATAGCCAAGACGTGGAACCAGCCTACATGCCCAGAAACTGATGATTGCATAAAGAAGATGTGGTATATATACACAATGGAATACTACTCAGCCATAAAAAAAGACGACATTGGCCCCTTCACAACAATGTGGATGGACCTCGAGGGCATTATGTTAAGCGAAATAAGTCAGTCAGAGAAAGACGAACTCTATATGACTCCACTCATAGGTGGAAATTAGTATATTGAGAAGGAGATCTGATCGGTGGTTACCAGGGAAAAGGGGGGGTGGGGGGAGGGCACGGAGGGGGAAGTGGTGTTCCCACAACATGACTAACAAAAATGTACAACTGAAATTTCACAAGCTTGTAATCCATCATAACATTAATAAACAAAAAAAAAAAAAAAAAAAGGGAAGCTTTGGGGCCCATCTGCCCCTATGGAAAGAACGCAGCACTTTCTGCCTTGCAGCTCTAGGGCAATGTAGCACACCCAGAGCAGAAGTTCTACTTCAGCCAGATCAGGCCCGCAAAGAAACTGCGTTTCACAGGCCTTTGTAAGAGATGTTCCCGGTAGGTTGTTAGAGCACTGTGCAGAGCGAGTTGTTTCTTAGCTTCCCAAACAGCCGGAAGCAAGATGCTTTGGGGCCCTTCTCACCCTTTGGAAAGAAGTCAGCACTTTGTGCCTTGCAGCTCTAGGGCAATGTAGCACACCCAGAGCAGTTGTTCTACTTCTGCCAGGTCAGGCCTGCAAAGAAACTGCGTTTCACAGGCCTTTGTAAGAGATGTTCCCGGTAGGCTGTTAGAGCACTGTGCAGAGCGAGTTGTTTCCTAGCTTCCCAAAGAGCTGGAAGCAAGATGCTTTGGGGCCCTTCTCACCCTTTAGAAAGAAGGCAGCACTTTGTGCCTTGCAGCTCTAGGGCAATGTAGCACACCCAAAGCCAAAGTTCTACTTCAGCCAGGTCAGACCTGCAAAGAAACTGCGTTTCACAGGCCTTTGTAAGAGATGTTCCCTGTAGGCTGTTAGAGAACTGTGCAGAGCGAGTTGTTTCTTAGCTTCCCAAGGAGCTGGAAGCAAGATGCTTTAGGGGCCATCTGCCCTTAAGGAAAGAAGGCAGCACTTTGTGCCTTGCAGCTTTAGGGCAATGTAGCACACCCAGAGCAGAAGTTGTACTTCAGCCAGATCAGGCCTGCAAAGAAACTGCGTTTCACAGGCCTTTGTAAGAGATGTTCCCGGTAGGCTGTAAGAGCACTGTGCAGAGCGAGTTGTTTCTTAGCTTTCCAGAGAGCTGGAAGCAAGATGCTTTGGGGCCCATCTGCCCCTATGGAAAGAACGCAGCACTTTGTGCCTTGCAGCTCTAGGGCAATGCAGCACACCCCGAGCAGAAGTTCTACTTCAGCCAGATCAGGCCTGCAAAGAAACTGCGAGTCGCAGGCCTTTGTAAGAGATGTTCCCGGTAGGCTGTTAGAGCACTGTGCAGAGCGAGTTGTTTCTTAGCTTCCCAGAGAGCTCTAAGCAAGATGCTTTTGGGCCCGTTAACTTTATACCCTGCTACTTTGCTGTAGTTGTTGATTATTTCTAATAGTTTTTCTGTGGATTCTTTGGGGTTTTCTATGTATAAGATCATGTCGTCTGCAAACAACGCGAGTTTTACTTCTTCGTTACCTATTTGGATTCCTTTTATTTTTTTTTCCTGCCGAATTGCTCTGGCCAGCACCTCCAGTACTATGTTGAATAGGAGTGGTGAAAGTGGGCACCCTTGTCTTGTTCCTGTCCTCAGAGGGATGGCTTTCAGCTTTTGTCCATTGAGTATGATGTTGGCTGTGGGTCTATCATATATGGCCTTTATTATGTTGAGGTACTTTCCTTCTATACCCATTTTACTGAGGGTTGTTATCATAAATGGGTGTTGGATTTTGTCGAATGCTTTCTCTGCGTCTATTGAGATGATCATGTGGTTTTTGTTTTTCATTTTGTTGGTGTAGTGTATCACGTTGATTGACTTGCGGGTGTTGAACCATCCCTGTGTCCCTGGTATAAATCCCACTTGATCATGGTGTATAATCTTTTTGATGTATTGCTGTAATCGGTTTGCCAAAATTTTGTTGAGGATTTTTGCATCTATGTTCATCAGTGATATCGGCCTGTAGTTCTCCTTCTTTGTGTTGTCCTTGTCAGGTTGGGGGATCAGAGTGATGTTGGCTTCATAGAATGTGTTAGGGAGTTCTCCATCTTTCTCAATTTTCTGGAACAGTTTGAGGAGAATAGGTACAAAGAACTCACACTGCTTAACAACAAAAAAACAAACAACCCGATCCAAAAATGGGCAGAGGACATGAACGGACATTTCTCCAAAGAAGATATGAATATGGCCAATAGACACATGAAAAGATGTTCATCATCGCTAATCATCAGGGAAATGCAAATCAAAACTACACTAAGATATCACCTTACCCCCGTTAGATTGGCAAAATCATCCAAAACCAAGAACGACAAATGTTGGAGAGGTTGTGGAGAAAGAGGAACCCTCATACACTGTTGGTGGGAATGCAAACTGGTACAGCCACTATGGAAAACAGTATGGAGATTTCTCAAAAAGTTAAAAATAGAAATACCCTATGACCCAGCCATCCCATTACTGGGTATCTATCCTAAGAACCTGATATCAGATATCTCAAGAGTCCGTTGCACCCCTATGTTCATCGCAGCATTATTTACAATAGCCAAGACGTGGAACCAGCCTACATGCCCAGAAACTGATGATTGGATAAAGAAGATGTGGTATATATACACAATGGAATACTACTCAGCCCTAAAAAAAGACGACATTGGCCCCTTCACAACAATGTGGATGGACCTCGAGGGCATTATGTTAAGCGAAATAAGTCAGTCAGAGAAAGACGAACTCTATATGACTCCACTCATAGGTGGAAATTAGTATATTGAGAAGGAGATCTGATCGGTGGTTACCAGGGAAAAGGGGGGGTGGGGGGAGGGCACGGAGTGGGAAGTGGTGTTCCCACAATATGACTAACAAAAATGTACAACTGAAATTTCACAAGCTTGTAATCCATCATAACATTAATAAACAAAAAAAAAAAAAAAAAAAAGAAGCTTTGGGGCCCATCTGCCCCTATGGAAAGAACGCAGCACTTTGTGCCTTTCAGCTCTAGGGCAATGTAGCACACCCAGAGCAGATGTTCTACTTCTGCCAGGTCAGGCCTGCAAAGAAACTGCGTTTCACAGGCCTTTGTAAGAGATGTTCCCGGTAGGCTGTTAGAGCACTGTGCAGAGCGAGTTGTTTCTTAGCTTCCCAAACAGCCGGAAGCAAGATGCTTTGGGGCCCTTCTCACCCTTTGGAAAGAAGTCAGCACTTTGTGCCTTGCAGCTCTAGGGCAATGTAGCACACCCAGAGCAGAAGTTGTACTTCAGCCAGATCAGGCCTGCAAAGAAACTGCGTTTCACAGGCCTTTGTAAGAGATGTTCCCGGTAGGCTGTAAGAGCACTGTGCAGAGCGACTAGTTTCTTAGCTTCCCAGAGAGGTGGAAGCAAGATGCTTTGGGGCCCATCTGCCCCTATGGAAAGAACGCAGCACTTTGTGCCTTGCAGCTCTAGGGCAATGCAGCACACCCCGAGCAGAAGTTCTACTTCAGCCAGATCAGGCCTGCAAAGAAACTGCGTTTCACAGGCCTTTGTAAGAGATGTTCCCGGTAGGCTGTTGGAGCACTGTGCAGAGCGAGTTGTTTCTTAGCTTCCCAGAGAGCTCTAAGCAAGATGCTTTGGGGCCCGTTAACTTTATACCCTGCTACTTTGCTGTAGTTGTTGATTATTTCTAATAGTTTTTCTGTGGATTCTTTGGGGTTTTCTATGTATAAGATCATGTCGTCTGCAAACAACGCGAGTTTTACTTCTTCGTTACCTATTTGGACTCCTTTTATTTATTTTTCCTGCCGAATTGCTCTGGCCAGCACCTCCAGTACTATGTTGAATAGGAGTGGTGAAAGTGGGCACCCTTGTCTTGTTCCTGTCCTCAGAGGGATGGCTTTCAGCTTTTGTCCATTGAGTATGCTGTTGGCTGTGGGTCTATCATATATGGCCTTTATTATGTTGAGGTACTTTCCTTCTATACCCATTTTACTGAGGGTTTTTATCATAAATGGGTGTTGGATCTTGTCGAATGCTTTCTCTGCGTCTATTGAGATGATCATGTGGTTTTTGTTTTTCATTTTGTTGGTGTAGTTTATCACGTTGATTGACTTGCGGGTGTTGAACCATCCCTGTGTCCCTGGTATAAATCCCACTTGATCATGGTGTATAATCTTTTTGATGTATTGCTGTAATCGGTTTGCCAAAATTTTGTTGAGGATTTTTGCATCTATGTTCATCAGTGATATCGGCCTGTAGTTCTCCTTCTTTGTGTTGTCCTTGTCAGGTTGGGGGATCAGAGTGATGTTGGCTTCATAGAATGTGTTAGGGAGTTCTCCATCTTTCTCAATTTTCTGGAACAGTTTGAGGAGAATAGGTACAAAGAACTCACACTGCTTAACAACAAAAAAACAAACAACCCGATCAAAAAATGGGCAGAGGACATGAACAGACATTTCTCCAAAGAAGATATGAACATGGCCAATAGACACATGAAAAGATGTTCATCATCGCTAATCATCAGGGAAATGCAAATCAAAACTACACTAAGATATCACCTTACCCCCGTTAGATTGGCAAAAACATCCAAAACCAAGAACGACAAATGTTGGAGAGGTTGTGGAGAAAGAGGAACCCTCATACACTGTTGGTGGGAATGCAAACTGGTACAGCCACTATGGAAAACAGTATGGAGATTTCTCAAAAAGTTAAAAATAGAAATACCCTATGACCCAGCCATCCCATTACTGGGTATCTATCCTAAGAACCTGATATCAGATATCTCAAGAGTCCGTTGCACCCCTATGTTCATCGCAGCATTATTTACAATAGCCAAGACGTGGAACCAGCCTACATGCCCAGAAACTGATGATTGGATAAAGAAGATGTGGTATATATACACAATGGAATACTACTCAGCCATAAAAAAAGACGACATTGGCCCCTTCACAACAATGTGGATGGACCTCGAGGGCATTATGTTAAGCGAAATAAGTCAGTCAGAGAAAGACGAACTCTATATGACTCCACTCATAGGTGGAAATTAGTATATTGAGAAGGAGATCTGATTGGTGGTTACCAGGGAAAAGGGGGGGTGGGGGGAGGGCACGGAGTGGGAAGTGGTGTTCCCACAACATGACTAACAAAAATGTACAACTGAAATTTCACAAGCTTGTAATCCATCATAACATTAATAAACAAAAAAAAAAAAAAAAAAGAAGCTTTGGGGCCCATCTGCCCCTATGGAAAGAACGCAGCACTTTGTGCCTTTCAGCTCTAGGGCAATGTAGCACACCCAGAGCAGATGTTCTACTTCTGCCAGGTCAGGCCTGCAAAGAAACTGCGTTTCACAGTCCTTTGTAAGAGATGTTCCCGGTAGGCTGTTGGAGCACTGTGCAGAGCGAGTTGTTTCTTAGCTTCCCAGAGAGCTCTAAGCAAGATGCTTTGGGGCCCGTTAACTTTATACCCTGCTACTTTGCTGTAGTTGTTGATTATTTCTAATAGTTTTTCTGTGGATTCTTTGGGGTTTTCTATGTATAAGATCATGTCGTCTGCAAACAACGCGAGTTTTACTTCTTCGTTACCTATTTGGACTCCTTTTATTTATTTTTCCTGCCGAATTGCTCTGGCCAGCACCTCCAGTACTATGTTGAATAGGAGTGGTGAAAGTGGGCACCCTTGTCTTGTTCCTGTCCTCAGAGGGATGGCTTTCAGCTTTTGTCCATTGAGTATGCTGTTGGCTGTGGGTCTATCATATATGGCCTTTATTATGTTGAGGTACTTTCCTTCTATACCCATTTTACTGAGGGTTTTTATCATAAATGGGTGTTGGATCTTGTCGAATGCTTTCTCTGCGTCTATTGAGATGATCATGTGGTTTTTGTTTTTCATTTTGTTGATGTAGTGTATCACGTTGATTGACTTGCGGGTGTTGAACCATCCCTGTGTCCCTGGTATAAATCCCACTTGATCATGGTGTATAATCTTTTTGATGTATTGCTGTAATCGGTTTGCCAAAATTTTGTTGAGGATTTTTGCATCTATGTTCATCAGTGATATCGGCCTGTAGTTCTCCTTCTTTGTGTTGTCCTTGTCAGGTTGGGGGATCAGAGTGATGTTGGCTTCATAGAATGTGTTAGGGAGTTCTCCATCTTTCTCAATTTTCTGGAACAGTTTGAGGAGAATAGGTACAAAGAACTCACACTGCTTAACAACAAAAAAACAAACAACCCGATCAAAAAATGGGCAGAGGACATGAACAGACATTTCTCCAAAGAAGATATGAATATGGCCAATAGACACATGAAAAGATGTTCATCATCGCTAATCATCAGGGAAATGCAAATCAAAACTACACTAAGATATCACCTTACCCCCGTTAGATTGGCAAAATCATCCAAAACCTAGAACGACAAATGTTGGAGAGGTTGTGGAGAAAGAGGAACCCTCATACACTGTTGGTGGGAATGCAAACTGGTACAGCCACTATGGAAAACAGTATGGAGATTTCTCAAAAAGTTAAAAATAGAAATACCCTATGAGCCAGCCATCCCATTACTGGGTATCTATCCTAAGAACCTGATATCAGATATCTCAAGAGTCCGTTGCACCCCTATGTTCATCGCAGCATTATTTACAATAGCCAAGACGTGGAACCAGCCTACATGCCCAGAAACTGATGATTGGATAAAGAAGATGTGGTATATATACACAATGGAATACTACTCAGCCATAAAAAAAGACGACATTGGCCCCTTCACAACAATGTGGATGGACCTCGAGGGCATTATGTTAAGCGAAATAAGTCAGTCAGAGAAAGACGAACTCTATATGACTCCACTCATAGGTGGAAATTAGTATATTGAGAAGGAGATCTGATCGGTGGTTACCAGGGAAAAGGGGGGGTGGGGGGAGGGCACGGAGGGGGAAGTGGTGTTCCCACAACATGACTAACAAAAATGTACAACTGAAATTTCACAAGCTTGTAATCCATCATAACATTAATAAACAAAAAAAAAAATAAAAAGAGAAGCTTTGGGGCCCATCTGCCCCTATGGAAAGAACACAGCACTTTCTGCCTTGCAGCTCTAGGGCAATGTAGCACACCCAGAGCAGAAGTTCTACTTCAGCCAGATCAGGCCCGCAAAGAAACTGCGTTTCACAGGCCTTTGTAAGAGATGTTCCCAGTAGGCTGTTGGAGCACTGTGCAGAGCGAGTTGTTTCTTAGCTTCCCAGAGAGCTCTAAGCAAGATGCTTTGGGGCCCGTTAATTTTATACCATGCTACTTTGCTGTAGTTGTTGATTATTTCTAATAGTTTTTCTGTGGATTCTTTGGGGTTTTCTATGTATAAGATCATGTCGTCTGCAAACAACGCGAGTTTTACTTCTTCGTTACCTATTTGGACTCCTTTTATTTATTTTTCCTGCCGAATTGCTCTGGCCAGCACCTCCAGTACTATGTTGAATAGGAGTGGTGAAAGTGGGCACCCTTGTCTTGTTCCTGTCCTCAGAGGGATGGCTTTCAGCTTTTGTCCATTGAGTATGATGTTGGCTGTGGGTCTATCATATATGGCCTTTATTATGTTGAGGTACTTTCCTTCTATACCCATTTTACTGAGGGTTTTTATCATAAATGGGTGTTGGATCTTGTCGAATGCTTTCTCTGCGTCTATTGAGATGATCATGTGGTTTTTGTTTTTCATTTTGTTGATGTAGTGTATCACGTTGATTGACTTGCGGGTGTTGAACCATCCCTGTGTCCCTGGTATAAATCCCACTTGATCATGGTGTATAATCTTTTTGATGTATTGCTGTAATCGGTTTGCCAAAATTTTGTTGAGGATTTTTGCATCTATGTTCATCAGTGATATCGGCCTGTAGTTCTCCTTCTTTGTGTTGTCCTTGTCAGGTTGGGGGATCAGAGTGATGTTGGCTTCATAGAATGTGTTAGGGAGTTCTCCATCTTTCTCAATTTTCTGGAACAGTTTGAGGAGAATAGGTACAAAGAACTCACACTGCTTAACAACAAAAAAACAAACAACCCGATCAAAAAATGGGCAGAGGACATGAACAGACATTTCTCCAAAGAAGATATGAATATGGCCAATAGACACATGAAAAGATGTTCATCATCGCTAATCATCAGGGAAATGCAAATCAAAACTACACTAAGATATCACCTTACCCCCGTTAGATTGGCAAAATCATCCAAAACCTAGAACGACAAATGTTGGAGAGGTTGTGGAGAAAGAGGAACCCTCATACACTGTTGGTGGGAATGCAAACTGGTACAGCCACTATGGAAAACAGTATGGAGATTTCTCAAAAAGTTAAAAATAGAAATACCCTATGAGCCAGCCATCCCATTACTGGGTATCTATCCTAAGAACCTGATATCAGATATCTCAAGAGTCCGTTGCACCCCTATGTTCATCGCAGCATTATTTACAATAGCCAAGACGTGGAACCAGCCTACATGCCCAGAAACTGATGATTGGATAAAGAAGATGTGGTATATATACACAATGGAATACTACTCAGCCATAAAAAAAGACGACATTGGCCCCTTCACAACAATGTGGATGGACCTCGAGGGCATTATGTTAAGCGAAATAAGTCAGTCAGAGAAAGACGAACTCTATATGACTCCACTCATAGGTGGAAATTAGTATATTGAGAAGGAGATCTGATCGGTGGTTACCAGGGAAAAGGGGGGGTGGGGGGAGGGCACGGAGGGGGAAGTGGTGTTCCCACAACATGACTAACAAAAATGTACAACTGAAATTTCACAAGCTTGTAATCCATCATAACATTAATAAACAAAAAAAAAAATAAAAAGAGAAGCTTTGGGGCCCATCTGCCCCTATGGAAAGAACGCAGCACTTTGTGCCTTGCAGCTCTAGGGCAATGTAGCACACCCAGAGCAGAAGTTCTACTTCAGCCAGATCAGGCCCGCAAAGAAACTGCGTTTCACAGGCCTTTCTAAGAGATGTTCCCTGTAGGCTGTTAGAGCACTGTGCAGAGCGAGTTGTTTCCTAGCTTCCCAAAGAGCTGGAAGCAAGATGCTTTGGGGCCCTTCTCACCCTTTGGAAAGAAGGCAGCACTTTGTGCCTTGCAGCTCTAGGGCAATGTAGCACACCCAAAGCAGAAGTTCTACTTCAGCCAGATCAGACCTGCAAAGAAACTGCGTTTCACAGGCCTTTCTAAGAGATGTTCCCTGTAGGCTGTTAGAGAACTGTGCAGAGCGAGTTGTTTCTTAGCTTCCCAAGGAGCTGGAAGCAAGATGCTTTAGGGGCCATCTGCCCTTAAGGAAAGAAGGCAGCACTTTGTGCCTTGCATCTATAGGGCAATGTAGCACACCCAGAGCAGTTGTTCTACTTCTGCCAGGTCAGGCCTGCAAAGAAACTTCGTTTCACAGGCCTTTGTAAGAGATGTTCCCGGTAGGCTGTAAGAGCACTGTGCAGAGCGACTAGTTTCTTAGCTTCCCAGAGAGCTGAAAGCAAGATGCTTTGGGGCCCATCTGCCCCTATGGAAAGAACGCAGCACTTTGTGCCTTGCAGCTCTAGGGCAATGCAGCACACCCCGAGCAGAAGTTCTACTTCAGCCAGATCAGGCCTGCAAAGAAACTGCGTTTCACAGGCCTTTGTAAGAGATGTTCCCGGTAGGCTGTTAGTGCACTGTGCAGAGCGAGTTGTTTCTTATCTTCCCAGAGAGCTGGAAGCAAGATGCTTTGGGGCCCGTTAACTTTATACCCTGCTACTTTGCTGTAGTTGTTGATTATTTCTAATAGTTTTTCTGTGGATTCTTTGGGGTTTTCTATGTATAAGATCATGTCGTCTGCAAACAACGCGAGTTTTGCTTCTTCGTTACCTATTTGGATTCATTTTATTTCTTTTTCCTGCCGAATTGCTCTGGCCAGCACCTCCAGTACTATGTTGAATAGGAGTGGTGAAAGTGGGCACCCTTGTCTTGTTCCTGTCCTCAGAGGGATGGCTTTCAGCTTTTGTCCATTGAGTATGATGTTGGCTGTGGGTCTATCATATATGGCCTTTATTATGTTGAGGTACTTTCCTTCTATACCCATTTTACTGAGGGTTGTTATTATAAATGGGTGTTGGATCTTGTCGAATGCTTTCTCTTCGTCTATTGAGATGATCATGTGGTTTTTGTTTTTCATTTTGTTGATGTAGTGTATCACGTTGATTGACTTGCGGGTGTTGAACCATCCCTGTGTCCCTGGTATAAATCCCACTTGATCATGGTGTATAATCTTTTTGATGTATTGCTGTAATCGGTTTGCCAAAATTTTGTTGAGGATTTTTGCATCTATGTTCATCAGTGATATCGGCCTGTAGTTCTCCTTCTTTGTGTTGTCCTTGTCAGGTTGGGGGATCAGAGTGATGTTGGCTTCATAGAATGTGTTAGGGAGTTCTCCATCTTTCTCAATTTTCTGGAACAGTTTGAGGAGAATAGGTACAAAGAACTCACACTGCTTAACAACAAAAAAACAAACAACCCGATCAAAAAATGGGCAGAGGACATGAACAGACATTTCTCCAAAGAAGATATGAATATGGCCAATAGACACATGAAAAGATGTTCATCATCGCTAATCATCAGGGAAATGCAAATCAAAACTACACTAAGATATCACCTTACCCCCGTTAGATTGGCAAAATCATCCAAAACCTAGAACAACAAATGTTGGAGAGGTTGTGGAGAAAGAGGAACCCTCATACACTGTTGGTGGGAATGCAAACTGGTACAGCCACTATGGAAAACAGTATGGAGATTTCTCAAAAAGTTAAAAATAGAAATACCCTATGAGCCAGCCATCCCATTACTGGGTATCTATCCTAAGAACCTGATATCAGATATCTCAAGAGTCCGTTGCACCCCTATGTTCATCGCAGCATTATTTACAATAGCCAAGACGTGGAACCAGCCTACATGCCCAGAAACTGATGATTGGATAAAGAAGATGTGGTATATATACACAATGGAATACTACTCAGCCCTAAAAAAAGACGAAATTGGCCCCTTCACAACAATGTGGATGGACCTCGAGGGCATTATGTTAAGCGAAATAAGTCAGTCAGAGAAAGACGAACTCTATATGACTCCACTCATAGGTGGAAATTAATATATTGAGAAGGAGATCTGATCGGTGGTTACCAGGGAAAAGGGGGGGTGGGGGGAGGGCACGGAGGGGGAAGTGGTGTTCCCACAACATGACTAACAAAAATGTACAACTGAAATTTCACAAGCTTGTAATCCATCATAACATTAATAAACAAAAAAAAAAAAAAAAAGAGAAGCTTTGGGGCCCATCTGCCCCTATGGAAAGAACGCAGCACTTTGTGCCTTGCAGCTCTAGGGCAATGTAGCACACCCAGAGCAGAAGTTCTACTTCAGCCAGATCAGGCCCGCAAAGAAACTGCGTTTCACAGGGCTTTCTAAGAGATGTTCCCTGTAGGCTGTTAGAGCACTGTGCAGAGCGAGTTGTTTCCTAGCTTCCCAAAGAGCTGGAAGCAAGATGCTTTGGGGCCCTTCTCACCCTTTGGAAAGAAGGCAGCACTTTGTGCCTTGCAGATCTAGGGCAATGTAGCACACCCAAAGCAGAAGTTCTACTTCAGCCAGATCAGACCTGCAAAGAAACTGCGTTTCACAGGCCTTTCTAAGAGATGTTCTCTGTAGGCTGTTAGAGAACTGTGCAGAGCGAGTTGTTTCTTAGCTTCCCAAGGAGCTGGAAGCAAGATGCTTTAGGGGCCATCTGCCCTTAAGGAAAGAAGGCAGCACTTTGTGCCTTGCATCTCTAGGGCATTGTAGCACACCCAGAGCAGTTGTTCTACTTCTGCCAGGTCAGGCCTGCAAAGAAACTTCGTTTCACAGGCCTTTGTAAGAGATGTTCCCGGTAGGCTGTAAGAGCACTGTGCAGAGCGACTAGTTTCTTAGCTTCCCAGAGAGCTGAAAGCAAGATGCTTTGGGGCCCATCTGCCCCTATGGAAAGAACGCAGCACTTTGTGCCTTGCAGCTCTAGGGCAATGCAGCACACCCCGAGCAGAAGTTCTACTTCAGCCAGATCAGGCCTGCAAAGAAACTGCGTTTCACAGGCCTTTGTAAGATATGTTCCCGGTAGGCTGTTAGAGCACTGTGCAGAGCGAGTTGTTTCTTATCTTCCCAGAGAGCTGGAAGCAAGATGCTTTGGGGCCCGTTAACTTTATACCCTGCTACTTTGCTGTAGTTGTTGATTATTTCTAATAGTTTTTCTGTGGATTCTTTGGGGTTTTCTATGTATAAGATCATGTCGTCTGCAAACAACGCGAGTTTTGCTTCTTCGTTACCTATTTGGATTCATTTTATTTCTTTTTCCTGCCGAATTGCTCTGGCCAGCACCTCCAGTACTATGTTGAATAGGAGTGGTGAAAGTGGGCACCCTTGTCTTGTTCCTGTCCTCAGAGGGATGGCTTTCAGCTTTTGTCCATTGAGTATGATGTTGGCTGTGGGTCTATCATGTATGGCCTTTATTATGTTGAGGTACTTTCCTTCTATACCCATTTTACTGAGGGTTTTTATCATAAATGGGTGTTGGATCTTGTCGAACGCTTTCTCTGCGTCTATTGAGATGATCATGTGGTTTTTGTTTTTCATTTTGTTGATGTAGTGTATCACGTTGATTGACTTGCGGGTGTTGAACCATCCCTGTGTCCCTGGTATAAATCCCACTTGATCATGGTGTATAATCTTTTTGATGTATTGCTGTAATCGGTTTGCCAAAATTTTGTTGAGGATTTTTGCATCTATGTTCATCAGTGATATCGGCCTGTAGTTCTCCTTCTTTGTGTTGTCCTTGTCAGGTTTGGGGATCAGAGTGATGTTGGCTTCATAGAATGTGTTAGGGAGTTCTCCATCTTTCTCAATTTTCTGGAACAGTTTGAGGAGCATAGGTACAAAGAACTCACACTGCTTAACAACAAAAAAACAAACAACCCGATCAAAAAATGGGCAGAGGACATGAACAGACATTTCTCCAAAGAAGATATGAATATGGCCAATAGACACATGAAAAGATGTTCATCATCGCTAATCATCAGGGAAATGCAAATCAAAACTACACTAAGATATCACCTTACCCCCGTTAGATTGGCAAAAACATCCAAAACCAAGAACGACAAATGTTGGAGAGGTTGTGGAGAAAGAGGAACCCTCATACACTGTTGGTGGGAATGCAAACTGGTACAGCCACTATGGAAAACAGTATGGAGATTTCTCAAAAAGTTAAAAATAGAAATACCCTATGACCCAGCCATCCCATTACTGGGTATCTATCCTAAGAACCTGATATCAGATATCTCAAGAGTCCGTTGCACCCCTATGTTCATCGCAGCATTATTTACAATAGCCAAGACGTGGAACCAGCCTACATGCCCAGAAAATGATGATTGGATAAAGAAGATGTGGTATATATACACAATGGAATACTACTCAGCCATAAAAAAAGACGACATTGGCCCCTTCACAACAATGTGGATGGACCTCGAGGGCATTATGTTAAGCGAAATAAGTCAGTCAGAGAAAGACGAACTCTATATGACTCCACTCATAGGTGGAAATTAGTATATTGAGAAGGAGATCTGATCGGTGGTTACCAGGGAAAAGGGGGAGTGGGGGGAGGGCATGGAGGGGGAAGTGGTGTTCCCACAACATGACTAACAAAAATGTACAACTGAAATTTCACAAGCTTGTAATCCATCATAACATTAATAAACAAAAAAAAAAAAAAAAAAGAAGCTTTGGGGCCCATCTGCCCCTATGGAAAGAACGCAGCACTTTCTGCCTTGCAGCTCTAGGGCAATGTAGCACACCCAGAGCAGAAGTTCTACTTCAGCCAGATCAGGCCCGCAAAGAAACTGCGTTTCACAGGCCTTTGTAAGAGATGTTCCCGGTAGGCTGTTAGAGCACTGTGCAGAGCGAGTTGTTTCTTAGCTTCCCAAACAGCCGGAAGCAAGATGCTTTGGGGCCCTTCTCACCCTTTGGAAAGAAGTCAGCACTTTTTGCCCTGCTGCTCTAGGGCAATGTAGCACACGCAGAGCAGAAGTTGTACTTCAGCCAGATCAGGCCTGCAAAGAAACTGCGTTTCACAGGCCTTTGTAAGAGATGTTCCCGGTAGGCTGTAAGAGCACTGTGCAGAGCGACTAGTTTCTTAGCTTCCCAGAGAGCTGGAAGTAAGATGCTTTGGGGCCCATCTGCCCCTATGGAAAGAACGCCGCACTTTGTGCCTTGCAGCTCTAGGGCAATGCAGCACACCCCGAGCAGAAGTTCTACTTTAGCCAGATCAGGCCTGCAAAGAAACTGCGTTTCACAGGCCTTTGTAAGAGATGTTCCCGGTAGGCTGTTAGAGCACTGTGCAGAGCGAGTTGTTTCTTAGCTTCCCAGAGAGCTGGAAGCAAGATGCTTTGGGGCCCGTTAATTGTATCCCCTGCTACTTTGCTGTAGTTGTTGATTATTTCTAATAGTTTTTCTGTGGATTCTTTGGGGTTTTCTATGTATAAGATCATGTCGTCTGCAAACAACGCGAGTTTTGCTTCTTCGTTACCTATTTGGACTCATTTTATTTCTTTTTCCTGCCGAATTGCTCTGGCCAGCACCTCCAGTACTATGTTGAATAGGAGTGGTGAAAGTGGGCACCCTTGTCTTGTTCCTGTCCTCAGAGGGATGGCTTTCAGCTTTTGTCCATTGAGTATGATGTTGGCTGTGGGTCTATCATATATGGCCTTTATTATGTTGAGGTACTTTCCTTCTATACCCATTTTACTGAGGGTTTTTATCATAAATGGGTGTTGGATCTTGTCGAACGCTTTCTCTGCGTCTATTGAGATGATCATGTGGTTTTTGTTTTTCATTTTGTTGATGTAGTGTATCACGTTGATTGACTTGCGGGTGTTGAACCATCCCTGTGTCCCTGGTATAAATCCCACTTGATCATGGTGTATAATCTTTTTGATGTATTGCTGTAATCGGTTTGCCAAAATTTTGTTGAGGATTTTTGCATCTATGTTCATCAGTGATATCGGCCTGTAGTTCTCCTTCTTTGTGTTGTCCTTGTCAGGTTTGGGGATCAGAGTGATGTTGGCTTCATAGAATGTGTTAGGGAGTTCTCCATCTTTCTCAATTTTCTGGAACAGTTTGAGGAGCATAGGTACAAAGAACTCACACTGCTTAACAACAAAAAAACAAACAACCCGATCAAAAAATGGGCAGAGGACATGAACAGACATTTCTCCAAAGAAGATATGAATATGGCCAATAGACACATGAAAAGATGTTCATCATCGCTAATCATCAGGGAAATGCAAATCAAAACTACACTAAGATATCACCTTACCCCCGTTAGATTGGCAAAAACATCCAAAACCAAGAACGACAAATGTTGGAGAGGTTGTGGAGAAAGAGGAACCCTCATACACTGTTGGTGGTAATGCAAACTGGTACAGCCACTATGGAAAACAGTATGGAGATTTCTCAAAAAGTTAAAAATAGAAATACCCTATGACCCAGCCATCCCATTACTGGGTATCTATCCTAAGAACCTGATATCAGATATCTCAAGAGTCCGTTGCACCCCTATGTTCATCGCAGCATTATTTACAATAGCCAAGACGTGGAACCAGCCTACATGCCCAGAAACTGATGATTGGATAAAGAAGATGTGGTATATATACACAATGGAATACTACTCAGCCATAAAAAAAGACGACATTGGCCCCTTCACAACAATGTGGATGGACCTCGAGGGCATTATGTTAAGCGAAATAAGTCAGTCAGAGAAAGACGAACTCTATATGACTCCACTCATAGGTGGAAATTAGTATATTGAGAAGGAGATCTGATCGGTGGTTACCAGGGAAAAGGGGGGGTGGGGGGAGGGCACGGAGGGGGAAGTGGTGTTCCCACAACATGACTAACAAAAATGTACAACTGAAATTTCACAAGCTTGTAATCCATCATAACATTAATAAAAAAAAAAAAAAAAAAAAAAAGAAGCTTTGGGGCCCATCTGCCCCTATGGAAAGAACGCAGCACTTTGTGCCTTGCAGCTCTAGGGCAATGTAGCACACCCAGAGCAGAAGTTCTACTTCAGCCAGATCAGGCCCGCAAAGAAACTGCGTTTCACTGGCCTTTGTAAGAGATGTTCCCGGTAGGCTGTAAGAGCACTGTGCAGAGCGACTTGTTTCTCAGCTTCCCAAAGAGCTGGAAGCAAGATGCTTTGGGACCCTCTCACCCTTTGGAAAGAAGGCAGCACTTTGTGCCTTGCAGCTCTAGGGCAATGTAGCACACCCAGAGCCGAAGTTCTACTTCAGCTAGATCAGACCTTCAAATAAACTTCGTTTCACAGGCCTTTGTAAGAGATGTTCCCTGTAGGCTGTAAGAGCACTGTGCAGAGCGACTAGTTTCTTAGCTTCCCAGAGAGCTGAAAGCAAGATGCTTTGGGGCCCATCTGCCCCTATGGAAAGAACGCAGCACTTTGTGCCTTGCAGCTCTAGGGCAATGCAGCACACCCCGAGCAGAAGTTCTACTTCAGCCAGATCAGGCCTGCAAAGAAACTGCGTTTCACAGGCCTTTGTAAGGGATGTTCCCGGTAGGCTCTTAGAGCACTGTGCAGAGCGAGTTGTTTCTTAGTTTCCCAGAGAGCTGGAAGCAAGATGCTTTGGGGAACGTTAATTTTATACCCTGCTACTTTGCTGTAGTTTTTGATTATTTCTAATAGTTTTTCTGTGGATTCTTTGGGGTTTTCTATGTATAAGATCATGTCGTCTGCAAACAACGTGAGTTTTACTTCTTCGTTACCTATTTGGACTCCTTTTATTTTTTTTTCCTGCCGAATTGCTCTGGCCAGCACCTCCAGTACTATGTTGAATAGGAGTGGTGAAAGTGGGCACCCTTGTCTTGTTCCTGTCCTCAGAGGGATGGCTTTCAGCTTTTGTCCATTGAGTATGATGTTGGCTGTGGGTCTATCATATATGGCCTTTATTATGTTGAGGTACTTTCCTTCTATAGCCATTTTACTGAGGGTTGTTATCATAAATGGGTGTTGGATCTTGTCGAATGCTTTCTCTGCGTCTATTGAGATGATCATGTGGTTTTTGTTTTTCATTTTGTTGATGTAGTGTATCACGTTGATTGACTTGCGGGTGTTGAACCATCCCTGTGTCCCTGGTATAAATCCCACTTGATCATGGTGTATAATCTTTTTGATGTATTGCTGTAATCGGTTTGCCAAAATTTTGTTGAGGATTTTTGCATCTATGTTCATCAGTGATATCGGCCTGTAGTTCTCCTTCTTTGTGTTGTCCTTGTCAGGTTTGGGGATCAGAGTGATGTTGGCTTCATAGAATGTGTTAGGGAGTTCTCCATCTTTCTCAATTTTCTGGAACAGTTTGAGGAGAATAGGTACAAAGAACTCACACTGCTTAACAACAAAAAACAAACAACCCGATCAAAAAATGGGCAGAGGACATGAACAGACATTTCTCCAAAGAAGATATGAATATGGCCAATAGACACATGAAAAGATGTTCATCATCACTAATCATCAGGGAAATGCAAATCAAAACTACTCTAAGATATCACCTTACCCCCGTTAGATTGGCAAAATCATCCAAAACCAAGAACGACAAATGTTGGAGAGGTTGTGGAGAAAGAGGAACCCTCATACACTGTTGGTGGGAATGCAAACTGGTACAGCCACTATGGAAAACAGTATGGAGATTTCTCAAAAAGTTAAAAATAGAAATACCCTATGACCCAGCCATCCCATTACTGGGTATCTATCCTAAGAACCTGATATCAGATATCTCAAGAGTCCGTTGCACCCCTATGTTCATCGCAGCATTATTTACAATAGCCAAGACGTGGAACCAGCCTACATGCCCAGAAACTGATGATTGGATAAAGAAGATGTGGTATATATACACAATGGAATACTACTCAGCCCTAAAAAAAGACGACATTGGCCCCTTCACAACAATGTGGATGGACCTCGAGGGCATTATGTTAAGCGAAATAAGTCAGTCAGAGAAAGACGAACTCTATATGACTCCACTCATAGGTGGAAATTAGTATATTGAGAAGGAGATCTGATCGGTGGTTACCAGGGAAAAGGGGGGGTGGGGGGAGGGCACGAAGTGGGAAGTGGTGTTCCCACAACATGACTAACAAAAATGTACAACTGAAATTTCACAAGCTTGTAATCCATCATAACATTAATAAACAAAAAAAAAAAAAAGATGCTTTGGGGCCCATCTGCCCCTATGGAAAGAACGCAGCACTTTGTGCCTTGCAGCTCTAGGGCAATGTAGCACACCCAGAGCAGAAGTTCTACTTCAGCCAGATCAGGCCCGCAAAGAAACTGCGTTTCACAGGCCTTTGTAAGAGATGTTCCCGGTAGGCTGTTAGAGCACTGTGCAGAGCGAGTTGTTTCTCAGCTTCCAAAAGAGTTGGAAGCAAGATGCTTTGGGGCTCACTGCCCCTTTGAAAAGAAGGCAGCAGTTTGTGCCTTGCAGCTCTAGGGCAATGTAGCACACGCAGAGCAGAAGTTGTACTTCAGCCAGATCAGGCCTGCAAAGAAACTGCGTTTCACAGGCCTTTGTAAGAGATGTTCCCCGTAGGCTGTTAGAGCACTGTGCAGAGCGAGTTCTTTCTTAGCTTCCCAAAGACCTGGAAGGAAGATGCTTTGGGGGCCATCTGCCGTTAAGGAAAGAAGGCAGCACTTTGTGCCTTGCAGCTCTAGGGCAATGTAGCACACCCAGAGCAGTTGTTCTACTTCTGCCAGGTCAGGCCTGCAAAGAAACTTCGTTTCACAGGCCTTTGTAAGAGATGTTCCCGGTAGGCTGTTAGAGCACTGTGCAGAGAGAGTTGTTTCTTAACTTCCCAAACAGCCGGAAGCAAGATGCTTTGGGGGCCATCTGCCCTTAAGTAAAGAAGGCAGCACTTTGTGCCTTGCAGCTCTAGGGCAATGTAGCACACCCAGAGCAGAAGTTCTACTTCAGCCAGATCAGGCCTGCAAAGAAAGTGCGTTTCACAGGCCTTTGTAAGAGATGTTCCCGGTAGGCTGTTAGAGCACTGTGCAGAGCAAGTTGTTTCCTAGCTTCCCAAAGAGCTGGAAGCAAGATGCTTTGGGGCCCTTCTCACCCTTTGGAAAGAAGGCAGCACTTTGTGCCTTGCAGCTCTAGGGCAATGTAGTACACCCAAGCAGAAGTTCTACTTCAGCCACATCAGACCTGCAAAGAAACTGCGTTTCACAGGCCTTTGTAAGACATGTTCCCTGTAGGCTGTTAGAGAACTGTGCAGAGCGACTTGTTTCTTAGCTTCCCAAGGAGCTGGAAGCAAGATACTTTAGCGACCATCTGCCCTTAAGGAAAGAAGGCAGCACTTTGTGCCTTGCAGCTCTAGGTCAATGTCGCACACCCAGAGCAGAAGTTCTACTTCAGCCAGATCAGGCCCGCAAAGAAACTGCATTTCACAGGGCTTTGTAAGAGATGTTCCCGGTAGGCTGTTAGAGCACTGTGCAGAGCGAGTTCTTTCTTAGCTTACCAAAGAGCTGGAAGCAAGATGCTTTGGGGGCCATCTTCCCTTAAGGAAAGAAGGCAGCACTTTGTGCCTTGCAGCTCTAGTGCAATGTAGCACACCCAGAGCAAATGTTCTACTTCTGCCACGTCAGCCTTGCAAAGAAACTGCGTTTCACAGGCCTTTGTAAGAGATGTTCCCGGTAGGCTGATAGAGCACTGTGCAGAGCGAGTTGTTTCTTAGATTCCCAAACAGCCGGAAGCAAGATGCTTTGGGGCCCTTCTCTCCCTTTGGAAAGAAGGCAGCACTTTGTGCCTTGCAGCTCTAGTGCAATGTAGCACACCCAGAGCAAAAGTTCTACTTCTGCCAGATCAGGCCTGCAAAGAAACTGCGTTTCACAGGCCTTTGTAAGAGATGTTCCCGGTAGGCTGTTAGAGCACTGTGCAGAGCAAGTTGTTTCCCAGCTTCCCAAAGAGCTGGAAGCAAGATGCTTTGGGGCCCTTCTCACCCTTTGGCAAGAAGGCAGCACTTTGTGCCTTGCAGCTCTAGGGCAATGTAGCACACCCAAAGCAGAAGTTCTACTTCAGCCACATCAGACCTGCAAAGAAACTGCGTTTCACAGGCCTTTGTAAGAGATGTTCCCTGTAGGCTGTAAGAGCACTGTGCAGAGCGACTAGTTTCTTAGCTTCCCAGAGAGCTGGAAGCAAGATGCTTTGGGGCCCATCTGCCCCTATGGAAAGAACGCAGCACTTTGTGCCTTGCAGCTCTAGGGCAATGCAGCACACCCTGAGCAGAAGTTCTACTTCAGCCAGATCAGGCCTGCAAAGAAACTGCGTTTCGCAGGCCTTTGTAAGAGATGTTCCCGGTAGGCTGTTAGAGCACTGTGCAGAGCGAGTTGTTTCTTAGCTTCCCAGAGAGCTGGAAGCAAGATGCTTTGGGGCCCGTTAATTTTATACCTTGCTACTTTGCTGTAGTTGTTGATTATTTCTAATAGTTTTTCTGTGGATTCTTTGGGGTTTTCTATGTATAAGATCATGTCGTCTGCAAACAACGCGAGTTTTACTTCTTCGTTACCTATTTGGATTCCTTTTATTTTTTTTTCCTGCCGAATTGCTCTGGCCAGCACCTCCAGTACTATGTTGAATAGGAGTGGTGAAAGTGGGCACCCTTGTCTTGTTCCTGTCCTCAGAGGGATGGCTTTCAGCTTTTGTCCATTGAGTATGATGTTGGCTGTGGGTCTATCATATATGGCCTTTATTATGTTGAGGTACTTTCCTTCTATACCCATTTTACTGAGGGTTTTTATCATAAATGGGTGTTGGATCTTGTCGAATGCTTTCTCTGCGTCTATTGAGATGATCATGTGTTTTTGTTTTTCATTTTGTTGATGTAGTGTATCACGTTGATTGACTTGCGGGTGTTGAACCATCCCTGTGTCCCTGGTATAAATCCCACTTGATCATGGTGTATAATCTTTTTGATGTATTGCTGTAATCGGTTTGCCAAAATTTTGTTGAGGATTTTTGCATCTATGTTCATCAGTGATATCGGCCTGTAGTTCTCCTTCTTTGTGTTGTCCTTGTCAGGTTTGGGGATCAGAGTGATGTTGGCTTCATAGAATGTGTTAGGGAGTTCTCCATCTTTCTCAATTTTCTGGAACAGTTTGAGGAGAATAGGTACAAAGAACTCACACTGCTTAACAACAAAAAAACAAACAACCCGATCAAAAAATGGGCAGAGGACATGAACAGACATTTCTCCAAAGAAGATATGAATATGGCCAATAGACACATGAAAAGATGTTCATCATCGCTAATCATCAGGGAAATGCAAATCAAAACTACACTAAGATATCACCTTACCCCCGGTAGATTGGCAAAAACGTCCAAAACCAAGAACGACGAATGTTGGAGAGGTTGTGGAGAAAGAGGAACCCTCATACACTGTTGGTGGGAATGCAAACTGGTACAGCCACTATGGAAAACAGTATGGAGATTTCTCAAAAAGTTAAAAATAGAAATACCCTATGACCCAGCCATCCCATTACTGGGTATCTATCCTAAGAACCTGATATCAGATATCTCAAGAGTCCGTTGCACCCCTATGTTCATCGCAGCATTATTTACAATAGCCAAGACGTGGAACCAGCCTACATGCCCAGAAACTGATGATTGGATAAAGAAGATGTGGTATATATACACAATGGAATACTACTCAGCCATAAAAAAAGACGACATTGGCCCCTTCACAACAATGTGGATGGACCTCGAGAGCATTATGTTAAGCGAAATAAGTCAGTCAGAGAAAGACGAACTCTATATGACTCCACTCATAGGTGGAAATTAGTATATTGAGAAGGAGATCTGATCGGTGGTTACCAGGGAAAAGGGGGGGTGGGGGGAGGGCACGGAGGGGGAAGTGGTGTTCCCACAACATGACTAACAAAAATGTACAACTGAAATTTCACAAGCTTGTAATCCATCATAACATTAATAAACAAAAAAAAAAAAAAAAGAAGCTTTGGGGCCCATCTGCCCCTATGGAAAGAACGCAGCACTTTGTGCCTTGCAGCTCTAGGGCAATGTAGCACACCCAGAGCAGAAGTTCTACTTCAGCCAGATCAGGCCCGCAAAGAAACTGCGTTTCACAGGCCTTTGTAAGAGATGTTCCCGGTAGGCTGTTAGAGCACTGTGCAGAGCGAGTTGTTTCTCAGCTTCCAAAAGAGTTGGAAGCAAGATGCTTTGGGGCTCACTGCCCCTTTGAAAAGAAGGCAGCAGTTTGTGCCTTGCAGCTCTAGGGCAATGTAGCACACGCAGAGCAGAAGTTGTACTTCAGCCAGATCAGGCCTGCAAAGAAACTGCGTTTCACAGGCCTTTGTAAGAGATGTTCCCCATAGGCTGTTAGAGCACTGTGCAGAGCGAGTTCTTTCTTAGCTTCCCAAAGACCTGGAAGGAAGATGCTTTGGGGGCCATCTGCCGTTAAGGAAAGAAGGCAGCACTTTGTGCCTTGCAGCTCTAGGGCAATGTAGCACACCCAGAGCAGTTGTTCTACTTCTGCCAGGTCAGGCCTGCAAAGAAACTTCGTTTCACAGGCCTTTGTAAGAGATGTTCCCGGTAGGCTGTTAGAGCACTGTGCAGAGCGAGTTGTTTCTTAACTTCCCAAACAGCCGGAAGCAAGATGCTTTGGGGGCCATCTGCCCTTAAGTAAAGAAGGCAGCACTTTGTGCCTTGCAGCTCTAGTGCAATGTAGCACACCCAGAGCAAATATTCTACTTCTGCCACGTCAGCCCTGCAAAGAAACTGCGTTTCACAGGCCTTTGTAAGAGATGTTCCCGGTAGGCTGATAGAGCACTGTGCAGAGCGAGTTGTTTCTTAACTTCCCACAGAGCTGGAAGCAAGATGCTTTGGGGCCCTTCTCACCCTTTGGAAAGAAGGCAGCACTTTGTGCCTTGCAGCTCTAGGGCAATGTAGCACACCCAAAGCAGAAGGTCTACTTCAGCCAGATCAGACCTGCAAAGAAACTGCGTTTCACAGGCCTTTGTAAGAGATGTTCCCTGTAGGCTGTTAGAGCACTGTGCAGAGCGAGTTGTTTCTTAGCTTCCCAAGGAGCTGGAAGCAAGATGCTTTAGGGGCCATCTGCCCTTAAGGAAAGAAGGCAGCACTTTGTGCCTTGCAGCTCTAGGTCAATGTAGCACACCCAGAGAAGTTGTTCTACTTCTGCCAGGTCAGGCCTGCAAATAAACTTCGTTTCACAGGCCTTTGTAAGAGATGTTCCCGGTAGGCTGTTAGAGCACTGTGCAGAGCGACTTGTTTCTTAGCTTCCCAAAGAGCTGGAAGCAAGATGCTTTGGGGCCCTCTCAGCCTTTGGAAAGAAGGCAGCACTTTGTGCCTTGCAGCTCTAGGGCAATGTAGCACACCCAGAGCCGAAGTTCTACTTCAGCTAGATCAGACCTGCATAGAAACTTCGTTTCACAGGCCTTTGTAAGAGATGTTCCCGGTAGGCTGTAAGAGCACTGTGCAGAGCGACTAGTTTCTTAGCTTCCCAGAGAGCTGGAAGCAAGATGCTTTGGGGCCCATCTGCCCCTATGAAAAGAACGCAGCACTTTGTGCCTTGCAGCTCTAGGGCAATGCAGCACACCCCGAGCAGAAGTTCTACTTCAGCCAGATCAGGCTTGCAATGAAACTGCGTTTCACAGGCCTTTGTAAGAGATGTTCCCGGTAGGCTGTTAGAGCACTGTGCAGAGCCAGTTGTTTCTTAGCTTCCCAGAGAGCTGGAAGCAAGATGCTTTGGGGCCCGTTAATTTTATACCCTGCTACTTTGCTGTAGTTGTTGATTATTTCTAATAGTTTTTCTGTGGATTCTTTGGGGTTTTCTATGTATAAGATCATGTCGTCTGCAAACAACGCGAGTTTTACTTCTTCGTTGCCTATTTCGATTCCTTTTATTTTTTTTCCTGCCGAATTGCTCTGGCCAGCACCTCCAGTACTATGTTGAATAGGAGTGGTGAAAGTGGGCACCCTTGTCTTGTTCCTGTCCTCAGAGGGATGGCTTTCAGCTTTTGTCCATTGAGTATGATGTTGGCTGTGGGTCTATCATATATGGCCTTTATTATGTTGAGGTACTTTCCTTCTATACCCATTTTACTGAGGGTTGTTATTATAAATGGGTGTTGGATCTTGTCGAATGCTTTCTCTGCGTCTATTGAGATGATCATGTGGTTTTTGTTTTTCATTTTGTTGATGTAGTGTATCACGTTGATTGACTTGCGGGTGTTGAACCATCCCTGTGTCCCTGGTATAAATCCCACTTGATCATGATGTATAATCTTTTTGATGTATTGCTGTAATCGGTTTGCCACAATTTTGTTGAGGATTTTTCCATCTATGTTCATCAGTGATATCGGCCTGTAGTTCTCCTTCTTTGTGTTGTCCTTGTCAGGTTTGGGGATCAGAGTGATGTTGGCTTCATAGAATGTGTTAGGGAGTTCTCCATCTTTCCCAATTTTCTGTAACACATTGAGGAGCATAGGTACAAAGAACTCACACTGCTTAACAACAAAAAAACAAACAACCCGATCCAAAAATGGGCAGAGGACATGAACAGACATTTCTCAAAAGAAGATATGAATATGGCCAATAGACACATGAAAAGATGTTCATCATCGCTAATCATCAGGGAAATGCAAATCAAAACTACACTAAGATATCACCTTACCCCCGGTAGATTGGCAAAAACGTCCAAAACCAAGAACGACAAATGTTGGAGAGGTTGTGGAGAAAGAGGAACCCTCATACACTGTTGGTGGGAATGCAAACTGGTACAGCCACTATGGAAAACAGTATGGAGATTTCTCAAAAAGTTAAAAATAGAAATACCCTATGACCCAGCCATCCCATTACTGGGTATCTATCCTAAGAACCTGATATCAGATATCTCAAGAGTCCGTTGCACCCCTATGTTCATCGCAGCATTATTTACAATAGCCAAGACGTGGAACCAGCCTACATGCCTAGAAACTTATGATTGGATAAAGAAGATGTGGTATATATACACAATGGAATACTACTCAGCCATAAAAAAAGACGACATTGGCCCCTTCACAACAATGTGGAGGGACCTCGAGGGCATTATGTTAAGCGAAATAAGTCAGTCAGAGAAAGACGAACTCTATATGACTCCACTCATAGGTGGAAATTAGTATATTGAGAAGGAGATCTGATCGGTGGTTACCAGGGAAAAGGGGGGGTGGGGGGAGGGCACGAAGTGGGAAGTGGTGTTCCCACAACATGACTAACAAAAATGTACAACTGAAATTTCACAAGCTTGTAATCCATCATAACATTAATAAACAAAAAAAAAAAAAAGATGCTTTGGGGCCCATCTGCCCCTATGGAAAGAACGCAGCACTTTGTGCCTTGCAGCTCTAGGGCAATGTAGCACACCCAGAGCAGAAGTTCTACTTCAGCCAGATCAGGCCCGCAAAGAAACTGCGTTTCACAGGCCTTTGTAAGAGATGTTCCCGGTAGGCTGTTAGAGCACTGTGCAGAGCGAGTTGTTTCTCAGCTTCCAAAAGAGTTGGAAGCAAGATGCTTTGGGGCTCACTGCCCCTTTGAAAAGAAGGCAGCAGTTTGTGCCTTGCAGCTCTAGGGCAATGTAGCACACGCAGAGCAGAAGTTGTACTTCAGCCAGATCAGGCCTGCAAAGAAACTGCGTTTCACAGGCCTTTGTAAGAGATGTTCCCCGTAGGCTGTTAGAGCACTGTGCAGAGCGAGTTCTTTCTTAGCTTCCCAAAGACCTGGAAGGAAGATGCTTTGGGGGCCATCTGCCGTTAAGGAAAGAAGGCAGCACTTTGTGCCTTGCAGCTCTAGGGCAATGTAGCACACCCAGAGCAGTTGTTCTACTTCTGCCAGGTCAGGCCTGCAAAGAAACTTCGTTTCACAGGCCTTTGTAAGAGATGTTCCCGGTAGGCTGTTAGAGCACTGTGCAGAGAGAGTTGTTTCTTAACTTCCCAAACAGCCGGAAGCAAGATGCTTTGGGGGCCATCTGCCCTTAAGTAAAGAAGGCAGCACTTTGTGCCTTGCAGCTCTAGGGCAATGTAGCACATCCAGAGCAGAAGTTCTACTTCAGCCAGATCAGGCCTGCAAAGAAAGTGCGTTTCACAGGCCTTTGTAAGAGATGTTCCCGGTAGGCTGTTAGAGCACTGTGCAGAGCAAGTTGTTTCCTAGCTTCCCAAAGAGCTGGAAGCAAGATGCTTTGGGGCCCTTCTCACCCTTTGGAAAGAAGGCAGCACTTTGTGCCTTGCAGCTCTAGGGCAATGTAGTACACCCAAAGCAGAAGTTCTACTTCAGCCACATCAGACCTGCAAAGAAACTGCGTTTCACAGGCCTTTGTAAGACATGTTCCCTGTAGGCTGTTAGAGAACTGTGCAGAGCGACTTGTTTCTTAGCTTCCCAAGGAGCTGGAAGCAAGATACTTTAGCGACCATCTGCCCTTAAGGAAAGAAGGCAGCACTTTGTGCCCTGCAGCTCTAGGTCAATGTCGCACACCCAGAGCAGAAGTTCTACTTCAGCCAGATCAGGCCCGCAAAGAAACTGCATTTCACAGGGCTTTGTAAGAGATGTTCCCGGTAGGCTGTTAGAGCACTGTGCAGAGCGAGTTCTTTCTTAGCTTACCAAAGAGCTGGAAGCAAGATGCTTTGGGGGCCATCTTCCCTTAAGGAAAGAAGGCAGCACTTTGTGCCTTGCAGCTCTAGTGCAATGTAGCACACCCAGAGCAAATGTTCTACTTCTGCCACGTCAGCCCTGCAAAGAAACTGCGTTTCACAGGCCTTTGTAAGAGATGTTCCCGGTAGGCTGTTAGAGCACTGTGCAGAGCAAGTTGTTTCTTAGATTCCCAAACAGCCGGAAGCAAGATGCTTTGGGGCCCTTCTCTCCCTTTGGAAAGAAGGCAGCACTTTGTGCCTTGCAGCTCTAGTGCAATGTAGCACACCCAGAGCAAAAGTTCTACTTCTGCCAGATCTGGCCTGCAAAGAAACTGCGTTTCACAGGCCTTTGTAAGAGATGTTCCCGGTAGGCTGTTAGAGCACTGTGCAGAGCAAGTTGTTTCCCAGCTTCCCAAAGAGCTGGAAGCAAGATGCTTTGGGGCCCTTCTCACCCTTTGGCAAGAAGGCAGCACTTTGTGCCTTGCAGCTCTAGGGCAATGTAGCACACCCAAAGCAGAAGTTCTACTTCAGCCACATCAGACCTGCAAAGAAACTGCGTTTCACAGGCCTTTGTAAGAGATGTTCCCTGTAGGCTGTAAGAGCACTGTGCAGAGCGACTAGTTTCTTAGCTTCCCAGAGAGCTGGAAGCAAGATGCTTTGGGGCCCATCTGCCCCTATGGAAAGAACGCAGCACTTTGTGCCTTGCAGCTCTAGGGCAATGCAGCACACCCTGAGCAGAAGTTCTACTTCAGCCAGATCAGGCCTGCAAAGAAACTGCGTTTCGCAGGCCTTTGTAAGAGATGTTCCCGGTAGGCTGTTAGAGCACTGTGCAGAGCGAGTTGTTTCTTAGCTTCCCAGAGAGCTGGAAGCAAGATGCTTTGGGGCCCGTTAATTTTATACCTTGCTACTTTGCTGTAGTTGTTGATTATTTCTAATAGTTTTTCTGTGGATTCTTTGGGGTTTTCTATGTATAAGATCATGTCGTCTGCAAACAACGCGAGTTTTACTTCTTCGTTACCTATTTGGATTCCTTTTATTTTTTTTTCCTGCCGAATTGCTCTGGCCAGCACCTCCAGTACTATGTTGAATAGGAGTGGTGAAAGTGGGCACCCTTGTCTTGTTCCTGTCCTCAGAGGGATGGCTTTCAGCTTTTGTCCATTGAGTATGATGTTGGCTGTGGGTCTATCATATATGGCCTTTATTATGTTGAGGTACTTTCCTTCTATACCCATTTTACTGAGGGTTTTTATCATAAATGGGTGTTGGATCTTGTCGAATGCTTTCTCTGCGTCTATTGAGATGATCATGTGTTTTTGTTTTTCATTTTGTTGATGTAGTGTATCACGTTGATTGACTTGCGGGTGTTGAACCATCCCTGTGTCCCTGGTATAAATCCCACTTGATCATGGTGTATAATCTTTTTGATGTATTGCTGTAATCGGTTTGCCAAAATTTTGTTGAGGATTTTTGCATCTATGTTCATCAGTGATATCGGCCTGTAGTTCTCCTTCTTTGTGTTGTCCTTGTCAGGTTTGGGGATCAGAGTGATGTTGGCTTCATAGAATGTGTTAGGGAGTTCTCCATCTTTCTCAATTTTCTGGAACAGTTTGAGGAGAATAGGTACAAAGAACTCACACTGCTTAACAACAAAAAAACAAACAACCCGATCAAAAAATGGGCAGAGGACATGAACAGACATTTCTCCAAAGAAGATATGAATATGGCCAATAGACACATGAAAAGATGTTCATCATCGCTAATCATCAGGGAAATGCAAATCAAAACTACACTAAGATATCACCTTACCCCCGGTAGATTGGCAAAAACGTCCAAAACCAAGAACGACGAATGTTGGAGAGGTTGTGGAGAAAGAGGAACCCTCATACACTGTTGGTGGGAATGCAAACTGGTACAGCCACTATGGAAAACAGTATGGAGATTTCTCAAAAAGTTAAAAATAGAAATACCCTATGACCCAGCCATCCCATTACTGGGTATCTATCCTAAGAACCTGATATCAGATATCTCAAGAGTCCGTTGCACCCCTATGTTCATCGCAGCATTATTTACAATAGCCAAGACGTGGAACCAGCCTACATGCCCAGAAACTGATGATTGGATAAAGAAGATGTGGTATATATACACAATGGAATACTACTCAGCCATAAAAAAAGACGACATTGGCCCCTTCACAACAATGTGGATGGACCTCGAGAGCATTATGTTAAGCGAAATAAGTCAGTCAGAGAAAGACGAACTCTATATGACTCCACTCATAGGTGGAAATTAGTATATTGAGAAGGAGATCTGATCGGTGGTTACCAGGGAAAAGGGGGGGTGGGGGGAGGGCACGGAGGGGGAAGTGGTGTTCCCACAACATGACTAACAAAAATGTACAACTGAAATTTCACAAGCTTGTAATCCATCATAACATTAATAAACAAAAAAAAAAAAAAAAGAAGCTTTGGGGCCCATCTGCCCCTATGGAAAGAACGCAGCACTTTGTGCCTTGCAGCTCTAGGGCAATGTAGCACACCCAGAGCAGAAGTTCTACTTCAGCCAGATCAGGCCCGCAAAGAAACTGCGTTTCACAGGCCTTTGTAAGAGATGTTCCCGGTAGGCTGTTAGAGCACTGTGCAGAGCGAGTTGTTTCTCAGCTTCCAAAAGAGTTGGAAGCAAGATGCTTTGGGGCTCACTGCCCCTTTGAAAAGAAGGCAGCAGTTTGTGCCTTGCAGCTCTAGGGCAATGTAGCACACGCAGAGCAGAAGTTGTACTTCAGCCAGATCAGGCCTGCAAAGAAACTGCGTTTCACAGGCCTTTGTAAGAGATGTTCCCCATAGGCTGTTAGAGCACTGTGCAGAGCGAGTTCTTTCTTAGCTTCCCAAAGACCTGGAAGGAAGATGCTTTGGGGGCCATCTGCCGTTAAGGAAAGAAGGCAGCACTTTGTGCCTTGCAGCTCTAGGGCAATGTAGCACACCCAGAGCAGTTGTTCTACTTCTGCCAGGTCAGGCCTGCAAAGAAACTTCGTTTCACAGGCCTTTGTAAGAGATGTTCCCGGTAGGCTGTTAGAGCACTGTGCAGAGCGAGTTGTTTCTTAACTTCCCAAACAGCCGGAAGCAAGATGCTTTGGGGGCCATCTGCCCTTAAGTAAAGAAGGCAGCACTTTGTGCCTTGCAGCTCTAGGGCAATGTAGCACACCCAGAGCAGAAGTTCTACTTCAGCCAGATCAGGCCTGCAAAGAAACTGCGTTTCACAGGCCTTTGTAAGAGATGTTCCCGGTAGGCTGTTAGAGCACTGTGCAGAGCGAGTTGTTTCTTAGCTTCCCAAGGAGCTGGAAGCAAGATACTTTAGCGACCATCTGCCCTTAAGGAAAGAAGGCAGCACTTTGTGCCTTGCAGCTCTAGGTCAATGTCGCACACCCAGAGCAGAAGTTCTACTTCAGCCAGATCAGGCCCGCAAAGAAACTGCATTTCACAGGGCTTTGTAAGAGATGTTCCCGGTAGGCTGTTAGAGCACTGTGCAGAGCGAGTTCTTTCATAGCTTACCAAAGAGCTGGAAGCAAGATGCTTTGGGGGCCATCTTCCCTTAAGGAAAGAAGGCAGCACTTTGTGCCTTGCAGCTCTAGTGCAATGTAGCACACCCAGAGCAAATATTCTACTTCTGCCACGTCAGCCCTGCAAAGAAACTGCGTTTCACAGGCCTTTGTAAGAGATGTTCCCGGTAGGCTGATAGAGCACTGTGCAGAGCGAGTTGTTTCTTAGCTTCCCACAGAGCTGGAAGCAAGATGCTTTGGGGCCCTTCTCACCCTTTGGAAAGAAGGCAGCACTTTGTGCCTTGCAGCTCTAGGGCAATGTAGCACACCCAAAGCAGAAGGTCTACTTCAGCCAGATCAGACCTGCAAAGAAACTGCGTTTCACAGGCCTTTGTAAGAGATGTTCCCTGTAGGCTGTTAGAGCACTGTGCAGAGCGAGTTGTTTCTTAGCTTCCCAAGGAGCTGGAAGCAAGATGCTTTAGGGGCCATCTGCCCTTAAGGAAAGAAGGCAGCACTTTGTGCCTTGCAGCTCTAGGTCAATGTAGCACACCCAGAGAAGTTGTTCTACTTCTGCCAGGTGAGGCCTGCAAATAAACTTCGTTTCACAGGCCTTTGTAAGAGATGTTCCCGGTAGGCTGTTAGAGCACTGTGCAGAGCGACTTGTTTCTTAGCTTCCCAAAGAGCTGGAAGCAAGATGCTTTGGGGCCCTCTCAGCCTTTGGAAAGAAGGCAGCACTTTGTGCCTTGCAGCTCTAGGGCAATGTAGCACACCCAGAGCCGAAGTTCTACTTCAGCTAGATCAGACCTGCATAGAAACTTCGTTTCACAGGCCTTTGTAAGAGATGTTCCCGGTAGGCTGTAAGAGCACTGTGCAGAGCGACTAGTTTCTTAGCTTCCCAGAGAGCTGGAAGCAAGATGCTTTGGGGCCCATCTGCCCCTATGGAAAGAACGCAGCACTTTGTGCCTTGCAGCTCTAGGGCAATGCAGCACACCCCGAGCAGAAGTTCTACTTCAGCCAGATCAGGCTTGCAATGAAACTGCGTTTCACAGGCCTTTGTAAGAGATGTTCCCGGTAGGCTGTTAGAGCACTGTGCAGAGCCAGTTGTTTCTTAGCTTCCCAGAGAGCTGGAAGCAAGATGCTTTGGGGCCCGTTAATTTTATACCCTGCTACTTTGCTGTAGTTGTTGATTATTTCTAATAGTTTTTCTGTGGATTCTTTGGGGTTTTCTATGTATAAGATCATGTCGTCTGCAAACAACGCGAGTTTTACTTCTTCGTTGCCTATTTCGATTCCTTTTATTTTTTTTCCTGCCGAATTGCTCTGGCCAGCACCTCCAGTACTATGTTGAATAGGAGTGGTGAAAGTGGGCACCCTTGTCTTGTTCCTGTCCTCAGAGGGATGGCTTTCAGCTTTTGTCCATTGAGTATGATGTTGGCTGTGGGTCTATCATATATGGCCTTTATTATTTTGAGGTACTTTCCTTCTATACCCATTTTACTGAGGGTTGTTATTATAAATGGGTGTTGGATCTTGTCGAATGCTTTCTCTGCGTCTATTGAGATGATCATGTGGTTTTTGTTTTTCATTTTGTTGATGTAGTGTATCACGTTGATTGACTTGCGGGTGTTGAACCATCCCTGTGTCCCTGGTATAAATCCCACTTGATCATGGTGTATAATCTTTTTGATGTATTGCTGTAATCGGTTTGCCAAAATTTTGTTGAGGATTTTTGCATCTATGTTCATCAGTGATATCGGCCTGTAGTTCTCCTTCTTTGTGTTGTCCTTGTCAGGTTGGGGGATCAGAGTGATGTTGGCTTCATAGAATGTGTTAGGGAGTTCTCCATCTTTCTCAATTTTCTGGAACAGTTTGAGGAGCATAGGTACAAAGAACTCACACTGCTTAACAACAAAAAAACAAACAACCCGATCAAAAAATGGGCAGAGGACATGAACAGACATTTCTCCAAAGAAGATATGAATATGGCCAATAGACACATGAAAAGATGTTCATCATCGCTAATCATCAGGGAAATGCAAATCAAAACTACACTAAGATATCACCTTACCCCCGTTAGATTGGCAAAAACATCCAAAACCAAGAACGACAAATGTTGGAGAGGTTGTGGAGAAAGAGGAACCCTCATACACTGTTGGTGGGAATGCAAACTGGTACAGCCACTATGGAAAACAGTATGGAGATTTCTCAAAAAGTTAAAAATAGAAATACCCTATGACCCAGCCATCCCATTACTGGGTATCTATCCTAAGAACCTGATATCAGATATCTCAAGAGTCCGTTGCACCCCTATGTTCATCGCAGCATTATTTACAATAGCCAAGACGTGGAACCAGCCTACATGCCCAGAAAGTGATGATTGGATAAAGAAGATGTGGTATATATACACAATGGAATACTACTCAGCCATAAAAAAAGACGACATTGGCCCCTTCACAACAATGTGGATGGACCTCGAGGGCATTATGTTAAGCGAAATAAGTCAGTCAGAGAAAGACGAACTCTATATGACTCCACTCATAGGTGGAAATTAGTATATTGAGAAGGAGATCTGATCGGTGGTTACCAGGGAAAAGGGGGGGTGGGGGGAGGGCACGGAGGGGGAAGTGGTGTTCCCACAACATGACTAACAAAAATGTACAACTGAAATTTCACAAGCTTGTAATCCATCATAACATTAATAAACAAAAAAAAAAAAAAAAGATTCTTTGGGGCCCATCTGCCCCTATGGAAAGAACGCAGCACTTTGTGCCTTGCAGCTCTAGGGCAATGTAGCACACCCAGAGCAGAGGTTCTACTTCAGCCAGATCAGGCCCGCAAAGAAACTGCGTTTCACAGGCCTTTGTAAGAGATGTTCCCGGTAGGCTGTTAGAGCACTGTGCAGAGCAAGTTGTTTCCTATCTTCCCAAAGAGCTTGAAGCAAGATGCTTTGGGGCCCTTCTCACCCTTTGGAAAGAAGGCAGCACTTTGTGCCTTGCAGCTCTACGGCAATGTAGTACACCCAAAGCAGAAGTTCTACTTCAGCCACATCAGACCTGCAAAGAAACTGCGTTTCACAGGCCTTTGTAAGAGATGTTCCCTGTAGGCTGTTAGAGAACTGTGCAGAGCGAGTTGTTTCTTAGCTTCCCAAGGAGCTGGAAGCAAGATACTTTAGCGACCATCTGCCCTTAAGGAAAGAAGGCAGCACTTTGTGCCTTGCAGCTCTAGGTCAATGTCGCACACCCAGAGCAGAAGTTCTACTTCAGCCAGATCAGGCCCGCAAAGAAACTGCATTTCACAGGGCTTTGTAAGAGATGTTCCCGGTAGGCTGTTAGAGCACTGTGCAGAGCGAGTTCTTTCTTAGCTTACCAAAGAGCTGGAAGCAAGATGCTTTGGGGGCCATCTTCCCTTAAGGAAAGAAGGCAGCACTTTGTGCCTTGCAGCTCTAGTGCAATGTAGCACACCCAGAGCAAATGTTCTACTTCTGCCACGTCAGCCCTGCAAAGAAACTGCGTTTCACAGGCCTTTGTAAGAGATGTTCCCGGTAGGCTGTAAGAGCACTGTGCAGAGCGACTAGTTTCTTAGCTTCCCAGAGAGCTGGAAGCAAGATGCTTTGGGGCCCACCTGACCCTATGGAAAG
This sequence comes from Equus asinus, assembly GCF_041296235.1. Lineage (NCBI taxonomy): Eukaryota > Metazoa > Chordata > Mammalia > Perissodactyla > Equidae > Equus > Equus asinus. The sequence continues at coordinate 73,415,305 of NC_091790.1, read as the reverse complement.
AACGCAGCACTTTGTGCCTTGCAGCTCTAGGGCAATGCAGCACACCCCGAGCAGAAGTTCTACTTCAGCTAGATCAGGCCTGCAAAGAAACTGCGTTTCACAGGCCTTCGTAAGAGATGTTCCCGGTAGGCTGTTAGAGCACTGTGCAGAGCGAGTTGTTTCTTAGCTTCCCAGAGAGCTCTAAGCAAGATGCTTTGGGGCCCGTTAACTTTATACCCTGCTACTTTGCTTTAGTTGTTGATTATTTCTAATAGTTTTTCTGTGGATTCTTTGGGGTTTTCTATGTATAAGATCATGTCGTCTGCAAACAACGCGAGTTTTACTTCTTCGTTATCTATTTGGATTCCTTTTATTTTTTTTTCCTGCCGAATTGCTCTGGCCAGCACCTCCAGTACTATGTTGAATAGGAGTGGTGAAAGTGGGCACCCTTGTCTTGTTCCTGTCCTCAGAGGGATGGCTTTCAGCTTTTGTCCATTGAGTATGCTGTTGGCTGTGCGTCTATCATATATGGCCTTTATTATGTTGAGGTACTTTCCTTATATACCCATTTTACTGAGGGTTTTTATCATAAATGGGTGTTTGATCTTGTCGAATGCTTTCTCTGCGTCTATTGAGATGATCATGTGGGTTTTGTTTTTCATTTTGTTGATGTAGTGTATCACGTTGATTGACTTGCGGGTGTTGAACCATCCCTGTGTCCCTGGTATAAATCCCACTTGATCATGGTGTATAATCTTTTTGATGTATTGCTGTAATCGGTTTGCCAAAATTTTGTTGAGGATTTTTGCATCTATGTTCATCAGTGATATCGGCCTGTAGTACTCCTTCTTTGTGTTGTCCTTGTCAGGTTTGGGGATCAGAGTGATGTTGGCTTCATAGAATGTGTTAGGGAGTTCTCCATCTTTCTCAATTTTCTGGAACAGTTTGAGGAGAATAGGTACAAAGAACTCACACTGCTTAACAACAAAAAAACAAACAACCCGATCAAAAAATGGGCAGAGGACATGAACAGACTTTTCTCCAAAGAAGATATGAATATGGCCAATAGACACATGAAAAGATGTTCATCATCGCTAATCATCAGGGAAATGCAAATCAAAACTACACTAAGATATCACCTTACCCCCGTTAGATTGGCAAAAACATCCAAAACCAAGAACGACAAATGTTGGAGAGGTTGTGGAGAAAGAGGAACCCTCATACACTGTTGGTGGGAATGCAAACTGGTACAGCCACTATGGAAAACAGTATGGAGATTTCTCAAAAAGTTAAAAATAGAAATACCCTATGACCCAGCCATCCCATTACTGGGTATCTATCCTAAGAACCTGATATCAGATATCTCAAGAGTCCGTTGCACCCCTATGTTCATCGCAGCATTATTTACAATAGCCAAGACGTGGAACCAGCCTACATGCCTAGAAACTTATGATTGGATAAAGAAGATGTGGTATATATACACAATGGAATACTACTCAGCCATAAAAAAAGACGACATTGGCCCCTTCACAACAATGTGGAGGGACCTCGAGGGCATTATGTTAAGCGAAATAAGTCAGTCAGAGAAAGACGAACTCTATATGACTCCACTCATAGGTGGAAATTAGTATATTGAGAAGGAGATCTGATCGGTGGTTACCAGGGAAAAGGGGGGGTGGGGGGAGGGCACGAAGTGGGAAGTGGTGTTCCCACAACATGACTAACAAAAATGTACAACTGAAATTTCACAAGCTTGTAATCCATCATAACATTAATAAACAAACAAAAAAAAAAGATGCTTTGGGGCCCATCTGCCCCTATGGAAAGAACGCAGCACTTTGTGCCTTGCAGCTCTAGGGCAATGTAGCACACCCAGAGCAGAAGTTCTACTTCAGCCAGATCAGGCCCGCAAAGAAACTGCGTTTCACAGGCCTTTGTAAGAGATGTTCCTGGTAGGCTGTTAGAGCACTGTGCAGACCGAGTTGTTTCTTAGCTTCCCAAAGAGCTGGAAGCAAGATGCTTTGGGGCCCTTCTCACCCTTTGGCAAGAAGGCAGCACTTTGTGCCTTGCAGCTCTAAGGCAATGTAGCACACCCAGAGCAGAAGTTCTACTTCAGCCAGATCAGGCCTGCAAAGAAACTGCGTTTCACAGGCCTTTGTAAGAGATGTTCCCGGTAGGCTGTTAGAGCACTGTGCAGAGCGAGTTGTTTCTCAGCTTCCAAAAGAGTTGGAAGCAAGATGCTTTGGGGCTCATCTGCCCCTTTGAAATGAAGGCAGCACTTTGTGCATTGCAGCTCTAGGGCAATGTAGCACACCCAGAGCAGAAGTTCTACTTCAGCCAGATCAGGCCTGCAAAGAAACTGCGTTTCACAGGCCTTTGTAAGAGATGTTCCCGGTAGGCTGTTAGAGCACTGTGCAGAGCGAGTTGTTTCTTAGCTTCCCAGAGAGCTGGAAGCAAGATGCTTTGGGGCCCGTTAATTGTATCCCCTGCTGCTTTGCTGTAGTTGTTGATTATTTCTAATAGTTTTTCTGTGGATTCTTTGGGGTTTTCTATGTATAAGATCATGTCGTCTGCAAACAACGCGAGTTTTACTTCTTCGTTATCTATTTGGATTCCTTTTATTTTTTTTTCCTGCCGAATTGCTCTGGCCAGCACCTCCAGTACTATGTTGAATAGGAGTGGTGAAAGTGGGCACCCTTGTCTTGTTCCTGTCCTCAGAGGGATGGCTTTCAGCTTTTGTCCATTGAGTATGCTGTTGGCTGTGCGTCTATCATATATGGCCTTTATTATGTTGAGGTACTTTCCTTATATACCCATTTTACTGAGGGTTTTTATCATAAATGGGTGTTTGATCTTGTCGAATGCTTTCTCTGCGTCTATTGAGATGATCATGTGGGTTTTGTTTTTCATTTTGTTGATGTAGTGTATCACGTTGATTGACTTGCGGGTGTTGAACCATCCCTGTGTCCCTGGTATAAATCCCACTTGATCATGGTGTATAATCTTTTTGATGTATTGCTGTAATCGGTTTGCCAAAATTTTGTTGAGGATTTTTGCATCTATGTTCATCAGTGATATCGGCCTGTAGTACTCCTTCTTTGTGTTGTCCTTGTCAGGTTTGGGGATCAGAGTGATGTTGGCTTCATAGAATGTGTTAGGGAGTTCTCCATCTTTCTCAATTTTCTGGAACAGTTTGAGGAGAATAGGTACAAAGAACTCACACTGCTTAACAACAAAAAAACAAACAACCCGATCAAAAAATGGGCAGAGGACATGAACAGACTTTTCTCCAAAGAAGATATGAATATGGCCAATAGACACATGAAAAGATGTTCATCATCGCTAATCATCAGGGAAATGCAAATCAAAACTACACTAAGATATCACCTTACCCCCGTTAGATTGGCAAAAACATCCAAAACCAAGAACGACAAATGTTGGAGAGGTTGTGGAGAAAGAGGAACCCTCATACACTGTTGGTGGGAATGCAAACTGGTACAGCCACTATGGAAAACAGTATGGAGATTTCTCAAAAAGTTAAAAATAGAAATACCCTATGACCCAGCCATCCCATTACTGGGTATCTATCCTAAGAACCTGATATCAGATATCTCAAGAGTCCGTTGCACCCCTATGTTCATCGCAGCATTATTTACAATAGCCAAGACGTGGAACCAGCCTACATGCCTAGAAACTTATGATTGGATAAAGAAGATGTGGTATATATACACAATGGAATACTACTCAGCCATAAAAAAAGACGACATTGGCCCCTTCACAACAATGTGGAGGGACCTCGAGGGCATTATGTTAAGCGAAATAAGTCAGTCAGAGAAAGACGAACTCTATATGACTCCACTCATAGGTGGAAATTAGTATATTGAGAAGGAGATCTGATCGGTGGTTACCAGGGAAAAGGGGGGGTGGGGGGAGGGCACGAAGTGGGAAGTGGTGTTCCCACAACATGACTAACAAAAATGTACAACTGAAATTTCACAAGCTTGTAATCCATCATAACATTAATAAACAAACAAAAAAAAAAGATGCTTTGGGGCCCATCTGCCCCTATGGAAAGAACGCAGCACTTTGTGCCTTGCAGCTCTAGGGCAATGTAGCACACCCAGAGCAGAAGTTCTACTTCAGCCAGATCAGGCCCGCAAAGAAACTGCGTTTCACAGGCCTTTGTAAGAGATGTTCCTGGTAGGCTGTTAGAGCACTGTGCAGACCGAGTTGTTTCTTAGCTTCCCAAAGAGCTGGAAGCAAGATGCTTTGGGGCCCTTCTCACCCTTTGGCAAGAAGGCAGCACTTTGTGCCTTGCAGCTCTAAGGCAATGTAGCACACCCAGAGCAGAAGTTCTACTTCAGCCAGATCAGGCCTGCAAAGAAACTGCGTTTCACAGGCCTTTGTAAGAGATGTTCCCGGTAGGCTGTTAGAGCACTGTGCAGAGCGAGTTGTTTCTCAGCTTCCAAAAGAGTTGGAAGCAAGATGCTTTGGGGCTCATCTGTCCCTTTGAAATGAAGGCAGCACTTTGTGCATTGCAGCTCTAGGGCAATGTAGCACACCCAGAGCAGAAGTTCTACTTCAGCCAGATCAGGCCTGCAAAGAAACTGCGTTTCACAGGCCTTTGTAAGAGATGTTCCCGGTAGGCTGTTAGAGCACTGTGCAGAGCGAGTTGTTTCTTAGCTTCCCAGAGAGCTGGAAGCAAGATGCTTTGGGGCCCGTTAATTGTATCCCCTGCTGCTTTGCTGTAGTTGTTGATTATTTCTAATAGTTTTTCTGTGGATTCTTTGGGGTTTTCTATGTATAAGATCATGTCGTCTGCAAACAACGCGAGTTTTACTTCTTCGTTACCTATTTCGATTCCTTTTATTTTTTTTCCTGCCGAATTGCTCTGGCCAGCACCTCCAGTACTATGTTGAATAGGAGTGGTGAAAGTGGGCACCCTTGTCTTGTTAGTGTCCTCAGAGGGATGGCTTTCAGCTTTTGTCCATTGAGTATGCTGTTGGCTGTGGGTCTATCATATATGGCCTTTATTATGTTGAGGTACTTTCCTTCTATACCCATTTTACTGAGGGTTTTTATCATAAATGGGTGTTGGATCTTGTCGAATGCTTTCTCTGCGTCTATTGAGATGATCGTGTGGTTTTTGCTTTCATTTTGTTGATGTAGTGTATCACGTTGATTGACTTGCGGGTGTTGAACCATCCCTGTGTCCCTGGTATAAATCCCACTCGATCATGGTGTATAATCTTTTTGATGTTTTGCTGTAATCGGTTTGCCAAAATTTTGTTGAGGATTTTTGCATCTATGTTCATCAGTGATATCGGCCTGTAGTTCTCCTTCTTTGTGTTGTCCTTGTCAGGTTTGGGGATCAGAGTGATGTTGGCTTCATAGAATGTGTTAGGGAGTTCTCCATCTTTCTCAATTTTCTGGAACAGTTTGAGGAGAATAGGTACAAAGAACTCACACTGCTTAACAACAAAAAAACAAACAACCCGATCAAAAAATGGGCAGAGGACATGAACAGACATTTCTCCAAAGAAGATATGAATATGGCCAATAGACACATGAAAAGATGTTCATCATCGCTAATCATCAGGGAAATGCAAATCAAAACTACACTAAGATATCACCTTACCCCCGTTAGATTGGCAAAAGCATCCAAAACCAAGAACGACAAATGTTGGAGAGGTTGTGGAGAAAGAGGAACCCTCATACACTGTTGGTGGGAATGCAAACTGGTACAGCCACTATGGAAAACAGTATGGAGATTTCTCAAAAAGTTAAAAATAGAAATACCCTATGACCCAGCCATCCCATTACTGGGTATCTATCCTAAGAACCTGATATCAGATATCTCAAGAGTCCGTTGCACCGCTATGTTCATCGCAGCATTATTTACAATAGCCAAGACGTGGAACCAGCCTACATGCCCAGAAACTGATGATTGGATAAAGAAGATGTGGTATATATACACAATGGAATACTACTCAGCCATAAAAAAAGACGACATTGGCCCCTTCACAACAATGTGGATGGACCTCGAGGGCATTATGTTAAGCGAAATAAGTCAGTCAGAGAAAGACGAACTCTATATGACTCCACTCATAGGTGGAAATTAGTATATTGAGAAGGAGATCTGATCGGTGGTTACCAGGGAAAAGGGGGGGTGGGGGGAGGGCACGGAGGGGGAAGTGGTGTTCCCACAACATGACTAACAAAAATGTACAACTGAAATTTCACAAGCTTGTAATCCATCATAACATTAATAAACAAAAAAAAAAAAAAAAGATTCTTTGGGGCCCATCTGCCCCTATGGAAAGAACGCAGCACTTTGTGCCTTGCAGCTCTAGGGCAATGTAGCACACCCAGAGCAGAGGTTCTACTTCAGCCAGATCAGGCCCGCAAAGAAACTGCGTTTCACAGGCCTTTGTAAGAGATGTTCCCGGGAGGCTGTTAGAGCACTGTGCAGAGCGAGTTGTTTCTTAGATTCCCAAACAGCCGGAAGCAAGATGCTTTGGGGCCCTTCTCTCCCTTTGGAAAGAAGTCAGCACTTTGTGCCTTGCAGCTCTAGTGCAATGTAGCACACCCAGAGCAAATGTTCTACTTCTGCCAGGTCAGGCCTGCAAAGAAACTGCGTTTCACAGGCCTTTGTAAGAGATGTTCCCGGTAGGCTGTTAGAGCACTGTGCAGAGCAAGTTGTTTCCTATCTTCCCAAAGAGCTTGAAGCAAGATGCTTTGGGGCCCTTCTCACCCTTTGGAAAGAAGGCAGCACTTTGTGCCTTGCAGCTCTACGGCAATGTAGTACACCCAAAGCAGAAGTTCTACTTCAGCCACATCAGACCTGCAAAGAAACTGCGTTTCACAGGCCTTTGTAAGAGATGTTCCCTGTAGGCTGTTAGAGAACTGTGCAGAGCGAGTTGTTTCTTAGCTTCCCAAGGAGCTGGAAGCAAGATACTTTAGCGACCATCTGCCCTTAAGGAAAGAAGGCAGCACTTTGTGCCTTGCAGCTCTAGGTCAATGTCGCACACCCAGAGCAGAAGTTCTACTTCAGCCAGATCAGGCCCGCAAAGAAACTGCATTTCACAGGGCTTTGTAAGAGATGTTCCCGGTAGGCTGTTAGAGCACTGTGCAGAGCGAGTTCTTTCTTAGCTTACCAAAGAGCTGGAAGCAAGATGCTTTGGGGGCCATCTTCCCTTAAGGAAAGAAGGCAGCACTTTGTGCCTTGCAGCTCTAGTGCAATGTAGCACACCCAGAGCAAATGTTCTACTTCTGCCACGTCAGCCCTGCAAAGAAACTGCGTTTCACAGGCCTTTGTAAGAGATGTTCCCTGTAGGCTGTTAGAGCACTGTGCAGAGCGAGTTGTTTCTTAGCTTCCCAAGGAGCTGGAAGCAAGATGCTTTAGGGGCCATCTGCCCTTAAGGAAAGAAGGCAGCACATTGTGCCTTGCAGCACTAGGGCAATGTAGCACACCCAGAGAAGTTGTTCTACTTCTGCCAGGTCAGGCCTGCAAATAAACTTCGTTTCACAGGCCTTTGTAAGAGATGTTCCCGGTAGGCTGTTAGAGCACTGTGCAGAGCGAGTTGTTTCTTAGCTTCCCAGAGAGCTGGAAGCAAGATGCTTTGGGGCCCTCTCACCCTTTGGAAAGAAGGCAGCACTTTGTGCCTTGCAGCTCTAGGGCAATGTAGCACACCCAGAGCCGAAGTTCTACTTCAGGTAGATCAGACCTGCATAGAAACTTCGTTTCACAGGCCTTTGTAAGAGATGTTCCCGGTAGGCTGTAAGAGCACTGTGCAGAGCGACTAGTTTCTTAGCTTCCCAGAGAGCTGGAAGCAAGATGCTTTGGGGCCCACCTGCCCCTATGGAAAGAACGCAGCACTTTGTGCCTTGCAGCTCTAGGGCAATGCAGCACACCCCGAGCAGAAGTTCTACTTCAGCTAGATCAGGCCTGCAAAGAAACTGCGTTTCACAGGCCTTCGTAAGAGATGTTCCCGGTAGGCTGTTAGAGCACTGTGCAGAGCGAGTTGTTTCTTAGCTTCCCAGAGAGCTCTAAGCAAGATGCTTTGGGGCCCGTTAACTTTATACCCTGCTACTTTGCTTTAGTTGTTGATTATTTCTAATAGTTTTTCTGTGGATTCTTTGGGGTTTTCTATGTATAAGATCATGTCGTCTGCAAACAACGCGAGTTTTACTTCTTCGTTATCTATTTGGATTCCTTTTATTTTTTTTTCCTGCCGAATTGCTCTGGCCAGCACCTCCAGTACTATGTTGAATAGGAGTGGTGAAAGTGGGCACCCTTGTCTTGTTCCTGTCCTCAGAGGGATGGCTTTCAGCTTTTGTCCATTGAGTATGCTGTTGGCTGTGCGTCTATCATATATGGCCTTTATTATGTTGAGGTACTTTCCTTATATACCCATTTTACTGAGGGTTTTTATCATAAATGGGTGTTTGATCTTGTCGAATGCTTTCTCTGCGTCTATTGAGATGATCATGTGGGTTTTGTTTTTCATTTTGTTGATGTAGTGTATCACGTTGATTGACTTGCGGGTGTTGAACCATCCCTGTGTCCCTGGTATAAATCCCACTTGATCATGGTGTATAATCTTTTTGATGTATTGCTGTAATCGGTTTGCCAAAATTTTGTTGAGGATTTTTGCATCTATGTTCATCAGTGATATCGGCCTGTAGTACTCCTTCTTTGTGTTGTCCTTGTCAGGTTTGGGGATCAGAGTGATGTTGGCTTCATAGAATGTGTTAGGGAGTTCTCCATCTTTCTCAATTTTCTGGAACAGTTTGAGGAGAATAGGTACAAAGAACTCACACTGCTTAACAACAAAAAAACAAACAACCCGATCAAAAAATGGGCAGAGGACATGAACAGACTTTTCTCCAAAGAAGATATGAATATGGCCAATAGACACATGAAAAGATGTTCATCATCGCTAATCATCAGGGAAATGCAAATCAAAACTACACTAAGATATCACCTTACCCCCGTTAGATTGGCAAAAACATCCAAAACCAAGAACGACAAATGTTGGAGAGGTTGTGGAGAAAGAGGAACCCTCATACACTGTTGGTGGGAATGCAAACTGGTACAGCCACTATGGAAAACAGTATGGAGATTTCTCAAAAAGTTAAAAATAGAAATACCCTATGACCCAGCCATCCCATTACTGGGTATCTATCCTAAGAACCTGATATCAGATATCTCAAGAGTCCGTTGCACCCCTATGTTCATCGCAGCATTATTTACAATAGCCAAGACGTGGAACCAGCCTACATGCCTAGAAACTTATGATTGGATAAAGAAGATGTGGTATATATACACAATGGAATACTACTCAGCCATAAAAAAAGACGACATTGGCCCCTTCACAACAATGTGGAGGGACCTCGAGGGCATTATGTTAAGCGAAATAAGTCAGTCAGAGAAAGACGAACTCTATATGACTCCACTCATAGGTGGAAATTAGTATATTGAGAAGGAGATCTGATCGGTGGTTACCAGGGAAAAGGGGGGGTGGGGGGAGGGCACGAAGTGGGAAGTGGTGTTCCCACAACATGACTAACAAAAATGTACAACTGAAATTTCACAAGCTTGTAATCCATCATAACATTAATAAACAAACAAAAAAAAAAGATGCTTTGGGGCCCATCTGCCCCTATGGAAAGAACGCAGCACTTTGTGCCTTGCAGCTCTAGGGCAATGTAGCACACCCAGAGCAGAAGTTCTACTTCAGCCAGATCAGGCCCGCAAAGAAACTGCGTTTCACAGGCCTTTGTAAGAGATGTTCCTGGTAGGCTGTTAGAGCACTGTGCAGACCGAGTTGTTTCTTAGCTTCCCAAAGAGCTGGAAGCAAGATGCTTTGGGGCCCTTCTCACCCTTTGGCAAGAAGGCAGCACTTTGTGCCTTGCAGCTCTAAGGCAATGTAGCACACCCAGAGCAGAAGTTCTACTTCAGCCAGATCAGGCCTGCAAAGAAACTGCGTTTCACAGGCCTTTGTAAGAGATGTTCCCGGTAGGCTGTTAGAGCACTGTGCAGAGCGAGTTGTTTCTCAGCTTCCAAAAGAGTTGGAAGCAAGATGCTTTGGGGCTCATCTGCCCCTTTGAAATGAAGGCAGCACTTTGTGCATTGCAGCTCTAGGGCAATGTAGCACACCCAGAGCAGAAGTTCTACTTCAGCCAGATCAGGCCTGCAAAGAAACTGCGTTTCACAGGCCTTTGTAAGAGATGTTCCCGGTAGGCTGTTAGAGCACTGTGCAGAGCGAGTTGTTTCTTAGCTTCCCAGAGAGCTGGAAGCAAGATGCTTTGGGGCCCGTTAATTGTATCCCCTGCTGCTTTGCTGTAGTTGTTGATTATTTCTAATAGTTTTTCTGTGGATTCTTTGGGGTTTTCTATGTATAAGATCATGTCGTCTGCAAACAACGCGAGTTTTACTTCTTCGTTACCTATTTCGATTCCTTTTATTTTTTTTTCCTGCCGAATTGCTCTGGCCAGCACCTCCAGTACTATGTTGAATAGGAGTGGTGAAAGTGGGCACCCTTGTCTTGTTAGTGTCCTCAGAGGGATGGCTTTCAGCTTTTGTCCATTGAGTATGCTGTTGGCTGTGGGTCTATCATATATGGCCTTTATTATGTTGAGGTACTTTCCTTCTATACCCATTTTACTGAGGGTTTTTATCATAAATGGGTGTTGGATCTTGTCGAATGCTTTCTCTGCGTCTATTGAGATGATCGTGTGGTTTTTGCTTTCATTTTGTTGATGTAGTGTATCACGTTGATTGACTTGCGGGTGTTGAACCATCCCTGTGTCCCTGGTATAAATCCCACTCGATCATGGTGTATAATCTTTTTGATGTTTTGCTGTAATCGGTTTGCCAAAATTTTGTTGAGGATTTTTGCATCTATGTTCATCAGTGATATCGGCCTGTAGTTCTCCTTCTTTGTGTTGTCCTTGTCAGGTTTGGGGATCAGAGTGATGTTGGCTTCATAGAATGTGTTAGGGAGTTCTCCATCTTTCTCAATTTTCTGGAACAGTTTGAGGAGAATAGGTACAAAGAACTCACACTGCTTAACAACAAAAAAACAAACAACCCGATCAAAAAATGGGCAGAGGACATGAACAGACATTTCTCAAAAGAAGATATGAATATGGCCAATAGACACATGAAAAGATGTTCATCATCGCTAATCATCAGGGAAATGCAAATCAAAACTACACTAAGATATCACCTTACCCCCGTTAGATTGGCAAAAGCATCCAAAACCAAGAACGACAAATGTTGGAGAGGTTGTGGAGAAAGAGGAACCCTCATAAACTGTTGCTGGGAATGCAAACTGGTACAGCCACTATGGAAAACAGTATGGAGATTTCTCAAAAAGTTAAAAATAGAAATACCCTATGACCCAGCCATCCCATTACTGGGTATCTATCCTAAGAACCTGATATCAGATATCTCAAGAGTCCGTTGCACCCCTATGTTCATCGCAGCATTATTTACAATAGCCAAGACGTGGAACCAGCCTACATGCCTAGAAACTTATGATTGGATAAAGAAGATGTGGTATATATACACAATGGAATACTACTCAGCCATAAAAAAAGACGACATTGGCCCCTTCACAACAATGTGGAGGGACCTCGAGGGCATTATGTTAAGCGAAATAAGTCAGTCAGAGAAAGATGAACTCTATATGACTCCACTCATAGGTGGAAATTAGTATATTGAGAAGGAGATCTGATCGGTGGTTACCAGGGAAAAGGGGGGGTGGGGGGAGGGCACGAAGTGGGAAGTGGTGTTCCCACAACATGACTAACAAAAATGTACAACTGAAATTTCACAAGCTTGTAATCCATCATAACATTAATAAACAAACAAAAAAAAAAGATGCTTTGGGGCCCATCTGCCCCTATGGAAAGAACGCAGCACTTTGTGCCTTGCAGCTCTAGGGCAATGTAGCACACCCAGAGCAGAAGTTCTACTTCAGCCAGATCAGGCCCGCAAAGAAACTGCGTTTCACAGGCCTTTGTAAGAGATGTTCCTGGTAGGCTGTTAGAGCACTGTGCAGACCGAGTTGTTTCTTAGCTTCCCAAAGAGCTGGAAGCAAGATGCTTTGGGGCCCTTCTCACCCTTTGGCAAGAAGGCAGCACTTTGTGCCTTGCAGCTCTAAGGCAATGTAGCACACCCAGAGCAGAAGTTCTACTTCAGCCAGATCAGGCCTGCAAAGAAACTGCGTTTCACAGGCCTTTGTAAGAGATGTTCCCGGTAGGCTGTTAGAGCACTGTGCAGAGCGAGTTGTTTCTCAGCTTCCAAAAGAGTTGGAAGCAAGATGCTTTGGGGCTCATCTGCCCCTTTGAAATGAAGGCAGCACTTTGTGCATTGCAGCTCTAGGGCAATGTAGCACACCCAGAGCAGAAGTTCTACTTCAGCCAGATCAGGCCTGCAAAGAAACTGCGTTTCACAGGCCTTTGTAAGAGATGTTCCCGGTAGGCTGTTAGAGCACTGTGCAGAGCGAGTTGTTTCTTAGCTTCCTAGAGAGCTGGAAGCAAGATGCTTTGGGGCCCGTTAATTGTATCCCCTGCTGCTTTGCTGTAGTTGTTGATTATTTCTAATAGTTTTTCTGTGGATTCTTTGGGGTTTTCTATGTATAAGATCATGTCGTCTGCAAACAACGCGAGTTTTACTTCTTCGTTACCTATTTCGATTCCTTTTATTTTTTTTCCTGCCGAATTGCTCTGGCCAGCACCTCCAGTACTATGTTGAATAGGAGTGGTGAAAGTGGGCACCCTTGTCTTGTTAGTGTCCTCAGAGGGATGGCTTTCAGCTTTTGTCCATTGAGTATGCTGTTGGCTGTGGGTCTATCATATATGGCCTTTATTATGTTGAGGTACTTTCCTTCTATACCCATTTTACTGAGGGTTTTTATCATAAATGGGTGTTGGATCTTGTCGTATGCTTTCTCTGCGTCTATTGAGATGATCGTGTGGTTTTTGCTTTCATTTTGTTGATGTAGTGTATCACGTTGATTGACTTGCGGGTGTTGAACCATCCCTGTGTCCCTGGTATAAATCCCACTCGATCATGGTGTATAATCTTTTTGATGTTTTGCTGTAATCGGTTTGCCAAAATTTTGTTGAGGATTTTTGCATCTATGTTCATCAGTGATATCGGCCTGTAGTTCTCCTTCTTTGTGTTGTCCTTGTCAGGTTTGGGGATCAGAGTGATGTTGGCTTCATAGAATGTGTTAGGGAGTTCTCCATCTTTCTCAATTTTCTGGAACAGTTTGAGGAGAATAGGTACAAAGAACTCACACTGCTTAACAACAAAAAAACAAACAACCCGATCAAAAAATGGGCAGAGGACATGAACAGACATTTCTCAAAAGAAGATATGAATATGGCCAATAGACACATGAAAAGATGTTCATCATCGCTAATCATCAGGGAAATGCAAATCAAAACTACACTAAGATATCACCTTACCCCCGTTAGATTGGCAAAAGCATCCAAAACCAAGAACGACAAATGTTGGAGAGGTTGTGGAGAAAGAGGAACCCTCATAAACTGTTGGTGGGAATGCAAACTGGTACAGCCACTATGGAAAACAGTATGGAGATTTCTCAAAAAGTTAAAAATAGAAATACCCTATGACCCAGCCATCCCATTACTGGGTATCTATCCTAAGAACCTGATATCAGATATCTCAAGAGTCCGTTGCACCCCTATGTTCATCGCAGCATTATTTACAATAGCCAAGACGTGGAACCAGCCTACATGCCCAGAAACTGATGATTGGATAAAGAAGATGTGGTATATATACACAATGGAATACTACTCAGCCATAAAAAAAGACGACATTGGCCCCTTCACAACAATGTGGAGGGACCTCGAGGGCATTATGTTAAGCGAAATAAGTCAGTCAGAGAAAGACGAACTCTATATGACTCCACTCATAGGTGGAAATTAGTATATTGAGAAGGAGATCTGATCGGTGGTTACCAGGGAAAAGGGGGGGTGGGGGGAGGGCACGAAGTGGGAAGTGGTGTTCCCACAACATGACTAACAAAAATGTACAACTGAAATTTCACAAGCTTGTAATCCATCATAACATTAATAAACAAAATAAAAAAAAAGATGCTTTGGGGCCCATCTGCCCCTATGGAAAGAACGCAGCACTTTCTGCCTTGCAGCTCTAGGGCAATGTAGCACACCCAGAGCAGAAGTTCTACTTCAGCCAGATCAGGCCCGCAAAGAAACTGCGTTTCACAGGCCTTTGTAAGAGATGTTCCTGGTAGGCTGTTAGAGCACTGTGCAGACCGAGTTGTTTCTTAGCTTCCCAAAGAGCTGGAAGCAAGATGCTTTGGGGCCCTTCTCACCCTTTGGCAAGAAGGCAGCACTTTGTGCCTTGCAGCTCTAGGGCAATGTAGCACACCCAAAGCAGAAGTTCTACTTCAGCCACATCAGACCTGCAAAGAAACTGCGTTTCACAGGCCTTTGTAAGAGATGTTCCCGGTAGGCTGTAAGAGCACTGTGCAGAGCGACTAGTTTCTTAGCTTCCCAGAGAGCTGGAAGCAAGATGCTTTGGGGCCCATCTGCCCCTATGGAAAGAACGCAGCACTTTGTGCCTTGCAGCTCTAGGGCAATGCAGCACACCCCGAGCAGAAGTTCTACTTCAGCCAGATCAGGCCTGCAAAGAAACTGCGTTTCACAGGCCTTTGTAAGAGATGTTCCCGGTAGGCTGTTAGAGCACTGTGCAGAGCGAGTTGTTTCTTAGCTTCCCAGAGAGCTGGAAGCAAGATGCTTTGGGGCCCGTTAATTGTATCCCCTGCTACTTTGCTGTAGTTGTTGATTATGTCTAATAGTTTTTCTGTGGATTCTTTGGGGTTTTCTATGTATAAGATCATGTCGTCTGCAAACAACGCGAGTTTTACTTCTTCGTTACCTATTTGGATTCCTTTTATTTTTTTTTCCTGCCGAATTGCTCTGGCCAGCACCTCCAGTACTATGTTGAATAGGAGTGGTGAAAGTGGGCACCCTTGTCTTGTTCCTGTCCTCAGAGGGATGGCTTTCAGCTTTTGTCCATTGAGTATGATGTTGGCTGTGGGTCTATCATATATGGCCTTTATTATGTTGAGGTACTTTCCTTCTATACCCATTTTACTGAGGGTTGTTATTATAAATGGGTGTTGGATCTTGTCGAATGCTTTCTCTGCGTCTATTGAGATGATCATGTGGTTTTTGTTTTTCATTTTGTTGATGTAGTGTATCACGTTGATTGACTTGCGGGTGTTGAACCATCCCTGTGTCCCTGGTATAAATCCCACTTGATCATGGTGTATAATCTTTTTGATGTATTGCTGTAATCGGTTTGCCAAAATTTTGTTGAGGATTTTTGCATCTATGTTCATCAGTGATATCGGCCTGTAGTTCTCCTTCTTTGTGTTGTCCTTGTCAGGTTGGGGGATCAGAGTGATGTTGGCTTCATAGAATGTGTTAGGGAGTTCTCCATCTTTCTCAATTTTCTGGAACAGTTTGAGGAGAATAGGTACAAAGAACTCACACTGCTTAACAACAAAAAAACAAACAACCCGATCAAAAAATGGGCAGAGGACATGAACAGACATTTCTCCAAAGAAGATATGAATATGGCCAATAGACACATGAAAAGATGTTCATCATCGCTAATCATCAGGGAAATGCAAATCAAAACTACACTAAGATATCACCTTACCCCCGTTAGATTGGCAAAAACATCCAAAACCAAGAACGACAAATGTTGGAGAGGTTGTGGAGAAAGAGGAACCCTCATACACTGTTGGTGGGAATGCAAACTGGTACAGCCACTATGGAAAACAGTATGGAGATTTCTCAAAAAGTTAAAAATAGAAATACCCTATGACCCAGCCATCCCATTACTGGGTATCTATCCTAAGAACCTGATATCAGATATCTCAAGAGTCCGTTGCACCCCTATGTTCATCGCAGCATTATTTACAATAGCCAAGACGTGGAACCAGCCTACATGCCTAGAAACTTATGATTGGATAAAGAAGATGTGGTATATATACACAATGGAATACTACTCAGCCATAAAAAAAGACGACATTGGCCCCTTCACAACAATGTGGATGGACCTCGAGGGCATTATGTTAAGCGAAATAAGTCAGTCAGAGAAAGACGAACTCTATATGACTCCACTCATAGGTGGAAATTAGTATATTGAGAAGGAGATCTGATCGGTGGTTACCAGGGAAAAGGGGGGGTGGGGGGAGGGCACGGAGGGGGAAGTGGTGTTCCCACAACATGACTAACAAAAATGTACAACTGAAATTTCACAAGCTTGTAATCCATCATAACATTAATAAACAAAAAAAAAAAAGATGCTTTGGGGCCCATCTGCCCCTATGGAAAGAACGCAGCACTTTGTGCCTTGCAGCTCTAGGGCAATGTAGCACACCCAGAGCAGAAGTTCTACTTCAGCCAGATCAGGAATGCAAAGAAGCTGCGTTTCACAGGCCTTTGTAAGAGATGTTCCCGGTAGGCTGTTAGAGCACTGTGCAGAGCAAGTTGTTTCCTATCTTCCCAAAGAGCTTGAAGCAAGATGCTTTGGGGCCCTTCTCACCCTTTGGAAAGAAGGCAGCACTTTGTGCCTTGCAGCTCTATGGCAATGTAGTACACCCAAAGCAGAAGTTCTACTTCAGCCACATCAGACCTGCAAAGAAACTGCGTTTCACAGGCCTTTGTAAGAGATGTTCCCTGTAGGCTGTTAGAGAACTGTGCAGAGCGAGTTGTTTCTTGGCTTCCCAAGGAGCTGGAAGCAAGATACTTTAGCGACCATCTGCCCTTAAGGAAAGAAGGCAGCACTTTGTGCCTTGCAGCTCTAGGTCAATGTCGCACACCCAGAGCAGAAGTTCTACTTCAGCCAGATCAGGCCCGCAAAGAAACTGCATTTCACAGGGCTTTGTAAGAGATGTTCCCGGTAGGCTGTTAGAGCACTGTGCAGAGCGAGTTGTTTCTTAGCTTCCCAGAGAGCTGGAAGCAAGATGCTTTGGGGCCCTCTCACCCTTTGGAAAGAAGGCAGCACTTTGTGCCTTGCAGCTCTAGGGCAATGTAGCACACCCAGAGCCGAAGTTCTACTTCAGCTAGATCAGACCTGCATAGAAACTTCGTTTCACAGGCCTTTGTAAGAGATGTTCCCGGTAGGCTGTAAGAGCACTGTGCAGAGCGACTAGTTTCTTAGCTTCCCAGAGAGCTGGAAGCAAGATGCTTTGGGGCCCATCTGCCCCTATGGAAAGAACGCAGCACTTTGTGCCTTGCAGCTCTAGGGCAATGCAGCACACCCCGAGCAGAAGTTCTACTTCAGCTAGATCAGGCCTGCAAAGAAACTGCGTTTCACAGGCCTTTGTAAGAGATGTTCCCGGTAGGCTGTTAGAGCACTGTGCAGAGCGAGTTGTTTCTTAGCTTCCCAGAGAGCTCTAAGCAAGATGCTTTGGGGCCCGTTAACTTTATACCCTGCTACTTTGCTGTAGTTGTTGATTATTTCTAATAGTTTTTCTGTGGATTCTTTGGGGTTTTCTATGTATAAGATCATGTCGTCTGCAAACAACGCGAGTTTTACTTCTTCGTTATCTATTTGGATTCCTTTTATTTTTTTTTCCTGCCGAATTGCTCTGGCCAGCACCTCCAGTACTATGTTGAATAGGAGTGGTGAAAGTGGGCACCCTTGTCTTGTTCCTGTCCTCAGAGGGATGGCTTTCAGCTTTTGTCCATTGAGTATGCTGTTGGCAGTGGGTCTATCATATATGGCCTTTATTATGTTGAGGTACTTTCCTTATATACCCATTTTACTGAGGGTTTTTATCATAAATGGGTGTTTGATCTTGTCGAATGCTTTCTCTGCGTCTATTGAGATGATCATGTGGGTTTTGTTTTTCATTTTGTTGATGTAGTGTATCACGTTGATTGACTTGCGGGTGTTGAACCATCCCTGTGTCCCTGGTATAAATCCCACTTGATCATGGTGTATAATCTTTTTGATGTATTGCTGTAATCGGTTTGCCAAAATTTTGTTGAGGATTTTTGCATCTATGTTCATCAGTGATATCGGCCTGTAGTACTCCTTCTTTGTGTTGTCCTTGTCAGGTTTGGGGATCAGAGTGATGTTGGCTTCATAGAATGTGTTAGGGAGTTCTCCATCTTTCTCAATTTTCTGGAACAGTTTGAGGAGAATAGGTACAAAGAACTCACACTGCTTAACAACAAAAAAACAAACAACCCGATCAAAAAATGGGCAGAGGACATGAACAGACATTTCTCCAAAGAAGATATGAATATGGCCAATAGACACATGAAAAGATGTTCATCATCGCTAATCATCAGGGAAATGCAAATCAAAACTACACTAAGATATCACCTTACCCCCGTTAGATTGGCAAAAACATCCAAAACCAAGAACGACAAATGTTGGAGAGGTTGTGGAGAAAGAGGAACCCTCATACACTGTTGGTGGGAATGCAAACTGGTACAGCCACTATGGAAAACAGTATGGAGATTTCTCAAAAAGTTAAAAATAGAAATACCCTATGACCCAGCCATCCCATTACTGGGTATCTATCCTAAGAACCTGATATCAGATATCTCAAGAGTCCGTTGCACCCCTATGTTCATCGCAGCATTATTTACAATAGCCAAGACGTGGAACCAGCCTACATGCCTAGAAACTTATGATTGGATAAAGAAGATGTGGTATATATACACAATGGAATACTACTCAGCCATAAAAAAAGACGACATTGGCCCCTTCACAACAATGTGGAGGGACCTCGAGGGCATTATGTTAAGCGAAATAAGTCAGTCAGAGAAAGACGAACTCTATATGACTCCACTCATAGGTGGAAATTAGTATATTGAGAAGGAGATCTGATCGGTGGTTACCAGGGAAAAGGGGGGGTGGGGGGAGGGCACGGAGTGGGAAGTGGTGTTCCCACAACATGACTAACAAAAATGTACAACTGAAATTTCACAAGCTTGTAATCCATCATAACATTAATAAACAAACAAAAAAAAAACATGCTTTGGGGCCCATCTGCCCCTATGGAAAGAACGCAGCACTTTGTGCCTTGCAGCTCTAGGGCAATGTAGCACACCCAGAGCAGAAGTTCTACTTCAGCCAGATCAGGCCCGCAAAGAAACTGCGTTTCACAGGCCTTTGTAAGAGATGTTCCTGGTAGGCTGTTAGAGCACTGTGCGGACCGAGTTGTTTCTTAGCTTCCCAAAGAGCTGGAAGCAAGATGCTTTGGGGCCCTTCTCACCCTTTGGCAAGAAGGCAGCACTTTGTGCCTTGCAGCTCTAAGGCAATGTAGCACACCCACAGCAGAAGTTCTACTTCAGCCAGATCAGGCCTGCAAAGAAACTGCGTTTCACAGGCCTTTGTAAGAGATGTTCCCGGTAGGCTGTTAGAGCACTGTGCAGAGCGAGTTGTTTCTCAGCATCCAAAAGAGTTGGAAGCAAGATGCTTTGGGGCTCATCTGCCCCTTTGAAATGAAGGCAGCACTTTGTGCATTGCAGCTCTAGGGCAATGTAGCACACCCAGAGCAGAAGTTCTACTTCAGCCAGATCAGGCCTGCAAAGAAACTGCGTTTCACAGGCCTTTGTAAGAGATGTTCCCGGTAGGCTGTTAGAGCACTGTGCAGAGCGAGTTGTTTCTTAGCTTCCCAGAGAGCTGGAAGCAAGATGCTTTGCGGCCCGTTAATTGTATCCCCTGCTGCTTTGCTGTAGTTGTTGATTATTTCTAATAGTTTTTCTGTGGATTCTTTGGGGTTTTCTATGTATAAGATCATGTCGTCTGCAAACAACGCGAGTTTTACTTCTTCGTTACCTATTTCGATTCCTTTTATTTTTTTTTCCTGCCGAATTGCTCTGGCCAGCACCTCCAGTACTATGTTGAATAGGAGTGGTGAAAGTGGGCACCCTTGTCTTGTTAGTGTCCTCAGAGGGATGGCTTTCAGCTTTTGTCCATTGAGTATGCTGTTGGCTGTGGGTCTATCATATATGGCCTTTATTATGTTGAGGTACTTTCCTTCTATACCCATTTTACTGAGGGTTTTTATCATAAATGGGTGTTGGATCTTGTCGAATGCTTTCTCTGCGTCTATTGAGATGATCGTGTGGTTTTTGCTTTCATTTTGTTGATGTAGTGTATCACGTTGATTGACTTGCGGGTGTTGAACCATCCCTGTGTCCCTGGTATAAATCCCACTCGATCATGGTGTATAATCTTTTTGATGTTTTGCTGTAATCGGTTTGCCAAAATTTTGTTGAGGATTTTTGCATCTATGTTCATCAGTGATATCGGCCTGTAGTTCTCCTTCTTTGTGTTGTCCTTGTCAGGTTTGGGGATCAGAGTGATGTTGGCTTCATAGAATGTGTTAGGGAGTTCTCCATCTTTCTCAATTTTCTGGAACAGTTTGAGGAGAATAGGTACAAAGAACTCACACTGCTTAACAACAAAAAAACAAACAACCCGATCAAAAAATGGGCAGAGGACATGAACAGACATTTCTCCAAAGAAGATATGAATATGGCCAATAGACACATGAAAAGATGTTCATCATCGCTAATCATCAGGGAAATGCAAATCAAAACTACACTAAGATATCACCTTACCCCCGTTAGATTGGCAAAAGCATCCAAAACCAAGAACGACAAATGTTGGAGAGGTTGTGGAGAAAGAGGAACCCTCATACACTGTTGGTGGGAATGCAAACTGGTACAGCCACTATGGAAAACAGTATGGAGATTTCTCAAAAAGTTAAAAATAGAAATACCCTATGACCCAGCCATCCCATTACTGGGTATCTATCCTAAGAACCTGATATCAGATATCTCAAGAGTCCGTTGCACCCCTATGTTCATCGCAGCATTATTTACAATAGCCAAGACGTGGAACCAGCCTACATGCCCAGAAACTGATGATTGGATAAAGAAGATGTGGTATATATACACAATGGAATACTACTCAGCCATAAAAAAAGACGACATTGGCCCCTTCACAACAATGTGGATGGACCTCGAGGGCATTATGTTAAGCGAAATAAGTCAGTCAGAGAAAGACGAACTCTATATGACTCCACTCATAGGTGGAAATTAGTATATTGAGAAGGAGATCTGATCGGTGGTTACCAGGGAAAAGGGGGGGTGGGGGGAGGGCACGAAGTGGGAAGTGGTGTTCCCACAACATGACTAACAAAAATGTACAACTGAAATTTCACAAGCTTGTAATCCATCATAACATTAATAAACAAAATAAAAAAAAAGATGCTTTGGGGCCCATCTGCCCCTATGGAAAGAACGCAGCACTTTCTGCCTTGCAGCTCTAGGGCAATGTAGCACACCCAGAGCAGAAGTTCTACTTCAGCCAGATCAGGCCCGCAAAGAAACTGCGTTTCACAGGCCTTTGTAAGAGATGTTCCTGGTAGGCTGTTAGAGCACTGTGCAGACCGAGTTGTTTCTTAGCTTCCCAAAGAGCTGGAAGCAAGATGCTTTGGGGCCCTTCTCACCCTTTGGCAAGAAGGCAGCACTTTGTGCCTTGCAGCTCTAGGGCAATGTAGCACACCCAAAGCAGAAGTTCTACTTCAGCCACATCAGACCTGCAAAGAAACTGCGTTTCACAGGCCTTTGTAAGAGATGTTCCCGGTAGGCTGTAAGAGCACTGTGCAGAGCGACTAGTTTCTTAGCTTCCCAGAGAGCTGGAAGCAAGATGCTTTGGGGCCCATCTGCCCCTATGGAAAGAACGCAGCACTTTGTGCCTTGCAGCTCTAGGGCAATGCAGCACACCCCGAGCAGAAGTTCTACTTCAGCCAGATCAGGCCTGCAAAGAAACTGCGTTTCACAGGCCTTTGTAAGAGATGTTCCCGGTAGGCTGTTAGAGCACTGTGCAGAGCGAGTTGTTTCTTAGCTTCCCAGAGAGCTGGAAGCAAGATGCTTTGGGGCCCGTTAATTGTATCCCCTGCTACTTTGCTGTAGTTGTTGATTTTGTCTAATAGTTTTTCTGTGGATTCTTTGGGGTTTTCTATGTATAAGATCATGTCGTCTGCAAACAACGCGAGTTTTACTTCTTCGTTACCTATTTGGATTCCTTTTATTTTTTTTTCCTGCCGAATTGCTCTGGCCAGCACCTCCAGTACTATGTTGAATAGGAGTGGTGAAAGTGGGCACCCTTGTCTTGTTCCTGTCCTCAGAGGGATGGCTTTCAGCTTTTGTCCATTGAGTATGATGTTGGCTGTGGGTCTATCATATATGGCCTTTATTATGTTGAGGTACTTTCCTTCTATACCCATTTTACTGAGGGTTGTTATTATAAATGGGTGTTGGATCTTGTCGAATGCTTTCTCTGCGTCTATTGAGATGATCATGTGGTTTTTGTTTTTCATTTTGTTGATGTAGTGTATCACGTTGATTGACTTGCGGGTGTTGAACCATCCCTGTGTCCCTGGTATAAATCCCACTTGATCATGGTGTATAATCTTTTTGATGTATTGCTGTAATCGGTTTGCCAAAATTTTGTTGAGGATTTTTGCATCTATGTTCATCAGTGATATCGGCCTGTAGTTCTCCTTCTTTGTGTTGTCCTTGTCAGGTTGGGGGATCAGAGTGATGTTGGCTTCATAGAATGTGTTAGGGAGTTCTCCATCTTTCTCAATTTTCTGGAACAGTTTGAGGAGAATAGGTACAAAGAACTCACACTGCTTAACAACAAAAAAACAAACAACCCGATCAAAAAATGGGCAGAGGACATGAACAGAAATTTCTCCAAAGAAGATATGAATATGGCCAATAGACACATGAAAAGATGTTCATCATCGCTAATCATCAGGGAAATGCAAATCAAAACTACACTAAGATATCACCTTACCCCCGTTAGATTGGCAAAAACATCCAAAACCAAGAACGACAAATGTTGGAGAGGTTGTGGAGAAAGAGGAACCCTCATACACTGTTGGTGGGAATGCAAACTGGTACAGCCACTATGGAAAACAGTATGGAGATTTCTCAAAAAGTTAAAAATAGAAATACCCTATGACCCAGCCATCCCATTACTGGGTATCTATCCTAAGAACCTGATATCAGATATCTCAAGAGTCCGTTGCACCCCTATGTTCATCGCAGCATTATTTACAATAGCCAAGACGTGGAACCAGCCTACATGCCTAGAAACTTATGATTGGATAAAGAAGATGTGGTATATATACACAATGGAATACTACTCAGCCATAAAAAAAGACGACATTGGCCCCTTCACAACAATGTGGAGGGACCTCGAGGGCATTATGTTAAGCGAAATAAGTCAGTCAGAGAAAGACGAACTCTATATGACTCCACTCATAGGTGGAAATTAGTATATTGAGAAGGAGATCTGATCGGTGGTTACCAGGGAAAAGGGGGGGTGGGGGGAGGGCACGAAGTGGGAAGTGGTGTTCCCACAACATGACTAACAAAAATGTACAACTGAAATTTCACAAGCTTGTAATCCATCATAACATTAATAAACAAAAAAAAAAAAAAAGATGCTTTGGGGCCCATCTGCCCCTATGGAAAGAACGCAGCACTTTGTGCCTTGCAGCTCTAGGGCAATGTAGCACACCCAGAGCAGAAGTTCTACTTCAGCCAGATCAGGCCCGCAAAGAAACTGCGTTTCACAGGCCTTTGTAAGAGATGTTCCTGGTAGGCTGTTAGAGCACTGTGCAGACCGAGTTGTTTCTTAGCTTCCCAAAGAGCTGGAAGCAAGATGCTTTGGGGCCCTTCTCACCCTTTGGCAAGAAGGCAGCACTTTGTGCCTTGCAGCTCTAAGGCAATGTAGCACACCCAGAGCAGAAGTTCTACTTCAGCCAGATCAGGCCTGCAAAGAAACTGCGTTTCACAGGCCTTTGTAAGAGATGTTCCCGGTAGGCTGTTAGAGCACTGTGCAGAGCGAGTTGTTTCTCAGCTTCCAAAAGAGTTGGAAGCAAGATGCTTTGGGGCTCATCTGCCCCTTTGAAATGAAGGCAGCACTTTGTGCATTGCAGCTCTAGGGCAATGTAGCACACCCAGAGCAGAAGTTCTACTTCAGCCAGATCAGGCCTGCAAAGAAACTGCGTTTCACAGGCCTTTGTAAGAGATGTTCCCGGTAGGCTGTTAGAGCACAGTGCAGAGCGAGTTGTTTCTTAGCTTCCCAGAGAGCTGGAAGCAAGATGCTTTGGGGCCCGTTAATTGTATCCCCTGCTGCTTTGCTGTAGTTGTTGATTATTTCTAATAGTTTTTCTGTGGATTCTTTGGGGTTTTCTATGTATAAGATCATGTCGTCTGCAAACAACGCGAGTTTTACTTCTTCGTTACCTATTTCGATTCCTTTTATTTTTTTTTCCTGCCGAATTGCTCTGGCCAGCACCTCCAGTACTATGTTGAATAGGAGTGGTGAAAGTGGGCACCCTTGTCTTGTTAGTGTCCTCAGAGGGATGGCTTTCAGCTTTTGTCCATTGAGTATGCTGTTGGCTGTGGGTCTATCATATATGGCCTTTATTATGTTGAGGTACTTTCCTTCTATACCCATTTTACTGAGGGTTTTTATCATAAATGGGTGTTGGATCTTGTCGAATGCTTTCTCTGCGTCTATTGAGATGATCGTGTGGTTTTTGCTTTCATTTTGTTGATGTAGTGTATCACGTTGATTGACTTGCGGGTGTTGAACCATCCCTGTGTCCCTGGTATAAATCCGACTCGATCATGGTGTATAATCTTTTTGATGTTTTGCTGTAATCGGTTTGCCAAAATTTTGTTGAGGATTTTTGCATCTATGTTCATCAGTGATATCGGCCTGTAGTTCTCCTTCTTTGTGTTGTCCTTGTCAGGTTGGGGGATCAGAGTGATGTTGGCTTCATAGAATGTGTTAGGGAGTTCTCCATCTTTCTCAATTTTCTGGAACAGTTTGAGGAGAATAGGTACAAAGAACTCACACTGCTTAACAACAAAAAAACAAACAACCCGATCAAAAAATGGGCAGAGGACATGAACAGACATTTCTCAAAAGAAGATATGAATATGGCCAATAGACACATGAAAAGATGTTCATCATCGCTAATCATCAGGGAAATGCAAATCAAAACTACACTAAGATATCACCTTACCCCCGTTAGATTGGCAAAAGCATCCAAAACCAAGAACGACAAATGTTGGAGAGGTTGTGGAGAAAGAGGAACCCTCATACACTGTTGGTGGGAATGCAAACTGGTACAGCCACTATGGAAAACAGTATGGAGATTTCTCAAAAAGTTAAAAATAGAAATACCCTATGACCCAGCCATCCCATTACTCGGTATCTATCCTAAGAACCTGATATCAGATATCTCAAGAGTCCGTTGCACCCCTATGTTCATCGCAGCATTATTTACAATAGCCAAGACGTGGAACCAGCCTACATGCCCAGAAACTGATGATTGGATAAAGAAGATGTGGTATATATACACAATGGAATACTACTCAGCCATAAAAAAAGACGACATTGGCCCCTTCACAACAATGTGGATGGACCTCGAGGGCATTATGTTAAGCGAAATAAGTCAGTCAGAGAAAGACGAACTCTATATGACTCCACTCATAGGTGGAAATTAGTATATTGAGAAGGAGATCTGATCGGTGGTTACCAGGGAAAAGGGGGGGTGGGGGGAGGGCACGAAGTGGGAAGTGGTGTTCCCACAACATGACTAACAAAAATGTACAACTGAAATTTCACAAGCTTGTAATCCATCATAACATTAATAAACAAAATAAAAAAAAAGATGCTTTGGGGCCCATCTGCCCCTATGGAAAGAACGCAGCACTTTCTGCCTTGCAGCTCTAGGGCAATGTAGCACACCCAGAGCAGAAGTTCTACTTCAGCCAGATCAGGCCCGCAAAGAAACTGCGTTTCACAGGCCTTTGTAAGAGATGTTCCTGGTAGGCTGTTAGAGCACTGTGCAGACCGAGTTGTTTCTTAGCTTCCCAAAGAGCTGGAAGCAAGATGCTTTGGGGCCCTTCTCACCCTTTGGCAAGAAGGCAGCACTTTGTGCCTTGCAGCTCTAGGGCAATGTAGCACACCCAAAGCAGAAGTTCTACTTCAGCCACATCAGACCTGCAAAGAAACTGCGTTTCACAGGCCTTTGTAAGAGATGTTCCCGGTAGGCTGTAAGAGCACTGTGCAGAGCGAGTTGTTTCTCAGCTTCCAAAAGAGTTGGAAGCAAGATGCTTTGGGGCTCATCTGCCCCTTTGAAATGAAGGCAGCACTTTGTGCCTTGCAGCTCTAGGGCAATGCAGCACACCCCGAGCAGAAGTTCTACTTCAGCCAGATCAGGCCTGCAAAGAAACTGCGTTTCACAGGCCTTTGTAAGAGATGTTCCCGGTAGGCTGTTAGAGCACTGTGCAGAGCGAGTTGTTTCTTAGCTTCCCAGAGAGCTGGAAGCAAGATGCTTTGGGGCCCGTTAATTGTATCCCCTGCTACTTTGCTGTAGTTGTTGATTATGTCTAATAGTTTTTCTGTGGATTCTTTGGGGTTTTCTATGTATAAGATCATGTCGTCTGCAAACAACGCGAGTTTTACTTCTTCGTTACCTATTTGGATTCCTTTTATTTTTTTTTCCTGCCGAATTGCTCTGGCCAGCACCTCCAGTACTATGTTGAATAGGAGTGGTGAAAGTGGGCACCCTTGTCTTGTTCCTGTCCTCAGAGGGATGGCTTTCAGCTTTTGTCCATTGAGTATGATGTTGGCTGTGGGTCTATCATATATGGCCTTTATTATGTTGAGGTACTTTCCTTCTATACCCATTTTACTGAGGGTTTTTATCATAAATGGGTGTTGGAACTTGTCGAATGCTTTCTCTGCGTCTATTGAGATGATCATGTGGTTTTTGTTTTTCATTTTGTTGATGTAGTGTATCACGTTGATTGACTTGCGGGTGTTGAACCATCCCTGTGTCCCTGGTATAAATCCCACTCGATCATGGTGTATAATCTTTTTGATGTATTGCTGTAATCGGTTTGCCAAAATTTTGTTGAGGATTTTTGCATCTATGTTCATCAGTGATATCGGCCTGTAGTTCTCCTTCTTTGTGTTGTCCTTGTCAGGTTGGGGGATCAGAGTGATGTTGGCTTCATAGAATGTGTTAGGGAGTTCTCCATCTTTCTCAATTTTCTGGAACAGTTTGAGGAGAATAGGTACAAAGAACTCACACTGCTTAACAACAAAAAAACAAACAACCCGATCAAAAAATGGGCAGAGGACATGAACAGACATTTCTCCAAAGAAGATATGAATATGGCCAATAGACACATGAAAAGATGTTCATCATCGCTAATCATCAGGGAAATGCAAATCAAAACTACACTAAGATATCAGCTTACCCCCGTTAGATTGGCAAAAACATCCAAAACCAAGAACGACAAATGTTGGAGAGGTTGTGGAGAAAGAGGAACCCTCATACACTGTTGGTGGGAATGCAAACTGGTACAGCCACTATGGAAAACAGTATGGAGATTTCTCAAAAAGTTAAAAATAGAAATACCCTATGACCCAGCCATCCCATTACTGGGTATCTATCCTAAGAACCTGATATCAGATATCTCAAGAGTCCGTTGCACCCCTATGTTCATCGCAGCATTATTTACAATAGCCAAGACGTGGAACCAGCCTACATGCCTAGAAACTTATGATTGGATAAAGAAGATGTGGTATATATACACAATGGAATACTACTCAGCCATAAAAAAAGACGACATTGGCCCCTTCACAACAATGTGGAGGGACCTCGAGGGCATTATGTTAAGCGAAATAAGTCAGTCAGAGAAAGACGAACTCTATATGACTCCACTCATAGGTGGAAATTAGTATATTGAGAAGGAGATCTGATCGGTGGTTACCAGGGAAAAGGGGGGGTGGGGGGAGGGCACGGAGGGGGAAGTGGTGTTCCCACAACATGACTAACAAAAATGTACAACTGAAATTTCACAAGCTTGTAATCCATCATAACATTAATAAACAAAAAAAAAAAAGATGCTTTGGGGCCCATCTGCCCCTATGGAAAGAACGCAGCACTTTGTGCCTTGCAGCTCTAGGGCAATGTAGCACACCCAGAGCAGAAGTTCTACTTCAGCCAGATCAGGAATGCAAAGAAGCTGCGTTTCACAGGCCTTTGTAAGAGATGTTCCCGGTAGGCTGTTAGAGCACTGTGCAGAGCAAGTTGTTTCCTATCTTCCCAAAGAGCTTGAAGCAAGATGCTTTGGGGCCCTTCTCACCCTTTGGAAAGAAGGCAGCACTTTGTGCCTTGCAGCTCTACGGCAATGTAGTACACCCAAAGCAGAAGTTCTACTTCAGCCACATCAGACCTGCAAAGAAACTGCGTTTCACAGGCCTTTGTAAGAGATGTTCCCTGTAGGCTGTTAGAGAACTGTGCAGAGCGAGTTGTTTCTTAGCTTCCCAAGGAGCTGGAAGCAAGATACTTTAGCGACCATCTGCCCTTAAGGAAAGAAGGCAGCACTTTGTGCCTTGCAGCTCTAGGGCAATGTAGCACACCCAGAGCAGTTGTTCTACTTCAGCCAGATCAGGCCCGCAAAGAAACTGCATTTCACAGGGCTTTGTAAGAGATGTTCCCGGGAGGCTGTTAGAGCACTGTGCAGAGCGAGTTCTTTCTTAGCTTACCAAAGAGCTGGAAGCAAGATGCTTTGGGGGCCATCTTCCCTTAAGGAAAGAAGGCAGCACTTTGTGCCTTGCAGCTCTAGTGCAATGTAGCACACCCAGAGCAAATGTTCTACTTCTGCCACGTCAGCCCTGCAAAGAAACTGCGTTTCACAGGCCTTTGTAAGAGATGTTCCCTGTAGGCTGTTAGAGCACTGTGCAGAGCGAGTTGTTTCTTAGCTTCCCAAGGAGCTGGAAGCAAGATGCTTTAGGGGCCATCTGCCCTTAAGGAAAGAAGGCAGCACATTGTGCCTTGCAGCACTAGGGCAATGTAGCACACCCAGAGAAGTTGTTCTACTTCTGCCAGGTCAGGCCTGCAAATAAACTTCGTTTCACAGGCCTTTGTAAGAGATGTTCCCGGTAGGCTGTTAGAGCACTGTGCAGAGCGAGTTGTTTCTTAGCTTCCCAGAGAGCTGGAAGCAAGATGCTTTGGGGCCCTCTCACCCTTTGGAAAGAAGGCAGCACTTTGTGCCTTGCAGCTCTAGGGCAATGTAGCACACCCAGAGCCGAAGTTCTACTTCAGCTATATCAGACCTGCATAGAAACTTCGTTTCACAGGCCTTTGTAAGAGATGTTCCCGGTAGGCTGTTAGAGCACTGTGCAGAGCGACTAGTTTCTTAGCTTCCCAGAGAGCTGGAAGCAAGATGCTTTGGGGCCCATCTGCCCCTATGGAAAGAACGCAGCACTTTGTGCCTTGCAGCTCTAGGGCAATGCAGCACACCCCGAGCAAAAGTTCTACTTCAGCTAGATCAGGCCTGCAAAGAAACTGCGTTTCACAGGCCTTTGTAAGAGATGTTCCCGGTAGGCTGTTAGAGCACTGTGCAGAGCGAGTTGTTTCTTAGCTTCCCAGAGAGCTCTAAGCAAGATGCTTTGGGGCCCGTTAACTTTATACCCTGCTACTTTGCTGTAGTTGTTGATTATTTCTAATAGTTTTTCTGTGGATTCTTTGGGGTTTTCTATGTATAAGATCATGTCGTCTGCAAACAACGCGAGTTTTACTTCTTCGTTATCTATTTGGATTCCTTTTATTTTTTTTTCCTGCCGAATAGCTCTGGCCAGCACCTCCAGTACTATGTTGAATAGGAGTGGTGAAAGTGGGCACCCTTGTCTTGTTCCTGTCCTCAGAGGGATGGCTTTCAGCTTTTGTCCATTGAGTATGCTGTTGGCTGTGGGTCTATCATATATGGCCTTTATTATGTTGAGGTACTTTCCTTATATACCCATTTTACTGAGGGTTTTTATCATAAATGGGTGTTGGATCTTGTCGAATGCTTTCTCTGCGTCTTTTGAGATGATCATGTGGGTTTTGTTTTTCATTTTGTTGATGTAGTGTATCACGTTGATTGACTTGCGGGTGTTGAACCATCCCTGTGTCCCTGGTATAAATCCCACTCGATCATGGTGTATAATCTTTTTGATGTATTGCTGTAATCGGTTTGCCAAAATTTTGTTGAGGATTTTTGCATCTATGTTCATCAGTGATATCGGCCTGTAGTACTCCTTCTTTGTGTTGTCCTTGTCAGGTTTGGGGATCAGAGTGATGTTGGCTTCATAGAATGTGTTAGGGAGTTCTCCATCTTTCTCAATTTTCTGGAACAGTTTGAGGAGATTAGGTACAAAGAACTCACACTGCTTAACAACAAAAAAACAAACAACCCGATCAAAAAATGGGCAGAGGACATGAACAGACATTTCTCCAAAGAAGATATGAATATGGCCAATAGACACATGAAAAGATGTTCATCATCGCTAATCATCAGGGAAATGCAAATCAAAACTACACTAAGATATCAGCTTACCCCCGTTAGATTGGCAAAAACATCCAAAACCAAGAACGACAAATGTTGGAGAGGTTGTGGAGAAAGAGGAACCCTCATACACTGTTGGTGGGAATGCAAACTGGTACAGCCACTATGGAAAACAGTATGGAGATTTCTCAAAAAGTTAAAAATAGAAATACCCTATGACCCAGCCATCCCATTACTGGGTATCTATCCTAAGAACCTGATATCAGATATCTCAAGAGTCCGTTGCACCCCTATGTTCATCGCAGCATTATTTACAATAGCCAAGACGTGGAACCAGCCTACATGCCTAGAAACTTATGATTGGATAAAGAAGATGTGGTATATATACACAATGGAATACTACTCAGCCATAAAAAAAGACGACATTGGCCCCTTCACAACAATGTGGAGGGACCTCGAGGGCATTATGTTAAGCGAAATAAGTCAGTCAGAGAAAGACGAACTCTATATGACTCCACTCATAGGTGGAAATTAGTATATTGAGAAGGAGATCTGATCGGTGGTTACCAGGGAAAAGGGGGGGTGGGGGGAGGGCACGAAGTGGGAAGTGGTGTTCCCACAACATGACTAACAAAAATGTACAACTGAAATTTCACAAGCTTGTAATCCATCATAACATTAATAAACAAAATAAAAAAAAAGATGCTTTGGGGCCCATCTGCCCCTATGGAAAGAACGCAGCACTTTGTGCCTTGCAGCTCTAGGGCAATGTAGCACACCCAGAGCAGAAGTTCTACTTCAGCCAGATCAGGCCCGCAAAGAAACTGCGTTTCACAGGCCTTTGTAAGAGATGTTCCTGGTAGGCTGTTAGAGCACTGTGCAGACCGAGTTGTTTCTTAGCTTCCCAAAGAGCTGGAAGCAAGATGCTTTGGGGCCCTTCTCACCCTTTGGCAAGAAGGCAGCACTTTGTGCCTTGCAGCTCTAAGGCAATGTAGCACACCCACAGCAGAAGTTCTACTTCAGCCAGATCAGGCCTGCAAAGAAACTGCGTTTCACAGGCCTTTGTAAGAGATGTTCCCGGTAGGCTGTTAGAGCACTGTGCAGAGCGAGTTGTTTCTCAGCTTCCAAAAGAGTTGGAATCAAGATGCTTTGGGGCTCATCTGCCCCTTTGAAATGAAGGCAGCACTTTGTGCATTGCAGCTCTAGGGCAATGTAGCACACCCAGAGCAGAAGTTCTACTTCAGCCAGATCAGGCCTGCAAAGAAACTGCGTTTCACAGGCCTTTGTAAGAGATGTTCCCGGTAGGCTGTTAGAGCACAGTGCAGAGCGAGTTGTTTCTTAGCTTCCCAGAGAGCTGGAAGCAAGATGCTTTGGGGCCCGTTAATTGTATCCCCTGCTGCTTTGCTGTAGTTGTTGATTATTTCTAATAGTTTTTCTGTGGATTCTTTGGGGTTTTCTATGTATAAGATCATGTCGTCTGCAAACAACGCGAGTTTTACTTCTTCGTTACCTATTTCGATTCCTTTTATTTTTTTTTCCTGCCGAATTGCTCTGGCCAGCACCTCCAGTACTATGTTGAATAGGAGTGGTGAAAGTGGGCACCCTTGTCTTGTTAGTGTCCTCAGAGGGATGGCTTTCAGCATTTGTCCATTGAGTATGCTGTTGGCTGTGGGTCTATCATATATGGCCTTTATTATGTTGAGGTACTTTCCTTCTATACCCATTTTACTGAGGGTTTTTATCATAAATGGGTGTTGGATCTTGTCGAATGCTTTCTCTGCGTCTATTGAGATGATCGTGTGGTTTTTGCTTTCATTTTGTTGATGTAGTGTATCACGTTGATTGACTTGCGGGTGTTGAACCATCCCTGTGTCCCTGGTATAAATCCCACTCGATCATGGTGTATAATCTTTTTGATGTATTGCTGTAATCGGTTTGCCAAAATTTTGTTGAGGATTTTTGCATCTATGTTCATCAGTGATATCGGCCTGTAGTTCTCCTTCTTTGTGTTGTCCTTGTCAGGTTTGGGGATCAGAGTGATGTTGGCTTCATAGAATGTGTTAGGGAGTTCTCCATCTTTCTCAATTTTCTGGAACAGTTTGAGGAGAATAGGTACAAAGAACTCACACTGCTTAACAACAAAAAAACAAACAACCCGATCAAAAAATGGGCAGAGGACATGAACAGACATTTCTCAAAAGAAGATATGAATATGGCCAATAGACACATGAAAAGATGTTCATCATCGCTAATCATCAGGGAAATGCAAATCAAAACTACACTAAGATATCACCTTACCCCCGTTAGATTGGCAAAAGCATCCAAAACCAAGAACGACAAATGTTGGAGAGGTTGTGGAGAAAGAGGAACCCTCATACACTGTTGGTGGGAATGCAAACTGGTACAGCCACTATGGAAAACAGTATGGAGATTTCTCAAAAAGTTAAAAATAGAAATACCCTATGACCCAGCCATCCCATTACTCGGTATCTATCCTAAGAACCTGATATCAGATATCTCAAGAGTCCGTTGCACCCCTATGTTCATCGCAGCATTATTTACAATAGCCAAGACGTGGAACCAGCCTACATGCCCAGAAACTGATGATTGGATAAAGAAGATGTGGTATATATACACAATGGAATACTACTCAGCCATAAAAAAAGACGACATTGGCCCCTTCACAACAATGTGGATGGACCTCGAGGGCATTATGTTAAGCGAAATAAGTCAGTCAGAGAAAGACGAACTCTATATGACTCCACTCATAGGTGGAAATTAGTATATTGAGAAGGAGATCTGATCGGTGGTTACCAGGGAAAAGGGGGGGTGGGGGGAGGGCACGAAGTGGGAAGTGGTGTTCCCACAACATGACTAACAAAAATGTACAACTGAAATTTCACAAGCTTGTAATCCATCATAACATTAATAAACAAAATAAAAAAAAAGATGCTTTGGGGCCCATCTGCCCCTATGGAAAGAACGCAGCACTTTCTGCCTTGCAGCTCTAGGGCAATGTAGCACACCCAGAGCAGAAGTTCTACTTCAGCCAGATCAGGCCCGCAAAGAAACTGCGTTTCACAGGCCTTTGTAAGAGATGTTCCTGGTAGGCTGTTAGAGCACTGTGCAGACCGAGTTGTTTCTTAGCTTCCCAAAGAGCTGGAAGCAAGATGCTTTGGGGCCCTTCTCACCCTTTGGCAAGAAGGCAGCACTTTGTGCCTTGCAGCTCTAGGGCAATGTAGCACACCCAGAGCCGAAGTTCTACTTCAGCTAGATCAGACCTGCATAGAAACTTCGTTTCACAGGCCTTTGTAAGAGATGTTCCCGGTAGGCTGTAAGAGCACTGTGCAGAGCGACTAGTTTCTTAGCTTCCCAGAGAGCTGGAAGCAAGATGCTTTGGGGCCCATCTGCCCCTATGGAAAGAACGTAGCACTTTGTGCCTTGCAGCTCTAGGGCAATGCAGCACACCCCGAGCAGAAGTTCTACTTCAGCCAGATCAGGCCTGCAAAGAAACTGCGTTTCACAGGCCTTTGTAAGAGATGTTCCCGGTAGGCTGTTAGAGCACTGTGCAGAGCGAGTTGTTTCTTAGCTTCCCAGAGAGCTCTAAGCAAGATCCTTTGGGGCCCGTTAACTTTATACCCTGCTACTTTGCTGTAGTTGTTGATTATTTCTAATAGTTTTTCTGTGGATTCTTTGGGGTTTTCTATGTATAAGATCATGTCGTCTGCAAACAACGTGAGTTTTACTTCTTCGTTATCTATTTGGATTCCTTTTATTTTTTTTTCCTGCCGAATTGCTCTGGCCAGCACCTCCAGTACTATGTTGAATAGGAGTGGTGAAAGTGGGCACCCTTGTCTTGTTCCTGTCCTCAGAGGGATGGCTTTCAGCTTTTGTCCATTAGGTATGCTGTTGGCTGTGGGTCTATCATATATGGCCTTTATTATGTTGAGGTACTTTCCTTCTATACCCATTTTACTGAGGGTTTTTATCATAAATGGGTGTTTGATCTTGTCGAATGCTTTCTCTGCGTCTATTGAGATGATCATGTGGGTTTTGTTTTTCATTTTGTTGATGTAGTGTATCACGTTGATTGACTTGCAGGTGTTGAACCATCCCTGTGTCCCTGGTATAAATCCCACTTGATCATGGTGTATAATCTTTTTGATGTATTGCTGTAATCGGTTTGCCAAAATTTTGTTGAGGATTTTTGCATCTATGTTCATCAGTGATATCGGCCTGTAGTACTCCTTCTTTGTGTTGTCCTTGTCAGGTTGGGGGATCAGAGTGATGTTGGCTTCATAGAATGTGTTAGGGAGTTCTCCATCTTTCTCAATTTTCTGGAACAGTTTGAGGAGAATAGGTACAAAGAACTCACACTGCTTAACAACAAAAAAACAAACAACCCGATCAAAAAATGGGCAGAGGACATGAACAGACATTTCTCCAAAGAAGATATGAATATGGCCAATAGACACATGAAAAGATGTTCATCATCGCTAATCATCAGGGAAATGCAAATCAAAACTACACTAAGATATCACCTTACCCCCGTTAGATTGGCAAAAACATCCAAAACCAAGAACGACAAATGTTGGAGAGGTTGTGGAGAAAGAGGAACCCTCATACACTGTTGGTGGGAATGCAAACTGGTACAGCCACTAGGGAAAACAGTATGGAGATTTCTCAAAAAGTTAAAAATAGAAATACCCTATGACCCAGCCATCCCATTACTGGGTATCTATCCTAAGAACCTGATATCAGATATCTCAAGAGTCCGTTGCACCCCTATGTTCATCGCAGCATTATTTACAATAGCCAAGACGTGGAACCAGGCTACATGCCTAGAAACTTATGATTGGATAAAGAAGATGTGGTATATATACACAATGGAATACTACTCAGCCATAAAAAAAGACGACATTGGCCCCTTCACAACAATGTGGATGGACCTCGAGGGCATTATGTTAAGCGAAATAAGTCAGTCAGAGAAAGACGAACTCTATATGACTCCACTCATAGGTGGAAATTAGTATATTGAGAAGGAGATCTGATCGGTGGTTACCAGGGAAAAGGGGGGGTGGGGGGAGGGCACGAAGTGGGAAGTGGTGTTCCCACAACATGACTAACAAAAATGTACAACTGAAATTTCACAAGCTTGTAATCCATCATAACATTAATAAACAACAAAAAAAAAAAGATGCTTTGGGGCCCATCTGCCCCTATGGAAAGAACGCAGCATTTTGTGCCTTGCAGCTCTAGGGCAATGTAGCACACCCAGAGCAGAAGTTCTACTTCAGCCAGATCAGGCCCGCAAAGAAACTGCGTTTCACAGGCCTTTGTAAGAGATGTTCCCGGTAGGCTGTTAGAGCACTGTGCAGAGCGAGTTGTTTCTCAGCTTCCAAAAGAGTTGGAAGCAAGATGCTTTGGGGCTCATCTGCCCCTTTGAAATGAAGGCAGCACTTTGTGCATTGCAGCTCTAGGGCAATGTAGCACACCCAGAGCAGAAGTTCTACTTCAGCCAGATCAGGCCTGCAAAGAAACTGCGTTTCACAGGCCTTTGTAAGAGATGTTCCCGGTAGGCTGTTAGAGCACAGTGCAGAGCGAGTTGTTTCTTAGCTTCCCAGAGAGCTGGAAGCAAGATGCTTTGGGGCCCGTTAATTGTATCCCCTGCTGCTTTGCTGTAGTTGTTGATTATTTCTAATAGTTTTTCTGTGGATTCTTTGGGGTTTTCTATGTATAAGATCATGTCGTCTGCAAACAACGCGAGTTTTACTTCTTCGTTACCTATTTCGATTCCTTTTATTTTTTTTTCCTGCCGAATTGCTCTGGCCAGCACCTCCAGTACTATGTTGAATAGGAGTGGTGAAAGTGGGCACCCTTGTCTTGTTAGTGTCCTCAGAGGGATGGCTTTCAGCTTTTGTCCATTGAGTATGCTGTTGGCTGTGGGTCTATCATATATGGCCTTTATTATGTTGAGGTACTTTCCTTCTATACCCGTTTTACTGAGGGTTTTTATCATAAATGGGTGTTGGATCTTGTCGAATGCTTTCTCTGCTTCTATTGAGATGATCGTGTGGTTTTTGTTTTTCATTTTGTTGATGTAGTGTATCACGTTGATTGACTTGCGGGTGTTGAACCATCCCTGTGTCCCTGGTATAAATCCCACTCGATCATGGTGTATAATCTTTTTGATGTTTTGCTGTAATCGGTTTGCCAAAATTTTGTTGAGGATTTTTGCATCTATGTTCATCAGTGATATCGGCCTGTAGTTCTCCTTCTTTGTGTTTTCCTTGTCAGGTTGGGGGATCAGAGTGATGTTGGCTTCATAGAATGTGTTAGGGAGTTCTCCATCTTTCTCAATTTTCTGGAACAGTTTGAGGAGAATAGGTACAAAGAACTCACACTGCTTAACAACAAAAAAACAAACAACCCGATCAAAAAATGGGCAGAGGACATGAACAGACATTTCTCAAAAGAAGATATGAATATGGCCAATAGACACATGAAAAGATGTTCATCATCGCTAATCATCAGGGAAATGCAAATCAAAACTACACTAAGATATCACCTTACCCCCGTTAGATTGGCAAAAGCATCCAAAACCAAGAACGACAAATGTTGGAGAGGTTGTGGAGAAAGAGGAACCCTCATACACTGTTGGTGGGAATGCAAACTGGTACAGCCACTATGGAAAACAGTATGGAGATTTCTCAAAAAGTTAAAAATAGAAATACCCTATGACCCAGCCATCCCATTACACGGTATCTATCCTAAGAACCTGATATCAGATATCTCAAGAGTCCGTTGCACCCCTATGTTCATCGCAGCATTATTTACAATAGCCAAGACGTGGAACCAGCCTACATGCCCAGAAACTGATGATTGGATAAAGAAGATGTGGTATATATACACAATGGAATACTACTCAGCCATAAAAAAAGACGACATTGGCCCCTTCACAACAATGTGGATGGACCTCGAGGGCATTATGTTAAGCGAAATAAGTCAGTCAGAGAAAGACGAACTCTATATGACTCCACTCATAGGTGGAAATTAGTATATTGAGAAGGAGATCTGATCGGTGGTTACCAGGGAAAAGGGGGGGTGGGGGGAGGGCACGGAGGGGGAAGTGGTGTTCCCACAACATGACTAACAAAAATGTACAACTGAAATTTCACAAGCTTGTAATCCATCATAACATTAATAAACAAAAAAAAAAAAAAGATGCTTTGGGGCCCATCTGCCCCTATGGAAAGAACGCAGCACTTTGTGCCTTGCAGCTCTAGGGCAATATAGCACACCCAGAGCAGAAGTTCTACTTCAGCCAGATCAGGTCCGCAAAGAAACTGCGTTTCACAGGCCTTTGTAAGAGATGTTCCCTGTAGGCTGTTAGAGCACTGTGCAGAGCGAGTTGTTTCTTAGCTTCCCAACGAGCTGGAAGCAAGATGCTTTGGGGCCCTTCTCACCCTTTGGAAAGAAGGCAGCACTTTGTGCCTTGCAGCTCTAGGGCAATGTAGCACACCAAGAGCCGAAGTTCTACTTCAGCTAGATCAGACCTGCAAGGAAACTTCGTTTCACAGTCCTTTGTAATAGATGTTCCCGGTAGGCTGTAAGAGCACTGTTCAGAGCGACTAGTTTCTTAGCTTCCCAGAGAGCTGGAAGCAAGATGCTTTGGGGCCCATCTGCCCCTATGGAAAGAACGCAGCACTTTGTGCCTTACAGCTCTAGGGCAATGTAGCACACCCAGAGCAGAAGTTCTACTTCAGCCAGATCAGGCCTGCAAAGAAACTGTGTTTCACAGGCCTTTGTAAGAGATGTTCCCGGTAGGTTGTTAGAGCACTGTGCAGAGCGAGTTGTTTCTTAGCTTCCCAGAGAGCTGGAAGCAAGATGCTTTGGGGCCCGTTAATTTTATACCCTGCTACTTTGCTGTAGTTGTTGATTATGTCTAATAGTTTTTCAGTGGATTCTTTGGGGTTTTCTATGTATAAGATCATGTCGTCTGCAAACAACGCGAGTTTTACTTCTTCGTTACCTATTTGGATTCCTTTTATTTTTTTTTCCTGCCGAATTGCTCTGGCCAGCACCTCCAGTACTATGTTGAATAGGAGTGGTGAAAGTGGGCACCCTTGTCTTGTTCCTGTCCTCAGAGGGATGGCTTTCAGCTTTTGTCCATTGAGTATGATGTTGGCTGTGGGTCTATCATATATGGCCTTTATTATGTTGAGGTACTTTCCTTATATACCCATTTTACTGAGGGTTTTTATCATAAATGGGTGTTGGATCTTGTTGAATGCTTTCTCTGCGTCTGTTGAGATGATCGTGTGGTTTTTGTTTTTCATTTTGTTGATGTAGTGTATCACGTTGATTGACTTGCGGGTGTTGAACCATCGTTGTGTCCCTGGTACAAATCCCACTTGATCATGGTGTATAATCTTTTTGATGTATTGCTGTAATCGGTTTGCCAAAATTTTGTTGAGGATTTTTGCATCTATGTTCATCAGTGATATCGGCCTGTAGTTCTCCTTCTTTGTGTTGTCCTTGTCAGGTTGGGGGATCAGAGTGATGTTGGCTTCATAGAATGTGTTAGGGAGTTCTCCATCTTTCTCAATTTTCTGGAACAGTTTGAGGAGAATAGGTACAAAGAACTCACACTGCTTAACAACAAAAAAACAAACAACCCGATCAAAAAATGGGCAGAGGACATGAACAGACATTTCTCCAAAGAAGATATGAATATGGCCAATAGACACATGAAAAGATGTTCATCATCGCTAATCATCAGGGAAATGCAAATCAAAACTACACTAAGATATCACCTTACCCCCGTTAGATTGGCAAAAGCATCCAAAACCAAGAACGACAAATGTTGGAGAGGTTGTGGAGAAAGAGGAACCCTCATACACTGTTGGTGGGAATGCAAACTGGTACAGCCACTATGGAAAACACTATGGAGATTTCTCAAAAAGTTAAAAATAGAAATACCCTATGACCCAGCCATCCCATTACACGGTATCTATCCTAAGAACCTGATATCAGATATCTCAAGAGTCCGTTGCACCCCTATGTTCATCGCAGCATTATTTACAATAGCCAAGACGTGGAACCAGCCTACATGCCCAGAAACTGATGATTGGATAAAGAAGATGTGGTATATATACACAATGGAATACTACTCAGCCATAAAAAAAGACGACATTGGCCCCTTCACAAAAATGTGGATGGACCTTGAGGGCATTATGTTAAGCGAAATAAGTCAGTCAGAGAAAGACGAACTCTATATGACTCCACTCATAGGTGGAAATTAGTATATTGAGAAGGAGATCTGATCGGTGGTTACCAGGGAAAAGGGGGGATGGGGGGAGGGCACGAAGTGGGAAGTGGTGTTCCCACAACATGACTAACAAAAATGTACAACTGAAATTTCACAAGCTTGTAATCCATCATAACATTAATAAACAAAAAAAAAAAAAAAGATGCTTTGGGGCCCATCTGCCCCTATGGAAAGAACGCAGCACTTTGTGCCTTGCAGCTCTAGGGCAATATAGCACACCCAGAGCAGAAGTTCTACTTCAGCCATATCAGGCCCGCAAAGAAACTGCGTTTCACAGGCCTTTGTAAGAGATGTTCCCTGTAGGCTGTTAGAGCACTGTGCAGAGCGAGTTGTTTCTTAGCTTCCCAACGAGCTGGAAGCAAGATGCTTTGGGGCCCTTCTCACCCTTTGGAAAGAAGGCAGCACTTTGTGCCTTGCAGCTCTAGGGCAATGTAGCACACCAAGAGCCGAAGTTCTACTTCAGCTAGATCAGACCTGCAAGGAAACTTCGTTTCACAGTCCTTTGTAATAGATGTTCCCGGTAGGCTGTAAGAGCACTGTTCAGAGCGACTAGTTTCTTAGCTTCCCAGAGAGCTGGAAGCAAGATGCTTTGGGGCCCATCTGCCCCTATGGAAAGAACGCAGCACTTTGTGCCTTACAGCTCTAGGGCAATGTAGCACACCCAGAGCAGAAGTTCTACTTCAGCCAGATCAGGCCTGCAAAGAAACTGTGTTTCACAGGCCTTTGTAAGAGATGTTCCCGGTAGGCTGTTAGAGCACTGTGCAGAGCGAGTTGTTTCTTAGCTTCCCGGAGAGCTGGAAGCAAGATGCTTTGGGGCCCGTTAATTTTATACCCTGCTACTTTGCTGTAGTTGTTGATTATTTCTAATAGTTTTTCTGTGGATTCTTTGGGGTTTTCTATGTATAAGATCATGTCGTCTGCAAACAACGCGAGTTTTACTTCTTCGTTACCTATTTCGATTCCTTTTATTTTTTTTTCCTGCCGAATTGCTCTGGCCAGCACCTCCAGTACTATGTTGAATAGGAGTGGTGAAAGTGGGCACCCTTGTCTTGTTCCTGTCCTCAGAGGGATGGCTTTCAGCTTTTGTCCATTGAGTATGATGTTGGCTGTGGGTCTATCATATATGGCCTTTATTATGTTGAGGTACTTTCCTTCTATACCCATTTTACTGAGGGTTTTTATCATAAATGGGTGTTGGATCTTGTTGAATGCTTTCTCTGCGTCTATTGAGATGATCGTGTGGTTTTTGTTTTTCATTTTGTTGATGTAGTGTATCACGTTGATTGACTTGCGGGTGTTGAACCATCGTTGTGTCCCTGGTACAAATCCCACTTGATCATGGTGTATAATCTTTTTGATGTATTGCTGTAATCGGTTTGCCAAAATTTTGTTGAGGATTTTTGCATCTATGTTCATCAGTGATATCGGCCTGTAGTTCTCCTTCTTTGTGTTGTCCTTGTCAGGTTGGGGGATCAGAGTGATGTTGGCTTCATAGAATCTGTTAGGGAGTTCTCCATCTTTCTCAATTTTCTGGAACAGTTTGAGGAGAATAGGTACAAAGAACTCACACTGCTTAACAACAAAAAAACAAACAACCCGATCCAAAAATGGGCAGAGGACATGAACAGACATTTCTCCAAAGAAGATATGAATATGGCCAATAGACACATGAAAAGATGTTCATCATCGGTAATCATCAGGGAAATGCAAATCAAAACTACACTAAGATATCACCTTACCCCCGTTAGATTGGCAAAAACATCCAAAACCAAGAACGACGAATGTTGGAGAGGTTGTGGAGAAAGTGGAACCCTCATACACTGTTGGTGGGAATGCAAACTGGTACAGCCACTATGGAAAACAGTATGGAGATTTCTCAAAAAGTTAAAAATAGAAATACCCTATGACCCAGCCATCCCATTACTGGGTATCTATCCTAAGAACCTGATATCAGATATCTCAAGAGTCCGTTGCACCCCTATGTTCATCGCAGCATTATTTACTATAGCCAAGACGTGGAATCAGCCTACATGCCCAGAAACTGATGATTGGATAAAGAAGATGTGGTATATATACACAATGGAATACTACTCAGCCATAAAAAAAGACGAAATTGGCCCCTTCACAACAATGTGGATGGACCTCGAGGGCATTATGTGAAGCAAATTAAGTCAGTCAGAGAAAGACGAACTCTATATGACACCACTCATAGGTGGAAATTAGTATATTGAGAAGGAGATCTGATCGGTGGTTACCAGGGAAAAGGGGGGGTTGGGGGAGCGCACGGAGTGGGAAGTGGTGTTCCCACAACAGGACTAACAAAAATGTACAACTGAAATTTCACAAGCTTGTAATCCATCATAACATTAATAAACAAAAAAAAAAAAGATGCTTTGGGGCCCATCTGCCCCTATGGAAAGAACGCAGCACTTTGTGCCTTGCAGCTCTAGGGCAATGTAGCACACCCAGAGCAGAAGTTCTACTTCAGCCAGATCAGGCCCGCAAAGAAACTGCGTTTCACAGGCCTTTGTAGGAGATGTTCCCGGTAGGCTGTTAGATCACTGTACAGAGCGAGTTGTTTCTTAGCTTCCCAAAGAGCTGGAAGCAAGATGCTTTGGGGCCCTTCTCACCCTTTGGCAAGAAGGCAGCACTTTGTGCCTTGCAGCTCTAAGTCAAGGTAGCACACCCAGAGCAGAAGTTCTACTTCAGCCAGATCAGGCATGCAAAGAAACTGCGTTTCACAGGCCTTTGTAACAGATGTTCCCGGTAGGCTGTTAGAGCACTGTGCAGAGCGAGTTGTTTCTCAGCTTCCAAAAGAGTTGGAAGCAAGATGCTTTGGGGCTCATCTGCCCCTTTGAAATGAAGGCAGCACTTTGTGCCTTTCAGCTCTAGGGCAATGCAGCACACCCAGAGCAGAAGTTCTTCTTCAGCCAGATCAGGCCTGCAAAGAAACTGCGTTTGACAGGCCTTTGTAGGAGATGTTCCCGGTAGGCTGTAAGAGCACTGTGCAGAGTGACTAGTTTCTTAGATTCCCAGAGAGCTGGAAGCAAGATGCTTTGGGGCCCATCTGCCCCTATGGAAAGAACGCAGCACTTTGTGCCTTGCAGCTCTAGGGCAATGTAGCACACCCCGAGCAGAAATTCTACTTCAGCCAGAT
Source organism: Equus asinus (assembly GCF_041296235.1). Classification (NCBI taxonomy): domain Eukaryota; kingdom Metazoa; phylum Chordata; class Mammalia; order Perissodactyla; family Equidae; genus Equus; species Equus asinus. Next base: position 73,372,349 of record NC_091790.1, on the reverse strand, counting down.
CAGGCCTGCAAAGAAACTTCGTTTCACAGGCCTTTGTAAGAGATGTTCCCGGTAGGCTGTTAGAGCACTGTGCAGAGCGACTTGTTTCTTAGCTTCCCAAAGAGCTGGAAGCAAGATGCTTTGGGGCCCTTCTCACCCTTTGGAAAGAAGGCAGCACTTTGTGCCTTGCAGCTCTAGGGCAATGTAGCACACCCAGAGCAGAAGCTCTACTTCAGCTAGATCAGACCTGCAAAGAAACTTCGTTTCACAGGCCTTTGTAAGAGATGTTCCCGGTAGGCTGTAAGAGCACTGTGCAGAGCTACTAGTTTCTTAGCTTCCCAGAGAGCTGGAAGCAAGATGCTTTGGGGCCCATCTGCCCCTATGGAAAGAACGCAGCACTTTGTGCCTTGCAGTTCTAGGGCAATGCAGCACACCCTGAGCAGAAGTTCTACTTCAGCCAGATCAGGCCTGCAAAGAAACTTCGTTTCACAGACCTTTGTAAGAGATGTTCCCGGTAGGCTGTTAGAGCACTGTGCAGAGCGAGTTGTTTCTTAGCTTCCCAGAGAGCTGGAAGCAAGATGCTTTGGGGCCCGTTAATTTTATACCCTGCTACTTTGCTGTAGTTGTTGATTATTTCTAATAGTTTTTCTGTGGAGTCTTTGGGGTTTTCTATGTATAAGATCATGTCGTCTGCAAACAACGCGAGTTTTACTTCTTCGTTACCTATTTGGATTCCTTTTATTTTTTTTTTCCTGCCGAATTGCTCTTGCCAGCACCTCCAGTACTATGTTGAATAGGAGTGGTGAAAGTGGGCACCCTTGTCTTGTTCCTGTCCTCAGAGGGATGGCTTTCAGCTTTTGTCCATTGAGTATGATGTTGGCTGTGGGTCTATCATATATGGCCTTTATTATGTTGAGGTACTTTCCTTCTATACCCATTTTACTGAGGGTTTTTATCATAAATGGGTGTTGGATCTTGTCGAATGCTTTCTCTGCGTCTATTGAGATGATCGTGTGGTTTTTGTTTTTCATTTTTTTGATGTAGTGTATCACGTTGATTGACTTGCGGGTGTTGAACCATCCCTGTGTCCCTGGTATAAATCCCACTTGATCATGGTGTATAATCTTTTTGATGTATTGCTGTAATCGGTTTGCCAAAATTTGGTTGAGGATTTTTGCATCTATGTTCATCAGTGATATCGGCCTGTAGTTCTCCTTCTTTGTGTTGTCCTTGTCAGGTTTGGGGATCAGAGTGATGTTGGCTTCATAGAATGAGTTAGGGAGTTCTCCATCTTTCTCAATTTTCTGGAACAGTTTGAGGAGAATAGGTACAAAGAACTCACACTGCTTAACAACAAAAAAACAAACAACCCGATCAAAAAATGGGCAGAGGACATGAACAGACATTTCTCCAAAGAAGATATGAATATGGCCAATAGACACATGAAAAGATGTTCATCATCGCTAATCATCAGGGAAATGCAAATCAAAACTACACTAAGATATCACCTTACCCCCGTTAGATTGGCAAAAACATCCAAAACCAAGAACGACAAATGTTGGAGAGGTTGTGGAGAAAGAGGAACCCTCATACACTGTTGGTGGGAATGCAAACTGGTACAGCCACTATGGAAAACAGTATGGAGATTTCTCAAAAAGTTAAAAATAGAAATACCCTATGACCCAGCCATCCCATTACTGGGTATCTATCCTAAGAACCTGATATCAGATATCTCAAGAGTCCGTTGCACCCCTATGTTCATCGCAGCATTATTTACAATAGCCAAGACGTGGAACCAGCCTACATGCCCAGAAACTGATGATTGGATAAAGAAGATGTGGTATATATACACAATGGAATACTACTCAGCCATAAAAAAAGACGACATTGGCCCCTTCACAACAATGTGGATGGACCTCGAGGCCATTATGTTAAGCGAAATAAGTCAGTCAGAGAAAGACGAACTCTATATGACTCCACTCATAGGTGGAAATTAGTATATTGAGAAGGAGATCTGATGGGTGGTTACCAGGGAAAAGGGGGGGTGGGGGGAGGGCACGAAGGGGGAAGTGGTGTTCCCACAACATGACTAACAAAAATGTACAACTGAAATTTCACAAGCTTGTAATCCATTATAACATTAATAAAAAAAAAATGCTTTGGGGCACATCTGCCCCTATGGAAAGAACGCAGCACTTTGTGCCTTGCAGCTCTAGGGCAATATAGCACACCCAGAGCAGAAGTTCTACTTCAACCAGATCAGGCCCGCAAAGAAACTGCGTTTCACAGGCCTTTGTAAGAGATGTTCCCTGTAGGCTGTTAGAGCAATGTGCAGAGCGACTTGTTTCTTAGCTTCCCAACGAACTGGAAGCAAGATGCTTTGGGGCCCTTCTCACCCTTTGGAAAGAAGGCAGCACTTTGTGCCTTGCAGCTCTAGGGCAATGTAGCACACCCAGAGCCGAAGTTCTACTTCAGCTATATCAGACCTGCAAAGAAACTTCGTTTCACAGGCCTTTGTAAGAGATGTTCCCGGTAGGCTGTAAGAGCACTGTGCAGAGCGACTAGTTTCTTAGCTTCCCAGAGATCTGGAAGCAAGATGCTTTGGGGCCCATCTGCCCCTATGGAAAGAACGCAGCACTTTGTGCCTTGCAGCTCTAGGGCAATGCAGCACACCTCGAGCAGTAGTTCTACTTCAGCCAGATCAGGCCTGCAAAGAAACTGCGTTTCACAGGCCTTTGTAAGAGATGTTCCCGGTAGGCTGTTAGAGCACTGTGCAGAGCGAGTTGTTTCTTAGCTTCCCAGAGAGCTGGAAGCAAGATGCTTTGGGGCCCGTTAATTGTATACCCTGCTACTTTGCTGTAGTTGTTGATTATTTCTAATAGTTTTTCTGTGGATTCTTTGGGGTTTTCTATGTATAAGATCATGTCGTCTGCAAACAACGCGAGTTTTACTTCTTCGTTACCTATTTGGATTCCTTTTATTTTTTTTTCCTGCCGAATTGCTCTGGCCAGCACCTCCAGTACTATGTTGAATAGGAGTGGTGAAAGTGGGCACCCTTGTCTTGTTCCTGTCCTCAGATGGATGGCTTTCAGCTTTTGTCCATTGAGTATGCTGTTGGCTGTGGGTCTATCACATATGGCCTTTATTATGTTGAGGTACTTTCCTTCTATACCCATTTTACTGAGGGTTTTTATCATAAATGGGTGTTGGATCTTGTCGAATGCTTTCTCTGCATCTATTGAGATGATCGTGTGGTTTTTGTTTTTCATTTTGTTGATGTAGTGTATCACGTTGATTGACTTGCGGGTGTTGAACCATCCCTGTGTCCCTGGTATAAATCCCACTTGATCATGGTGTATAATCTTTTTGATGTTTTGCTGTAATCTTTTTGCCAAAATTTTGTTGAGGATTTTTGCATCTATGTTCATCAGTGATATCGGCCTGTAGTTCTCCTTCTTTGTGTTGTCCTTGTCAGGTTGGGGGATCAGAGTGATGTTGGCTTCATAGAATGTGTTAGGGAGTTCTCCATCTTTCTCAATTTTCTGGAACAGTTTGAGGAGAATAGGTACAAAGAACTCACACTTCTTAACAACAAAAAAACAAACAACCTGATCAAAAAATGGGCAGAGGACATGAACAGACATTTCTCAAAAGAAGATATGAATATGGCCAATACACACATGAAAAGATGTTCATCATCGCTAATCATCAGGGAAATGCAAATCAAAACTACACTAAGATATCACCTTACCCCCGTTAGATTGGCAAAAGCATCCAAAACCAAGAACGACAAATGTTGGAGAGGTTGTGGAGAAAGAGGAACCCTCATACACTGTTGGTGGGAATGCAAACTGGTACAGCCACTATGGAAAACAGTATGGAGATTTCTCAAAAAGTTAAAAATAGAAATACCCTATGACCCAGCCATCCCATTACTGGGTATCTATCCTAAGAACCTGATATCAGATATCTCAAGAGTCCGTTGCACCCCTATGTTCATCGCAGCATTATTTACAATAGCCAAGACGTGGAACCAGCCTACATGCCCAGAAACTGATGATTGGATAAAGAAAATGTGGTATATATAAACAATGGAATACTACTCAGCCATAAAAAAAGACGACATTGGCCCCTTCACAACAATGTGGATGGACCTCGAGGGCATTATGTTAAGCGAAATAAGTCAGTCAGAGAAAGCCGAACTCTATATGACTCCACTCATAGGTGGAAATTAGTATATTGAGAAGGAGATCTGATCGGTGGTTACCAGGGAAAAGGGGGGGTGGGGGGAGGGCACGGAGTGGGAAGTGGTGTTCCCACAACATGACTAACAAAAATGTACAACTGAAATTTCACAAGCTTGTAATCCATGATAACATTAATAAACAAAAAAAAAAAAAAAAAAAGAAGCTTTGGGGCCCATCTGCCCCTATGGAAAGAACGCAGCACTTTGTGCCTTTCAGCTCTAGGGCAATGTAGCACACCCAGAGCAGATGTTCTACTTCTGCCAGGTCAGGCCTGCAAAGAAACTGCGTTTCACAGGCCTTTGTAAGAGATGTTCCCGGTAGGCTGTTAGAGCACTGTGCAGAGCGAGTTGTTTCTTAGCTTCCCAAACAGCCGGAAGCAAGATGCTTTGGGGCCCTTCTCACCCTTTGGAAAGAAGTCAGCACTTTGTGCCTTGCAACTCTAGGGCAATGTAGCACACCCAGAGCAGAAGTTGTACTTCAGCCAGATCAGGCCTGCAAAGAAACTGCGTTTCACAGGCCTTTGTAAGAGATGTTCCCGGTAGGCTGTAAGAGCACTGTGCAGAGCGACTAGTTTCTTAGCTTCCCAGAGAGCTGGAAGCAAGATGCTTTGGGGCCCATCTGCCCCTATGGAAAGAACGGAGCACTTTGTGCCTTGCAGCTCTAGGGCAATGCAGCACACCCCGAGCAGAAGTTCTAATTCAGCCAGATCAGGCCTGCAAAGACACTGCGTTTCACAGGCCTTTGTAAGAGATGTTCCCGGTAGGCTGTTAGAGCACTGTGCAGAGCGAGTTGTTTCTTAGCTTCCCAGAGAGCTCTAAGCAAGATGCTTTGGGGCCCCTTAACTTTATACCCTGCTACTTTGCTGTAGTTGTTGATTATTTCTAATAGTTTTTCTGTGGATTCTTTGGGGTTTTCTATGTATAAGATCATGTCGTCTGCAAACAACGCGAGTTTTACTTCTTCGTTACCTATTTGGATTCCTTTTATTTTTTTTTCCTGCCGAATTGCTCTGGCCAGCACCTCCAGTACTATGTTGAATAGGAGTGGTGAAAGTGGGCACCCTTGTCTTGTTCCTGTCCTCAGAGGGATGGCTTTCAGCTTTTGTCCATTGAGTATGATGTTGGCTGTGGGTCTATCATATATGGCCTTTATTATGTTGAGGTACTTTCCTTCTATAGCCATTTTACTGAGGGTTGTTATCATAAATGGGTGTTGGATCTTGTCGAATGCTTTCTCTGCGTCTATTGAGATGATCATGTGGTTTTTGTTTTTCCTTTTGTTGATGTAGTGTATCACGTTGATTGACTTGCGGGTGTTGAACCATCCCTGTGTCCCTGGTATAAATCCCACTTGATCATGGTGTATAATCTTTTTGATGTATTGCTGTAATCGGTTTGCCAAAATTTTGTTGAGGATTTTTGCATCTATGTTCAACAGTGATATCGGCCTGTAGTTCTCCTTCTTTGTGTTGTCCTTGTCAGGTTGGGGGATCAGAGTGATGTTGGCTTCATAGAATGTGTTAGGGAGTTCTCCATCTTTCTCAATTTTCTGGAACAGTTTGAGGAGAATAGGTACAAAGAACTCACACTGCTTAACAACAAAAAAACAAACAACCCGATCAAAAAATGGGCAGAGGACATGAACAGACATTTCTCAAAAGAAGATATGAATATGGCCAATAGACACATGAAAAGATGTTCATCATCGCTAATCATCAGGGAAATGCAAATCAAAACTACACTAAGATATCACCTTACCCCCGTTAGATTGGCAAAAGCATCCAAAACCAAGAACGACGAATGTTGGAGAGGTTGTGGAGAAAGAGGAACCCTCATACACTGTTGGTGGGAATGCAAACTGGTACAGCCACTATGGAAAACAGTATGGAGATTTCTCAAAAAGTTAAAAATAGAAATACCCTATGACCCAGCCATCCCATCACTGGGTATCTAACCTAAGAACCTGATATCAGATATCTCAAGAGTCCGTTGCACCCCTATGTTCATCGCAGCATTATTTACAATAGCCAAGACGTGGAACCAGCCTACATGCCCAGAAACTGATGATTGGATAAAGAAGATGTGGTATATATACACAATGGAATACTACTCAGCCATAAAAAAAGACGACATTGGCCCCTTCACAACAATGTGGATGGACCTCGAGGGCATTATGTTAAGCGAAATAAGTCAGTCAGAGAAAGCCGAACTCTATATGACTCCACTCATAGGTGGAAATTAGTATATTGAGAAGGAGATCTGATCGGTGGTTACCAGGGAAAAGGGGGGGTGGGGGGAGGGCACGGAGTGGGAAGTGGTGTTCCCACAACATGACTAACAAAAATGTACAACTGAAATTTCACAAGCTTGTAATCCATCATAACATTAATAAACAAAAAAAAAAAAAAAAAGAAGCTTTGGGGCCCATCTGCCCCTATGGAAAGAACGCAGCACTTTCTGCCTTGCAGCTCTAGGGCAATGTAGCACACCCAGAGCAGAAGTTCTACTTCAGCCATATCAGGCCCGCAAAGAAACTGCGTTTCACAGGCCTTTGTAAGAGATGTTCCCGGTAGGCTGTTAGAGCACTGTGCAGAGCGAGTTGTTTCTTAGCTTCCCAAACAGCCGGAAGCAAGATGCTTTGGGGCCCTTCTCACCCTTTGGAAAGAAGTCAGCACTTTGTGCCTTGCAGCTCTAGGGCAATGTAGCACACCCAGAGCAGAAGTTCTACTTCAGCCAGATCAGGCCTGCAAAGAAACTGCGTTTCACAGGCCTTTGTAAGAGATGTTCCCGGTAGGCTGTTAGAGCACTGTGCAGAGCGAGTTGTTTCATAGCTTCCCAGAGAGCTCTAAGCAAGGTGCTTTGGGGCCCGTTAATTTTATACCCTGCTACTTTGCTGTAGTTGTTGATTATTTCTAATAGTTTTTCTGTGGATTCTTTGGGGTTTTCTATGTATAAGATCATGTCGTCTGCAAACAACGCGAGTTTTACTTCTTCGTTACCTATTTGGATTCCTTTTATTTTTTTTTCCTGCCGAATTGCTCTGGCCAGCACCTCCAGTACTATGTTGAATAGGAGTGGTGAAAGTGGGCACCCTTGTCTTGTTCCTGTCCTCAGAGGGATGGCTTTCAGCTTTTGTCCATTGAGTATGCTGTTGGCTGTGGGTCTATCATATATGGCCTTTATTATGTTGAGGTACTTTCCTTCTATACCCATTTTACTGAGGGTTTTTATCATAAATGGGTGTTGCAACCCGATCAAAAAAAGGGCAGAGGACATGAACAGACATTTCTCAAAAGAAGATATGAATATGGCCAATAGACACATGAAAAGATGTTCATCACCGCTAATCATCAGGGAAATGCAAATCAAAACTACACTAAGATATCACCTTACCCCCGTTAGATTGGCAAAAACATCCAAAACCAAGAACGACAAATGTTGGAGAGGTTGTGGATAAAGAGGAACCCTCATACACTGTTGGTGGGAATGCAAACTGGTACAGCAACTATGGAATACAGTATGGAGATTTCTCAAAAAGTTAAAAATAGAAATACCCTATGACCCAGCCATCCCATTACTGGGTATCTATCCTAAGAACCTGATATCAGATATCTCAAGAGTCCGTTGCACCCCTATGTTCATCGCAGCATTATTTACAATAGCCAAGACGTGGAACCAGCCTACATGCCCAGAAACTGATGATTGGATAAAGAAGATGTGGTATATATACACAATGGAATACTACTCAGCCATAAAAAAAGACGACATTGGCCCCTTCACAACAATGTGGTTGGACCTCGAGGGCATTATGTTAAGCGAAATAAGTCAGTCAGAGAAAGACGAACTCTATATGACTCCACTCATAGGTGGAAATTAGTATATTGAGAAGGAGATCTGATCGGTGGTTACCAGGGAAAAGGGGGGGTGGGGGGATGGCACGGAGTGGGAAGTGGTGTTCCCACAACATGACTAACAAAAATGTACAACTGAAATTTCACAAGCTTGTAATCCATGATAACATTAATAAACAAAAAAAAAAAAAAAAAAAGAAGCTTTGGGTCCCATCTGCCCCTATGGAAAGAACGCAGCACTTTGTGCCTTTCAGCTCTAGGGCAATGTAGCACACCCAGAGCAGATGTTCTACTTCTGCCAGGTCAGGCCTGCAAAGAAACTGCGTTTCACAGGCCTTTGTAAGAGATGTTCCCGGTAGGCTGTTAGAGCACTGTGCAGAGCGAGTTGTTTCTTAGCTTCCCAAACAGCCGGAAGCAAGATGCTTTGGGGCCCTTCTCACCCTTTGGAAAGAAGTCAGCACTTTGTGCCTTGCAGCTCTAGGGCAATGTAGCACACCCAGAGCAGAAGTTGTACTTCAGCCAGATCAGGCCTGCAAAGAAACTGCGTTTCACAGGCCTTTGTAAGAGATGTTCCCGGTAGGCTGTAAGAGCACTGTGCAGAGCGACTAGTTTCTTAGCTTCCCAGAGAGCTGGAAGCAAGATGCTTTGGGGCCCATCTGCCCCTATGGAAAGAACGGAGCACTTTGTGCCTTGCAGCTCTAGGGCAATGCAGCACACCCCGAGCAGAAGTTCTAATTCAGCCAGATCAGGCCTGCAAAGACACTGCGTTTCACAGGCCTTTGTAAGAGATGTTCCCGGTAGGCTGTTAGAGCACTGTGCAGAGCGAGTTGTTTCTTAGCTTCCCAGAGAGCTCTAAGCAAGATGCTTTGGGGCCCCTTAACTTTATACCCTGCTACTTTGCTGTAGTTGTTGATTATTTCTAATAGTTTTTCTGTGGATTCTTTGGGGTTTTCTATGTATAAGAACATGTCGTCTGCAAACAACGCGAGTTTTACTTCTTCGTTACCTATTTGGATTCCTTTTATTGTTTTTTCCTGCCGAATTGCTCTGGCCAGCACCTCCAGTACTATGTTGAATAGGAGTGGTGAAAGTGGGCACCCTTGTCTTGTTCCTGTCCTCAGAGGGATGGCTTTCAGCTTTTGTCCATTGAGTATGATGTTGGCTGTGGGTCTATCATATATGGCCTTTATTATGTTGAGGTACTTTCCTTCTATACCCATTTTACTGAGGGTTTTTATCATAAATGGGTGTTGGATCTTGTCGAATGCTTTCTCTGCGTCTATTGAGATGATCGTGTGGTTTTTGTTTTTCATTTTTTTGATGTAGTGTATCACGTTGATTGACTTGCGGGTGTTGAACCATCCCTGTGTCCCTGGTATAAATCCCACTTGATCATGGTGTATAATCTTTTTGATGTATTGCTGTAATCGGTTTGCCAAAATTTGGTTGAGGATTTTTGCATCTATGTTCATCAGTGATATCGGCCTGTAGTTCTCCTTCTTTGTGTTGTCCTTGTCAGGTTTGGGGATCAGAGTGATGTTGGCTTCATAGAATGAGTTAGGGAGTTCTCCATCTTTCTCAATTTTCTGGAACAGTTTGAGGAGAATAGGTACAAAGAACTCACACTGCTTAACAACAAAAAAACAAACAACCCGATCAAAAAATGGGCAGAGGACATGAACAGACATTTCTCCAAAGAAGATATGAATATGGCCAATAGACACATGAAAAGATGTTCATCATCGCTAATCATCAGGGAAATGCAAATCAAAACTACACTAAGATATCACCTTACCCCCGTTAGATTGGCAAAAACATCCAAAACCAAGAACGACAAATGTTGGAGAGGTTGTGGAGAAAGAGGAACCCTCATACACTGTTGGTGGGAATGCAAACTGGTACAGCCACTATGGAAAACAGTATGGAGATTTCTCAAAAAGTTAAAAATAGAAATACCCTATGACCCAGCCATCCCATTACTGGGTATCTAACCTAAGAACCTGATATCAGATATCTCAAGTGTCCGTTGCACCCCTATGTTCATCGCAGCATTATTTACAATAGCCAAGACGTGGAACCAGCCTACATGCCCAGAAACTGATGATTGGATAAAGAAGATGTGGTATATATACACAATGGAATACTACTCAGCCATAAAAAAAGACGACATTGGCCCCTTCACAACAATGTGGATGGACCTCGAGGGCATTATGTTAAGCGAAATAAGTCAGTCAGAGAAAGCCGAACTCTATATGACTCCACTCATAGGTGGAAATTAGTATATTGAGAAGGAGATCTGATCGGTGGTTACCAGGGAAAAGGGGGGGTGGGGGGAGGGCACGGAGTGGGAAGTGGTGTTCCCACAACATGACTAACAAAAATGTACAACTGAAATTTCACAAGCTTGTAATCCATCATAACATTAATAAACAAAAAAAAAAAAAGAAGCTTTGGGGCCCATCTGCCCCTATGGAAAGAACGCAGCACTTTCTGCCTTGCAGCTCTAGGGCAATGTAGCACACCCAGAGCAGAAGTTCTACTTCAGCCATATCAGGCCCGCAAAGAAACTGCGTTTCACAGGCCTTTGTAAGAGATGTTCCCGGTAGCTGTTAGAGCACTGTGCAGAGCGAGTTGTTTCTTAGCTTCCCAAACAGCCGGAAGCAAGATGCTTTGGGGCCCTTCTCACCCTTTGGAAAGAAGTCAGCACTTTGTGCCTTGCAGCTCTAGGGCAATGTAGCACACCCAGAGCAGAAGTTGTACTTCAGCCAGATCAGGCCTGCAAAGAAACTGCGTTTCACAGGCCTTTGTAAGAGATGTTCCCGGTAGGCTGTTAGAGCACTGTGCAGAGCGAGTTGTTTCCTAGCTTCCCAAAGAGCTGGAAGCAAGATGCTTTGGGGCCCTTCTCACCCTTTGGAAAGAAGGCAGCACTTTGTGCCTTGCAGCTCTAGGGCAATGTAGCACACCCAAAGCAGAAGTTCTACTTCAGCCAGATCAGGCCTGCAAAGAAACTGCGTTTCACAGGCCTTTGTAAGAGATGTTCCCGGTAGGCTGTTAGAGCACTGTGCAGAGCGAGTTGTTTCTTAGCTTCCCAGAGAGCTCTAAGCAAGGTGCTTTGGGGCCCGTTAATTTTATACCCTGCTACTTTGCTGTAGTTGTTGATTATTTCTAATAGTTTTTCTGTGGATTCTTTGGGGTTTTCTATGTATAAGATCATGTCGTCTGCAAACAACGCGAGTTTTACTTCTTCGTTACCTATTTGGATTCCTTTTATTTTTTTTTCCTGCCGAATTGCTCTGGCCAGCACCTCCAGTACTATGTTGAATAGGAGTGGTGAAAGTGGGCACCCTTGTCTTGTTCCTGTCCTCAGAGGGATGGCTTTCAGCTTTTGTCCATTGAGTATGATGTTGGCTGTGGGTCTATCATATATGGCCTTTATTATGTTGAGGTACTTTCCTTCTATAGCCATTTTACTGAGGGTTGTTATCATAAATGGGTGTTGGATCTTGTCGAATGCTTTCTCTGCGTCTATTGAGATGATCATGTGGTTTTTGTTTTTCATTTTGTTGATGTAGTGTATCACGTTGATTGACTTGCGGGTGTTGAACCATCCCTGTGTCCCTGGTATAAATCCCACTTGATCATGGTGTATAATCTTTTTGATGTATTGCTGTAATCGGTTTGCCAAAATTTTGTTGAGGATTTTTGCATCTATGTTCATCAGTGATATCGGCCTGTAGTTCTCCTTCTTTGTGTTGGCCTTGTCAGGTTTGGGGATCAGAGTGATGTTGGCTTCATAGAATGTGTTAGGGAGTTCTCCATCTTTCTCAATTTTCTGGAATAGTTTGAGGAGAATAGGTACAACGAACTCACACTGCTTAACAACAAAAAAACAAACAACCCGATCAAAAAATGGGCAGAGGACATGAACAGACATTTCTCCAAAGAAGATATGAATATGGCCAATAGACACATGAAAAGATGTTCATCATCGCTAATCATCAGGGAAATGCAAATCAAAACTACACTAAGATATCACCTTACCCCCGTTAGATTGGCAAAAACATCCAAAACCAAGAACGACAAATGTTGCAGAGGTTGTGGAGAAAGAGGAACCCTCATACACTATTGGTGGGAATGCAAACTGGTACAGCCACTATGGAAAACAGTATGGAGATTTCTCAAAAAGTTAAAAATAGAAATACCCTATGACCCAGCCATCCCATTACTGGGTATCTATCCTAAGAACCTGATATCAGATATCTCAAGAGTCCGTTGCAACCCTATGTTCATCGCAGCATTATTTACAATAGCCAAGACGTGGAACCAGCCTACATGCCCAGAAACTGATGATTGGATAAAGAATGTGGTATATATACACAATGGAATACTACTCAGCCATAAGAAAAGACGACATTGGCCCCTTCACAACAATGTGGATGGACCTCGAGGGCATTATGTTAAGCGAAATAAGTCAGTCAGAGAAAGACGAACTCTATATGACTCCACTCATAGGTGGAAATTAGTATATTGAGAAGGAGATCTGATCGGTGGTTACCAGGGAAAAGGGGGGGTGGGGGGAGGGCACGGAGTGGGAAGTGGTGTTCCCACAACATGACTAACAAAAATGTACAACTGAAATTTCACAAGCTTGTAATCCATCATAACATTAATAAACCAAAAAAAAAAGAAAAAAAAAGAAACTTTGAGGCCCATCTGCCCCTATGGAAAGAACGCAGCACTTTCTGCCTTGCAGCTCTAGGGCAATGTAGCACACCCAGAGCAGAAGTTCTACTTCAGCCAGATCAGGCCCGCAAAGAAACTGCGTTTCACAGGCCTTTGTAAGAGATGTTCCCGGTAGGCTGTTAGAGCACTGTGCAGAGCGAGTTGTTTCTTAGCTTCCCAAACAGCCGGAAGCAAGATGCTTTGGGGCCCTTCTCACCCTTTGGAAAGAAGTCAGCACTTTGTGCCTTGCAGCTCTAGGGCAATGTAGCACACCCAGAGCAGAAGTTGTACTTCAGCCAGATCAGGCCTGCAAAGAAAGTGCGTTTCACAGGCCTTTGTAAGAGATGTTCCCGGTAGGCTGTTAGAGCACTGTGCAGAGCGAGTTGTTTCCTAGCTTCCCAAAGAGCTGGAAGCAAGATGCTTTGGGGCCCTTCTCACCCTTTGGAAAGAAGGCAGCACTTTGTGCCTTGCAGCTCTAGGGCAATGTAGCACACCCAAAGCAGAAGTTCTACTTCAGCCAGATCAGACCTGCAAAGAAACTGCGTTTCACAGGCCTTTGTAAGAGATGTTCCCCTTAGGCTGTTAGAGCACTGTGCAGAGCGAGTTGTTTCTTAGCTTCCCAGAGAGCTCTAAGCAAGATGCTTTGGGGCCCGTTAACTTTATACCCTGCTACTTTGCTGTAGTTGTTGATTATTTCTAATAGTTTTTCTGTGGATTCTTTGGGGTTTTCTATGTATAAGATCATGTCGTCTGCAAACAACGCGAGTTTTACTTCTTCGTTACCTATTTGGATTCCTTTTATTTTTTTTTCCTGCCGAATTGCTCTGGCCAGCACCTCCAGTACTATGTTGAATAGGAGTGGTGAAAGTGGGCACCCTTGTCTTGTTCCTGTCCTCAGAGGGATGGCTTTCAGCTTTTGTCCATTGAGTATGATGTTGGCTGTGGGTCTATCATATATGGCCTTTATTATGTTGAGGTACTTTCCTTCTATACCCATTTTACTGAGGGTTGTTATCATAAATGGGTGATGGATCTTGTCGAATGCTTTCTCTGCGTCTATTGAGATGATCATGTGGGTTTTGTTTTTCATTTTGTTGATGTAGTGTATCACGTTGATTGACTTGCGGGTGTTGAACCATCCCTGTGTCCCTGGTATGAATCCCACTTGATCATGGTGTATAATCTTTTTGATGTATTGCTGTAATCGGTTTGCCAAAATTTTGTTGAGGATATTTGCATCTATGTTCATCAGTGATATCGGCCTGTAGTTCTCCTTCTTTGTGTTGTCCTTGTCAGGTTTGGGGATCAGAGTGATGTTGGCTTCATAGAATGTGTTAGGGAGTTCTCCATCTTTCTCAATTTTCTGGAACAGTTTGAGGAGAATAGGTACAAAGAACTCACACTGCTTAACAACAAAAAAACAAACAACCCGATCAAAAAATGGGCAGAGGACATGAACAGACATTTCTCAAAAGAAGATATGAATATGGCCAATAGACACATGAAAAGATGTTCATCATCGCTAATCATCAGGGAAATGCAAATCAAAACTACACTAAGATATCACCTTACCCCCGTTAGATTGGCAAAAACATCCAAAACCAAGAACGACAAATGTTGGAGAGGTTGTGGAGAAAGAGGAACCCTCATACACTGTTGGTGGGAATGCAAACTGGTACAGCCACTATGGAAAACAGTATGGAGATTTCTCAAAAAGTTAAAAATAGAAATACCCTATGACCCAGCCATCCCATTACTGGGTATCTATCCTAAGAACCTGATATCAGATATCTCAAGAGTCCGTTGCACCCCTATGTTCATCGCAGCATTATTTACAATAGCCAAGACGTGGAACCAGCCTACATGCCCAGAAACTGATGATTGGATAAAGAAGATGTGGTATATATACACAATGGAATACTACTCAGCCATAAAAAAAGACGACATTGGCCCCTTCACAACAATGTGGATGGACCTCGAGAGCATTATGTTAAGCGAAATAAGTCAGTCAGAGAAAGACGAACTCTATATGACTCCACTCATAGGTGGAAATTAGCATATTGAGAAGGAGATCTGATCGGTGGTTACCAGGGAAAAGGGGGGGTGGCGGGAGGGCACGGAGGGGGAAGTGGTGTTCCCACAACATGACTAACAAAAATGTACAACTGAAATTTCACAAGCTTGTAATCCATCATAACATTAATAAACAAAAAAAAAAAAAAAGAAGCTATGGGGACCATCTGCCCCTATGGAAACAACGCAGCACTTTCAGCCTTCCAGCTCTAAGGCAATGTAGCACACCCAGAGCAGAAGTTCTACTTCAGCCAGATCAGGCCCGCAAAGAAACTGCGTTTCACAGGCCTTTGTAAGAGATGTTCCCGGTAGGCTGTTATAGCACTGTGCAGAGCGAGTTTTTTCTTAGGTTCCCAAACAGCCGGAAGCAAGATGCTTTGGGGCCCTTCTCACCCTTTGGAAAGAAGGCAGCACTTTGTGCCTTGCAGCTCTAGGGCAATGTAGCACACCCAGAGCAGAAGTTGTACTTCAGCCAGATCAGGCCTGCAAAGAAACTGCGTTTCACAGGCCTTTGTAAGAGATGTTCCCGGTAGGCTGTAAGAGCACTGTGCAGAGCGACTAGTTTCTTAGCTTCCCAGAGAGCTGGAAGCAAGATGATTTGGGGCCATTCTCACCCTTTGGAAAGAAGGCAGCACTTTGTGCCTTGCAGCTCTAGGGCAATGTAGCACACCCAAAGCAGAAGTTCTACTTCAGCCAGATCAGACCTGCAAAGAAACTGCGTTTCACAGGCCTTTGTAAGAGATGTTCCCTGTAGGCTGTTAGAGAACTGTGCAGAGCGATTTGTTTCTTAGCTTCCCAAGGAGCTGGAAGCAAGATGCTTTAGGGGCCATCTGCCCTTAAGGAAAGAAGGCAGCACTTTGTGCCTTGCATCTCTAGGGCAATGTAGCACACCCAGAGCAGTTGTTCTACTTCTGCCAGGTCAGGCCTGCAAAGAAACTTCGTTTCACAGGCCTTTGTAAGAGAGTTCCCGGTAGGCTGTTAGAGCACTGTGCAGAGCGACTTGTTTCTTAGCTTCCCAAAGAGCTGGAAGCAAGATGCTTTGGGGCCCTTCTCACCCTTTGGAAAGAAGGCAGCACTTTGTGCCTTGCAGCTCTAGGGCAATGTAGCACACCCAGAGCCGAAGTTCTACTTCAGCCAGATCAGGCCCTCAAAGAAACTGCGTTTCACAGGCCTTTGTAAGAGATGTTCCCTGTAGGCTGTTAGAGAACTGTGCAGAGCGAGTTGTTTCTTAGCTTCCCAAGGAGCTGGAAGCAAGATGCTTTTGGGGCCATCTGCCCTTAAGGAAAGAAGGCAGCACATTGTGCCTTGCATCTCTAGGGCAATGTAGCACACCCAGAGCAGTTGTTCTACTTCTGCCAGGTCAGGCCTGCAAAGCAACTGCGTTTCACAGGCCTTTGTAAGAGATGTTCCCAGTAGGCTGTTAGAGCTCTGTGCAGAGCGACTTGTTTCTTAGCTTCCCAAAGAGCTGGAAGCAAGATGCTTTGGGGCCTTTCTCACCCTTTGGAAAGAAGGCAGCACTTTGTGCCTTGCAGCTCTAGGGCAATGTAGCACACCCAGAGCCGAAGTTCTACTTCAGCTAGATCAGAGCTGCAAAGAAACTTCGTTTCACAGGCCTTTGTAAGAGATGTTCCCTGTAGGGTGTAAGAGCACTGTGCAGAGCGACTAGTTTCTTAGCTTCCCAGAGAGCTGAAAGCAAGATGCTTTGGGGCCCATCTGCCCCTATGGAAATAACGCAGCACTTTGTGCCTTGCAGCTCTAGGGCAATGCAGCACACCCCGAGCAGAAGTTCTACTTCAGCCAGATCAGGCCTGCAAAGAAACTGCGTTTCACAGGCCTTTGTAAGAGCTGTTCCCGGTAGGCTGTTAGAGCACTGTGCAGAGCCAGTTGTTTCTTAGCTTCCCAGAGAGCTGGAAGCAAGATGCTTTGGGGCCCGTTAATTTTATACCCTGCTACTTTGCTGTAGTTGTTGATTATTTCTAATAGTTTTTCTGTGGATTCTTTGGGGTTTTCTATGTATAAGGTCATGTCGTCTGCAAACAACGCGAGTTTTACTTCTTCGTTACCTATTTGGATTCCTTTTATTTTTTTTTCCTGCCGAATTGCTCTGGCCAGCACCTCCAGTACTATGTTGAATAGGAGTGGTGAAAGTGGGCACCCTTGTCTTGTTCCTGTCCTCAGAGGGATGGCTTTCAGCTTTTGTCCATTGAGTATGCTGTTGGCTGTGGGTCTATCATATATGGCCTTTATTATGTTGAGGTACTTTCCTTCTATACCCATTTTACTGAGGGTTTTTATCATAAATGGGTGTTGGATCTTGTCGAATGCTTTCTCTGCGTCTATTGAGATGATCATGTGGTTTTTGTTTTTCATTTTGTTGATGTAGTGTATCACGTTGATTGACTTGCGGGTGTTGAACCATCCCTGTGTCCCTGGTATAAATCCCACTTGATCATGGTGTATAATCTTTTTGATGTATTGCTGTAATCGGTTTGCCAAAATTTTGTTGAGGATTTTTGCATCTATGTTCATCAGTGATATCGGCCTGTAGTTCTCCTTCTTTGTGTTGTCCTTGTCAGGTTGGGGGATCAGAGTGATGTTGGCTTCATAGAATGTGTTAGGGAGTTCTCCATCTTTCTCAATTTTCTGGAACAGTTTGAGGAGAATAGGTACAAAGAACTCACACTGCTTAACAACAAAAAAACAAACAACCCGATCAAAAAATGGGCAGAGGACATGAACAGACATTTCTCCAAAGAAGATATGAATATGGCCAATAGACACATGAAAAGATGTTCATCATCGCTAATCATCAGGGAAATGCAAATCAAAACTACACTAAGATATCACCTTACCCCCGTTAGATTGGCAAAAACATCCAAAACCAAGAACGACGAATGTTGGAGAGGTTGTGGAGAAAGAGGAACCCTCATACACTGTTGGTGGGAATGCAAACTGGTACAGCCACTATGGAAAACAGTATGGAGATTTCTCAAAAAGTTAAAAATAGAAATACCCTATGACCCAGCCATCCCATTACTGGGTATCTATCCTAAGAACCTGATATCAGATATCTCAAGAGTCCGTTGCACCCCTATGTTCATCGCAGCATTATTTACAATAGCCAAGACGTGGAACCAGCCTACATGCCCAGAAACTGATGATTGGATAAAGAAGATGTGGTATATATACACAATGGAATACTACTCAGCCATAAAAAAAGACGACATTGGCCCCTTCACAACAATGTGGATGGACCTCGAGAGCATTATGTTAAGCGAAATAAGTCAGTCAGAGAAAGACGAACTCTATATGACTCCACTCATAGGTGGAAATTAGCATATTGAGAAGGAGATCTGATCGGTGGTTACCAGGGAAAAGGGGGGGTGGCGGGAGGGCACGGAGGGGGAAGTGGTGTTCCCACAACATGACTAACAAAAATGTACAACTGAAATTTCACAAGCTTGTAATCCATCATAACATTAATAAACAAAAAAAAAAAAAAAGAAGCTATGGGGACCATCTGCCCCTATGGAAACAACGCAGCACTTTCAGCCTTCCAGCTCTAAGGCAATGTAGCACACCCAGAGCAGAAGTTCTACTTCAGCCAGATCAGGCCCGCAAAGAAACTGCGTTTCACAGGCCTTTGTAAGAGATGTTCCCGGTAGGCTGTTATAGCACTGTGCAGAGCGAGTTTTTTCTTAGGTTCCCAAACAGCCGGAAGCAAGATGCTTTGGGGCCCTTCTCACCCTTTGGAAAGAAGGCAGCACTTTGTGCCTTGCAGCTCTAGGGCAATGTAGCACACCCAGAGCAGAAGTTGTACTTCAGCCAGATCAGGCCTGCAAAGAAACTGCGTTTCACAGGCCTTTGTAAGAGATGTTACCGGTAGGCTGTAAGAGCACTGTGCAGAGCGACTAGTTTCTTAGCTTCCCAGAGAGCTGGAAGCAAGATGATTTGGGGCCATTCTCACCCTTTGGAAAGAAGGCAGCACTTTGTGCCTTGCAGCTCTAGGGCAATGTAGCACACCCAAAGCAGAAGTTCTACTTCAGCCAGATCAGACCTGCAAAGAAACTGCGTTTCACAGGCCTTTGTAAGAGATGTTCCCTGTAGGCTGTTAGAGAACTGTGCAGAGCGATTTGTTTCTTAGCTTCCCAAGGAGCTGGAAGCAAGATGCTTTAGGGGCCATCTGCCCTTAAGGAAAGAAGGCAGCACTTTGTGCCTTGCATCTCTAGGGCAATGTAGCACACCCAGAGCAGTTGTTCTCCTTCTGCCAGGTCAGGCCTGCAAAGAAACTTCGTTTCACAGGCCTTTGTAAGAGAGTTCCCGGTAGGCTGTTAGAGCACTGTGCAGAGCGACTTGTTTCTTAGCTTCCCAAAGAGCTGGAAGCAAGATGCTTTGGGGCCCTTCTCACCCTTTGGAAAGAAGGCAGCACTTTGTGCCTTGCAGCTCTAGGGCAATGTAGCACACCCAGAGCCGAAGTTCTACTTCAGCCAGATCAGGCCCTCAAAGAAACTGCGTTTCACAGGCCTTTGTAAGAGATGTTCCCGGTAGGCTGTTAGAGAACTGTGCAGAGCGAGTTGTTTCTTAGCTTCCCAAGGAGCTGGAAGCAAGATGCTTTTGGGGCCATCTGCCCTTAAGGAAAGAAGGCAGCACATTGTGCCTTGCATCTCTAGGGCAATGTAGCACACCCAGAGCAGTTGTTCTACTTCTGCCAGGTCAGGCCTGCAAAGCAACTGCGTTTCACAGGCCTTTGTAAGAGATGTTCCCAGTAGGCTGTTAGAGCTCTGTGCAGAGCGACTTGTTTCTTAGCTTCCCAAAGAGCTGGAAGCAAGATGCTTTGGGGCCTTTCTCACCCTTTGGAAAGAAGGCAGCACTTTGTGCCTTGCAGCTCTAGGGCAATGTAGCACACCCAGAGCCGAAGTTCTACTTCAGCTAGATCAGAGCTGCAAAGAAACTTCGTTTCACAGGCCTTTGTAAGAGATGTTCCCTGTAGGGTGTAAGAGCACTGTGCAGAGCGACTAGTTTCTTAGCTTCCCAGAGAGCTGAAAGCAAGATGCTTTGGGGCCCATCTGCCCCTATGGAAAGAACGCAGCACTTTGTGCCTTGCAGCTCTAGGGCAATGTAGCACACCCAGAGCAGAAGTTCTACTTCAGCCAGATCAGACCTGCAAAGAAACTGCGTTTCACAGGACTTTGTAAGAGATGTTCCCCGTAGACTGTTAGAGCACTGTGCACAGCGAGTTGTTTCTTAGTTTCCCAAAGAGCTGGAAGCAAGATGCTTTAGGGGCCATCTGCCCTTAAGGAAAGAAGGCAGCACTTTGTGCCTTTCCGCTCTAGGGCAATGTAGCACATCCAGAGCAGTTGTTCTACTTCTGCCAGGTCAGGCCTGCAAAGAAACTTCGTTTCACAGGCCTTTGTAAGAGATGTTCGCGGTAGGCTGTTAGAGCACTGTGGAGAGCGAGTTGTTTCCTAGCTTCCCAAAGAGCCGGAAGCAAGATGCTTTGGGGCCCTTCTCACCCTTTGGAAAGAAGGCAGCACTTTGTGCCTTGCAGCTCTAGGGCAATGTAGCACACCCAGAGCCGAAGTTCTACTTCAGCTAGATCAGACCTGCAAAGAAACTTCGTTTCACAGGCCTTTGTAAGAGATGTTCCCGGTAGGCTGTAAGAGCACTGTGCAGAGCGACTAGTTTCTTAGCTTCCCAGATTGCTGGAAGCAGGATGCTTTGGGGCCCATCTGCCCCTATGGAAAGAACGCAGCACTTTGTGCCTTGCAGCTCTAGGGCAATGTAGCACACCCAGAGCAGAAGTTCTACTTCAGCCAGATCAGGCCTGCAAAGAAACTGCGTTTCACAGGCCTTTGTAAGAGATGTTCCCGGTAGGCTGTTAGAGCACTGTGCAGAGCGAGTTGTTTCTTAGCTTCCCAGAGAGCTGGAAGCAAGATGCTTTGGGGCCCGTTAATTTTATACCCTGCTACTTTGCTGTAGTTGTTGGTTATTTCTAATAGTTTTTCTGTGGATTCTTTGGGGTTTTCTATGTATAAGATCATGTCGTCTGCAAACAACGCGAGTTTTACTTCTTCGTTACCTATTTGGATTCCTTTTATTTTTTTTTCCTGCCGAATTGCTCTGGCCAGCACCTCCAGTACTATGTTGAATAGGAGTGGTGAAAGTGGGCACCCTTGTCTTGTTCCTGTCCTCAGAGGGATGGCTTTCAGCTTTTGTCCATTGAGTATGATTTTGGCTGTGGGTCTATCATATATGGCCTTTATTATGTTGAGGTACTTTCCTTCTATACCCATTTTACTGAGGGTTTTTATCATAAATGGGTGTTGGATCTTGTCGAATGCTTTCTCTGCGTCTATTGAGATGATCATGTGGTTTTTGTTTTTCATTTTGTTGATGTAGTGTATCACGTTGATTGACTTGCGGGTGTTGAACCATCCCTGTGTCCCTGGTATAAATCCCACTTGATCATGGTGTATAATCTTTTTGATGTATTGCTGTAATCGGTTTGCCAAAATTTTGTTGAGGATTTTTGCATCTATGTTCATCAGTGATATCGGCCTGTAGTTCTCCTTCTTTGTGTTGTCCTTGTCAGGTTGGGGGATCAGAGTGATGTTGGCTTCATAGAATGTGATAGGGAGTTCTCCATCTTTCTCAATTTTCTGGAACAATTTGAGGAGAATAGGTACAAAGAACTCACACTGCTTAACAACAAAAAAACAAACAACCCGATCAAAAAATGGGCAGAGGACATGAACAGACATTTCTCCAAAGAAGATATGAATATGGCCAATAGACACATGAAAAGATGTTCATCATCGCTAATCATCAGGGAAATGCAAATCAAAACTACACTAAGATATCACCTTACCCCCGTTTGATTGGCAAAAACATCCAAAACCAAGAAAGACGAATGTTGGAGAGGTTGTGGAGAAAGTGGAACCCTCATACACTGTTGGTGGGAATGCAAACTGGTACAGCCACTATGGAAAACAGTATGGAGATTTCTCAAAAAGTTAAAAATAGAAATACCCTATGACCCAGCCATCCCATTACTGGGTATCTATCCTAAGAACCTGATATCAGATATCTCAAGAGTCCGTTGCACCCCTATGTTCATTGCAGAGTTATTTACAATAGCCAAGACGTGGAACCAGCCTACATGCCCAGAAACTGATGATTGGATAAAGAAGATGTGGTATATATACACAATGGAATACTACTCAGCCATAAAAAAAGACGACATTGGCCCCTTCAGAACAATGTGGATGGACCTCGAGGGCATTATGTTAAGCGAAATAAGTCAGTCAGAGAAAGACGAACTCTATATGACTCCACTCATAGGTGGAAATTAGTATATTGAGAAGGAGATCTGATCGGTGGTTACCAGGGAAAAGGGGGGGTGGGGGGAGGGCACGGAGTGGGAAGTGGTGTTCCCACAACATGACTAACAAAAATGTACAACTGAAATTTCACAAGCTTGTAATCCATCATAACATTAATAACCCAAAAAAAAAAAAGATGCTTTGGGGCCCATCTGCCCCTATGTAAAGAACGCAGCACTTTGTGCCTTGCAGCTCTAGGGCAATGCAGCACACCCCGAGCAGAAGTTCTACTTCAGCCAGATCAGGCCTGCAAAGAAACTGCGTTTCACAGGCCTTTGTAAGAGATGTTCCCTGTAGGCTGTTAGAGCACTGTGCAGAGCAAGTTGTTTCCTAGCTTCCCAAAGAGCTGGAAGCAAGATGCTTTGGGGCCCTCTCACCCTCTGGAAAGAAGGCAGCACTTTGTGCCTTGCAGCTCTAGGGCAATGTAGCACACCCAAAGCAGAAGTTCTACTTCAGCCCCATCAGACCTGCAAAGAAACTGCGTTTCACAGGCCTTTGTAAGAGATGTTCCCTGTAGGCTGTTAGAGAACTGTGCAGAGCGAGTTGTTTCTTAGCTTCCCAAGGAGCTGGAAGCAAGATGCTTTAGGGACCATCTGCCCTTAAGGAAAGAAGGCAGCACTTTGTGCCTTGCAGCTGTAGGGCAATGTAGCACACCCAGAGAAGTTGTTCTACTTCTGCCAGGTCAGGCCTGCAAAGAAACTTCGTTTCACAGGCCTTTGTAAGAGATGTTCCCAGTAGGCTGTTAGAGCACTGTGCAGAGCGACTTGTTTCTTAGCTTCCCAAAGAGCTGGAAGCAAGATGCTTTGGGGCCCTCTCACCCTTTGGAAAGAAGGCAGCACTTTGTGCCTTGCAGCTCTAGGGCAATGTAGCACACCCAGAGCAGAAGTTCTACTTCAGCTAGATCAGACCTGCAAAGACACTGCGTTTCACAGGCCTTTGTAAGAGATGTTCCCGGTAGGCTGTTAGAGCACTGTGCAGAGCGAGTTGTTTCTTAGCTTCCCAGAGAGCTGGAAGCAAGATGCTTTGGGGACCGTTAATTGTATCCCCTGCTACTTTGCTGTAGTTGTTGATTATTTCTAATAGTTTTTCTGTGGATTCTTTGGGGTTTTCTATGTATAAGATCATGTCGTCTGCAAACAACGCGAGTTTTACTTCTTCGTTACCTATTTGGATTCCTTTTATTTTTTTTTCCTGCCGAATTGCTCTGGCCAGCACCTCCAGTACTATGTTGAATAGGAGTGGTGAAAGTGGGCACCCTTGTCTTGTTCCTGTCCTCAGAGGGATGGCTTTCAGCTTTTGTCCATTGAGTATGATGTTGGCTGTGGGTCTATCATATATGGCCTTTATTATGTTGAGGTACTTTCCTTCTATACCCATTTTACTGAGGGTTTTTATCATAAATGGGTGTTGGATCTTGTCGAATGCTTTCTCTGCGTCTATTGAGATGATCATGTGGTTTTTGTTTTTCATTTTGTTGATGTAGTGTATCACGTTGATTGACTTGCGGGTGTTGAACCATCCCTGTGTCCCTGGTATAAATCCCACTTGATCATGGTGTATAATCTTTTTGATGTATTGCTGTAATCGGTTTGCCAAAATTTTGTTGAGGATTTTTGCATCTATGTTCATCAGTGATATCGGCCTGTAGTTCTCCTTCTTTGTGTTGTCCTTGTCAGGTTGGAGGATCAGAGTGATGTTGGCTTCATAGAATGTGTTAGGGAGTTCTCCATCTTTCTCAATTTTCTGGAACAGTTTGAGGAGAATAGGTATAAAGAACTCACACTGCTTAACAACAAAAAAACAAACAACCCGATCAAAAAATGGGCAGAGGACATGAACAGACATTTCTCCAAAGAAGATATGAATATGGCCAATAGACACATGAAAAGATGTTCATCATCGCTAATCATCAGGGAAATGCAAATCAAAACTACACTAAGATATCACCTTACCCCCGTTAGATTGGCAAAAACATCCAAAACCAAGAACGACGAATGTTGGAGAGGTTGTGGAGAAAGAGGAACCCTCATACACTGTTGGTGGGAATGCAAACTGGTACAGCCACTATGGAAAACAGTATGGAGATTTCTCAAAAAGTTAAAAATAGAAATACCCTATGACCCAGCCATCCCATTACTGGGTATCTATCCTAAGAACCTGATATCAGATATCTCAAGAGTCCGTTGCACCCCTATGTTCATCGCAGCATTATTTACAATAGCCAAGACGTGGAACCAGCCTACATGCCCAGAAACTGATGATTGGATAAAGAAGATGTGGTATATATACACAATGGAATACTACTCAGCCATAAAAAAAGACGAAATTGGCCCCTTCACAACAATGTGGATGGACCTCGAGGGCATTATGTTAAGCGAAATAAGTCAGTCAGAGAAAGACGAACTCTATATGACTCCACTCATAGGTGGAAATTAGTATATTGAGAAGGAGATCTGATCGGTGGTTACCAGGGAAAAGGGGGGGTGGGGGGAGGGCACGGAGGGGGAAGTGGTGTTCCCACAACATGACTAACCAAAATGTACAACTGAAATTTCACAAGCTTGTAATCCATCATAACATCAATAAACAAAAAAAAAAAAAAAAAGATGCTTTGGGGCCCATCTGCCCCTATGGAAAGAAGGCAGCACTTTGTGCCTTGCAGCTCTAGGGCAATGTAGCACACCCAGAGCAGAAGTTGTACTTCAGCCAGATCAGGCCTGCAAAGAAACTGCGTTTCACAGGCCTTTGTAA
The DNA here is from genome assembly GCF_041296235.1 of Equus asinus. Taxonomy (NCBI): domain Eukaryota; kingdom Metazoa; phylum Chordata; class Mammalia; order Perissodactyla; family Equidae; genus Equus; species Equus asinus. Next base: position 73,347,345 of record NC_091790.1, on the reverse strand, counting down.
GAGATGTTCGCGGTAGGCTTTTAGAGCACTGTGGAGAGCGAGTTGTTTCCTAGCTTCCCAAAGAGCCGGAAGCAAGATGCTTTGGGGCCATTCTCACCCTTTGGAAAGAAGGCAGCACTTTGTGCCTTGCAGCTCTAGGGCAATGTAGCACACCCAGAGCAGAAGTTCTACTTCAGCCAGATCAGACCTGCAAAGAAACTGCGTTTCACAGGCCTTTGTAAGAGATGTTCCCCGTAGGCTGTTAGAGCACTGTGCACAGCGAGTTGTTTCTTAGCTTCCCAAAGAGCTGGAAGCAAGATGCTTTAGGGGCCATCTGCCCTTAAGGAAAGAAGGCAGCACTTTGTGCCTTTCCGCTCTAGGGCAATGTAGCACACCCAGAGCAGTTGTTCTACTTCTGCCAGGTCAGGCCTGCAAAGAAACTTCGTTTCACAGGCCTTTGTAAGAGATGTTCGCGGTAGGCTGTTAGAGCACTGTGGAGAGCGAGTTGTTTCCTAGCTTCCCAAAGAGCCGGAAGCAAGATGCTTTGAGGCCCTTCTCACCCTTTGGAAAGAAGGCAGCACTTTGTGCCTTGCAGCTCTAGGGCAATGTAGCACACCCAGAGCCGAAGTTCTACTTCAGCTAGATCAGACCTGCAAAGAAACTTCGTTTCACAGGCCTTTGTAAGAGATGTTCCCGGTAGGCTGTAAGAGCACTGTGCAGAGCGACTAGTTTCTTAGCTTCCCAGATTGCTGGAAGCAGGATGCTTTGGGGCCCATCTGCCCCTATGGAAAGAACGCAGCACTTTGTGCCTTGCAGCTCTAGGGCAATGTAGCACACCCAGAGCAGAAGTTCTACTTCAGCCAGATCAGGCCCGCAAAGAAACTGCGTTTCACAGGCCTTTGTAAGAGATGTTCCCGGTAGGCTGTTAGAGCACTGTGCAGAGCGAGTTGTTTCTTAGATTCCCAGAGAGCTGGAAGCAAGATGCTTTGGGGCCCGTTAATTTTATACCCTGCTACTTTGCTGTAGTTGTTGGTTATTTCTAATAGTTTTTCTGTGGATTCTTTGGGGTTTTCTATGTATAAGATCATGTCGTCTGCAAACAACGCGAGTTTTACTTCTTCGTTACCTATTTGGATTCCTTTTATTTTTTTTTCCTGCCGAATTGCTCTGGCCAGCACCTCCAGTACTATGTTGAATAGGAGTGGTGAAAGTGGGCACCCTTGTCTTGTTCCTGTCCTCAGAGGGATGGCTTTCAGCTTTTGTCCATTGAGTATGATGTTGGCTGTGGGTCTATCATATATGGCCTTTATTATGTTGAGGTACTTTCCTTCTATAGCCATTTTACTGAGGGTTGTTATCATAAATGGGTGTTGGATCTTGTCGAATGCTTTCTCTGCGTCTATTGAGATGATCATGTGGTTTTTGTTTTTCATTTTGTTGATGTAGTGTATCACGTTGATTGACTTGCGGGTGTTGAACCATCCCTGTGTCCCTGGTATAAATCCCACTTGATCATGGTGTATAATCTTTTTGATGTATTGCTGTAATTGGTTTGCCAAAATTTTGTTGAGGATTTTTGCATCTATGTTCATCAGTGATATCGGCCTGTAGTTCTCCTTCTTTGTGTTGTCCTTGTCAGGTTTGGGGATCAGAGTGATGTTGGCTTCATAGAATGTGTTAGGGAGTTCTCCATCTTTCTCAATTTTCTGGAACAGTTTGAGGAGAATAGGTACAAAGAACTCACACTGCTTAACAACAAAAAAACAAACAACCCGATCAAAAAATGGGCAGAGGACATGAACAGACATTTCTCCAAAGAAGATATGAATATGGCCAATAGACACATGAAAAGATGTTCATCATCGCTAATCATCAGGGAAATGCAAATCAAAACTACACTAAGATATCACCTTACCCCCGTTAGATTGGCAAAAACATCCAAAACCAAGAACGACGAATGTTGGAGAGGTTGTGGAGAAAGAGGAACCCTCATACACTGTTGGTGGGAATGCAAACTGGTACAGCCACTATGGAAAACAGTATGGAGATTTCTCAAAAAGTTAAAAATAGAAATACCCTATGACCCAGCCATCCCATTACTGGGTATCTATCCTAAGAACCTGATATCAGATATCTCAAGAGTCCGTTGCACCCCTATGTTCATCGCAGCATTATTTACAATAGCCAAGACGTGGAACCAGCCTACATGCCCAGAAACTGATGATTGGATAAAGAAGATGTGGTATATATACACAATGGAATACTACTCAGCCATAAAAAAAGACGACATTGGCCCCTTCACAACAATGTGGATGGACCTCGAGGGCATTATGTTAAGCGAAATAAGTCAGTCAGAGAAAGACAGACTCTATATGACTCCACTCATAGGTGGAAATTAGTATATTGAGAAGGAGATCTGATCGGTGGTTACCAGGGAAAAGGGGGGGTGGGGGGAGGGCACGGAGGGGGAAGTGGTGTTCCCACAACATGACTAACAAAAATGTACAACTGAAATTTCACAAGCTTGTAATCCATCATAACATCAATAAACAAAAAACAAAACAAAAAAAAAGATGCTTTGGGGCCCATCTGCCCCTATGGAAAGAACGCAGCACTTTGTGCCTTGCAGCTCTAGGGCAATGTAGCACACCCAGAGCAGAAGTTGTACTTCAGCCAGATCAGGCCTGCAAAGAAACTGCGTTTCACAGGCCTTTGTAAGAGATGTTCGCGGTAGGCTGTTAGAGCACTGTGGAGAGCGAGTTGTTTCCTAGCTTCCCAAAGGGCCGGAAGCAAGATGCTGTGGGGCCCTTCTCACCCTTTGGAAAGAAGGCAGCACTTTGTGCCTTGCAGCTCTAGGGCAATGTAGCACACCCAGAGCAGAAGTTCTACTTCAGCCATATCAGACCTGCAAAGAAACTGCGTTTCACAGGCCTTTGTAAGAGATGTTCCCTGTAGGCTGTTAGAGCACTGTGCAGAGCGAGTTGTTTCTTAGCTTCCCAAAGAGCTGGAAGCAAGATGCTTTAGGGGCCATCTGCCCTTAAGGAAAGAAGGCAGCACTTTGTGCCTTTCAGCTCTAGGGCAATGTAGCACACCCAGAGCTGTTGTTCTACTTCTGCCTGGTCAGGCCTGCAAAGAAACTTCGTTTCACAGGCCTTTGTAAGAGATGTTCCCGGTAGGCTGTTAGAGCACTGTGCAGAGCGACTTGTTTCTTAGCTTCCCAAAGAGCTGGAAGCAAGATGCTTTGGGGCCTTTCTCACCCTTTGGAAAGAAGGCAGCACTTTGTGCCTTGCAGCTCTAGGGCAATGTAGCACACCCAGAGCCGAAGTTCTACTTCAGCTAGGTCAGACCTGCAAAGAAACTGCGTTTCACAGGCCTTTGTAAGAGATGTTCCCGGTAGGCTGTAAGAGCACTGTGCAGAGCGACTAGTTTCTTAGCTTCCCAGAGAGCTGGAAGCAAGATGCTTTGGGGCCCATCTGCCCCTATGGAAAGAACGCAGCACTTTGTGCCTTGCAGCTCTAGGGCAATGTAGCACACCCCGAGCAGAAGGTCTACTTCAGCCAGATCAGGCCTGCAAAGAAACTGCGTTTCACAGGCCTATGTAAGAGATGTTCCCGGTAGGCTGTTAGAGCACTGTGCAGAGCGAGTTGTTTCTTAGCTTCCCAGAGAGCTGGAAGCAAGATCCTTTGGGGCCCGTTAATTTTATACCCTGCTACTTTGCTGTAGTTGTTGATTATTTCTAATAGTTTTTCTGTGGATTCTTTGGGGTTTTCTATGTATAAGATCATGTCATCTGCAGACAACGCGAGTTTTACTTCTTCGTTACCTATTTGGATTCCTTTTATTTTTTTTTCCTGCCGAATTGCTCTGGCCAGCACCTCCAGTACTATGTTGAATAGGAGTGGTGAAAGTGGGCACCCTTGTCTTGTTCCTGTCCTCAGAGGGATGGCTTTCAGCTTTTGTCCATTGAGTATGATTTTGGCTGTGGGTCTATCATATATGGCCTTTATTATGTTGAGGTACTTTCCTTCTATACCCATTTTACTGAGGGTTTTTATCATAAATGGGTGTTGGATCTTGTCGAATGCTTTCTCTGCGTCTATTGAGATGATCATGTGGTTTTTGTTTTTCATTTTGTTGATGTAGTGTATCACGTTGATTGACTTGCGGGTGTTGAACCATCCCTGTGTCCCTGGTATAAATCCCACTTGATCATGGTGTATAATCTTTTTGATGTATTGCTGTAATCGGTTTGCCAAAATTTTGTTGAGGATTTTTGCATCTATGTTCATCAGTGATATCGGCCTGTAGTTCTCCTTCTTTGTGTTGTCCTTGTCAGGTTGGAGGATCAGAGTGATGTTGGCTTCATAGAATGTGTTAGGGAGTTCTCCATCTTTCTCAATTTTCTGGAACAGTTTGAGGAGAATAGGTATAAAGAACTCACACTGCTTAACAACAAAAAAACAAACAACCCGATCAAAAAATGGGCAGAGGACATGAACAGACATTTCTCCAAAGAAGATATGAATATGGCCAATAGACACATGAAAAGATGTTCATCATCGCTAATCATCAGGGAAATGCAAATCAAAACTAGACTAAGATATCACCTTACCCCCGTTAGATTGGCAAAAACATCCAAAACCAAGAACGACGAATGTTGGAGAGGTTGTGGAGAAAGAGGAACCCTCATACACTGTTGGTGGGAATGCAAACTGGTACAGCCACTATGGAAAACAGTATGGAGATTTCTCAAAAAGTTAAAAATAGAAATACCCTATGACCCAGCCATCCCATTACTGGGTATCTATCCTAAGAACCTGATATCAGATATCTCAAGAGTCCGTTGCACCCCTATGTTCATCGCAGCATTATTTACAATAGCCAAGACGTGGAACCAGCCTACATGCCCAGAAACTGATGATTGGATAAAGAAGATGTGGTATATATACACAATGGAATACTACTCAGCCATAAAAAAAGACGAAATTGGCCCCTTCACAACAATGTGGATGGACCTCGAGGGCATTATGTTAAGCGAAATAAGTCAGTCAGAGAAAGACGAACTCTATATGACTCCACTCATAGGTGGAAATTAGTATATTGAGAAGGAGATCTGATCGGTGGTTACCAGGGAAAAGGGGGGGTGGGGGGAGGGCACGGAGGGGGAAGTGGTGTTCCCACAACATGACTAACCAAAATGTACAACTGAAATTTCACAAGCTTGTAATCCATCATAACATCAATAAACAAAAAAAAAAAAAAAAGATGCTTTGGGGCCCATCTGCCCCTATGGAAAGAAGGCAGCACTTTGTGCCTTGCAGCTCTAGGGCAATGTAGCACACCCAGAGCAGAAGTTGTACTTCAGCCAGATCAGGCCTGCAAAGAAACTGCGTTTCACAGGCCTTTGTAAGAGATGTTCGCGGTAGGCTGTTAGAGCACTGTGGAGAGCGAGTTGTTTCCTAGCTTCCCAAAGAGCCGGAAGCAAGATGCTTTGGGGCCATTCTCACCCTTTGGAAAGAAGGCAGCACTTTGTGCCTTGCAGCTCTAGGGCAATGTAGCACACCCAGAGCAGAAGTTCTACTTCAGCCAGATCAGACCTGCAAAGAAACTGCGTTTCACAGGCCTTTGTAAGAGATGTTCCCCGTAGGCTGTTAGAGCACTGTGCACAGCGAGTTGTTTCTTAGCTTCCCAAAGAGCTGGAAGCAAGATGCTTTAGGGGCCATCTGCCCTTAAGGAAAGAAGGCAGCACTTTGTGCCTTTCCGCTCTAGGGCAATGTAGCACACCCAGAGCAGTTGTTCTACTTCTGCCAGGTCAGGCCTGCAAAGAAACTTCGTTTCACAGGCCTTTGTAAGAGATGTTCGCGGTAGGCTGTTAGAGCACTGTGGAGAGCGAGTTGTTTCCTAGCTTCCCAAAGAGCCGGAAGCAAGATGCTTTGAGGCCCTTCTCACCCTTTGGAAAGAAGGCAGCACTTTGTGCCTTGCAGCTCTAGGGCAATGTAGCACACCCAGAGCCGAAGTTCTACTTCAGCTAGATCAGACCTGCAAAGAAACTTCGTTTCACAGGCCTTTGTAAGAGATGTTCCCGGTAGGCTGTAAGAGCACTGTGCAGAGCGACTAGTTTCTTAGCTTCCCAGATTGCTGGAAGCAGGATGCTTTGGGGCCCATCTGCCCCTATGGAAAGAACGCAGCACTTTGTGCCTTGCAGCTCTAGGGCAATGTAGCACACCCAGAGCAGAAGTTCTACTTCAGCCAGATCAGGCCCGCAAAGAAACTGCGTTTCACAGGCCTTTGTAAGAGATGTTCCCGGTAGGCTGTTAGAGCACTGTGCAGAGCGAGTTGTTTCTTAGATTCCCAGAGAGCTGGAAGCAAGATGCTTTGGGGCCCGTTAATTTTATACCCTGCTACTTTGCTGTAGTTGTTGGTTATTTCTAATAGTTTTTCTGTGGATTCTTTGGGGTTTTCTATGTATAAGATCATGTCGTCTGCAAACAACGCGAGTTTTACTTCTTCGTTACCTATTTGGATTCCTTTTATTTTTTTTTCCTGCCGAATTGCTCTGGCCAGCACCTCCAGTACTATGTTGAATAGGAGTGGTGAAAGTGGGCACCCTTGTCTTGTTCCTGTCCTCAGAGGGATGGCTTTCAGCTTTTGTCCATTGAGTATGATGTTGGCTGTGGGTCTATCATATATGGCCTTTATTATGTTGAGGTACTTTCCTTCTATAGCCATTTTACTGAGGGTTGTTATCATAAATGGGTGTTGGATCTTGTCGAATGCTTTCTCTGCGTCTATTGAGATGATCATGTGGTTTTTGTTTTTCATTTTGTTGATGTAGTGTATCACGTTGATTGACTTGCGGGTGTTGAACCATCCCTGTGTCCCTGGTATAAATCCCACTTGATCATGGTGTATAATCTTTTTGATGTATTGCTGTAATTGGTTTGCCAAAATTTTGTTGAGGATTTTTGCATCTATGTTCATCAGTGATATCGGCCTGTAGTTCTCCTTCTTTGTGTTGTCCTTGTCAGGTTTGGGGATCAGAGTGATGTTGGCTTCATAGAATGTGTTAGGGAGTTCTCCATCTTTCTCAATTTTCTGGAACAGTTTGAGGAGAATAGGTACAAAGAACTCACACTGCTTAACAACAAAAAAACAAACAACCCGATCAAAAAATGGGCAGAGGACATGAACAGACATTTCTCCAAAGAAGATATGAATATGGCCAATAGACACATGAAAAGATGTTCATCATCGCTAATCATCAGGGAAATGCAAATCAAAACTACACTAAGATATCACCTTACCCCCGTTAGATTGGCAAAAACATCCAAAACCAAGAACGACGAATGTTGGAGAGGTTGTGGAGAAAGAGGAACCCTCATACACTGTTGGTGGGAATGCAAACTGGTACAGCCACTATGGAAAACAGTATGGAGATTTCTCAAAAAGTTAAAAATAGAAATACCCTATGACCCAGCCATCCCATTACTGGGTATCTATCCTAAGAACCTGATATCAGATATCTCAAGAGTCCGTTGCACCCCTATGTTCATCGCAGCATTATTTACAATAGCCAAGACGTGGAACCAGCCTACATGCCCAGAAACTGATGATTGGATAAAGAAGATGTGGTATATATACACAATGGAATACTACTCAGCCATAAAAAAAGACGACATTGGCCCCTTCACAACAATGTGGATGGACCTCGAGGGCATTATGTTAAGCGAAATAAGTCAGTCAGAGAAAGACAGACTCTATATGACTCCACTCATAGGTGGAAATTAGTATATTGAGAAGGAGATCTGATCGGTGGTTACCAGGGAAAAGGGGGGGTGGGGGGAGGGCACGGAGGGGGAAGTGGTGTTCCCACAACATGACTAACAAAAATGTACAACTGAAATTTCACAAGCTTGTAATCCATCATAACATCAATAAACAAAAAACAAAACAAAAAAAAAGATGCTTTGGGGCCCATCTGCCCCTATGGAAAGAACGCAGCACTTTGTGCCTTGCAGCTCTAGGGCAATGTAGCACACCCAGAGCAGAAGTTGTACTTCAGCCAGATCAGGCGTGCAAAGAAACTGCGTTTCACAGGCCTTTGTAAGAGATGTTCGCGGTAGGCTGTTAGAGCACTGTGGAGAGCGAGTTGTTTCCTAGCTTCCCAAAGGGCCGGAAGCAAGATGCTGTGGGGCCCTTCTCACCCTTTGGAAAGAAGGCAGCACTTTGTGCCTTGCAGCTCTAGGGCAATGTAGCACACCCAGAGCAGAAGTTCTACTTCAGCCATATCAGACCTGCAAAGAAACTGCGTTTCACAGGCCTTTGTAAGAGATGTTCCCTGTAGGCTGTTAGAGCACTGTGCAGAGCGAGTTGTTTCTTAGCTTCCCAGAGAGCTGGAAGCAAGATGCTTTGGGGCCCGTTAATTTTATACCCTGCTACTTTGCTGTAGTTGTTGATTATTTCTAATAGTTTTTCTGTGGATTCTTTGGGGTTTTCTATGTATAAGATCATGTCGTCTGCAGACAACGCGAGTTTTACTTCTTCGTTACCTATTTCGATTCCTTTTATTTTTTTTTCCTGCCGAATTGCTCTGGCCAGCACCTCCAGTACTATGTTGAATAGGAGTGGTGAAAGTGGGCACCCTTGTCTTGTTCCTGTCCTCAGAGGGATGGCTTTCAGCTTTTGTCCATTGAGTATGCTGTTGGCTGTGGGTCTATCATATATGGCCTTTATTATGTTGAGGTACTTTCCTTCTATACCCATTTTACTGAGGGTTTTTATCATAAATGGGTGTTGGATCTTGTCGAATGCTTTCTCTGCGTCTATTGAGATGATCATGTGGTTTTTGTTTTTCATTTTGTTGATGTAGTGTATCACGTTGATTGACTTGCGGGTGTTGAACCATCCCTGTGTCCCTGGTATAAATCCCACTTGATCATGGTGTATAATCTTTTTGATGTTTTGCTGTAATCGGTTTGCCAAAATTTGGTTGAGGATTTTTGCATCTATGTTCATCAGTGATATCGGCCTGTAGTTCTCCTTCTTTGTGTTGTCCTTGTCAGGTTTGGGGATCAGAGTGATGTTGGCTTCATAGAATGTGTTAGGGAGTTCTCCATCTTTCTCAATTTTCTGGAACAGTTTGAGGAGAATAGGTACAAAGAACTCACACTGCTTAACAACAAATAAACAAACAACCCGATCAAAAAATGGGCAGAGGACATGAACAGACATTTCTCCAAAGAAGATATGAATATGGCCAATAGACACATGAAAAGATGTTCATCATCGCTAATCATCAGGGAAATGCAAATCAAAACTACACTAAGATATCACCTTACCCCCGTTAGATTGGCAAAAACATCCAAAACCAAGAACGACAAATGTTGGAGAGGTTGTGGAGAAAGAGGAACCCTCATACACTGTTGGTGGGAATGCAAACTGGTACAGCCACTATGGAAAACAGTATGGAGATTTCTCAAAAAGTTAAAAATAGAAATACCCTATGACCCAGCCATCCCATTACTGGGTATCTATCCTAAGAACCTGATATCAGATATCTCAAGAGTCCGTTGCACCCCTATGTTCATCGCAGCATTATTTACAATAGCCAAGACGTGGAACCAGCCTACATGCCCAGAAACTGATGATTGGATAAAGAAGATGTGGTATATATACACAATGGAATACTACTCAGCCATAAAAAAAGACGACATTGACCCCTTCACAACAATGTGGATGGACCTCGAGGGCATTATGTTAAGCGAAATAAGTCAGTCAGAGAAAGACGAACTCTATATGACTCCACTCATAGGTGGAAATTAGTATATTGAGAAGGAGATCTGATCGGTGGTTACCAGGGAAAAGGGGGGGTGGGGGAATGGAACGGAGGGGGAAGTGGTGTTCCCACAACATGACTAACAAAAATGTACAACTGAAATTTCACAAGCTTGTAATCCATCATAACATTAATAAAGAAAAAAAAAAAAAAGATGCTTTGGGGCCCATCTGCCCCTATGGAAAGAACGCAGCACTTTGTGCCTTGCAGCTCTAGGGCAATGTAGCACACCAAGAGCAGAAGTTGTACTTCAGCCAGATCAAGCCCGCAAAGAAACTGCGTTTCACAGGCCTTTGTAAGAGATGTTCCCGGTAGGCTGTTAGAGCACTGTGCAGAGCGAGTTGTTTCTTAGCTTCCCAAAGAGCTGGAAGCAAGATGCTTTGGGGCCCTTCTCACCCTTTGGAAAGAAGGCAGCACTTTGTGCCTTGCAGCTCTAGGGCAATGTAGCACACCCAGAGCAGAAGTTCTACTTCAGCTAGATCAGACCTGCAAAGAAACTTCGTTTCACAGGCCTTTGTAAGAGATGTTCCCGGTAGGCTGTAAGAGCACTGTGCAGAGCGACTAGTTTCTTAGCTTCCCAGAGAGCTGGAAGCAAGATGCTTTGGGGCCCATCTGCCCCTATGGAAATAACGCAGCACTTTGTGCCTTGCAGCTCTAGGGCAATGCAGCCCACCCCGAGCAGAAGTTCTACTTCAGCCAGATCAGGCCTGCAAAGAAACTGCGTTTCACAGGCCTTTGTAAGAGATGTTCCCGGTAGGCTGTTAGAGCACTGTGCAGAGCGAGTTGTTTCTTAGCTTCCCAGAGAGCTGGAAGCAAGATGCTTTGGGGCCCGTTAATTTTATACCCTGCTACTTTGCTGTAGTTGTTGATTATTTCTAATAGTTTTTCTGTGGATTCTTTGGGGTTTTCTATGTATAAGATCATGTCGTCTGCAAACAACGCGAGTTTTACTTCTTCGTTACCTATTTGGATTCCTTTTATTTTTTTTTCCTGCCGAATTGCTCTGGCCAGCACCTCCAGTACTATGTTGAATAGGAGTGGTGAAAGTGGGCACCCTTGTCTTGTTCCTGTCCTCAGAGGGATGGCTTTCAGCTTTTGTCCATTGAGTCTGATGTTGGCTGTGGGTCTATCATATATGGCCTTTATTATGTTGAGGTACTTTCCTTCTATACCCATTTTACTGAGGGTTTTTATCATAAATGGGTGTTGGATCTTGTCGAATGCTTTCTCTGCGTCTATTGAGATGATCATGTGGTTTTTGTTTTTCATTTTGTTGATGTAGTGTATCACGTTGATTGACTTGCGTGTGTTGAACCATCCCTGTGTCCCTGGTATAAATCCCACTTGATCATGGTGTATAATCTTTTTGATGTATTGCTGTAATCGGTTTGCCAAAATTTTGTTGAGGATTTTTCATCTATGTTCATCAGTGATATCGGCCTGTAGTTCTCCTTCTTTGTGTTGTCATTGTCAGGTTGGGGGATCAGAGTGATGTTGGCTTCATAGAATGTGTTAGGGAGTTCTCCATCTTTCTCAATTTTCTGGAACAGTTTGAGGAGAATAGGTACAAAGAACTCACACTGCTTAACAACATAAAAACAAACAACCCGATCAAAAAATGGGCAGAGGACATGAACAGACATTTCTCCAAAGAAGATATGAACATGGCCAATAGACACATGAAAAGATGTTCATCATCGCTAATCATCAGGGAAATGCAAATCAAAACTAGACTAAGATATCACCTTACCCCCGTTAGATTGGCAAAAACATCCAAAACCAAGAACGACAAATGTTGGAGAGGTTGTGGAGAAAGAGGAACCCTCATACACTGTTGGTGGGAATGCAAACTGGTACAGCCACTATGGAAAACAGTTTGGAGATTTCTCAAAAAGTTAAAAATAGAAATACCCTATGACCCAGCCATCCCATTACTGGGCATCTATCCTAAGAACCTGATATCAGATATCTCAAGAGTCCGTTGCACCCCTATGTTCATGGCAGCATTATTTACAATAGCCAAGACGTGGAACCAGCCTACATGCCCAGAAACTGATGATTGGATAAAGAAGATGTGGTATATATACACAATGGAATACTACTCAGCCATAAATAAAGACGACATTGGCCCCTTCACAACAATGTGGATGGACCTCGAGGGCATTATGTTAAGCGAAATAAGTCAGTCAGAGAAAGACGAACGCTATATGACTCCACTCATAGGTGGAAATTAGTATATTGAGAAGGAGATCTGATCGGTGGTTACCAGGGAAAAGGGGGGGTGGGGGGAGGGCACGGAGGGGGAAGTGGTGTTCCCACAACATGACTAACAAAAATGTACAACTGAAATTTCACAAGCTTGTAATCCATCATAACATTAATAAACAAAAAAAAAAAAAAATAAGATGCTTTGGGGCCCATCTGCCCCTATGGAAAGAACGCAGCACTTTGTGCCTTGCAGCTCTAGGGCAATGTAGCACATGCAGAGCAGAAGTTCTACTTCAGCCAGATCAGGCCTGCAAAGAAACGGCGTTTCACAGGCCTGTGTAAGAGATGTTCCCTGTAGGCTGTTAGAGCACTGTGCAGAGCTAGTTGTTTCTTAGCTTCCCAAGGAGCTGGAAGCAAGATGCTTTGGGGCCCTTCTCACCCTTTGGAAAGAAGGCAGCACTTTGTGCCTTGCAGCTCTAGGGCAATGTAACACACCCAGAGCCGAAGTTCTACTTCAGCTAGATCAGACCTGCAAAGAAACTTCGTTTCACAAGCCTTTGTAAGAGATCTTCCCGGTAGGCTGTTAGAGCACTGTGCAGAGCGAGTTGTTTCTTATCTTCACAGAGAGCTGGAAGCAAGGTGCTTTGGGGCCCGTTAATTTTATACCCTGCTACTTTGCTGTACTTGTTGATTATTTCTAATAGTTTTTCTGTGGATTCTTTGGTGTTTTCTATGTATAAGATCATGTCGTCTGCAAACAACGCGAGTTTTACTTCTTCGTTACCTATTTGGATTCCTTTTATTTTTTTTTCCTGCCGAATTGCTCTGGCCAGCACCTCCAGTACTATGTTGAATAGGAGTGGTGAAAGTGGGCACCCTTGTCTTGTTCCTGTCCTCAGAGGGATGGCTTTCAGCTTTTGTCCATTGAGTATGCTGTTGGCTGTGGGTCTATCATATATGGCCTTTATTATGTTGAGGTACTTTCCTTCTATACCCATTTTACTGAGGGTTTTTATCATAAATGGGTGTTGGATCTTGTCGAATGCTTTCTCTGCGTCTATTGAGATGATCATGTGGTTTTTGTTTTTCATTTTGTTGATGTAGTGTATCACGTTGATTGACTTGCGGGTGTTGAACCATCCCTGTGTCCCTGGTATAAATCCCACTTGATCATGGTGTATAATCTTTTTGATGTATTGCTGTAATCGGTTTGCCAAAATTTTGTTGAGGATTTTTGCATCTATGTTCATCAGTGATATCGGCCTGTAGTTCTCCTTCTTTGTTTTGTCCTTGTCAGGTTGGGGGATCAGAGTGATGTTGGCTTCATAGAATGTGTTAGGGAGTTCTCCATCATTCTCAATTTTCTGGAACAGTTTGAGGAGAATAGGTACAAAGAACTCACACTGCTTAACAACAAAAAAACAAACAACCCGATCAAAAAATGGGCAGAGGACATGAACAGACATTTCTCCAAAGAAGATATGAATATGGCCAATAGACACATGAAAAGATGTTCATCATCGCTAATCATCAGGGAAATGCAAATCAAAACTACACTAAGATATCACCTTACCCCCGTTAGATTGGCAAAAACATCCAAAACCAAGAACGACGAATGTTGGAGAGGTTGTGGAGAAAGAGGAACCCTCATACACTGTTGGTGGGAATGCAAACTGGTACAGCCACTATGGAAAACAGTATGGAGATTTCTCAAAAAGTTAAAAATAGAAATACCCTATGACCCAGCCATCCCATTACTGGGTATCTATCCTAAGAACCTGATATCAGATATCTCAAGAGTCCGTTGCACCCCTATGTTCATCGCAGCATTATTTACAATAGCCAAGACGTGGAACCAGCCTACATGCCCAGAAACTGATGATTGGATAAAGAAGATGTGGTATATATACACAATGGAATACTACTCAGCCATAAAAAAAGACGACATTGGCCCCTTCACAACAATGTGGATGGACCTCGAGGGCATTATGTTAAGCGAAATAAGTCAGTCAGAGAAAGACGAACTCTATATGACTCCACTCATAGGTGGAAATTAGTATATTGAGAAGGAGATCTGATCGGTGGTTACCAGGGAAAAGGGGGGGTGGGGGAATGGAACGGAGGGGGAAGTGGTGTTACCACAACATGACTAACAAAAATGTACAACTGAAATTTCACAAGCTTGTAATCCATCATAACATTAATAAAGAAATAAAAAAAAAAAGATGCTTTGGGGCCCATCTGCCCCTATGGAAAGAACGCAGCACTTTGTGCCTTGCAGCTCTAGGGCAATGTAGCACATGCAGAGCAGAAGTTCTACTTCAGCCAGATCAGGCCTGCAAAGAAACGGCGTTTCACAGGCCTTTGTAAGAGATGTTCCCTGTAGGCTGTTAGAGCACTGTGCAGAGCGAGTTCTTTCTTAGCTTCCCAAGGAGCTGGAAGCAAGATGATTTGGGGCCCTTCTCACCCTTTGGAAAGAAGGCAGCACTTTGTGCCTTGCAGCTCTAGGGCAATGTAGCACACCCAGAGCCGAAGTTCTACTTCAGCTAGGTCAGACCTGCAAAGAAACTTCGTTTCACAAGCTTTGTAAGAGATCTTCCCAGTAGGCTGTTAGAGCACTGTGCAGAGCGAGTTGTTTCTTAGCTTAACAGAGAGCTGGAAGCAAGGTGCTTTGGGGCCCGTTAATTTTATACCCTGCTACTTTGCTGTAGTTGTTGATTATTTCTAATAGTTTTTCTGTGGATTCTTTGGGGTTTTCTATGTGTAAGATCATGTCGTCTGCAAACAACGCGAGTTTTACTTCTTCGTTACCTATTTGGATTCCTTTTATTTTTTTTTCCTGCCGAATTGCTCTGGCCAGCACCTCCAGTACTATGTTGAATAGGAGTGGTGAAAGTGGGCACCCTTGTCTTTTTCCTGTCCTCAGAGGGATGGCTTTCAGCTTTTGTCCATTGAGTATGCTGTTGGCTGTGGGTCTATCATATATGGCCTTTATTATGTTGAGGTACTTTCCTTCTATACCCATTTTACTGAGGGTTTTTATCATAAATGGGTGTTGGATCTTGTCGAATGCTTTCTCTGCGTCTATTGAGATGATCATGTGGTTTTTGTTTTTCATTTTGTTGATGTAGTGTATCACGTTGATTGACTTGCGGGTGTTGAACCATCCCTGTGTCCCTGGTATAAATCCCACTTGATCATGGTGTATAATCTTTTTGATGTATTGCTGTAATCGGTTTGCCAAAATTTGGTTGAGGATTTTTGCATCTATGTTCATCAGTGATATCGGCCTGTAGTTCTCCTTCTTTGTGTTGTCCTTGTCAGGTTGGGGGATCAGAGTGATGTTGGCTTCATAGAATGTGTTAGGGAGTTCTCCATCTTTCTCAATTTTCTGGAACGGTTTGAGGAGAATAGGTACAAAGAACTCACACTGCTTAACAACAAAAAAACAAACAACCCGATCAAAAAATGGGCAGAGGACATGAACAGACATTTCTCCAAAGAAGATATGAATATGGCCAATAGACACATGAAAAGATGTTCATCATCGCTAATCATCAGGGAAATGCAAATCAAAACTACACTAAGATATCACCTTACCCCCGTTAGATTGGCAAAAACATCCAAAACCAAGAACGACGAATGTTTCAGAGGTTGTGGAGAAAGAGGAACCCTCATACACTGTTGGTGGGAATGCAAACTGGTACAGCCACTATGGAAAACAGTATGGAGATTTCTCAAAAAGTTAAAAATAGAAATACCCTATGACCCAGCCATCCCATTACTGGGTATCTATCCTAAGAACCTGATATCAGATATCTCAAGAGTCCGTTGCACCCCTATGTTCATCGCAGCATTATTTACAATAGCCAAGACGTGGAACCAGCCTACATGCCCAGAAACTGATGATTGGATAAAGAAGATGTGGTATATATACACAATGGAATACTACTCAGCCATAAAAAAAGACGACATTGGCCCCTTCACAACAATGTGGATGGACCTCGAGGGCATTATGTTAAGCGAAATAAGTCAGTCAGAGAAAGACGAACTCTATATGACTCCACTCATAGGTGGAAATTAGTATATTGAGAAGGAGATCTGATCGGTGGTTACCAGGGAAAAGGGGGGGTGGGGGAATGGAACGGAGGGGGAAGTGGTGTTACCACAACATGACTAACAAAAATGTACAACTGAAATTTCACAAGCTTGTAATCCATCATAACATTAATAAAGAAAAAAAAAAAAAAAAGATGCTTTGGGGCCCATCTGCCTGTATGGAAAGAACGCAGCACTTTGTGCCTTGCAGCTCTAGGGCAATGTAGCACACACAGAGCAGAAGTTCTACTTCAGCCAGATCAGGCCTGCAAAGAAACTGCGTTTCACAGGCCTTTGTAAGAGATGTTCCCTGTAGGCTGTTAGAGCACTGTGCAGAGCTAGTTGTTTCTTAGCTTCCCAAGGAGCTGGAAGCAAGATGCTTTGGGGCCCATCTGCCCCTATGGAAAGAACGCAGCACTTTGTGCCTTGCAGCTCTAGGGCAATGCAGCACACCCCGAGCAGAAGTTCTACTTCAGCCAGATCAGGCCTGCAAAGAAACTGCGTTTCACAGGCCTTTGTAAGAGATGTTCCCGGTAGGCTGTTAGAGCACTGTGCAGAGCGAGTTGTTTCTTAGCTTCCCAGAGAGCTGGAAGCAAGATGCTTTGTGGCCCGTTATTTGTATACCCTGCTACATTGCTGTAGTTGTTGATTATTTCTAATAGTTTTTCTGTGGATTCTTTGGGGTTTTCTATGTATAAGATCATGTCGTCTGCAAACAACGCGAGTTTTACTTCTTCGTTACCTCTTTGGATTCCTTCCATTTTTTTTTCCTGCCGAATTGCTCTGGCCAGCACCTCCAGTACTATGTTGAATAGGAGTGGTGAAAGTGGGCACCCTTATCTTGTTCCTGTCCTCAGAGGGATGGCTTTCAGCTTTTGTCCATTGAGTATGCTGTTGGCTGTGGGTCTATCATATATGGCCTTTATTATGTTGAGGTACTTTCCTTCTATACCCATTTTACTGAGGGTTTTTATCATAAATGGGTGTTGGATCTTGTCGAATGCTTTCTCTGCGTCTATTGAGATGATCATGTGGTTTTTGTTTTTCATTTTGTTGATGTAGTGTATCACGTTGATTGACTTGCGTGTGTTGAACCATCCCTGTGTCCCTGGTATAAATCCCACTTGATCATGGTGTATAATCTTTTTGATGTATTGCTGTAATCGGTTTGCCAAAATTTTGTTGGGGATTTTTGCATCTATGTTCATCAGTGATATCGGCCTGTAGGTCTCCTTCTTTGTGTTGTCCTTGTCAGGTTGGGGGATCAGAGTGATGTTGGCTTCATAGAATGTGTTAGGGAGTTCTCCATCTTTCTCAATTTTCTGGAACAGTTTGAGGAGAATAGGTACAAAGAACTCACACTGCTTAACAACAAAAAAACAAACAACCCGATCAAAAAATGGGCAGAGGACATGAAAAGACATTTCTCCAAAGAAGATATGAATATGGCCAATAGACACATGAAAAGATGTTCATCATCGCTAATCATCAGGGAAATGCAAATCAAAACTACACTAAGATATCACCTTACCCCCGTTAGATTGGCAAAAACATCCAAAACCAAGAACGACGAATGTTGGAGAGGTTGTGGAGAAAGAGGAACCCTCATACACTGTTGGTGGGAATGCAAACTGGTACAGCCACTATGGAAAACAGTATGGAGATTTCTCAAAAAGTTAAAAATAGAAATACCCTATGACCCAGCCATCCCATTACTGGGTATCTATCCTAAGAACCTGATATCAGATATCTCAAGAGTCCGTTGCACCCCTATGTTCATCGCAGCATTATTTACAATAGCCAAGACGTGGAACCAGCCTACATGCCCAGAAACTGATGATTGGATAAAGAAGATGTGGTATATATACACAATGGAATACTACTCAGCCATAAAAAAAGACGACATTGGCCCCTTCACAACAATGTGGATGGACCTCGAGGGCATTATGTTAAGCGAAATAAATCAGTCAGAGAAAGACGAACTCTATATGACTCCACTCATAGGTGGAAATTAGTATATTGAGAAGGAGATCTGATCGGTGGTTACCAGGGAAAAGGGGGGGTGGGGGGAGGGCACGGAGGGGGAAGTCGTGTTCCCACAACAAGACTAACAAAAATGTACAACTGAAATTTCACAAGCTTGTAATCCATCATAACATTAATAAACAAAAAAAAAAAAAGATGCTTTGGGGCCCATCTGCCCCTATGGAAAGAACGCAGCACTTTGTGCCTTGCAGCTCTAGGGCCATGTAGCACACCCGGAGCAGAAGTTCTACTTCAGCCAGATCAGGCCTGCAAAGAAACTGCGTTTCACAGGCCTTTGTAAGAGATGTTCCCGGTAGGCTGTTAGAGCACTGTGCAGAGCGAGTTGTTTCTCAGCTTCCCAAACAGCCGGAAGCAAGATGCTTTGAGGGCCATCTGCACTTAAGGAAAGAAGGCAGCACTTTGTGCCTTGCAGCTCTAGGGCAATGCAGCACACCCAGAGCAGAAGTTCTACTTCAGCCAGATCAGGCCTGCAAAGAAACTGCGTTTCACAGGCCTTTGTAAGAGATGTTCCCGGTAGGCTGTTAGAGCACTGTGCAGAGCGAGTTGTTTCTCAGCTTCCCAAACAGCCGGAAGCAAGATGCTTTGGGGGCCATTTGCCCTTAAGGTAAGAAGGCAGCACTTTGTGCCTTGCAGCTCTAGGGCAATGCAGCACACCCCGAGCAGAAGTTCTACTTCAGCCAGATCAGGCCTGCAAAGAAACTGCGTTACACAGGCCTTTGTAAGAGATGTTCCCGGTAGGCTGTTAGAGCACTGTGCAGAGCGAGTTGTTTCTTAGCTTCCCAGAGAGCTGGAAGCAAGATGCTTTGGGGACCGTTAATTTTATACCCTGCTACTTTGCTGTAGTTGTTGATTATTTCTAATAGTTTTTCTGTGGATTCTTTGGGGTTTTCTATGTATAAGATCATGTCGTCTGCAAACAACGCGAGTTTTATTTCTTCGTTACCTATTTCGATTCCTTTTATTTATTTTTCCTGCCGAATTGCTCTGGCCAGCACCTCCAGTACTATGTTGAATAGGAGTGGTGAAAGTGGGCACCCTTGCCTTGTTCCTGTCCTCAGAGGGATGGCTTTCAGCTTTTGTCCATTGAGTATGATTTTGGCTGTGGGTCTATCATATATGGCCTTTATTATGTTGAGGTACTTTCCTTCTATACCCATTTTACTGAGGGTTTTTATCATAAATGGGTGTTGGATCTTGTCGAATGCTTTCTCTGCGTCTATTGAGATGATCATGTGGTTTTTGTTTTTCATTTTGTTGATGTAGTGTATCACGTTGATTGACTTGCGGGTGTTGAACCATCCCTGTGTCCCTGGTATAAATCCCACTTGATCATGGTGTATAATCTTTTTGATGTATTGCTGTAATCGGTTTGCCAAAATTTTGTTGAGGATTTTTGCATCTATGTTCATCAGTGATATCGGCCTGTAGTTCTCCTTCTTTGTGTTGTCCTTGTCAGGTTGGGGGATCAGAGTGATGTTGGCTTCATAGAATGTGTTAGGGAGTTCTCCATCTTTCTCAATTATCTGGAACAGTTTGAGGAGAATAGGTACAAAGAACTCACACTGCTTAACAACAAAAAAACAAACAACCCGATCAAAAAATGGGCAGAGGACATGAACAGACATTTCTCCAAAGAAGATATGAATATGGCCAATAGACACATGAAAAGATGTTCATCATCGCTACTCATCAGGGAAATGCAAATCAAAACTACACTAAGATATCACCTTACCCCCGTTAGATTGGCAAAAACATCCAAAACCAAGAACGACAAATGTTGGAGAGGTTGTGGAGAAAGAGGAACCCTCATACACTGTTGGTGGTAATGCAAACTGGTACAGCCACTATGGAAAACAGTATGGAGATTTCTCAAAAAGTTAAAAATAGAAATACCCTATGACCCAGCCATCCCATTACTGGGTATCTATCCTAAGAACCTGATATCAGATATCTCAAGAGTCCGTTGCACCCCTATGTTCATCGCAGCATTATTTACAATAGCCAAGACGTGGAACCAGCCTACATGCCCAGAAACTGATGATTGGATAAAGAAGATGTGGTATATATACACAATGGAATACTACTCAGCCATAAAAAAAGACGACATTGGCCCCTTCACAACAATGTGGATGGACCTCGAGGGCATTATGTTAAGCGAAATAAGTCAGTCAGAGAAAGACGAACTCTATATGACTCCACTCATAGGTGGAAATTAGTATATTGAGAAGGAGATCTGATCGGTGGTTACCAGGGAAAAGGGGGGGTGGGGGGAGGGCACGGAGGGGGAAGTCGTGTTCCCACAACAAGACTAACAAAAATGTACAACTGAAATTTCACAAGCTTGTAATCCATCATAACATTAATAAACAAAAAAAAAAAAAAAGATGCTTTGGGGCCCATCTGCCCCTATGGAAAGAACGCAGCACTTTGTGCCTTGCAGCTCTAGGGCAATGTAGCACACCCAGAGCAGAAGTTCTACTTCAGCCAAATCAGGCCCGCAAAGAAACTGCGTTTCACAGGCCTTTGTAAGAGATGTTCCCGGTAGGCTGTTAGAGCACTGTGCAGAGCGAGTTGTTTCTTAGCTTCCCAAACAGCTGGAAGCAAGGTGCTTTGGGGCCCTACTCACCCCTTGGAAAGAAGTCAGCACTTTGTGCCTTGCAGCTCTAGGGCAATGTAGCACACCCAGAGCAGATGTTCTACTTCTGCCAGGTCAGGCCTGCAAAGAAACTGCGTTTCACAGGCCTTTGTAAGAGATGTTCCCGGTAGGCTGTTAGAGCACTGTGCAGAGCGAGTTGTTTCCTAGCTTCCCAAAGAGCCGGAAGCAAGATGCTTTGGGGCCCTTCTCACCCTTTGGAAAGAAGGCAGCACTTTGTGCCTTGCAGCTCTAGGGCAATGTAGCACACCCAGAGCAGAAGTTCTACTTCAGCTAGATCAGACCTGCAAAGAAACTTCGTTTCACAGGCCTTTGTAAGAGATGTTCCCTGTAGGCTGTAAGAGCACTGTGCAGAGCGACTAGTTTCTTAGCTTCCCAGATTGCTGGAAGCAGGATGCTTTGGGGCCCATCTGCCCCTATGGAAAGAACACAGCACTTTGTGCCTTGCAGCTCTAGGGCAATGTAGCACACCCAGAGCAGAAGTTCTACTTCAGCCAGATCAGGCCTGCAAAGAAACTGCGTTTCACAGGCCTTTGTAAGAGATGTTCCCGGTAGGCTGTTAGAGCACTGTGCAGAGCGAGTTGTTTCTTAGCTTCCCAGAGAGCTGGAAGCAAGATGCTTTGGGGCCCGTTAATTTTATACCCTGCTACTTTGCTGTAGTTGTTGGTTATTTCTAATAGTTTTTCTGTGGATTCTTTGGGGTTTTCTATGTATAAGATCATGTCGTCTGCAAACAACGCGAGTTTTACTTCTTCGTTACCTATTTGGATTCCTTTTATTTTTTTTTCCTGCCGAATTGCTCTGGCCAGCACCTCCAGTACTATGTTGAATAGGAGTGGTGAAAGTGGGCACCCTTGTCTTGTTCCTGTCCTCAGAGGGATGGCTTTCAGCTTTTGTCCATTGAGTATGATGTTGGCTGTGGGTCTATCATATATGGCCTTTATTATGTTGAGGTACTTTCCTTCTATAGCCATTTTACTGAGGGTTTTTATCATAAATGGGTGTTGGATCTTGTCGAATGCTTTCTCTGCGTCTATTGAGATGATCATGTGGTTTTTGTTTTTCATTTTGTTGATGTAGTGTATCACGTTGATTGACTTGCGGGTGTTGAACCATCCCTGTGTCCCTGGTATAAATCCCACTTGATCATGGTGTATAATCTTTTTGATGTATTGCTGTAATCGGTTTGCCAAAATTTTGTTGAGGATTTTTGCATCTATGTTCATCAGTGATATCGGCCTGTAGTCCTCCTTCTTTGTGTTGTCCTTGTCAGGTTTGGGGATCAGAGTGATGTTGGCTTCATAGAATGTGTTAGGGAGTTCTCCATCTTTCTCAATTTTCTGGAACAGTTTGAGGAGAATAGGTACAAAGAACTCACACTGATTAGCAACAAAAAAACAAACAACCCGATCAAAAAATGGGCAGAGGATATGAACAGACATTTCTCCAAAGAAGATATGAATATGGCCAATAGACACATGAAAAGATGTTCATCATCGCTAATCATCAGGGAAATGCAAATCAAAACTACACTAAGATATCACCTTACCCCCGTTAGATTGGCAAAAACATCCAAAACCAAGAACGACAAATGTTGGAGAGGTTGTGGAGAAAGAGGAACCCTCATACACTGTTGGTGGGAATGCAAACTGGTACAGCCACTATGGAAAACAGTATGGAGATTTCTCAAAAAGTTAAAAATAGAAATACCCTATGACCCAGCCATCCCATTACTGTGTATCTATCCTAAGAACCTGATATCAGATATCTCAAGAGTCCGTTGCTCCCCTATGTTCATCGCAGCATTATTTACAATAGCCAAGACGTGGAACCAGCCTACATGCCCAGAAACTGATGATTGGATAAAGAAGATGTGGTATATATACACAATGGAATACTACTCAGCCATAAAAAAAGACGACATTGGCCCATTCACAACAATGTGGATGGACCTCGAGGGCATTATGTTAAGCGAAATAAGTCAGTCAGAGAAAGACGAACTCTATATGACTCCACTCATAGGTGGAAATTAGTATATTGAGAAGGAGATCTGATCGGTGGTTACCAGGGAAAAGGGGGGGTGGGGGGAGGGCACGGAGGGGGAAGTGGTGTTCCCACAACATGACTAACAAAAATGTACAACTGAAATTTCACAAGCTTGTAATCCATCATAACATCAATAAACAAACAAACAAACAAAAAAGATGCTTTGGGGCCCATCTGCCCCTATGGAAAGAACGCAGCACTTTGTGCGTTTCAGCTCTAGGGCAATGTAGCACACCCAGAGCAGATGTTCTACTTCTGCCAGGTCAGGCCTGCAAAGAAACTGCGTTTCACAGGCCTTTGTAAGAGATGTTCCCAGAAGGCTGTAAGAGCACTGTGCAGAGCGACTAGTTTAATAGCTTCCCAGAGAGCTGGAAGCAAGATGCTTTGGGGCCCATCTACCCCTATGGAAAGAACGCAGCACTTTGTGCCTTGCAGCTCTAGGGCAATGCAGCACACCCCGAGCAGAAGTTCTACTTCAGCCAGATCAGGCCCGCAAAGAAACTGCGTTTCACAGGCCTTTGTAAGAGATGTTCCTGGTAGGCTGTTAGAGCACTGTGCAGAGCGAGTAGTTTCTTAGCTTCCCAAAGAGCTGGAAGCAAGATGCTTTGGGGCCCTTCTCACCCTTTGGCAAGAAGGCAGCACTTTGTGCCTTGCAGCTCTAAGGCAATGTAGCACACCCAGAGCAGAAGTTCTACTTCAGCCAGATCAGGCATGCAAAGAAACTGCGTTTCACAGGCCTTAGTAAGAGATGTTCGCGGTAGGCTGTTAGAGCACTGTGCAGAGCGAGTTGTTTCCCAGCTTCCCAAAGAGCCGGAAGCAAGATGCTTTGGGGCCCTTCTCACCCTTTGGAAAGAAGGCAGCACTTTGTGCCTTGCAGCTCTAGGGCAATGTAGCACACCCAGAGCAGAAGTTCTACTTCAGCCAGATCAGGACCGCAAAGAAACTGCATTTCACAGGCCTTTGTAAGAGATGTTCCCCGTAGGCTGTTAGAGCACTGTGCAGAGCGAGTTGTTTCTTAGCTTCCCAAACAGCTGGAAGCAAGATGCTTTGGGGCCCTACTCACCCTTTGGAAAGAAGGCAGCACTTTGTGCCTTGCAGCTCTAGGGCAATGTAGCACACCCAGAGCAGATGTTCTACTTCTGCCAGGTCAGGCCTGCAAAGAAACTGCGTTTCACAGGCCTTTGTAAGAGATGTTCCCGGTAGGCTGTTAGAGCACTGTGCAGAGCGAGTTGTTTCTCAGCTTCCCAAACAGCCGGAAGCAAGATGCTTTGAGGGCCATCTGCCCTTAAGGAAAGAAGGCAGCACTTTATGCCTTGCAGCTCTAGGGCAATGCAGCACACCCAGAGCAGAAGTTCTACTTCAGCCAGATCAGGCCTGCAAAGAAACTGCGTTTCACAGGCCTTTGTAAGAGATGTTCCCGGTAGGCTGTTAGAGCACTGTGCAGAGCGAGTTGTTTCTCAGCTTCCCAAACAGCCGGAAGCAAGATGCTCTGGGGGCCATCTGCCCTTAAGGTAAGAAGGCAGCACTTTGTGCCTTGCAGCTCTAGGGCACTGCGGCACACCCCGAGCAGAAGTTCTACTTCAGCCAGATCAGGCCTGCAAAGAAACTGCGTTACACAGGCCTTTGTAAGAGATGTTCCCGGTAGGCTGTTAGAGCACTGTGCAGAGCGAGTTGTTTCTTAGCTTCCCAGAGAGCTGGAAGCAAGATGCTTTGGGGCCCGTTAATTGTATCCCCTGCTACTTTGCTGTAGTTGTTGATTATATCTAATAGTTTTTCTGTGGATTCTTTGGGGTTTTCTATGTATAAGATCATGTCGTCTGCAAACAACGCGAGTTTTACTTCTTCGTTAACTATTTGGATTCCTTTTATTTTTTTTTCCTGCCGAATTGCTCTGGCCAGCACCTCCAGTACTATGTTGAATAGGAGTGGTGAAAGTGGACACCCTTGTCTTGTTCCTGTCCTCCGAGGGATGGCTTTCAGCTTTTGTCCATTGAGTATGATGTTGGCTGTGGGTCTATCATATATGGCCTTTATTATGTTGAGGTACTTTCCTTCTATACCCATTTTACTGAGGGTTTTTATCATAAATCGGTGTTGGATCTTGTCGAATGCTTTCTCTGCGTCTATTGAGATGATCATGTGGTTTTTGTTTTTCATTTTGTTGATGTAGTGTATCACGTTGATTGACTTGCGGGTGTTGAACCATCCCTGTGTCCCTGGTATAAATCCCACTTGATCATGGTGTATAATCTTTTTGATGTATTGCTGTAATCGGTTTGCCAAAATTTGGTTGAGGATTTTTGCATCTATGTTCATCAGTGATATCGGCCTGTAGTTCTCCTTCTTTGTGTTGTCCTTGTCAGGTTTGGGGATCAGAGTGATGTTGGCTTCATAGAATGTGTTAGGGAGTTCTCCATCTTTCTCAATTTTCTGGAACAGTTTGAGGAGAATAGGTACAAAGAACTCACACTGCTTAACAACAAAAAAACAAACAACCCGATCAAAAAATGGGCAGAGGACATGAACAGACATTTCTCCAAAGAAGATATGAATATGGCCAATAGACACATGAAAAGATGTTCATCATCGCTAATCATCAGGGAAATGCAAATCAAAACTACACTAAGATATCACCTTACCCCCGTTAGATTGGCAAAAACATCCAAAACCAAGAACGACGAATGCTGGAGAGGTTGTGGAGAAAGAGGAACCCTCATACACTGTTGGTGGGAATGCAAACTGGTACAGCCACTATCGAAAACAGTATGGAGATTTCTCAAAAAGTTAAAAATAGAAATACCCTATGACCCAGCCATCCCATTACTGGGTATCTATCCTAAGAACCTGATATCAGATATCTCAAGAGTCCGTTGCACCCCTATGTTCATCGCAGCATTATTTACAATAGCCAAGACATGGAACCAGCCTACATGCCCAGAAACTGATGATTGGATAAAGAAGATGTGGTATATATACACAATGGAATACTACTCAGACATAAAAAAAGACGACATTGGCCCCTTCACAACAATGTGGATGGACCTCGAGGGCATTATGCTAAGCGAAATAAGTCAGTCAGAGAAAGACGAACTCTATATGACTCCACTCATAGGTGGAAATTAGTATATTGAGAAGGAGATCTGATCGGTGGTTACCAGGGAAAAGGGGGGGTGGGGGGAGGGCACGAAGGGGGAAGTGGTGTTCCCACAACATGACTAACAAAAATGTACAACTGAAATTTCACAAGCTTGTAATCCATCATAACATTAATAAACAAAACTAAAAAAAAAACGTTGCTTTGGGGCCCATCTGCCCCTATGGAAAGAACGCAGCACTTTGTGCCTTGCAGCTCTAGGGCAATGTAGCACACCCAGAGCAGAAGTTCTACTTCAGCCAGATCAGGCCCGCAAAGAAACTGCGTTTCACAGGCCTTTGTAAGAGATGTTCCCGGTAGGCTGTTAGAGCACTGTGCAGAGCGAGTTGTTTCTTAGCTTCCCAACGAGCTGGAAGCAAGATGCTTTGGGGCCCTTCTCACCCTTTGGCAAGAAGGCAGCACTTTGTGCCTTGCAGCTCTAAGGCAATGTAGCACACCCAGAGCAGAAGTTCTACTTCAGCCAGATCAGGCCTGCAAAGAAACTGCGTTTCCCAGGCCTTTGTAAGAGATGTTCCCGGTAGGCTGTTAGAGCACTGTGCAGAGCGAGTTGTTTCTCAGCTTCCAAAAGAGTTGGAAGCAAGATGCTTTGGGGCTCATCTGCCCCTTTGAAATGAAGGCAGCACTTTGTGCCTTGCAGCTCTAGGGCAATGTAGCACACCCAGAGCAGAAGTTGTACTTCAGCCAGATCAGGCCTGCAAAGAAACTGCATTTCACAGGCCTTTGTAAGGGATGTTCCCGGTAGGCTGTTAGAGCACTGTGCAGAGCGAGTTGTTTCTTAGCTTCCCAGAGAGCTGGAAGCAAGATGCTTTGGGGCCCGTTAATTGTATCCCCTGCTACTTTGCTGTAGTTGTTGATTATATCTAATAGTTTTTCTGTGGATTCTTTGGGGTTTTCTATGTATAAGATCATGTCGTCTGCAAACAACGCGAGTTTTACTTCTTCGTTAACTATTTGGATTCCTTTTATTTTTTTTTCCTGCCGAATTGCTCTGGCCAGCACCTCCAGTACTATGTTGAATAGGAGTGGTGAAAGTGGACACCCTTGTCTTGTTCCTGTCCTCCGAGGGATGGCTTTCAGCTTTTGTCCATTGAGTATGATGTTGGCTGTGGGTCTATCATATATGGCCTTTATTATGTTGAGGTACTTTCCTTCTATACCCATTTTACTGAGGGTTTTTATCATAAATGGGTGTTGGATCTTGTCGAATGCTTTCTCTGCGTCTATTGAGATGATCATGTGGTTTTTGTTTTTCATTTTGTTGATGTAGTGTATCACGTTGATTGACTTGCGGGTGTTGAACCATCCCTGTGTCCCTGGTATAAATCCCACTTGATCATGGTGTATAATCTTTTTGATGTATTGCTGTAATCGGTTTGCCAAAATTTGGTTGAGGATTTTTGCATCTATGTTCATCAGTGATATCGGCCTGTAGTTCTCCTTCTTTGTGTTGTCCTTATCAGATTTGGGGATCAGAGTGATCTTGGCTTCATAGAATGTGTTAGGGGGTTCTCCATCTTTCTCAATTTTCTGGAACAGTTTGAGGAGAATAGGTACAAAGAACTCACACTGCTTAACAACAAAAAAACAAACAACCCGATCAAAAAATGGGCAGAGGACATGAACAGACATTTCTCCAAAGAAGATATGAATATGGCCAATAGACACATGAAAAGATGTTCATCATCGCTAATCATCAGGGAAATGCAAATCAAAACTACACTAAGATATCACCTTACCCCCGTTAGATTGGCAAAAACATCCAAAACCAAGAACGACGAATGTTGGAGAGGTTGTGGAGAAAGAGGAACCCTCATACACTGTTGGTGGGAATGCAAACTGGTACAGCCACTATGGAAAACAGTATGGAGATTTCTCAAAAAGTTAAAAATAGAAATACCCTATGACCCAGCCATCCCATTACTGGGTATCTATCCTAAGAACCTGATATCAGATATCTCAAGAGTCCGTTGCACCCCTATGTTCATCGCAGCATTATTTACAATAGCCAAGACGTGGAACCAGCCTACATGCCCAGAAACTGATGATTGGATAAAGAAGATGTGGTATATATACACAATGGAATACTACTCAGACATAAAAAAAGACGACATTGGCCCCTTCACAACAATGTGGATGGACCTCGAGGGCATTATGCTAAGCGAAATAAGTCAGTCAGAGAAAGACGAACTGTATATGACTCCACTCATAGGTGGAAATTAGTATATTGAGAAGGAGATCTGATCGGTGGTTACCAGGGAAAAGGGGGGGTGGGGGGAGGGCACGGAGGGGGAAGTGGTGTTCCCACAACATGACTAACAAAAATGTACAACTGAAATTTCACAAGCTTGTAATCCATCATAACATTAATAAACAAAACTAAAAAAAAAAAGTTGCTTTGGGGCCCATCTGCCCCTATGGAAAGAACGCAGCACTTTGTGCCTTGCAGCTCTAAGGCAATGTAGCACACCCAGAGCAGAAGTTCTACTTCAGCCAGATCAGGCCCGCAAAGAAACTGCGTTTCACAGGCCTTTGTAAGAGATGTTCCCGGTAGGCTGTTAGAGCACTGTGCAGAGCGAGTTGTTTCTTAGCTTCCCAACGAGCTGGAAGCAAGATGCTTTGGGGCCCTTCTCACCCTTTGGCAAGAAGGCAGCACTTTGTGCCTTGCAGCTCTAAGGCAATGTAGCACACCCAGAGCAGAAGTTCTACTTCAGCCAGATCAGGCCTGCAAAGAAACTGCGTTTCCCAGGCCTTTGTAAGAGATGTTCCCGGTAGGCTGTTAGAGCACTGTGCAGAGCGAGTTGTTTCTCAGCTTCCAAAAGAGTTGGAAGCAAGATGCTTTGGGGCTCATCTGCCCCTTTGAAATGAAGGCAGCACTTTGTGCCTTGCAGCTCTAGGGCAATGTAGCACACCCAGAGCAGAAGTTGTACTTCAGCCAGATCAGGCCTGCAAAGAAACTGCATTTCACAGGCCTTTGTAAGGGATGTTCCCGGTAGGCTGTTAGAGCACTGTGCAGAGCGAGTTGTTTCTTAGCTTCCCAGAGAGCTGGAAGCAAGATGCTTTGGGGCCCGTTAATTGTATCCCCTGCTACTTTGCTGTAGTTGTTGATTATATCTAATAGTTTTTCTGTGGATTCTTTGGGGTTTTCTATGTATAAGATCATGTCGTCTGCAAACAACGCGAGTTTTACTTCTTCGTTAACTATTTGGATTCCTTTTATTTTTTTTTCCTGCCGAATTGCTCTGGCCAGCACCTCCAGTACTATGTTGAATAGGAGTGGTGAAAGTGGACACCCTTGTCTTGTTCCTGTCCTCCGAGGGATGGCTTTCAGCTTTTGTCCATTGAGTATGATGTTGGCTGTGGGTCTATCATATATGGCCTTTCTTATGTTGAGGTACTTTCCTTCTATACCCATTTTACTGAGGGTTTTTATCATAAATGGGTGTTGGATCTTGTCGAATGCTTTCTCTGCGTCTATTGAGATGATCATGTGGTTTTTGTTTTTCATTTTGTTGATGTAGTGTATCACGTTGATTGACTTGCGGGTGTTGAACCATCCCTGTGTCCCTGGTATAAATCCCACTTGATCATGGTGTATAATCTTTTTGATGTATTGCTGTAATCGGTTTGCCAAAATTTTGTTGAGGATTTTTGCATCTATGTTCATCAGTGATATCGGCCTGTAGTTCTCCTTCTTTGTGTTGTCCTTATCAGATTTGGGGATCAGAGTGATCTTGGCTTCATAGAATGTGTTAGGGGGTTCTCCATCTTTCTCAATTTTCTGGAACAGTTTGAGGAGAATAGGTACAAAGAACTCACACTGCTTAACAACAAAAAAACAAACAACCCGATCAAAAAATGGGCAGAGGACATGAACAGACATTTCTCCAAAGAAGATATGAATATGGCCAATAGACACATGAAAAGATGTTCATCATCGCTAATCATCAGGGAAATGCAAATCAAAACTACACTAAGATATCACCTTACCCCCGTTAGATTGGCAAAAACATCCAAAACCAAGAACGACGAATGTTGGAGAGGTTGTGGAGAAAGAGGAACCCTCATACACTGTTGGTGGGAATGCAAACTGGTACAGCCACTATGGAAAACAGTATGGAGATTTCTCAAAAAGTTAAAAATAGAAATACCCTATGACCCAGCCATCCCATTACTGGGTATCTATCCTAAGAACCTGATATCAGATATCTCAAGAGTCCGTTGCACCCCTATGTTCATCGCAGCATTATTTACAATAGCCAAGACGTGGAACCAGCCTACATGCCCAGAAACTGATGATTGGATAAAGAAGATGTGGTATATATACACAATGGAATACTACTCAGACATAAAAAAAGACGACATTGGCCCCTTCACAACAATGTGGATGGACCTCGAGGGCATTATGCTAAGCGAAATAAGTCAGTCAGAGAAAGACGAACTCTATATGACTCCACTCATAGGTGGAAATTAGTATATTGAGAAGGAGATCTGATCGGTGGTTACCAGGGAAAAGGGGGGGTGGGGGGAGGGCACGGAGGGGGAAGTGGTGTTCCCACAACATGACTAACAAAAATGTACAACTGAAATTTCACAAGCTTGTAATCCATCATAACATTAATAAACAAAACTAAAAAAAAAAAGTTGCTTTGGGGCCCATCTGCCCCTATGGAAAGAACGCAGCACTTTGTGCCTTGCAGCTCTAAGGCAATGTAGCACACCCAGAGCAGAAGTTCTACTTCAGCCAGATCAGGCCCGCAAAGAAACTGCGTTTCACAGGCCTTTGTAAGAGATGTTCCCGGTAGGCTGTTAGAGCACTGTGCAGAGCGAGTTGTTTCTTAGCTTCCCAACGAGCTGGAAGCAAGATGCTTTGGGGCCCTTCTCACCCTTTGGCAAGAAGGCAGCACTTTGTGCCTTGCAGCTCTAAGGCAATGTAGCACACCCAGAGCAGAAGTTCTACTTCAGCCAGATCAGGCCTGCAAAGAAACTGCGTTTCATAGGCCTTTGTAAGAGATGTTCCCGGTAGGCTGTTAGAGCACTGTGCAGAGCGAGTTGTTTCTCAGCTTCCAAAAGAGTTGGAAGCAAGATGCTTTGGGGCTCATCTGCCCCTTTGAAATGAAGGCAGCACTTTGTGCCTTGCAGCTCTAGGGCAATGTAGCAGACCCAGAGCAGAAGTTCTACTTCAGCCAGATCAGGCCTGCAAAGAAACTGCGTTTCACAGGCCTTTGTAAGAGATGTTCCCGGTAGGCTGTTAGAGCACTGTGCAGAGCGAGTTGTTTCTTAGCTTCCCAGAGAGCTGGAAGCAAGATGCTTAGGGGCCCGTTAATTGTATACCCTGCTACTTTGCTGTAGTTGTTGATTATTTCTAATAGTTTTTCTGTGGATTCTTTGGGGTTTTATATGTATAAGATCATGTCGTCTGCAAACAACGCGAGTTTTACTTCTTCGTTACCTATTTGGATTCCTTTTATTTTTTGTTCCTGCCGAATTGCTCTGGCCAGCACCTCCAGTACTATGTTGAATAGGAGTGGTGAAAGTGGGCACCCTTGTCTTGTTCCTGTCCTCAGAGGGATGGCTTTCAGGTTTTGTCCATTGAGTATGCTGTTGGCTGTGGGTCTATCATATATGGCCTTTATTATGTTGAGGTACTTTCCTTCTATACCCATTTTACTGAGGGTTTTTATCATAAATCGGTGTTGGATCTTGTCCAATGCTTTCTCTGCGTCTATTGAGATGATCATGTGGTTTTTGTTTTTCATTTTGTTGATGTAGTGTATCACGTTGATTGACTTGCGGGTGTTGAACCATCCCTGTGTCGCTGGAATAAATCCCACTTGATCATGGTGTATAATCTTTTTGATGTATTGCTGTAATCGGTTTGCCAAAATTTTGTTGAGGATTTTTGCATCTATGTTCATCAGTGATATCGGCCTGTAGTTCTCCTTCTTTGTGTTGTCCTTGTCAGGTTGGGGGATCAGAGTGATGTTGGCTTCATAGAATGTGTTAGGGAGTTCTCCATCTTTCTCAATTTTCTGGAACAGTTTGAGGAGAATAGGTACAAAGAACTCACACTGCTTAACAACAAAAAAACAAACAACCCGATCAAAAAATGGGCAGAGGACATGAACAGACATTTCTCCAAAGAAGATATGAATATGGCCAATAGACACATGAAAAGATGTTCATCATCGCTAATCATCAGGGAAATGCAAATCAAAACTACACTAAGATATCACCTTACCCCCGTTAGATTGGCAAAAACATCCAAAACCAAGAACGACGAATGTTGGAGAGGTTGTGGAGAAAGAGGAACCCTCATACACTGTTGGTGGGAATGCAAACTGGTACAGCCACTATGGAAAACAGTATGGAGATTTCTCAAAAAGTTAAAAATAGAAATACCCTATGACCCAGCCATCCCATTACTGGGTATCTATCCTAAGAACCTGATATCAGATATCTCAAGAGTCCGTTGCACCCCTATGTTCATCGCAGCATTATTTACAATAGCCAAGACGTGGAACCAGCCTACATGCCCAGAAACTGATGATTGGATAAAGAAGATGTGGTATATATACACAATGGAATACTACTCAGACATAAAAAAAGACGACATTGGCCCCTTCACAACAATGTGGATGGACCTCGAGGGCATTATGCTAAGCGAAATAAGTCAGTCAGAGAAAGACGAACTCTATATGACTCCACTCATAGGTGGAAATTAGTATATTGAGAAGGAGATCTGATCGGTGGTTACCAGGGAAAAGGGGGGGTGGGGGGAGGGCACGGAGGGGGAAGTGGTGTTCCCACAACATGACTAACAAAAATGTACAACTGAAATTTCACAAGCTTGTAATCCATCATAACATTAATAAACAAAACTAAAAAAAAAAAGTTGCTTTGGGGCCCATCTGCCCCTATGGAAAGAACGCAGCACTTTGTGCCTTGCAGCTCTAAGGCAATGTAGCACACCCAGAGCAGAAGTTCTACTTCAGCCAGATCAGGCCCGCAAAGAAACTGCGTTTCACAGGCCTTTGTAAGAGATGTTCCCGGTAGGCTGTTAGAGCACTGTGCAGAGCGAGTTGTTTCTTAGCTTCCCAACGAGCTGGAAGCAAGATGCTTTGGGGCCCTTCTCACCCTTTGGCAAGAAGGCAGCACTTTGTGCCTTGCAGCTCTAAGGCAATGTAGCACACCCAGAGCAGAAGTTCTACTTCAGCCAGATCAGGCCTGCAAAGAAACTGCGTTTCATAGGCCTTTGTAAGAGATGTTCCCGGTAGGCTGTTAGAGCACTGTGCAGAGCGAGTTGTTTCTCAGCTTCCAAAAGAGTTGGAAGCAAGATGCTTTGGGGCTCATCTGCCCCTTTGAAATGAAGGCAGCACTTTGTGCCTTGCAGCTCTAGGGCAATGTAGCAGACCCAGAGCAGAAGTTCTACTTCAGCCAGATCAGGCCTGCAAAGAAACTGCGTTTCACAGGCCTTTGTAAGAGATGTTCCCGGTAGGCTGTTAGAGCACTGTGCAGAGCGAGTTGTTTCTTAGCTTCCCAGAGAGCTGGAAGCAAGATGCTTAGGGGCCCGTTAATTGTATACCCTGCTACTTTGCTGTAGTTGTTGATTATTTCTAATAGTTTTTCTGTGGATTCTTTGGGGTTTTATATGTATAAGATCATGTCGTCTGCAAACAACGCGAGTTTTACTTCTTCGTTACCTATTTGGATTCCTTTTATTTTTTGTTCCTGCCGAATTGCTCTGGCCAGCACCTCCAGTACTATGTTGAATAGGAGTGGTGAAAGTGGGCACCCTTGTCTTGTTCCTGTCCTCAGAGGGATGGCTTTCAGGTTTTGTCCATTGAGTATGCTGTTGGCTGTGGGTCTATCATATATGGCCTTTATTATGTTGAGGTACTTTCCTTCTATACCCATTTTACTGAGGGTTTTTATCATAAATCGGTGTTGGATCTTGTCCAATGCTTTCTCTGCGTCTATTGAGATGATCATGTGGTTTTTGTTTTTCATTTTGTTGATGTAGTGTATCACGTTGATTGACTTGCGGGTGTTGAACCATCCCTGTGTCGCTGGAATAAATCCCACTTGATCATGGTGTATAATCTTTTTGATGTATTGCTGTAATCGGTTTGCCAAAATTTTGTTGAGGATTTTTGCATCTATGTTCATCAGTGATATCGGCCTGTAGTTCTCCTTCTTTGTGTTGTCCTTGTCAGGTTGGGGGATCAGAGTGATGTTGGCTTCATAGAATGTGTTAGGGAGTTCTCCATCTTTCTCAATTTTCTGGAACAGTTTGAGGAGAATAGGTACAAAGAACTCACACTGCTTAACAACAAAAAAACAAACAACCCGATCAAAAAATGGGCAGAGGACATGAACAGACATTTCTCCAAAGAAGATATGAATATGGCCAATAGACACATGAAAAGATGTTCATCATCGCTAATCATCAGGGAAATGCAAATCAAAACTACACTAAGATATCACCTTACCCCCGTTAGATTGGCAAAAACATCCAAAACCAAGAACGACGAATGTTGGAGAGGTTGTGGAGAAAGAGGAACCCTCATACACTGTTGGTGGGAATGCAAACTGGTACAGCCACTATGGAAAACAGTATGGAGATTTCTCAAAAAGTTAAAAATAGAAATACCCTATGACCCAGCCATCCCATTACTGGGTATCTATCCTAAGAACCTGATATCAGATATCTCAAGAGTCCGTTGCACCCCTATGTTCATCGCAGCATTATTTACAATAGCCAAGACGTGGAACCAGCCTACATGCCCAGAAACTGATGATTGGATAAAGAAGATGTGGTATATATACACAATGGAATACTACTCAGACATAAAAAAAGACGACATTGGCCCCTTCACAACAATGTGGATGGACCTCGAGGGCATTATGCTAAGCGAAATAAGTCAGTCAGAGAAAGACGAACTCTATATGACTCCACTCATAGGTGGAAATTAGTATATTGAGAAGGAGATCTGATCGGTGGTTACCAGGGAAAAGGGGGGGTGGGGGGAGGGCACGGAGGGGGAAGTGGTGTTCCCACAACATGACTAACAAAAATGTACAACTGAAATT
This sequence comes from Equus asinus, assembly GCF_041296235.1. Lineage (NCBI taxonomy): Eukaryota > Metazoa > Chordata > Mammalia > Perissodactyla > Equidae > Equus > Equus asinus. Next base: position 73,312,236 of record NC_091790.1, on the reverse strand, counting down.
TCACAAGCTTGTAATCCATCATAACATTAATAAACAAAACTAAAAAAAAAAAGTTGCTTTGGGGCCCATCTGCCCCTATGGAAAGAACGCAGCACTTTGTGCCTTGCAGCTCTAAGGCAATGTAGCACACCCAGAGCAGAAGTTCTACTTCAGCCAGATCAGGCCCGCAAAGAAACTGCGTTTCACAGGCCTTTGTAAGAGATGTTCCCGGTAGGCTGTTAGAGCACTGTGCAGAGCGAGTTGTTTCTTAGCTTCCCAACGAGCTGGAAGCAAGATGCTTTGGGGCCCTTCTCACCCTTTGGCAAGAAGGCAGCACTTTGTGCCTTGCAGCTCTAAGGCAATGTAGCACACCCAGAGCAGAAGTTCTACTTCAGCCAGATCAGGCCTGCAAAGAAACTGCGTTTCATAGGCCTTTGTAAGAGATGTTCCCGGTAGGCTGTTAGAGCACTGTGCAGAGCGAGTTGTTTCTCAGCTTCCAAAAGAGTTGGAAGCAAGATGCTTTGGGGCTCATCTGCCCCTTTGAAATGAAGGCAGCACTTTGTGCCTTGCAGCTCTAGGGCAATGTAGCAGACCCAGAGCAGAAGTTCTACTTCAGCCAGATCAGGCCTGCAAAGAAACTGCGTTTCACAGGCCTTTGTAAGAGATGTTCCCGGTAGGCTGTTAGAGCACTGTGCAGAGCGAGTTGTTTCTTAGCTTCCCAGAGAGCTGGAAGCAAGATGCTTAGGGGCCCGTTAATTGTATACCCTGCTACTTTGCTGTAGTTGTTGATTATTTCTAATAGTTTTTCTGTGGATTCTTTGGGGTTTTATATGTATAAGATCATGTCGTCTGCAAACAACGCGAGTTTTACTTCTTCGTTACCTATTTGGATTCCTTTTATTTTTTGTTCCTGCCGAATTGCTCTGGCCAGCACCTCCAGTACTATGTTGAATAGGAGTGGTGAAAGTGGGCACCCTTGTCTTGTTCCTGTCCTCAGAGGGATGGCTTTCAGGTTTTGTCCATTGAGTATGCTGTTGGCTGTGGGTCTATCATATATGGCCTTTATTATGTTGAGGTACTTTCCTTCTATACCCATTTTACTGAGGGTTTTTATCATAAATCGGTGTTGGATCTTGTCCAATGCTTTCTCTGCGTCTATTGAGATGATCATGTGGTTTTTGTTTTTCATTTTGTTGATGTAGTGTATCACGTTGATTGACTTGCGGGTGTTGAACCATCCCTGTGTCGCTGGAATAAATCCCACTTGATCATGGTGTATAATCTTTTTGATGTATTGCTGTAATCGGTTTGCCAAAATTTTGTTGAGGATTTTTGCATCTATGTTCATCAGTGATATCGGCCTGTAGTTCTCCTTCTTTGTGTTGTCCTTGTCAGGTTGGGGGATCAGAGTGATGTTGGCTTCATAGAATGTGTTAGGGAGTTCTCCATCTTTCTCAATTTTCTGGAACAGTTTGAGGAGAATAGGTACAAAGAACTCACACTGCTTAACAACAAAAAAACAAACAACCCGATCAAAAAATGGGCAGAGGACATGAACAGACATTTCTCCAAAGAAGATATGAATATGGCCAATAGACACATGAAAAGATGTTCATCATCGCTAATCATCAGGGAAATGCAAATCAAAACTACACTAAGATATCACCTTACCCCCGTTAGATTGGCAAAAACATCCAAAACCAAGAACGACAAATGTTGGAGAGGTTGTGGAGAAAGAGGAACCCTCATACACTGTTGGTGGGAATGCAAACTGGTACAGCCACTATGGAAAACAGTATGGAGATTTCTCAAAAAGTTAAAAATAGAAATACCCTATGACCCAGCCATCCCATTACTGGGTATCTATCCTAAGAACCTGATATCAGATATCTCAAGAGTCCGTTGCACCCCTATGTTCATCGCAGCATTATTTACAATAGCCAAGACGTGGAACCAGCCTACATGCCCAGAAACTGATGATTGGATAAAGAAGATGTGGTATATATACACAATGGAATACTACTCAGACATAAAAAAAGACGACATTGGCCCCTTCACAACAATGTGGATGGACCTCGAGGGCATTATGCTAAGCGAAATAAGTCAGTCAGAGAAAGACGAACTCTATATGACTCCACTCATAGGTGGAAATTAGTATATTGAGAAGGAGATCTGATCGGTGGTTACCAGGGAAAAGGGGGGGTGGGGGGAGGGCACGGAGGGGGAAGTGGTGTTCCCACAACATGACTAACAAAAATGTACAACTGAAATTTCACAAGCTTGTAATCCATCATAACATTAATAAACAAAACTAAAAAAAAAAAGTTGCTTTGGGGCCCATCTGCCCCTATGGAAAGAACGCAGCACTTTGTGCCTTGCAGCTCTAGGGCAATGTAGCACACCCAGAGCAGAAGTTCTACTTCAGCCAGATCAGGCCCGCAAAGAAACTGCGTTTCACAGGCCTTTGTAAGAGATGTTCCCGGTAGGCTGTTAGAGCACTGTGCAGAGCGAGTTGTTTCTTAGCTTCCCAACGAGCTGGAAGCAAGATGCTTTGGGGCCCTTCTCACCCTTTGGCAAGAAGGCAGCACTTTGTGCCTTGCAGCTCTAAGGCAATGTAGCACACCCAGAGCAGAAGTTCTACTTCAGCCAGATCAGGCCTGCAAAGAAACTGCGTTTCCCAGGCCTTTGTAAGAGATGTTCCCGGTAGGCTGTTAGAGCACTGTGCAGAGCGAGTTGTTTCTCAGCTTCCAAAAGAGTTGGAAGCAAGATGCTTTGGGGCTCATCTGCCCCTTTGAAATGAAGGCAGCACTTTGTGCCTTGCAGCTCTAGGGCAATGTAGCACACCCAGAGCAGAAGTTGTACATCAGCCAGATCAGGCCTGCAAAGAAACTGCATTTCACAGGCCTTTGTAAGGGATGTTCCCGGTAGGCTGTTAGAGCACTGTGCAGAGCGAGTTGTTTCTTAGCTTACCAAAGAGCTGGAAGCAAGATGCTTTGGGGGCCATCTTCCCTTAAGGAAAGAAGGCAGCACTTTGTGACTTGCAGCTCTAGTGCAATGTAGCACACACAGAGCAAATGTTCTACTTCTGCCACGTCAGCCCTGCAAAGAAACTGCGTTTCACAGGCCTTTGTAAGAGATGTTCCCCGTAGGCTCTTAGAGCACTGTGTAGAGCGAGTTGTTTCTCAGCTTCCCAAACAGCTGAAAGCAAGATGCTTTGGGGCCCTTCTCACCCTTTGGAAAGAAGGCAGCACTTTGTGCCTTGCAGCTCTAGGGCAATGTAGCACACCCACAGCAGAAGTTCTACTTCAGCAAGATCAGGCCCGCAAAGAAACTTCGTTTCACAGGCCTTTGTAAGAGATGTTCCCGGTAGGCTGATAGAGCACTGTGCAGAGCGAGTTGTTTCTTAGCTTCCCAAAGAGCTGGAAGCAAGATGCTTTAGGGGCCATCTGCCCTTAAGGAAAGAAGGCAGCACTTTGTGCCTTGCAGCTCTAGGGCAATGCAGCACACCCCGAGCAGAAGTTCTACTTCAGCCAGATCAGGCCTTCAAAGAAACTGCGTTTCACAGGCCTTTGTAAGAGATGTTCCCGGTAGGCTGTTAGAGCACTGTGCAGAGCGAGTTGTTCCTTAGCTTCCCAGAGAGCTGGAAGCAAGATGCTTTGGGGCCCGTTAATTGTATCCCCTGCTGCTTTGCTGTAGTTGTTGATTATTTCTAATAGTTTTTCTGTGGATTCTTTGTTGTTTTCTATGTATAAGATCATGTCGTCTGCAAACAACGCGAGTTTTACTTCTTCGTTACCTATTTCGATTCCTTTTATTTTTTTTTCCTGCCGAATTGGTCTGGCCAGCACCTCCAGTACTATGTTGAATAGGAGTGGTGAAAGTGGGCACCCTTGTCTTGTTCCTGTCCTCAGAGGGATGGCTTTCAGCTTTTGTCCATTGAGTATGCTGTTGGCTGTGGGTCTATCATATATGGCCTTTATTATGTTGAGGTACTTTCCTTCTATACCCATTTTACTGAGGGTTTTTATCATAAATGGGTGTTGGATCTTGTCGAATGCTTTCTCTGCGTCTATTGAGATGATCATGTGGTTTTTGTTTTTCATTTTGTTGATGTAGTGTATCACGTTGATTGACTTGCGGGTGTTGAACCATCCCTGTGTCCCTGGTATAAATCCCACTTGATCATGGTGTATAATCTTTTTGATGTATTGCTGTAATCGGTTTGCCAAAATTTTGTTGAGGATTTTTGCATCTATGTTCATCAGTGATATCGGCCTGTAGTTCTCCTTCTTTGTGTTGTCCTTGTCAGGTTTGGGGATCAGAGTGATGTTGGCTTCATAGAATGTGTTAGGGAGTTCTCCATCTTTCTCAATTTTCTGGAACAGTTTGAGGAGAATAGGTACAAAGAACTCACACTGCTTAACAACAAAAAAACAAACAACCCGATCAAAAAATGGGCAGAGGACATGAACAGACAGTTCTCAAAAGAAGATATGAATATGGCCAATAGACACATGAAAAGATGTTCATCATCGCTAATCATCAGGGAAATGCAAATCAAAACTACACTAAGATATCACCTTACCCCCGTTAGATTGGCAAATACATCCAAAACCAAGAACGACAAATGTTGGAGAGGTTGTGGAGAAAGAGGAACCCTCATACACTGTTGGTGGGAATGCAAACTGGTACAGCCACTATGGAAAACAGTATGGAGATTTCTCAAAAAGTTAAAAATAGAAATACCCTATGACCCAGCCATCCCATTACTGGGTATCTATCCTAAGAACCTGATATCAGATATCTCAAGAGTCCGTTGCACCCCTATGTTCATCGCAGCATTATTTACAATAGCCAAGACGTGGAACCAGCCTACATGTCCAGAAACTGATGATTGGATAAAGAAGATGTGGTATATATACACAATGGAATACTACTCAGCCATAAAAAAAGACGACATTGGCCCCTTCACAACAATGTGGATGGACCTCGAGGGCATTATGTTAAGCGAAATAAGTCAGTCAGAGAAAGACGAACTCTATATGACTCCACTCATAGGTGGAAATTAGTATATTGAGAAGGAGATCTGATCGGTGGTTACCAGGGAAAAGGGGGGGTGGGGGGAGGGCACGGAGGGGGAAGTGGTGTCCCCACAACATGACTAACAAAAATGTACAACTGAAATTTCACAAGCTTGTAATCCATCATAACATTAATAACCAAAAAAAAAAAAAAAAAAGGTGCTTTGGGGCCCATCTGCCCCTATGGAAAGAACGCAGCACTTTGTGCCTTGCAGCTCTAGGGCAATGTAGCACACCCAGAGCAGAAGTTCTACTTCAGCCAGATCAGGCCCGCAAAGAAACTGCGTTTCACAGGCCTTTGTAAGAGATGTTCCCGGTAGGCTGTTAGAGCACTGTGCAGAGCAAGTTGTTTCTTAGCTTCCGAAAGAGCTGGAAGCAAGATGCTTTGGGGCCCTTCTCACCCTTTGGCAAGAAGGCAGCACTATGTGCCTTGCAGCTCTAAGGCAATGTAGCACACCCAGAGCAGAAGTTCTACTTCAGCCAGATCAGGCCTGCAAAGAAACTGCGTTTCACAGGCCTTTGTAAGAGATGTTCGCGGTAGGCTGTTAGAGCACTGTGCAGAGCGAGTTGTTTCTCAGCTTCCAAAAGAGTTGGAAGCAAGATGCTTTGGGGCTCATCTGCCCCTTTGAAATGAAGACAGCACTTTGTGCCTTGCAGCTCTAGGGCAATGTGGCACACCCAGAGCAGAAGTTCTACTTCAGCCAGATCAGGCCTGCAAAGAAACTGCGTTTCACAGGCCTTTGTAAGAGATGTTCCCGGTAGGCTGTTAGAGCACTGTGCAGAGCGAGTTGTTTCTTAGCTTCCCAGAGAGCTGGAAGCAAGATGCTTTGGGGCCCGTTAATTGTATACCCTGCTACTTTGCTGTAGTTGTTGATTATTTCTAATAGTTTTTCTGTGGATTCTTTGGGGTTTTCTATGTATAAGATCATGTCGTCTGCAAACAACGCGAGTTTTACTTCTTCGTTACCTATTTGGATTCCTTTTATTTTTTTTCCTGCCGAATTGCTCTGGCCAGCACCTCCAGTACTATGTTGAATAGGAGTGGTGAAAGTGGGCACCCTTGTCTTGTTCCTGTCCTCAGAGGGATGGCTTTCAGCTTTTGTCCATTGAGTATGATGTTGGCTGTGGGTCTATCATATATGGCCTTTATTAGGTTGAGGTACTTTCCTTCTATACCCATTTTACTGAGGGTTGTTATCATAAATGGGTGTTGGATCTTGTCGAATGCTTTCTCTGCGTCTATTGAGATGATCATGTGGTTTTTGTTTTTCATTTTGTTGATGTAGTGTATCACGTTGATTGACTTGCGGGTGTTGAACCATCCCTGTGTCCCTGGTATAAATCCCACTTGATCATGGTGTATAATCTTTTTGATGTATTGCTGTAATCGGTTTGCCAAAATTTGGTTGAGGATTTTTGCATCTATGTTCATCAGTGATATCGGCCTGTAGTTCTCCTTCTTTGTGTTGTCCTTGTCAGGTTTGGGGATCAGAGTGATGTTGGCTTCATAGAATGTGTTAGGGAGTTCTCCATCTTTCTCAATTTTCTGGAACAGTTTGAGGAGAATAGGTACAAAGAACTCACACTGCTTAACAACAAATAAACAAACAACCCGATCAAAAAATGGGCAGAGGACATGAACAGACATTTCTCCAAAGAAGATATGAATATGGCCAATAGACACATGAAAAGATGTTCATCATCGCTAATCATCAGGGAAATGCAAATCAAAACTACACTGAGATATCACCTTACCCCCGTTAGATTGGCAAAAACATCCAAAACCAAGAACGACGAATGTTGGAGAGGTTGTGGAGAAAGAGGAACCCTCATACACTGTTGGTGGGAATGCAAACTGGTACAGCCACTATGGAAAACAGTATGGAGATTTCTCAAAAAGTTAAAAATAGAAATACCCTATGACCCAGCCATCCCATTACTGGGTATCTATCCTAAGAACCTGATATCAGATATCTCAAGAGTCCGTTGCACCCCTATGTTCATCGCAGCATTATTTACAATAGCCAAGACGTGGAACCAGCCTACATGCCCAGAAACTGATGATTGGATAAAGAAGATGTGGTATATATACACAATGGAATACTACTCAGACATAAAAAAAGACGACATTGGCCCCTTCACAACAATGTGGATGGACCTCGAGGGCATTATGTTAAGCGAAATAAGTCAGTCAGAGAAAGACAGACTCTATATGACTCCACTCATAGGTGGAAATTAGTATATTGAGAAGGAGATCTGATCGGTGGTTACCAGGGAAAAGGGGGGGTGGGCGGAGGGCACGGAGGGGGAAGTGGTGTTCCCACAACATGACTAACAAAAATGTACAACTGAAATTTCACAAGCTTGTAATCCATCATAACATTAATAAACAAAAAAAAAAAAGATGCTTTGGGGCCCATCTGCCCCTATGGAAAGAAGGCAGCACTTTGTGCCTTGCATCTCTAGGGCAATGTAGCACACCCAGAGCAGTTGTTCTACTTCAGCCAGATCAGGCCCGCAAAGAAACTTCGTTTCACAGGCCTTTGTAAGAGATGTTCCCGGTAGGCTGTTAGAGCACTGTGCAGAGCGAGTTGTTTCGTAGCTTCCCAAAGAGCTGGAAGCAAGATGCTTTGGGGACAATCTGCCCCTATGGAAAGAACGCAGCACTTTGTGCCTTGCAGCTCTAGGGTAATGCAGCACACCCCGAGCAGAAGTTGTACTTCAGCCAGATCAGTCCTGCAACGAAACTGCGTTTCACAGGCCTTTGTAAGAGATGTTCCCGGTAGGCTGTTAGAGCACTGTGCAGAGCGAATTTTTTCCTAGCTTCCCAAAGAGCTGGAAGCAAGATGCTTTAGGGGCCATCTGCCCTTAAGGAAAGAAGGCAGGACTTTGTGCCTTGCATCTCTAGGGCAATGTAGCACACCCAGAGCAGTTGTTCTACTTCTGCCAGGTCAGGCCTGCAAAGAAACTGCGTTTCACAGGCCTTTGCAAGAGATGTTTCCGGTAGGCTGTTAGAGCACTGTGCAGAGCGACTTGTTTCTTAGCTTCCCAAAGAGCTGGAAGCAAGATGCTTTGGGGCCCTCTCACCCTTTGGAAAGAAGGCAGCACTTTGTGCCTTGCAGCTCTAGGGCAATGTAGCACACCCAGAGCCGAAGTTCTACTTCAGCTAGATCAGACCTGCAAAGAAACTTCGTTTCACAGGCCTTTGTAAGAGATGTTCCCGGTAGGCTGTAAGAGCACTGTGCAGAGCGACTAGTTTCTTAGCTTCCCAGAGAGCTGGAAGCAAGATGCTTTGGGGCCCATCTGCCCCTATGGAAAGAACGCAGCACTTTGTGCCTTGCAGCTCTAGGGCAATGCAGCACACCCCGAGCAGAAGTTCTACTTCAGCCAGATCAGGCCTGCAAAGAAACTGCGTTTCACAGGCCTTTGTAAGAGATCTTCCCGGTAGGCTGTTAGAGCACTGTGCAGAGCGAGTTGTTTCTTAGCTTCCCAGAGAGCTGGAAGCAAGATGCTTTGGGGCCCGTTAATTTTATACCCTGCTACTTTGCTGTAGTTGTTGATTATTTCTAATAGTTTTTCTGTGGATTCTTTGGGGTTTTCTATGTATAAGGTCATGTCGTCTGCAAACAACGCGAGTTTTACTTCTTCGTTACCTATTTGGATTCCTTTTATTTTTTTTTCCTGCCGAATTGCTCTGGCCAGCACCTCCAGTACTATGTTGAATAGGAGTGGTGAAAGTGGTCACCCTTGTCTTGTTCCTGTCCTCAGAGGGATGGCTTTCAGCTTTTGTCCATTGCGTATGATGTTGGCTGTGGGTCTATCATATATGGCCTTTATTATGTTGAGGTACTTTCCTTCTATACCCATTTTACTGAGGATTTTTATCATAAATGGGTGTTGGATCTTGTCGAATGCTTTCTCTGCGTCTATTGAGATGATCATGTGGTTTTTGTTTTTCATTTTGTTGATGTAGTGTATCACGTTGATTGACTTGCGGGTGTTGAACCATCCCTGTGTCCCTGGTATAAATCCCACTTGATCATGGTGTATAATCTTTTTGATGTATTGCTGTAATCGGTTTGCCAAAATTTTGTTGAGGATTTTTGCATCTATGTTCATCAGTGATATCGGCCTGTAGTTCTCCTTCTTTGTGTTGTCCTTGTCAGGTTTGGGGATCAGAGTGATGTTGGCTTCATAGAATGTGTTAGGGAGTTCTCCATCTTTCTCAATTTTCTGGAACAGTTTGAGGAGAATAGGTACAAAGAACTCACACTGCTTAACAACAAAAAAACAAACAACCCGATCAAAAAATGGGCAGAGGACATGAACAGACAGTTCTCAAAAGAAGATATGAATATGGCCAATAGACACATGAAAAGATGTTCATCATCGCTAATCATCAGGGAAATGCAAATCAAAACTACACTAAGATATCACCTTACCCCCGTTAGATTGGCAAAAACATCCAAAACCAAGAACGACGAATGTTGGAGAGGTTGTGGAGAAAGAGGAACCCTCATACACTGTTGGTGGGAATGCAAACTGGTACAGCCACTATGAAAAACAGTATGGAGATTTCTCAAAAAGTTAAAAATAGAAATACCCTATGACCCAGCCATCCCATTACTGGGTATCTATCCTAAGAACCTGATATCAGATATCTCAAGAGTCCGTTTCACCCCTATGTTCATCGCAGCATTATTTACAATAGCCAAGACGTGGAACCAGCCTACATGCCCAGAAACTGATGATTGGATAAAGAAGATGTGGTATATATACACAATGGAATACTACTCAGCCATAAAAAAAGACGACATTGGCCCATTCACAACAATGTGGATGGACCTCGAGGGCATTATCTTAAGCGAAATAAGTCAGTCAGAGAAAGACGAACTCTATATGACTCCACTCATAGGTGGAAATTAGTATATTGAGAAGGAGATCTGATCAGTGGTTACCAGGGAAAAGGGGGGGTGGGTGGAGGCCACGGAGTGGGAAGTGGTGTTCCCACAACATGACTAACAATAATGTACAACTGAAATTTCACAGGCTTGTAATCCATCATAACATTAATAAACACCAAAAAAAAAAAGATGCTTTGGGGCCCATCTGCCCCTATGGAAAGAACGCAGCACTTTGTGCCTTGCAGCTCTAGGGCAATGTAGCACACCCAGAGCAGAAGTTCTACTTCATCCAGATCAGGCCTGCAAAGAAACTGCGTTTCACAGGCCTTTGTAAGAGATGTTCCTGGTAGGCTGTTAGAGCACTGTGCAGAGCGAGTTGTTTATTAGCTTCCCAGAGAGCTGGAAGCAAGATGCTTTGGGGCCCTTCTCACCCTTTGGCAAGAAGGCAGCACTTTGTGAATTGTAGCTCTAGGGCAATGTAGCACACGCAGAGCAGAAGTTCTACTTCACCCAGACCAGGCCTGCAAAGAAACTGCGTTTCACAGGCCTTTGTAAGAGATGTTCGCGGTAGGCTGTTAGAGCACTGTGCAGAGAGAGTTGTTTCTTAGCTTCCCAAAGAGCTGGAAGCAAGATGCTTTGGGGCCCTTCTCACCCTTTGGCAAGAAGGCAGCACTTTGTGCCTTGCAGCTCTAGGGCAATGTAGCACACCCAGAGCAGAAGTTCTACTTCAGCCAGATCAGGCCTGCAAAGAAACTGCGTTTCACAGGCCTTTGTAAGAAATGATCGCGGTAGGCTGTTAGAGCACTGTGCAGAGCGAGTTGTTTCTCAGCTTCCAAAAGAGTTGGAAGCAAGATGCTTTGGGGCTCATCTGCCCCTTCGAAAAGAAGGCAGCACTTTGTGCCTTGCAGCTCTAGGGCAATGTAGCACACCCAGAGCAGAAGTTCTACTTCAGCCAGATCAGGCCCGCAAAGAAACTGCATTTCACAGGCCTTTGTAAGAGATGTTCCCGGTAGGCTGTTAGAGCACTGTGCAGAGCGAGTTGTTTCTTAGCTTCCCAAACAGCTGGAAGCAAGATGCTTTGGTGCCCTACTCACCCTTTGGAAAGAAGGCAGCACTTTGTGCCTTGCAGCTCTAGGGCAATGTAGCACACCCAGAGCAGAAGTTGTACTTCAGCCAGATCAGGCCTGCAAAGAAACTGCGTTTCACAGGCCTTTGTAAGAGATGTTCCCGGTAGGCTGTTAGAGCACTGTGCAGAGCGAGTTGTTTCTTAGCTTCCCAAAGAGCTGGAAGCAAGATGATTTAGGGGCCATCTGCCCTTAAGGAAAGAAGGCAGCACTTTGTGCCTTGCATCTCTAGGGCAATGTAGCACACCCAGAGCAGTTGTTCTACTTCTGCCAGGTCAGGCCTGCAAAGAAACTGCGTTTCACAGGCCTTTCTAAGAGATGTTCCCGGTAGGCAGTAAGAGCACTGTGCAGAGCGACTAGTTTCTTAGCTTCCCAGAGACCCGGAAGCAAGATGCTTTGTGGCCCATGTGCCCCTATGGAAAGAACGCAGCACTTTGTGCCTTGCAGCTCTAGGGCAATGCAGCACACCCAGAGCAGAAGTTCTACTTCAGCCAGATCAGGCCTGCAAAGAAACTGCGTTTCACAGGCCTTTGTAAGAGATGTTCCCGGTAGGCTGTTAGAGCACTGTGCAGAGCGAGTTGTTTCTTAGCTTCCCAGAGAGCTGGAAGCAAGATGCTTTGGGGCCCGTTAATTTTATACCCTGCTACTTTGCTGTAGTTTTGATTATTTCTAATAGTTTTTCTGTGGATTCTTTGGGGTTTTCTATGTATAAGATCATGTCGTCTGCAAACAGCGCGAGTTTTACTTCTTCGTTACCTATTTGGATTCCTTTTATTTTTTTTTCCTGCCGAATTGCTCTGGCCAGCACCTCCAGTACTATGTTGAATAGGAGTGGTGAAAGTGGGCACCCTTGTCTTGTTCCTGTCCTCAGAGGGATGGCTTTCAGCTTTTGTCCATTGAGTATGATGTTGGCTGTGGGTCTATCATATATGGCCTTTATTATGTTGAGGTACTTTCCTTCTACACCCATTTTCCCGAGGGTTTTTATCATAAATGGGTGTTGGATCTTGTCGAATGCTTTCTCTGCGTCTATTGAGATGATCATGTGGTTTTTGTTTTTCATTTTGTTGATGTAGTGTATCACGTTGATTGACTTGCGGGTGTTGAACCATCCCTGTGTCCCTGGTATAAATCCCACTTGATCATGGTGTATAATCTTTTTGATGTATTGCTGTAATCGGTTTGCCAAAATTTGGTTGAGGATTTTTGCATCTATGTTCATCAGTGATATCGGCCTGTAGTTCTCCTTCTTTGTGTTGTCCTTGTCAGGTTTGGGGATCAGAGTGATGTTGGCTTCATAGAATGTGTTAGGGAGTTCTCCATCTTTCTCAATTTTCTGGAACAGTTTGAGGAGAATAGGTACAAAGAACTCACACTGCTTAACAACAAAAAAACAAACAACCCGATCAAAAAATGGGCAGAGGACATGAACAGACATTTCTCCAAAGAAGATAGGAATATGGCCAATAGACACATGAAAAGATGTTCATCATCGCTAATCATCAGGGAAATGCAAATCAAAACTACACTAAGATATCAGCTTACCCCCGTTAGATTGGCAAAAACATCCAAAACCAAGAACGACAAATGTTGGAGAGGTTGTGGAGAAAGAGGAACCCTCATACACTGTTGGTGGGAATGCAAACTGGTACAGCCACTATGGAAAACAGTATGGAGATTTCTCAAAAAGTTAAAAATAGAAATACCCTATGACCCAGCCATCCCATTACTGGGTATCTATCCTAAGAACCTGATATCAGATATCTCAAGAGTCCGTTGCACCCCTATGTTCATCGCAGCATTATTTACAATAGCCAAGACGTGGAACCAGCCTACATGCCCAGAAACTGATGATTGGATAAAGAAGCTGTGGTATATATACACAATGGAATACTACTCAGCCATAAAAAAAGACGAAATTGGCCCATTCACAACAATGTGGATGGACCTCGAGGGCATTATTTTAAGCGAAATAAGTCAGTCAGAGAAAGACGAACTCTATATGACTCCACTCATAGGTGGAAATTAGTATATTGAGAAGGAGATCTGATCGGTGGTTACCAGGGAAAAGGGGGGGTGGGGGGAGGGCACGGAGGGGGAAGTGGTGTTCCCACAACATGACTAACAAAAATGTACAACTGAAATTTCACAAGCTTGTAATCCATCATAACATTAATAAACAAAAAAAAAATAAAAAAAAATAAAGATGATTTGGGGCCCATCTGCCCCTATGGAAAGAACGCAGCACTTTGTGCCTTGCAGCTCTAGGGCAATGTAGCACACCCAGAGCAGAAGTTCTACTTCATCCAGATCAGGCCTGCAAAGAAACTGCGTTTCACAGGCCTTTGTAAGAGATGTTCCTGGTAGGCTGTTAGAGCACTGTGCAGAGCGAGTTGTTTATTAGCTTCCCAGAGAGCTGGAAGCAAGATGCTTTGGGGCCCTTCTCACCCTTTGGCCAGAAGGCAGCACTTTGTGAATTGTAGCTCTAGGGCAATGTAGCACACGCAGAGCAGAAGTTCTACTTCACCCAGACCTGGCCTGCAAAGAAACTGCGTTTCACAGGCCTTTGTAAGTGATGTTCGCGGTAGGCTGTTAGAGCACTGTGCAGAGCGAGTTGTTTCTTAGCTTCCCAAAGAGCTGGAAGCAAGATGCTTTGGGGCCCTTCTCACCCTTTGGCAAGAAGGCAGCACTTTGTGCCTTGCAGCTCTAGGGCAATGTAGCACACCCAGAGCAGAAGTTCTACTTCAGCCAGATCAGGCCTGCAAAGAAACTGCGTTTCACAGGCCTTTGTAAGAGATGTTCCCGGTAGGCTGTTAGAGCACTGTGCAGAGCGAGTTGTTTCTTAGCTTCCCAAAGAGCTGGAAGCAAGATGATTTAGGGGCCATCTGCCCTTAAGGAAAGAAGGCAGCACTTTGTGCCTTGCATCTCTAGGGCAATGTAGCACACCCAGAGCAGTTGTTCTACTTCTGCCAGGTCAGGCCTGCAAAGAAACTGCGTTTCACAGGCCTGTGTAAGAGATGTTCCCGGTAGGCTGTTAGAGCACTGTGCAGAGCGACTTGTTTCTTAGCTTCCCAAAGAGCTGGAAGCAAGATGCTTTAGGGCCCTACTCACCCTTTGCAAAGAAGGCAGCACTTTGTGCCTTGCAGCTCTAGGGCAATGTAGCACACCCAGAGCCGAAGTTCTACTTCAGCTAGATCAGACCTGCAAAGAAACTTCGTTTCACAGGCCTTTCTAAGAGATGTTCCCGGTAGGCAGTAAGAGCACTGTGCAGAGCGACTAGTTTCTTAGCTTCCCAGAGACCCGGAAGCAAGATGCTTTGGGGCCCATGTGCCCCTATGGAAAGAACGCAGCACTTTGTGCCTTGCAGCTCTAGGGCAATGCAGCACACCCAGAGCAGAAGTTCTACTTCAGCCAGATCAGGCCTGCAAAGAAACTGCGTTTCACAGGCCTTTGTAAGAGATGTTCCCGGTAGGCTGTTAGAGCACTGTGCAGAGCGAGTTGTTTCTTAGCTTCCCAGAGAGCTGGAAGCAAGATGCTTTGGGGCCCGTTAATTTTATACCCTGCTACTTTGCTGTAGTTTTGATTATTTCTAATAGTTTTTCTGTGGATTCTTTGGGGTTTTCTATGTATAAGATCATGTCGTCTGCAAACAACGCGAGTTTTACTTCTTCTTACCTTTTTGGATTCCTTTTATTATTTTTTCCTGCCGAATTGCTCTGGCCAGCACCTCCAGTACTATGTTGAATAGGAGTGGTGAAAGTGGGCACCCTTGTCTTGTTCCTGTCCTCAGAGGGATGGCTTTCAGCTTTTGTCCATTGAGTATGATGTTGGCTGTGGGTCTATCATATATGGCCTTTATTATGTTGAGGTACTTTCCTTCTACACCCATTTTCCCGAGGGTTTTTATCATAAATGGGTGTTGGATCTTGTCGAATGCTTTCTCTGCGTCTATTGAGATGATCATGTGGTTTTTGTTTTTCATTTTGTTGATGTAGTGTATCACGTTGATTGACTTGCGGGTGTTGAACCATCCCTGTGTCCCTGGTATAAATCCCACTTGATCATGGTGTATAATCTTTTTGATGTATTGCTGTAATCGGTTTGCCAAAATTTGGTTGAGGATTTTTGCATCTATGTTCATCAGTGATATCGGCCTGTAGTTCTCCTTCTTTGTGTTGTCCTTGTCAGGTTTGGGGATCAGAGTGATGTTGGCTTCATAGAATGTGTTAGGGAGTTCTCCATCTTTCTCAATTTTCTGGAACAGTTTGAGGAGAATAGGTACAAAGAACTCACACTGCGTAACAACAAAAAAACAAACAACCCGATCAAAAAATGGGCAGAGGACATGAACAGACATTTCTCAAAAGAAGATAGGAATATGGCCAATAGACACATGAAAAGATGTTCATCATCGCTAATCATCAGGGAAATGCAAATCAAAACTACACTAAGATATCACCTTACCCCCGTTAGATTGGCAAAAACATCCAAAACCAAGAACGACAAATGTTGGAGAGGTTGTGGAGAAAGAGGAACCCTCATACACTGTTGGTGGGAATGCAAACTGGTACAGCCACTATGGAAAACAGTATGGAGATTTCTCAAAAAGTTAAAAATAGAAATACCCTATGACCCAGCCATCCCATTACTGGGTATCTATCCTAAGAACCTGATATCAGATATCTCAAGAGTCCGTTGCACCCCTATGTTCATCGCAGCATTATTTACAATAGCCAAGACGTGGAACCAGCCTACATGCCCAGAAACTGATGATTGGATAAAGAAGATGTGGTATATATACACAATGGAATACTACTCAGCCATAAAAAAAGACGAAATTGGCCCATTCACAACAATGTGGATGGACCTCGAGGGCATTATTTTAAGCGAAATAAGTCAGTCAGAGAAAGACGAACTCTATATGACTCCACTCATAGGTGGAAATTAGTATATTGAGAAGGAGATCTGATCGGTGGTTACCAGGGAAAAGGGGGGCTGGGGGGAGGGCACGGAGGGGGAAGTGGTGTTCCCACAACATGACTAACAAAAATGTACAACTGAAATTTCACAAGCTTGTAATCCATAATAACATTAATAAACAAAAAAAAAATAAAAAAAAATAAAGATGATTTGGGGCCCATCTGCCCCTATGGAAAGAACGCAGCACTTTGTGCCTTGCAGCTCTAGGGCAATGTAGCACACCCAGAGCAGAAGTTCTACTTCAGCCAGATCAGGCCTGCAAAGAAACTGCGTTTCACAGGCCTTTGTAAGAGATGTTCGCGGTAGGCTGTTAGAGCACTGTGCAGAGCGAGTTGTTTCTTAGCTTCCCAAAGAGCTGGAAGCAAGATGCTTTGGGGCCCTTCTCACCCTTTGGCAAGAAGGCAGCACTTTGTGCCTTGCAGCTCTAGGGCAATGTAGCACACCCAGAGCAGAAGTTCTACTTCAGCCAGATCAGGCCTGCAAAGAAACTGCGTTTCACAGGCCTTTGTAAGAGATGATCGCGGTAGGCTGTTAGAGCACTGTGCAGAGCGAGTTGTTTCTCAGCTTCCAAAAGAGTTGGAAGCAAGATGCTTTGGGGCTCATCTGCCCCTTCGAAAAGAAGGCAGCACTTTGTGCCTTGCAGCTCTAGGGCAATGTAGCACACCCAGAGCAGAAGTTCTACTTCAGCCAGATCAGGCCCGCAAAGAAACTGCATTTCACAGGCCTTTGTAAGAGATGTTCCCGGTAGGCTGTTAGAGCACTGTGCAGAGCGAGTTGTTTCTTAGCTTCCCAAACAGCTGGAAGCAAGATGCTTTGGTGCCCTACTCACCCTTTGGAAAGAAGGCAGCACTTTGTGCCTTGCAGCTCTAGGGCAATGTAGCACACCCAGAGCAGAAGTTGTACTTCAGCCAGATCAGGGCTGCAAAGAAACTGCGTTTCACAGGCCTTTGTAAGAGATGTTCCCGGTAGGCTGTTAGAGCACTGTGCAGAGCGAGTTCTTTCTTAGCTTCCCAAAGACCTGGAAGCAAGATGCTTTGGGGGCCATCTGCCCCTAAGCAAAGAAGGCAGCAATTTGTGCCTTGCAGCTCTAGGGCAATGTAGCACACCCAGAGCAGTTGTTCTACTTCTGCAAGGTCAGGCCTGCAAAGAAACTGCGTTTCACAGGCCTTTGTAAGAGATGTTCCCGGTAGGCTGTTAGAGCACTGTGCAGAGCGAGTTGTTTCTTAGCTTCCCAAAGAGCTGGAAGCAAGATGCTTTAGGGGCCATCTGCCCTTAAGGAAAGAAGGCAGCACTTTGTGCCTGGCATCTCTAGGGCAATGTAGCACACCCAGAGCAGTTGTTCTACTTCTGCCAGGTCAGGCCTGCAAAGAAACTGCGTTTCACAGGCCTTTGTAAGAGATGTTCCCGGTAGGCTGTTAGAGCACTGTGCAGAGCGACTTGTTTCTTAGCTTCCCAAACAGCTGGAAGCAAGATGCTTTAGGGCCCTACTCACCCTTTGCAAAGAAGGCAGCACTTTGTGCCTTGCAGCTCTAGGGCAATGTAGCACATCCAGAGCCGAAGTTCTACTTCAGCTAGATCAGACCTGCAAAGAAACTTCGTTTCACAGGCCTTTCTAAGAGATGTTCCCGGTAGGCAGTAAGAGCACTGTGCAGAGCGACTACTTTCTTAGCTTCCCAGAGAGCCGGAAGCAAGATGCTTTGGGGCCCATGTGCCCCTATGGAAAGAACGCAGCACTTTGTGCCTTGCAGCTCTAGGGCAATGTAGCACACCCCGAGCAGAAGTTCTACTTCAGCCAGATCAGGCCTGCAAAGAAACTGCGTTTCACAGGCCTTTGTAAGAGATGTTCCCGGTAGGCTGTTAGAGCACTGTGCAGAGCGAGTTGTTTCTTAGCTTCCCAAAGAGCTGGAAGCAAAATGCTTTGGGGCCCGTTAATTTTATACCCTGGTACTTTGCTGTAGTTGTTGATTATTTCTAATAGTTTTTCTGTGGATTCTTTGGGGTTTTCTATGTATAAGATCATGTCGTCTGCAAACAACGCGAGTTTTACTTCTTCGTTACCTATTTGGATTTCTTTTATTTTTTTTTCCTGCCGAATTGCTCTGGCCAGCACCTCCAGTACTATGTTGAATAGGAGTGGTGAAAGTGGGCACCCTTGTCTTGTTCCTGTCCTCAGAGGGATGGCTTTCAGCTTTTGTCCATTGAGTATGCTGTTGGCTGTGGGTCTATCATATATGGCCTTTATTAGGTTGAGGTACTTTCCTTCTATACCCATTTTACTGAGGGTTTTTATCATAAATGGGTGTTGGATCTTGTCGAATGCTTTCTCTGCGTCTATTGAGATGATCATGTGGTTTTTGTTTTTCATTTTGTTGATGTAGTGTATCACGTTGATTGACTTGCGGGTGTTGAACCATCCCTGTGTCCCTGGTATAAATCCCACTTGATCATGGTGTATAATCTTTTTGATGTATTGCTGTAATCGGTTTGCCAAAATTTGGTTGAGGATTTTTGCATCTATGTTCATCAGTGATATCGGCCTGTAGTTCTCCTTCTTTGTGTTGTCCTTGTCAGGTTGGGGGATCAGAGTGATGTTGGCTTCATAGAATGTGTTAGGGAGTTCTCCATCTTTCTCAATTTTCTGGAACAGTTTGAGGAGAATAGGTACAAAGAACTCACACTGCTTAACAACAAAAAAACAAACAACCCGATCAAAAAATGGGCAGAGGACATGAACAGACATTTCTCCAAAGAAGATATGAATATGGCCAATAGACACAGGAAAAGATGTTCATCATCGCTAATCATCAGGGAAATGCAAATCAAAACTACACTAAGATATCACCTTACCCCCGTTAGATTGGCAAAAACATCCAAAACCAAGAACGACGAATGTTGGAGAGGTTGTGGAGAAAGAGGAACCCTCATACACTGTTGGTGGGAATGCAAACTGGTACAGCCACTATGGAAAACAGTATGGAGATTTCTCAAAAAGTTAAAAATAGAAATACCCTATGACCCAGCCATCCCATTACTGGGTATCTATCCTAAGAACCTGATATCAGATATCTCAAGAGTCCGTTGCACCCCTATGTTCATCGCAGCATTATTTACAATAGCCAAGACGTGGAACCAGCCTACATGCCCAGAAACTGATGATTGGATAAAGAAGCTGTTGTATATATACACAATGGAATACTACTCAGCCATAAAAAAAGACGACATTGGCCCCTTCACAACAATGTGGATGGACCTCGAGGGCATTATGTTAAGCGAAATAAGTCAGTCAGAGAAAGACAGACTCTATATGACTCCACTCATAGGTGGAAACTAGTATATTGAGAAGGAGATCTGATCGGTGGTTACCAGGGAAAAGGGGGGGTGGGGGGAGGGCACGGAGGGGGAAGTGGTGTTCCCACAACATGACGAACAAAAATGTACAACTGAAATATCACAAGCATGCAATCCATCATAACATTAATAACCAAAAAAAAAAAAAAAAAAGATGCTTTGGGGCCCATCTGCCCCTATGGAAAGAACGCAGCACTTTGTGCCTTGCAGCTCTAGGGCAATATAGCACACCCAGAGCAGAAGTTCTACTTCAGCCAGATCAGGCCCGCAAAGAAACTGCGTTTCACAGGCCTTTGTAAGAGATGTTCCCTGTAGGCTGTTAGAGCACTGTGCAGAGCGACTTGTTTCTTAGCTTCCCAACGAGCTGGAAGCAAGATGCTTTGGGGCCCTTCTCACCCTTTGGCAAGAAGGCAGCACTTTGTGCCTTGCAGCTCTAAGGCAATGTAGCACACCCAGAGCAGAAGTTCTACTTCAGCCAGATCAGGCCCGCAAAGAAACTGCGTTTCACAGGCCTTTGTAAGAGATGTTCGCGTTAGGCTGTTAGAGCATTTTGCAGAGCGAGTTGTTTCTCAGCTTCCTAAAGAGTTGGAAGCAAGATGCTTTGGGGCCCTTCTCACCCTTTGGAAAGAAGGCAGCACTTTGTGCCTTGCAGCTCTAGGGCAATGTAGCACACCCAGAGCCGAAGTTCTAGTTCAGCTAGATCAAACCTGCAAAGAAACTTCGCTTCACAGGCCTTTGTAAGAGATGTTCCCGGTAGGCTGTAAGAGCACTGTGCAGAGCGACTAGTTTCTTAGCTTCCCAGAGAGCCGGAAGCAAGATGCTTTGGGGCCCATGTGGCCCTATGGAAAGAACGCAGCACTTTGTGCCTTGCAGCTCTAGGGCAATGCAGCACACCCCGAGCAGAAGTTCTACTTCAGCCAGATCAGGCCTGCAAAGAAACTGCGTTTCACAGGCCTTTGTAAGCGATGTTCCCTTTAGGCTGTTAGAGCACTGTGCAGAGCGAGTTGTTTCTTAGCTTCCCAGAGAGCTGGAAGCAAGATGCTTTGGGGCCCGTTAATTTTATACCCTGCTACTTTGCTGTAGTTGTTGATTATTTCTAATAGTTTTTCTGTGGATTCTTTGGGGTTTTCTATGTATAAGATCATGTCGTCTGCAAACAAGCGAGTTTTAATTCTTCGTTACCTATTTCGATTCCTTTTATTTCTTTTTCCTGCCGTATTTCTCTGGCCAGCACCTCCAGTACTATGTTGAATAGGAGTGGTGAAAGTGGGCACCCTTGTCTTGTTCCTGTCCTCAGAGGGATGGCTTTCAGCTTTTGTCCATTGAGTATGCTGTTGGCTGTGGGTCTATCATATATGGCCTTTATTATGTTGAGGTACTTTCCTTCTACACCCATTTTCCCGAGGGTTTTTATCATAAATGGGTGTTGGATCTTGTCGAATGCTTTCTCTGCGTCTATTGAGATGATCATGTGGTTTTTGTTTTTCATTTTGTTGATGTAGTGTATCACGTTGATTGACTTGCGGGTGTTGAACCATCCCTGTGTCCCTGGTATAAATCCCACTTGATCATGGTGTATAATCTTTTTGATGTATTGCTGTAATCGGTTTGCCAAAATTTGGTTGAGGATTTTTGCATCTATGTTCATCAGTGATATCGGCCTGTAGTTCTCCTTCTTTGTGTTGTCCTTGTCAGGTTTGGGGATCAGAGTGATGTTGGCTTCATAGAATGTGTTAGGGAGTTCTCCATCTTTCTCAATTTTCTGGAACAGTTTGAGGAGAATAGGTACAAAGAACTCACACTGCTTAACAACAAAAAAACAAACAACCCGATCAAAAAATGGGCAGAGGACATGAACAGACATTTCTCCAAAGAAGATATGAATATGGCCAATAGACACAGGAAAAGATGTTCATCATCGCTAATCATCAGGGAAATGCAAATCAAAACTACACTAAGATATCACCTTACCCCCGTTAGATTGGCAAAAACATCCAAAACCAAGAACGACGAATGTTGGAGAGGTTGTGGAGAAAGAGGAACCCTCATACACTGTTGGTGGGAATGCAAACTGGTACAGCCACTATGGAAAACAGTATGGAGATTTCTCAAAAAGTTAAAAATAGAAATACCCTATGACCCAGCCATCCCATTACTGGGTATCTATCCTAAGAACCTGATATCAGATATCTCAAGAGTCCGTTGCACCCCTATGTTCATCGCAGCATTATTTACAATAGCCAAGACGTGGAACCAGCCTACATGCCCAGAAACTGATGATTGGATAAAGAAGCTGTTGTATATATACACAATGGAATACTACTCAGCCATAAAAAAAGACGACATTGGCCCCTTCACAACAATGTGGATGGACCTCGAGGGCATTATGTTAAGCGAAATAAGTCAGTCAGAGAAAGACAGACTCTATATGACTCCACTCATAGGTGGAAACTAGTATATTGAGAAGGAGATCTGATCGGTGGTTACCAGGGAAAAGGGGGGGTGGGGGGAGGGCACGGAGGGGGAAGTGGTGTTCCCACAACATGACGAACAAAAATGTACAACTGAAATATCACAAGCATGCAATCCATCATAACATTAATAACCAAAAAAAAAAAAAAAAAAGATGCTTTGGGGCCCATCTGCCCCTATGGAAAGAACGCAGCACTTTGTGCCTTGCAGCTCTAGGGCAATATAGCACACCCAGAGCAGAAGTTCTACTTCAGCCAGATCAGGCCCGCAAAGAAACTGCGTTTCACAGGCCTTTGTAAGAGATGTTCCCTGTAGGCTGTTAGAGCACTGTGCAGAGCGACTTGTTTCTTAGCTTCCCAACGAGCTGGAAGCAAGATGCTTTGGGGCCCTTCTCACCCTTTGGCAAGAAGGCAGCACTTTGTGCCTTGCAGCTCTAAGGCAATGTAGCACACCCAGAGCAGAAGTTCTACTTCAGCCAGATCAGGCCCGCAAAGAA
This sequence comes from Equus asinus, assembly GCF_041296235.1. Taxonomy (NCBI): domain Eukaryota; kingdom Metazoa; phylum Chordata; class Mammalia; order Perissodactyla; family Equidae; genus Equus; species Equus asinus. Next base: position 73,289,852 of record NC_091790.1, on the reverse strand, counting down.
ACTGCGTTTCACAGGCCTTTGTAAGAGATGTTCGCGTTAGGCTGTTAGAGCATTTTGCAGAGCGAGTTGTTTCTCAGCTTCCTAAAGAGTTGGAAGCAAGATGCTTTGGGGCCCTTCTCACCCTTTGGAAAGAAGGCAGCACTTTGTGCCTTGCAGCTCTAGGGCAATGTAGCACACCCAGAGCCGAAGTTCTAGTTCAGCTAGATCAAACCTGCAAAGAAACTTCGCTTCACAGGCCTTTGTAAGAGATGTTCCCGGTAGGCTGTAAGAGCACTGTGCAGAGCGACTAGTTTCTTAGCTTCCCAGAGAGCCGGAAGCAAGATGCTTTGGGGCCCATGTGGCCCTATGGAAAGAACGCAGCACTTTGTGCCTTGCAGCTCTAGGGCAATGCAGCACACCCCGAGCAGAAGTTCTACTTCAGCCAGATCAGGCCTGCAAAGAAACTGCGTTTCACAGGCCTTTGTAAGCGATGTTCCCTTTAGGCTGTTAGAGCACTGTGCAGAGCGAGTTGTTTCTTAGCTTCCCAGAGAGCTGGAAGCAAGATGCTTTGGGGCCCGTTAATTTTATACCCTGCTACTTTGCTGTAGTTGTTGATTATTTCTAATAGTTTTTCTGTGGATTCTTTGGGGTTTTCTATGTATAAGATCATGTCGTCTGCAAACAAGCGAGTTTTAATTCTTCGTTACCTATTTCGATTCCTTTTATTTCTTTTTCCTGCCGTATTTCTCTGGCCAGCACCTCCAGTACTATGTTGAATAGGAGTGGTGAAAGTGGGCACCCTTGTCTTGTTCCTGTCCTCAGAGGGATGGCTTTCAGCTTTTGTCCATTGAGTATGCTGTTGGCTGTGGGTCTATCATATATGGCCTTTATTATGTTGAGGTACTTTCCTTCTACACCCATTTTCCCGAGGGTTTTTATCATAAATGGGTGTTGGATCTTGTCGAATGCTTTCTCTGCGTCTATTGAGATGATCATGTGGTTTTTGTTTTTCATTTTGTTGATGTAGTGTATCACGTTGATTGACTTGCGGGTGTTGAACCATCCCTGTGTCCCTGGTATAAATCCCACTTGATCATGGTGTATAATCTTTTTGATGTATTGCTGTAATCGGTTTGCCAAAATTTGGTTGAGGATTTTTGCATCTATGTTCATCAGTGATATCGGCCTGTAGTTCTCCTTCTTTGTGTTGTCCTTGTCAGGTTTGGGGATCAGAGTGATGTTGGCTTCATAGAATGTGTTAGGGAGTTCTCCATCTTTCTCAATTTTCTGGAACAGTTTGAGGAGAATAGGTACAAAGAACTCACACTGCTTAACAACAAAAAAACAAACAACCCGATCAAAAAATGGGCAGAGGACATGAACAGACATTTCTCCAAAGAAGATAGGAATATGGCCAATAGACACATGAAAAGATGTTCATCATCGCTAATCATCAGGGAAATGCAAATCAAAACTACACTAAGATATCAGCTTACCCCCGTTAGATTGGCAAAAACATCCAAAACCAAGAACGACAAATGTTGGAGAGGTTGTGGAGAAAGAGGAACCCTCATACACTGTTGGTGGGAATGCAAACTGGTACAGCCACTATGGAAAACAGTATGGAGATTTCTCAAAAAGTTAAAAATAGAAATACCCTATGACCCAGCCATCCCATTACTGGGTATCTATCCTAAGAACCTGATATCAGATATCTCAAGAGTCCGTTGCACCCCTATGTTCATCGCAGCATTATTTACAATAGCCAAGACGTGGAACCAGCCTACATGCCCAGAAACTGATGATTGGATAAAGAAGATGTGGTATATATACACAATGGAATACTACTCAGCCATAAAAAAAGACGAAATTGGCCCATTCACAACAATGTGGATGGACCTCGAGGGCATTATTTTAAGCGAAATAAGTCAGTCAGAGAAAGACGAACTCTATATGACTCCACTCATAGGTGGAAATTAGTATATTGAGAAGGAGATCTGATCGGTGGTTACCAGGGAAAAGGGGGGGTGGGGGGAGGGCACGGAGGGGGAAGTGGTGTTCCCACAACATGACTAACAAAAATGTACAACTGAAATTTCACAAGCTTGTAATCCATAATAACATTAATAAACAAAAAAAAAATAAAAAAAAATAAAGATGATTTGGGGCCCATCTGCCCCTATGGAAAGAACGCAGCACTTTGTGCCTTGCAGCTCTAGGGCAATGTAGCACACCCAGAGCAGAAGTTCTACTTCAGCCAGATCAGGCCTGCAAAGAAACTGCGTTTCACAGGCCTTTGTAAGAGATGTTCGCGGTAGGCTGTTAGAGCACTGTGCAGAGCGAGTTGTTTCTTAGCTTCCCAAAGAGCTGGAAGCAAGATGCTTTGGGGCCCTTCTCACCCTTTGGCAAGAAGGCAGCACTTTGTGCCTTGCAGCTCTAGGGCAATGTAGCACACCCAGAGCAGAAGTTCTACTTCAGCCAGATCAGGCCTGCAAAGAAACTGCGTTTCACAGGCCTTTGTAAGAGATGATCGCGGTAGGCTGTTAGAGCACTGTGCAGAGCGAGTTGTTTCTCAGCTTCCAAAAGAGTTGGAAGCAAGATGCTTTGGGGCTCATCTGCCCCTTCGAAAAGAAGGCAACACTTTGTGCCTTGCAGCTCTAGGGCAATGTAGCACACCCAGAGCAGAAGTTCTACTTCAGCCAGATCAGGCCCGCAAAGAAACTGCATTTCACAGGCCTTTGTAAGAGATGTTCCCGGTAGGCTGTTAGAGCACTGTGCAGAGCGAGTTGTTTCTTAGCTTCCCAAACAGCTGGAAGCAAGATGCTTTGGTGCCCTACTCACCCTTTGGAAAGAAGGCAGCACTTTGTGCCTTGCAGCTCTAGGGCAATGTAGCACACCCAGAGCAGAAGTTGTACTTCAGCCAGATCAGGGCTGCAAAGAAACTGCGTTTCACAGGCCTTTGTAAGAGATGTTCCCGGTAGGCTGTTAGAGCACTGTGCAGAGCGAGTTCTTTCTTAGCTTCCCAAAGACCTGGAAGCAAGATGCTTTGGGGGCCATCTGCCCCTAAGCAAAGAAGGCAGCAATTTGTGCCTTGCAGCTCTAGGGCAATGTAGCACACCCAGAGCAGTTGTTCTACTTCTGCAAGGTCAGGCCTGCAAAGAAACTGCGTTTCACAGGCCTTTGTAAGAGATGTTCCCGGTAGGCTGTTAGAGCACTGTGCAGAGCGAGTTGTTTCTTAGCTTCCCAAAGAGCTGGAAGCAAGATGCTTTAGGGGCCATCTGCCCTTAAGGAAAGAAGGCAGCACTTTGTGCCTGGCATCTCTAGGGCAATGTAGCACACCCAGAGCAGTTGTTCTACTTCTGCCAGGTCAGGCCTGCAAAGAAACTGCGTTTCACAGGCCTTTGTAAGAGATGTTCCCGGTAGGCTGTTAGAGCACTGTGCAGAGCGACTTGTTTCTTAGCTTCCCAAACAGCTGGAAGCAAGATGCTTTAGGGCCCTACTCACCCTTTGCAAAGAAGGCAGCACTTTGTGCCTTGCAGCTCTAGGGCAATGTAGCACACCCAGAGCCGAAGTTCTACTTCAGCTAGATCAGACCTGCAAAGAAACTTCGTTTCACAGGCCTTTCTAAGAGATGTTCCCGGTAGGCAGTAAGAGCACTGTGCAGAGCGACTACTTTCTTAGCTTCCCAGAGAGCCGGAAGCAAGATGCTTTGGGGCCCATGTGCCCCTATGGAAAGAACGCAGCACTTTGTGCCTTGCAGCTCTAGGGCAATGCAGCACACCCCGAGCAGAAGTTCTACTTCAGCCAGATCAGGCCTGCAAAGAAACTGCGTTTCACAGGCCTTTGTAAGAGATGTTCCCGGTAGGCTGTTAGAGCACTGTGCAGAGCGAGTTGTTTCTTAGCTTCCCAAAGAGCTGGAAGCAAAATGCTTTGGGGCCCGTTAATTTTATACCCTGGTACTTTGCTGTAGTTGTTGATTATTTCTAATAGTTTTTCTGTGGATTCTTTGGGGTTTTCTATGTATAAGATCATGTCGTCTGCAAACAACGCGAGTTTTACTTCTTCGTTACCTATTCGGATTCCATTTATTTTTTTTTCCTGCCGAATTGCTCTGGCCAGCACCTCCAGTACTATGTTGAATAGGAGTGGTGAAAGTGGGCACCCTTGTCTTGTTCCTGTCCTCAGAGGGATGGCTTTCAGCTTTTGTCCATTGAGTATGCTGTTGGCTGTGGGTCTATCATATATGGCCTTTATTAGGTTGAGGTACTTTCCTTCTATACCCATTTTACTGAGGGTTTTTATCATAAATGGGTGTTGGATCTTGTCGAATGCTTTCTCTGCGTCTATTGAGATGATCATGTGGTTTTTGTTTTTCATTTTGTTGATGTAGTGTATCACGTTGATTGACTTGCGGGTGTTGAACCATCTCTGTGTCCCTGGTATAAATCCCACTTGATCATGGTGTATAATCTTTTTGATGTATTGCTGTAATCGGTTTGCCAAAATTTTGTTGAGGATTTTTGCATCTATGTTCATCAGTGATATCGGCCTGTAGTTCTCCTTCTTTGTGTTGTCCTTGTCAGGTTGGGGGATCAGAGTGATGTTGGCTTCATAGAATGTGTTAGGGAGTTCTCCATCTTTCTCAATTTTCTGGAACAGTTTGAGGAGAATAGGTACAAAGAACTCACACTGCTTAACAACAAAAAAACAAACAACCCGATCAAAAAATGGGCAGAGGACATGAACAGACATTTCTCCAAAGAAGATATGAATATGGCCAATAGACACATGAAAAGATGTTCATCATCGCTAATCATCAGGGAAATGCAAATCAAAACTACACTAAGATATCACCTTACCCCCGTTAGATTGGCAAAAACATCCAAAACCAAGAACGACGAATGTTGGAGAGGTTGTGGAGAAAGAGGAACCCTCATACACTGTTGGTGGGAATGCAAACTGGTACAGCCACTATGGAAAACAGTATGGAGATTTCTCAAAAAGTTAAAAATAGAAATACCCTATGACCCAGCCATCCCATTACTGGGTATCTATCCTAAGAACCTGATATCAGATATCTCAAGCGTCCGTTGCACCCCTATGTTCATCGCAGCATTATTTACAATACCCAAGACGTGGAACCAGCCTACATGCCCAGAAACTGATGATTGGATAAAGAAGCTGTGGTATATATACACAATGGAATACTACTCAGCCATAAAAAAAGACGACATTTGCCCCTTCACAACAATGTGGATGGACCTCGAGGGCATTATGTTAAGCGAAATAAGTCAGTCAGAGAAAGACAGACTCTATATGACTCCACTCATAGGTGGAAACTAGTATATTGAGAAGGAGATCTGATCGGTGGTTACCAGGGAAAAGGGGGGGTGGGGGGAGGGCACGGAGGGGGAAGTGGTGTTCCCACAACATGACGAACAAAAATGTACAACTGAAATATCACAAGCATGCAATCCATCATAACATTAATAACCAAAAAAAAAAAAAAAAAGATGCTTTGGGGCCCATCTGCCCCTATGGAAAGAACGCAGCACTTTGTGCCTTGCAGCTCTAGGGCAATATAGCACACCCAGAGCAGAAGTTCTACTTCAGCCAGATCAGGCCCGCAAAGAAACTGCGTTTCACAGGCCTTTGTAAGAGATGTTCCCGGTAGGCTGTTAGAGCACTGTGCAGAGCGACTTGTTTCTTAGCTTCCCAACGAGCTGGAAGCAAGATGCTTTGGGGCCCTTCTCACCCTTTGGCAAGAAGGCAGCACTTTGTGCCTTGCAGCTCTAAGGCAATGTAGCACACCCAGAGCAGAAGTTCTACTTCAGCCAGATCAGGCCCGCAAAGAAACTGCGTTTCACAGGCCTTTGTAAGAGATGTTCGCGTTAGGCTGTTAGAGCATTTTGCAGAGCGAGTTGTTTCTCAGCTTCCTAAAGAGTTGGAAGCAAGATGCTTTGGGGCCCTTCTCACCCTTTGGAAAGAAGGCAGCACTTTGTGCCTTGCAGCTCTAGGGCAATGTAGCACACCCAGAGCCGAAGTTCTAGTTCAGCTAGATCAAACCTGCAAAGAAACTTCGCTTCACAGGCCTTTGTAAGAGATGTTCCCGGTAGGCTGTAAGAGCACTGTGCAGAGCGACTAGTTTCTTAGCTTCCCAGAGAGCCGGAAGCAAGATGCTTTGGGGCCCATGTGGCCCTATGGAAAGAACGCAGCACTTTGTGCCTTGCAGCTCTAGGGCAATGCAGCACACCCCGAGCAGAAGTTCTACTTCAGCCAGATCAGGCCTGCAAAGAAACTGCGTTTCACAGGCCTTTGTAAGCGATGTTCCCGGTAGGCTGTTAGAGCACTGTGCAGAGCGAGTTGTTTCTTAGCTTCCCAGAGAGCTGGAAGCAAGATGCTTTGGGGCCCGTTAATTTTATACCCTGCTACTTTGCTGTAGTTGTTGATTATTTCTAATAGTTTTTCTGTGGATTCTTTGGGGTTTTCTATGTATAAGATCATGTCGTCTGCAAACAAGCGAGTTTTAATTCTTCGTTACCTATTTCGATTCCTTTTATTTCTTTTTCCTGCCGTATTTCTCTGGCCAGCACCTCCAGTACTATGTTGAATAGGAGTGGTGAAAGTGGGCACCCTTGTCTTGTTCCTGTCCTCAGAGGGATGGCTTTCAGCTTTTGTCCATTGAGTATGCTGTTGGCTGTGGGTCTATCATATATGGCCTTTATTATGTTGAGGTACTTTCCTTCTACACCCATTTTCCCGAGGGTTTTTATCATAAATGGGTGTTGGATCTTGTCGAATGCTTTCTCTGCGTCTATTGAGATGATCATGTGGTTTTTGTTTTTCATTTTGTTGATGTAGTGTATCACGTTGATTGACTTGCGGGTGTTGAACCATCCCTGTGTCCCTGGTATAAATCCCACTTGATCATGGTGTATAATCTTTTTGATGTATTGCTGTAATCGGTTTGCCAAAATTTGGTTGAGGATTTTTGCATCTATGTTCATCAGTGATATCGGCCTGTAGTTCTCCTTCTTTGTGTTGTCCTTGTCAGGTTTGGGGATCAGAGTGATGTTGGCTTCATAGAATGTGTTAGGGAGTTCTCCATCTTTCTCAATTTTCTGGAACAGTTTGAGGAGAATAGGTACAAAGAACTCACACTGCTTAACAACAAAAAAACAAACAACCCGATCAAAAAATGGGCAGAGGACATGAACAGACATTTCTCCAAAGAAGATAGGAATATGGCCAATAGACACATGAAAAGATGTTCATCATCGCTAATCATCAGGGAAATGCAAATCAAAACTACACTAAGATATCAGCTTACCCCCGTTAGATTGGCAAAAACATCCAAAACCAAGAACGACAAATGTTGGAGAGGTTGTGGAGAAAGAGGAACCCTCATACACTGTTGGTGGGAATGCAAACTGGTACAGCCACTATGGAAAACAGTATGGAGATTTCTCAAAAAGTTAAAAATAGAAATACCCTATGACCCAGCCATCCCATTACTGGGTATCTATCCTAAGAACCTGATATCAGATATCTCAAGAGTCCGTTGCACCCCTATGTTCATCGCAGCATTATTTACAATAGCCAAGACGTGGAACCAGCCTACATGCCCAGAAACTGATGATTGGATAAAGAAGATGTGGTATATATACACAATGGAATACTACTCAGCCATAAAAAAAGACGAAATTGGCCCATTCACAACAATGTGGATGGACCTCGAGGGCATTATTTTAAGCGAAATAAGTCAGTCAGAGAAAGACGAACTCTATATGACTCCACTCATAGGTGGAAATTAGTATATTGAGAAGGAGATCTGATCGGTGGTTACCAGGGAAAAGGGGGGGTGGGGGGAGGGCACGGAGGGGGAAGTGGTGTTCCCACAACATGACTAACAAAAATGTACAACTGAAATTTCACAAGCTTGTAATCCATAATAACATTAATAAACAAAAAAAAAATAAAAAAAAATAAAGATGATTTGGGGCCCATCTGCCCCTATGGAAAGAACGCAGCACTTTGTGCCTTGCAGCTCTAGGGCAATGTAGCACACCCAGAGCAGAAGTTCTACTTCAGCCAGATCAGGCCTGCAAAGAAACTGCGTTTCACAGGCCTTTGTAAGAGATGTTCGCGGTAGGCTGTTAGAGCACTGTGCAGAGCGAGTTGTTTCTTAGCTTCCCAAAGAGCTGGAAGCAAGATGCTTTGGGGCCCTTCTCACCCTTTGGCAAGAAGGCAGCACTTTGTGCCTTGCAGCTCTAGGGCAATGTAGCACACCCAGAGCAGAAGTTCTACTTCAGCCAGATCAGGCCTGCAAAGAAACTGCGTTTCACAGGCCTTTGTAAGAGATGATCGCGGTAGGCTGTTAGAGCACTGTGCAGAGCGAGTTGTTTCTCAGCTTCCAAAAGAGTTGGAAGCAAGATGCTTTGGGGCTCATCTGCCCCTTCGAAAAGAAGGCAGCACTTTGTGCCTTGCAGCTCTAGGGCAATGTAGCACACCCAGAGCAGAAGTTCTACTTCAGCCAGATCAGGCCCGCAAAGAAACTGCATTTCACAGGCCTTTGTAAGAGATGTTCCCGGTAGGCTGTTAGAGCACTGTGCAGAGCGAGTTGTTTCTTAGCTTCCCAAAGAGCTGGAAGCAAGATGCTTTGGTGCCCTACTCACCCTTTGGAAAGAAGGCAGCACTTTGTGCCTGGCATCTCTAGGGCAATGTAGCACACCCAGAGCAGTTGTTCTACTTCTGCCAGGTCAGGCCTGCAAAGAAACTGCGTTTCACAGGCCTTTGTAAGAGATGTTCCCGGTAGGCTGTTAGAGCACTGTGCAGAGCGACTTGTTTCTTAGCTTCCCAAACAGCTGGAAGCAAGATGCTTTAGGGCCCTACTCACCCTTTGCAAAGAAGGCAGCACTTTGTGCCTTGCAGCTCTAGGGCAATGTAGCACACCCAGAGCCGAAGTTCTACTTCAGCTAGATCAGACCTGCAAAGAAACTTCGTTTCACAGGCCTTTCTAAGAGATGTTCCCGGTAGGCAGTAAGAGCACTGTGCAGAGCGACTACTTTCTTAGCTTCCCAGAGAGCCGGAAGCAAGATGCTTTGGGGCCCATGTGCCCCTATGGAAAGAACGCAGCACTTTGTGCCTTGCAGCTCTAGGGCAATGCAGCACACCCCGAGCAGAAGTTCTACTTCAGCCAGATCAGGCCTGCAAAGAAACTGCGTTTCACAGGCCTTTGTAAGAGATGTTCCCGGTAGGCTGTTAGAGCACTGTGCAGAGCGAGTTGTTTCTTAGCTTCCCAAAGAGCTGGAAGCAAAATGCTTTGGGGCCCGTTAATTTTATACCCTGGTACTTTGCTGTAGTTGTTGATTATTTCTAATAGTTTTTCTGTGGATTCTTTGGGGTTTTCTATGTATAAGATCATGTCGTCTGCAAACAACGCGAGTTTTACTTCTTCGTTACCTATTCGGATTCCATTTATTTTTTTTTCCTGCCGAATTGCTCTGGCCAGCACCTCCAGTACTATGTTGAATAGGAGTGGTGAAAGTGGGCACCCTTGTCTTGTTCCTGTCCTCAGAGGGATGGCTTTCAGCTTTTGTCCATTGAGTATGCTGTTGGCTGTGGGTCTATCATATATGGCCTTTATTAGGTTGAGGTACTTTCCTTCTATACCCATTTTACTGAGGGTTTTTATCATAAATGGGTGTTGGATCTTGTCGAATGCTTTCTCTGCGTCTATTGAGATGATCATGTGGTTTTTGTTTTTCATTTTGTTGATGTAGTGTATCACGTTGATTGACTTGCGGGTGTTGAACCATCCCTGTGTCCCTGGTATAAATCCCACTTGATCATGGTGTATAATCTTTTTGATGTATTGCTGTAATCGGTTTGCCAAAATTTGGTTGAGGATTTTTGCATCTATGTTCATCAGTGATATCGGCCTGTAGTTCTCCTTCTTTGTGTTGTCCTTGTCAGGTTGGGGGATCAGAGTGATGTTGGCTTCATAGAATGTGTTAGGGAGTTCTCCATCTTTCTCAATTTTCTGGAACAGTTTGAGGAGAATAGGTACAAAGAACTCACACTGCTTAACAACAAAAAAACAAACAACCCGATCAAAAAATGGGCAGAGGACATGAACAGACATTTCTCCAAAGAAGATATGAATATGGCCAATAGACACATGAAAAGATGTTCATCATCGCTAATCATCAGGGAATTGCAAATCAAAACTACACTAAGATATCACCTTACCCCCGTTAGATTGGCAAAAACATCCAAAACCAAGAACGACGAATGTTGGAGAGGTTGTGGAGAAAGAGGAACCCTCATACACTGTTGGTGGGAATGCAAACTGGTACAGCCACTATGGAAAACAGTATGGAGATTTCTCAAAAAGTTAAAAATAGAAATACCCTATGACCCAGCCATCCCATTACTGGGTATCTATCCTAAGAACCTGATATCAGATATCTCAAGCGTCCGTTGCACCCCTATGTTCATCGCAGCATTATTTACAATAGCCAAGACGTGGAACCAGCCTACATGCCCAGAAACTGATGATTGGATAAAGAAGCTGTGGTATATATACACAATGGAATACTACTCAGCCATAAAAAAAGACGACATTGGCCCCTTCACAACAATGTGGATGGACCTCGAGGGCATTATGTTAAGCGAAATAAGTCAGTCAGAGAAAGACAGACTCTATATGACTCCACTCATAGGTGGAAACTAGTATATTGAGAAGGAGATCTGATCGGTGGTTACCAGGGAAAAGGGGTGGTGGGGGGAGGGCACGGAGGGGGAAGTGGTGTTCCCATAACATGACTAACAAAAATGTACAACTGAAATTTCACAAGCTTGTAAACCATCATAACATTAATAAACAAACAAAAAAAAAAGATGCTTTGGGGCCCATCTGCCCCTATGGAAAGAACGCAGCACTTTGTGCCTTGCAGCTCTAGGGCAATGTAGCACACCCAGAGCAGAAGTTCTACTTCAGCCAGATCAGGCCCGCAAAGAAACTGCGTTTCACAGGCCTTTGTAAGAGATGTTCCCGGTAGGCTGTTAGAGCACTGTGCAGAGCGAGTTGTTTCTTAGCTTCCCAAAGAGCTGGAAGCAAGATGCTTTGGGGCCCTTCTCACCCTTTGGCAAGAAGGCAGCACTTTGTGCCTTGCAGCTCTAAGGCAATGTAGCACACCCAGAGCAGAAGTTCTACTTCAGCCAATCAGGCCTGCAAAGAAACTGCGTTTCACAGGCCTTTGTAAGAGATGTTCGCGTTAGGCTGTTAGAGCATTGTGCAGAGGGAGTTGTTTCTCAGCTTCCAAAAGAGTTGGAAGCAAGATTCTTTGGGGCTCATCTGCCCCTTTGAAATGAAGGCAGCACTTTGTGCCTTGCAGCTCTAGGGCAATGTAGCACACCCAGAGCAGAAGTTCTACTTCAGCCAGATCAGGCCTGCAAAGAAACTGCGTTTCTCAGGCCTTTGTAAGAGAAGTTCCCGGTAGGCTGTTAGAGCACTGTGCTGAGCGAGTTGTTTCTTAGCTTCCCAGAGAGCTGGAAGCAAGATGCTTTGGGGCCCGTTAATTGTATCCCCTGCTACTTTGCTGTATTTGTTGATTATTTCTAATAGTTTTTCTGTGGATTCTTTGGGGTTTTCTATGTATAAGATCATGTCGTCTGCAAACAACGCGAGTTTTACTTCTTCGTTACCTATTTCGATTCCTTTTATTTTTTTTTCCTGCCGAATTGCTCTGGCCAGCACCTCCAGTACTATGTTGAATAGGAGTGGTGAAAGTGGGCACCCTTGTCTTGTTCCTGTCCTCAGAGGGATGGCTTTCAGCTTTTGTCCATTGAGTATGCTGTTGGCTGTGGGTCTATCATATATGGCCTTTATTATGTTGAGGTACTTTCCTTCTATACCCATTTTACTGAGGGTTTTTATCATAAATGGGTGTTGGATCTTGTCGAATGCTTTCTCTGCGTCTATTGAGATGATCATGTGGTTTTTGTTTTTCATTTTGTTGATGTAGTGTATCACATTGATTGACTTGCGGGTGTTGAACCATCCCTGTGTCCCTGGTATAAATCCCACTTGATCATGGTGTATAATCTTTTTGATGTATTGCTGTAATCGGTTTGCCAAAATTTTGTTGAGGATTTTTGCATCTATGTTCATCAGTGATATCGGCCTGTAGTTCTCCTTCTTTGTGTTGTCCTTGTCAGGTTTGGGGATCAGAGTGATGTTGGCTTCATAGAATGTGTTAGGGAGTTCTCCATCTTTCTCAATTTTCTGGAACAGTTTGAGGAGAATAGGTACAAAGAACTCACACTGCTTAACAACAAAAAAACAAACAACCCGATCAAAAAATGGGCAGAGGACATGAACAGACATTTCTCCAAAGAAGATATGAATATGGCCAATAGACACATGAAAAGATGTTCATCATCGCTAATCATCAGGGAAATGCAAATCAAAACTACACTAAGATATCACCTTACCCCCGTTAGATTGGCAAAAACATCCAAAACCAAGAACGACAAATGTTGGAGAGGTTGTGGAGAAAGAGGAACCCTCATACACTGTTGGTGGGAATGCAAACTGGTACAGCCACTATGGAAAACAGTATGGAGATTTCTCAAAAAGTTAAAAATAGAAATACCCTATGACCCAGCCATCCCATTACTGGGTATCTATCCTAAGAACCTGATATCAGATATCTCAAGAGTCCGTTGCACCCCTATGTTCATCGCAGCATTATTTACAATAGCCAAGACGTGGAACCAGCCTACATGCCCAGAAACTGATGATTGGATAAAGAAGATGTGGTATATATACACAATGGAATACTACTCAGCCATAAAAAAAGACGAAATTGGCCCATTCACAACAATGTGGATGGACCTCGAGGGCATCATGTTAAGCGAAATAAGTCAGTCAGAGAAAGACAGACTCTATATGACTCCACTCATAGGTGGAAATTAGTATATTGAGAAGGAGATCTGATCGGTGGTTACCAGGGAAAAGGGGGGGTGGGGGGAGGGCACGGAGGGGGAAGTGGTGTTCCCACAACATGACTAACAAAAATGTACAACTGAAATTTCACAAGCTTGTAATCCATCATAACATTAATAAACAAAAAAAAAAAAAAAAAGAAGCTTTGGGGCCCATCTGCCCATATGGAAAGAACGCAGCACTTTCTGCCTTGCAGCTCTAGGGCAATGTAGCACACCCAGAGCAGAAGTTCTACTTCAGCCAGATCAGGCCCACAAAGAAACTGCGTTTCACAGGCCTTTGTAAGAGATGTTCCCGGTAGGCTGTTAGAGCACTGTGCAGAGCGAGTTGTTTCTTAGCTTCCCATACAGCCGGAGGCAAGATGCTTTGGGGCCCTTCTCACCCTTTGGAAAGAAGTCAGCACTTTGTGCCTTGCAGCTCTAGGGCAATGTAGCACACCCAGAGCAGAAGTTGTACTTCAGCCTGATCAGGCCTGCAAAGAAACTGCGTTTCACAGGCCTTTGTAAGAGATGTTCCCGGTAGGCTGTTAGAGCACTCTGCAGAGTGAGTTGTTTCCTAGCGTCCCAAAGAGCTGGAAGCAAGATGCTTTGGGGCCCTTCTCACCCTTTGGAAAGAAGGCAGCACTTTGTGCCTTGCAGCTCTAGGGCAATGAAGCACACCCAAAGCAGAAGTTCTACTTCAGCCAGATCAGACCTGCCAAGAAACTGCGTTTCACAAGCCTTTGTAAGAGATGTTCCCTGTAGGCTGTTAGAGAACTGTGCAGAGCGTGTTGTTTCTTAGCTTCCCAAGGAGCTGGAAGCAAGATGCTTTAGGGGCCATCTGCCCTTAAGGAAAGAAGGCAGCACTTTGTGCCTTGCAGCTCTAGGGCACTGCAGCACACCCCGAGCAGAAGATCTACTTCAGCCAGATCAGGCCTGCAAAGAAACTGCGTTTCACAGGCCTTTGTAAGAGATGTTCCCGGTAGGCTCTTAGAGCACTGTGCAGAGCGAGTTGTTTCTTAGCTTCCCAGAGAGCTGGAAGCAAGATGCTTTGGGGCCATCTGCCCTTAAGGAAAGAAGGCAGCACTTTGTGCCTTGCAGCTCTAGGGCAATGTAGCACACCCAGAGCCGAAGTTCTACTTCTGACAGGTCAGGCCTGCAAAGAAACTGCGTTTCACAGGACTTTGTAACAGATGTTCCCGGTAGGCTGTTAGAGCACTGTGCAGAGCGAGTTGTTTCTTAGCTTCCCGAACAGCCGGAAGCAAGATTCTTTGGGGGCCATCTCCCCTTAAGTAAAGAAGGCAGCACTTTGTGCCTTGCAGCTCTAGGGCAATGTAGCACACCCAGAGCAGATGTTCTACTTCAGCCAGATCAGGCCTGCAAAGAAACTGCGTTTCACAGGCCTTTGTAAGAGATGTTCCCTGTAGGCTGTTAGAGCACTGTGCAGAGCGAGTTGTTTCTTAGCTTCCCAGAGAGCTGGAAGCAAGATGCTTTGGGGCCCGTTAATTTTATACCCTGCTACTTTGCTGTAGTTGTTGATTATTTCTACTACTTTTTCTGTGGATTCTTTGGGGTTTTCTATGTATAAGATCATGTCGTCTGCAAACAACGCGAGTTTTACTTCTTCGTTACCTAGTTGGATTCCTTTTATTTTTTTTCCTGCCGAATTGCTCTGGCCAGCACCTCCAGTACTATGTTGAATAGGAGTATTGAAAGTGGGCACCCTTGTCTTGTTCCTGTCCTCAGAGGGATGGCTTTCAGCTTTTGTCCATTGAGTATGATGTTGGCTGTCGGTCTATCATATATGGCCTTTTTTATGTTGAGGTACTTTCCTTCTATACCCATTTTACTGAGGGCTTTTATCATAAATGGGTGTTGGATCTTGTCGAATGCTTTCTCTGCGTCTATTGAGATGATCATGTGGTTTTTGTTTTTCATTTTGTTGATGTAGTGTATCACGTTGATTGACTTGCGGGTGTTGAACCATCCCTGTGTCCCTGGTATAAATCCCACTTGATCATGGTGTATAATCTTTTTGATGTATTGCTGTAATCGGTTTGCCAAAATTTTGTTGAGGATTTTTGCATCTATGTTCATCAGTGATATCGGCCTGTAGTTCTCCTTCTTTGTGTTGTCCTTGTCAGGTTGGGGGATCAGAGTGATGTTGGCTTCATAGAATGTGTTAGGGAGTTCTCCATCTTTCTCAATTTTCTGGAACAGATTGAGGAGAATAGGTAAAAAGAACTCACACTGCTTAACAACAAAAAAACAAACAACCCGATCAAAAAATGGGCAGAGGACATGAACAGACATTTCTCCAAAGAAGATAGGAATATGGCCAATAGACACATGAAAAGATGTTCATCATCGCTAATCATCAGGGAAATGCAAATCAAAACTACACTAAGATATCACCTTACCCCCGTTAGATTGGCAAAAACATCCAAAACCAAGAACGACAAATGTTGGAGAGGTTGTGGAGAAAGAGGAACCCTCATACACTGTTGGTGGGAATGCAAACTGGTACACCCACTATGGAAAACAGTATGGAGATTTCTCAAAAAGTTAAAAATAGAAATACCCTATGACCCAGCCATCCCATTACTGGGTATCTATCCTAAGAACCTGATATCAGATATCTCAAGAGTCCGTTGCACCCCTATGTTCATCGCAGCATTATTTACAATAGCCAAGACGTGGAACCAGCCTACATGCCCAGAAACTGATGATTGGATAAAGAAGATGTGGTATATATACACAATGCAATACTACTCAGCCATAAAAAAAGACGACATTGGACCCTTCACAACAATGTGGATGGACCTCGAGGGCATTATGTTAAGCGAAATAAGTCAGTCAGAGAAAGACGAACTCTATATGACTCCACTCATAGGTGGAAATTAGTATATTGAGAAGGAGATCTGATCGGTGGTTACCAGGGAAAAGGGGGGGTGGGGGGAGGGCACGGAGTGGGAAGTGGTGTTCCCATAACATGACTAACAAAAATGTACAACTGAAATTTCACAAGCTTGTAAACCATCATAACATTAATAAACAAACAAAAAAAAAAGAAGCTTTGGGGCCCATCTGCCCCTATGGAAAGAACGCAGCACTTTGTGCCTTGCAGATCTAGGGCAATGTAGCACACCCAGAGCAGAAGTTCTACTTCAGCCAGATCAGGCCCGCAAAGAAACTGCGTTTCACAGGCCTTTGTAAGAGATGTTCCCGGTAGGCTGTTAGAGCACTGTGCAGAGCGAGTTGTTTCTTAGCTTCCCAAAGAGCTGGAAGCAAGATGCTTTGGGGCCCTTCTCACCCTTTGGCAAGAAGGCAGCACTTTGTGTCTTGCAGCTCTAAGGCAATGTAGCACACCCAGAGCAGAAGTTCTACTTCAGCCAATCAGGCCTGCAAAGAAACTGCGTTTCACAGGCCTTTGTAAGAGATGTTCGCGTTAGGCTGTTAGAGCATTGTGCAGAGCGAGTTGTTTCTCAGCTTCCAAAAGAGTTGGAAGCAAGATTCTTTGGGGCTCATCTGCCCCTTTGAAATGAAGGCAGCACTTTGTGCCTTGCAGCTCTAGGGCAATGTAGCACACCCAGAGCAGAAGTTCTACTTCAGCCAGATCAGGCCTGCAAAGAAACTGCGTTTCTCAGGCCTTTGTAAGAGAAGTTCCCGGTAGGCTGTTAGAGCACTGTGCTGAGCGAGTTGTTTCTTAGCTTCCCAGAGAGCTGGAAGCAAGATGCTTTGGGGCCCGTTAATTGTATCCCCTGCTACTTTGCTGTATTTGTTGATTATTTCTAATAGTTTTTCTGTGGATTCTTTGGGGTTTTCTATGTATAAGATCATGTCGTCTGCAAACAACGCGAGTTTTACTTCTTCGTTACCTATTTCGATTCCTTTTATTTTTTTTTCCTGCCGAATTGCTCTGGCCAGCACCTCCAGTACTATGTTGAATAGGAGTGGTGAAAGTGGGCACCCTTGTCTTGTTCCTGTCCTCAGAGGGATGGCTTTCAGCTTTTGTCCATTGAGTATGCTGTTGGCTGTGGGTCTATCATATATGGCCTTTATTATGTTGAGGTACTTTCCTTCTATACCCATTTTACTGAGGGTTTTTATCATAAATGGGTGTTGGATCTTGTCGAATGCTTTCTCTGCGTCTATTGAGATGATCATGTGGTTTTTGTTTTTCATTTTGTTGATGTAGTGTATCACATTGATTGACTTGCGGGTGTTGAACCATCCCTGTGTCCCTGGTATAAATCCCACTTGATCATGGTGTATAATCTTTTTGATGTATTGCTGTAATCGGTTTGCCAAAATTTTGTTGAGGATTTTTGCATCTATGTTCATCAGTGATATCGGCCTGTAGTTCTCCTTCTTTGTGTTGTCCTTGTCAGGTTTGGGGATCAGAGTGATGTTGGCTTCATAGAATGTGTTAGGGAGTTCTCCATCTTTCTCAATTTTCTGGAACAGTTTGAGGAGAATAGGTACAAAGAACTCACACTGCTTAACAACAAAAAAACAAACAACCCGATCAAAAAATGGGCAGAGGACATGAACAGACATTTCTCCAAAGAAGATATGAATATGGCCAATAGACACATGAAAAGATGTTCATCATCGCTAATCATCAGGGAAATGCAAATCAAAACTACACTAAGATATCACCTTACCCCCGTTAGATTGGCAAAAACATCCAAAACCAAGAACGACAAATGTTGGAGAGGTTGTGGAGAAAGAGGAACCCTCATACACTGTTGGTGGGAATGCAAACTGGTACAGCCACTATGGAAAACAGTATGGAGATTTCTCAAAAAGTTAAAAATAGAAATACCCTATGACCCAGCCATCCCATTACTGGGTATCTATCCTAAGAACCTGATATCAGATATCTCAAGAGTCCGTTGCACCCCTATGTTCATCGCAGCATTATTTACAATAGCCAAGACGTGGAACCAGCCTACATGCCCAGAAACTGATGATTGGATAAAGAAGATGTGGTATATATACACAACGGAATACTACTCAGCCATAAAAAAAGACGACATTTTCCCATTCACAACAATGTGGATGGACCTCGAGGGCATCATGTTAAGCGAAATAAGTCAGTCAGAGAAAGACAGACTCTATATGACTCCACTCATAGGTGGAAATTAGTATATTGAGAAGGAGATCTGATCGGTGGTTACCAGGGAAAAGGGGGGGTGGGGGGAGGGCACGGAGGGGGAAGTGGTGTTCCCACAACATGACTAACAAAAATGTACAACTGAAATTTCACAAGCTTGTAATCCATCATAACATTAATAAACAAAAAAAAAAAAAAAAAGAAGCTTTGGGGCCCATCTGCCCATATGGAAAGAACGCAGCACTTTCTGCCTTGCAGCTCTAGGGCAATGTAGCACACCCAGAGCAGAAGTTCTACTTCAGCCAGATCAGGCCCACAAAGAAACTGCGTTTCACAGGCCTTTGTAAGAGATGTTCCCGGTAGGCTGTTAGAGCACTGTGCAGAGCGAGTTGTTTGTTAGCTTCCCATACAGCCGGAGGCAAGATGCTTTGGGGCCCTTCTCACCCTTTGGAAAGAAGTCAGCACTTTGTGCCTTGCAGCTCTAGGGCAATGTAGCACACCCAGAGCAGAAGTTGTACTTCAGCCTGATCAGGCCTGCAAAGAAACTGCGTTTCACAGGCCTTTGTAAGAGATGTTCCCGGTAGGCTGTTAGAGCACTGTGCAGAGTGAGTTGTTTCCTAGCGTCCCAAAGAGCTGGAAGCAAGATGCTTTGGGGCCCTTCTCACCCTTTGGAAAGAAGGCAGCACTTTGTGCCTTGCAGCTCTAGGGCAATGAAGCACACCCAAAGCAGAAGTTCTACTTCAGCCAGATCAGACCTGCCAAGAAACTGCGTTTCACAAGCCTTTGTAAGAGATGTTCCCTGTAGGCTGTTAGAGAACTGTGCAGAGCGTGTTGTTTCTTAGCTTCCCAAGGAGCTGGAAGCAAGATGCTTTAGGGGCCATCTGCCCTTAAGGAAAGAAGGCAGCACTTTGTGCCTTGCAGCTCTAGGGCACTGCAGCACACCCCGAGCAGAAGATCTACTTCAGCCAGATCAGGCCTGCAAAGAAACTGCGTTTCACAGGCCTTTGTAAGAGATGTTCCCGGTAGGCTCTTAGAGCACTGTGCAGAGCGAGTTGTTTCTTAGCTTCCCAGAGAGCTGGAAGCAAGATGCTTTGGGGCCATCTGCCCTTAAGGAAAGAAGGCAGCACTTTGTGCCTTGCAGCTCTAGGGCAATGTAGCACACCCAGAGCCGAAGTTCTACTTCTGACAGGTCAGGCCTGCAAAGAAACTGCGTTTCACAGGACTTTGTAACAGATGTTCCCGGTAGGCTGTTAGAGCACTGTGCAGAGCGAGTTGTTTCTTAGCTTCCCGAACAGCCGGAAGCAAGATTCTTTGGGGGCCATCTCCCCTTAAGTAAAGAAGGCAGCACTTTGTGCCTTGCAGCTCTAGGGCAATGTAGCACACCCAGAGCAGATGTTCTACTTCAGCCAGATCAGGCCTGCAAAGAAACTGCGTTTCACAGGCCTTTGTAAGAGATGTTCCCTGTAGGCTGTTAGAGCACTGTGCAGAGCGAGTTGTTTCTTAGCTTCCCAGAGAGCTGGAAGCAAGATGCTTTGGGGCCCGTTAATTTTATACCCTGCTACTTTGCTGTAGTTGTTGATTATTTCTACTAGTTTTTCTGTGGATTCTTTGGGGTTTTCTATGTATAAGATCATGTCGTCTGCAAACAACGCGAGTTTTACTTCTTCGTTACCTAGTTGGATTCCTTTTATTTTTTTTCCTGCCGAATTGCTCTGGCCAGCACCTCCAGTACTATGTTGAATAGGAGTATTGAAAGTGGGCACCCTTGTCTTGTTCCTGTCCTCAGAGGGATGGCTTTCAGCTTTTGTCCATTGAGTATGATGTTGGCTGTCGGTCTATCATATATGGCCTTTTTTATGTTGAGGTACTTTCCTTCTATACCCATTTTACTGAGGGCTTTTATCATAAATGGGTGTTGGATCTTGTCGAATGCTTTCTCTGCGTCTATTGAGATGATCATGTGGTTTTTGTTTTTCATTTTGTTGATGTAGTGTATCACGTTGATTGACTTGCGGGTGTTGAACCATCCCTGTGTCCCTGGTATAAATCCCACTTGATCATGGTGTATAATCTTTTTGATGTATTGCTGTAATCGGTTTGCCAAAATTTTGTTGAGGATTTTTGCATCTATGTTCATCAGTGATATCGGCCTGTAGTTCTCCTTCTTTGTGTTGTCCTTGTCAGGTTGGGGGATCAGAGTGATGTTGGCTTCATAGAATGTGTTAGGGAGTTCTCCATCTTTCTCAATTTTCTGGAACAGATTGAGGAGAATAGGTAAAAAGAACTCACACTGCTTAACAACAAAAAAACAAACAACCCGATCAAAAAATGGGCAGAGGACATGAACAGACATTTCTCAAAAGAAGATATGAACATGGCCAATAGACACATGAAAAGATGTTCATCATCGCTAATCATCAGGGAAATGCAAATCAAAACTACACTAAGATATCACCTTACCCCCGTTAGATTGGCAAAAACATCCAAAACCAAGAACGACAAATGTTGGAGAGGTTGTGGAGAAAGAGGAACCCTCATACACTGTTGGTGGGAATGCAAACTGGTACAGCCACTATGGAAAACAGTATGGAGATTTCTCAAAAAGTTAAAAATAGAAATACCCTATGACCCAGCCATCCCATTACTGGGTATCTATCCTAAGAACCTGATATCAGATATCTCAAGAGTCCGTTGCACCCCTATGTTCATCGCAGCATTATTTACAATAGCCAAGACGTGGAACCAGCCTACATGCCCAGAAACTGATGATTGGATAAAGAAGATGTGGTATATATACACAATGGAATACTACTCAGCCATAAAAAAAGACGACATTGGCCCCTTCACAACAATGTGGATGGACCTCGAGGGCATTATGTTAAGCGAAATAAGTCAGTCAGAGAAAGACGAACTCTATATGACTCCACTCATAGGTGGAAATTAGTATATTGAGAAGGAGATCTGATCGGTGGTTACCAGGGAAAAGGGGGGGTGGGGGGAAGGCACGGAGGGGGAAGTGGTGTTCCCACAACATGACTAACAAAAATGTACAACTGAAATTTCACAAGCTTGTAATCCATCATAAGATTAATAAACAACAACAACAAAAAAAAGATGCTTTGGGGCCCATCTGCCCCTATGGAAAGAACGCAGCACTTTGTGCCTTGCAGCTCTAGGGCAATGTAGCACACCCAGAGCAGAAGTTCTACTTCAGCCAGATCAGGCCCGCAAAGAAACTGCGTTTCACAGGCCTTTGTAAGAGATGTTCCCGGTAGGCTGTTAGAGCACTGTGCAGAGCGAGTTGTTTCTTAGCTTCCCAAAGAGCTGGAAGCAAGATGCTTTGGGGCCCTTCTCACCCTTTGGCAAGAAGGCAGCACTTTGTGCCTTGCAGCTCTAAGGCAATGTAGCACACCCAGAGCAGAAGTTCTACTTCAGCCAGATCAGGCCCGCAAAGAAACTGCGTTTCACAGGCCTTTGTAAGAGATGTTCGCGTTAGGCTGTTAGAGCATTTTGCAGAGCGAGTTGTTTCTCAGCTTCCAAAAGAGTTGGAAGCAAGATGCTTTGGGGCCCTTCTCACCCTTTGGAAAGAAGGCAGCACTTTGTGCCTTGCAGCTCTAGGGCAATGTAGCACACCCAGAGCCGAAGTTCTAGTTCAGCTAGATCAAACCTGCAAAGAAACTTCGTTTCACAGGCCTTTGTAAGAGATGTTCCCGGTAGGCTGTAAGAGCACTGTGCAGAGCGACTAGTTTCTTAGCTTCCCAGAGAGCCGGAAGCAAGATGCTTTGGGGCCCATGTGCCCCTATGGAAAGAACGCAGCACTTTGTGCCTTGCAGCTCTAGGGCAATGCAGCACACCCCGAGCAGAAGTTCTACTTCAGCCAGATCAGGCCTGCAAAGAAACTGCGTTTCACAGGCCTTTGTAAGAGATGTTCCCGGTAGGCTGTTAGAGCACTGTGCAGAGCGAGTTGTTTCTTAGCTTCCCAGAGAGCTGGAAACAAGATGCTTTGGGGCCCGTTAATTTTATACCCTGCTACTTTGCTGTAGTTGTTGATTATTTCTAATAGTTTTTCTGTGGATCCTTTGGGGTTTTCTATGTATAAGATCATGTCGTCTGCAAACAACGCGAGTTTTAATTCTTCGTTACCTATTTCGATTCCTTTTATTTCTTTTTCCTTCCGAATTGCTCTGGCCAGCACCTCCAGTACTATGTTGAATAGGAGTGGTGAAAGTGGGCACCCTTGTCTTGTTCCTGTCCTCAGAGGGATGGCTTTCAGCTTTTGTCCATTGAGTATGCTGTTGGCTGTGGGTCTATCATATATGGCCTTTATTATGTTGAGGTACTTTCCTTCTATACCCATTTTACTGAGGGTTTTTATCATAAATGGGTGTTGGATCTTGTCGAATGCTTTCTCTGCGTCTATTGAGATGATCATGTGGTTTTTGTTTTTCATTTTGTTGATGTAGTGTATCACGTTGATTGACTTGCGGGTGTTGAACCATCCCTGTGTCCCTGGTATAAATCCCACTTGATCATGGTGTATAATCTTTTTGATGTATTGCTGTAATCGGTTTGCCAAAATTTTGTTGAGGATTTTTGCATCTATGTTCATCAGTGATATCGGCCTGTAGTTCTCCTTCTTTGTGTTGTCCTTGTCAGGTTGGGGGATCAGAGTGATGTTGGCTTCATAGAATGTGTTAGGGAGTTCTCCATCTTTCTCAATTTTCTGGAACAGTTTGAGGAGAATAGGTAAAAAGAACTCACACTGCTTAACAACAAAAAAACAAACAACCCGATGAAAAAATGGGCAGAGGACATGAACAGACATTTCTCAAAAGAAGATATGAACATGGCCAATAGACACATGAAAAGATGTTCATCATCGCTAATCATCAGGGAAATGCAAATCAAAACTACACTAAGATATCACCTTACCCCCGTTAGATTGGCAAAAACATCCAAAACCAAGAACGACAAATGTTGGAGAGGTTGTGGAGAAAGAGGAACCCTCATACACTGTTGGTGGGAATGCAAACTGGTACAGCCACTATGGAAAACAGTATGGAGATTTCTCAAAAAGTTAAAAATAGAAATACCCTATGACCCAGCCATCCCATTACTGGGTATCTATCCTAAGAACCTGATATCAGATATCTCAAGAGTCCGTTGCACCCCTATGTTCATCGCAGCATTATTTACAATAGCCAAGACGTGGAACCAGCCTACATGCCCAGAAACTGATGATTGGATAAAGAAGATGTGGTATATATACACAATGCAATACTACTCAGCCATAAAAAAAGACGTCATTGGACCCTTCACAACAATGTGGATGGACCTCGAGGGCATTATGTTAAGCGAAATAAGTCAGTCAGAGAAAGACGAACTCTATATGACTCCACTCATAGGTGGAAATTAGTATATTGAGAAGGAGATCTGATCGGTGGTTACCAGGGAAAAGGGGGGGTGGGGGGAGGGCACGGAGGGGGAAGTGGTGTTCCCACAACATGACTAACAAAAATGTACAACTGAAATTTCACAAGCTTGTAATCCATCATAACATTAATAAACCAAAAAAAAAAAAAAAAAAGATGCTTTGGGGCCCATCTGCCCCTATGGAAAGAACGCAGCACTTTGTGCCTTGCAGCTCTAGGGCAATGTAGCACACCCAGAGCAGAAGTTCTACTTCAGCCAGATCAGGCCCGCAAAGAAACTGCGTTTCACAGGCCTTTGTAAGAGATGTTCCCGGTAGGCTGTTAGAGCACTGTGCAGAGCGAGTTGTTTCTTAGCTTCCCAAAGAGCTGGAAGCAAGATGCTTTGGGGCCCTTCTCACCCTTTGGCAAGAAGGCAGCACTTTGTGCCTTGCAGCTCTAAGGCAATGTAGCACACCCAGAGCAGAAGTTCTACTTCAGCCAGATCAGGCCCGCAAAGAAACTGCGTTTCACAGGCCTTTGTAAGAGATGTTCGCGTTAGGCTGTTAGAGCATTTTGCAGAGCGAGTTGTTTCTCAGCTTCCAAAAGAGTTGGAAGCAAGATGCTTTGGGGCCCTTCTCACCCTTTGGAAAGAAGGCAGCACTTTGTGCCTTGCAGCTCTAGGGCAATGTAGCACACCCAGAGCCGAAGTTCTAGTTCAGCTAGATCAAACCTGCAAAGAAACTTCGTTTCACAGGCCTTTGTAAGAGATGTTCCCGGTAGGCTGTAAGAGCACTGTGCAGAGCGACTAGTTTCTTAGCTTCCCAGAGAGCCGGAAGCAAGATGCTTTGGGGCCCATGTGCCCCTATGGAAAGAACGCAGCACTTTGTGCCTTGCAGCTCTAGGGCAATGCAGCACACCCCGAGCAGAAGTTCTACTTCAGCCAGATCAGGCCTGCAAAGAAACTGCGTTTCACAGGCCTTTGTAAGAGATGTTCCCGGTAGGCTGTTAGAGCACTGTGCAGAGCGAGTTGTTTCTTAGCTTCCCAGAGAGCTGGAAACAAGATGCTTTGGGGCCCGTTAATTTTATACCCTGCTACTTTGCTGTAGTTGTTGATTATTTCTAATAGTTTTTCTGTGGATCCTTTGGGGTTTTCTATGTCTAAGATCATGTCGTCTGCAAACAACGCGAGTTTTAATTCTTCGTTACCTATTTCGATTCGTTTTATTTCTTTTTCCTGCCGTATTGCTCTGGCCAGCACCTCCAGTACTATGTTGAATAGGAGTGGTGAAAGTGGGCACCCTTGTCTTGTTCCTGTCCTCAGAGGGATGGCTTTCAGCTTTTGTCCATTGAGTATGCTGTTGGCTGTGGGTCTATCATATATGGCCTTTATTATGTTGAGGTACTTTCCTTCTATACCCATTTTACTGAGGGTTTTTATCATAAATGGGTGTTGGATCTTGTCGAATGCTTTCTCTGCGTCTATTGAGATGATCATGTGGTTTTTGTTTTTCATTTTGTTGATGTAGTGTATCACGTTGATTGACTTGCGGGTGTTGAACCATCCCTGTGTCCCTGGTATAAATCCCACTTGATCATGGTGTATAATCTTTTTGATGTATTGCTGTAATCGGTTTGCCAAAATTTGGTTGAGGATTTTTGCATCTATGTTCATCAGTGATATCGGCCTGTAGTTCTCCTTCTTTGTGTTGTCCTTGTCAGGTTGGGGGATCAGAGTGATGTTGGCTTCATAGAATGTGTTAGGGAGTTCTCCATCTTTCTCAATTTTCTGGAACAGTTTGAGGAGAATAGGTACAAAGAACTCACACTGCTTAACAACAAAAAAACAAACAACCCGATCAAAAAATGGGCAGAGGACATGAACAGACATTTCTCCAAAGAAGATATGAACATGGCCAATAGACACATGAAAAGATGTTCATCATCGCTAATCATCAGGGAAATGCAAATCAAAACTACACTAAGATATCACCTTACCCCCGTTAGATTGGCAAAAACATCCAAAACCAAGAACGACAAATGTTGGAGAGGTTGTGGAGAAAGAGGAACCCTCATACACTGTTGGTGGGAATGCAAACTGGTACAGCCACTATGGAAAACAGTATGGAGATTTCTCAAAAAGTTAAAAATAGAAATACCCTATGACCCAGCCATCCCATTACTGGGTATCTATCCTAAGAACCTGATATCAGATATCTCAAGAGTCCGTTGCACCCCTATGTTCATCGCAGCATTATTTACAATAGCCAAGACGTGGAACCAGCCTACATGCCCAGAAACTGATGATTGGATAAAGAAGATGTGGTATATATACACAATGCAATACTACTCAGCCATAAAAAAAGACGACATTGGACCCTTCACAACAATGTGGATGGACCTCGAGGGCATTATGTTAAGCGAAATAAGTCAGTCAGAGAAAGACGAACTCTATATGACTCCACTCATAGGTGGAAATTAGTATATTGAGAAGGAGATCTGATCGGTGGTTACCAGGGAAAAGGGGGGGTGGGGGGAGGGCACGGAGGGGGAAGTGGTGTTCCCACAACATGACTAACAAAAATGTACAACTGAAATTTCACAAGCTTGTAATCCATCATAACATTAATAAACCAAAAAAAAAAAAAAAAAAGATGCTTTGGGGCCCATCTGCCCCTATGGAAAGAACGCAGCACTTTGTGCCTTGCAGCTCTAGGGCAATGTAGCACACCCAGAGCAGAAGTTCTACTTCAGCCAGATCAGGCCCGCAAAGAAACTGCGTTTCACAGGCCTTTGTAAGAGATGTTCCCGGTAGGCTGTTAGAGCACTGTGCAGAGCGAGTTGTTTCTTAGCTTCCCAAAGAGCTGGAAGCAAGATGCTTTGGGGCCCTTCTCACCCTTTGGCAAGAAGGCAGCACTTTGTGCCTTGCAGCTCTAAGGCAATGTAGCACACCCAGAGCAGAAGTTCTACTTCAGCCAGATCAGGCCCGCAAAGAAACTGCGTTTCACAGGCCTTTGTAAGAGATGTTCGCGTTAGGCTGTTAGAGCATTTTGCAGAGCGAGTTGTTTCTCAGCTTCCAAAAGAGTTGGAAGCAAGATGCTTTGGGGCCCTTCTCACCCTTTGGAAAGAAGGCAGCACTTTGTGCCTTGCAGCTCTAGGGCAATGTAGCACACCCAGAGCCGAAGTTCTAGTTCAGCTAGATCAAACCTGCAAAGAAACTTCGTTTCACAGGCCTTTGTAAGAGATGTTCCCGGTAGGCTGTAAGAGCACTGTGCAGAGCGACTAGTTTCTTAGCTTCCCAGAGAGCCGGAAGCAAGATGCTTTGGGGCCCATGTGCCCCTATGGAAAGAACGCAGCACTTTGTGCCTTGCAGCTCTAGGGCAATGCAGCACACCCCGAGCAGAAGTTCTACTTCAGCCAGATCAGGCCTGCAAAGAAACTGCGTTTCACAGGCCTTTGTAAGAGATGTTCCCGGTAGGCTGTTAGAGCACTGTGCAGAGCGAGTTGTTTCTTAGCTTCCCAGAGAGCTGGAAACAAGATGCTTTGGGGCCCGTTAATTTTATACCCTGCTACTTTGCTGTAGTTGTTGATTATTTCTAATAGTTTTTCTGTGGATCCTTTGGGGTTTTCTATGTATAAGATCATGTCGTCTGCAAACAACGCGAGTTTTAATTCTTCGTTACCTATTTCGATTCCTTTTATTTCTTTTTCCTTCCGAATTGCTCTGGCCAGCACCTCCAGTACTATGTTGAATAGGAGTGGTGAAAGTGGGCACCCTTGTCTTGTTCCTGTCCTCAGAGGGATGGCTTTCAGCTTTTGTCCATTGAGTATGCTGTTGGCTGTGGGTCTATCATATATGGCCTTTATTATGTTGAGGTACTTTCCTTCTATACCCATTTTACTGAGGGTTTTTATCATAAATGGGTGTTGGATCTTGTCGAATGCTTTCTCTGCGTCTATTGAGATGATCATGTGGTTTTTGTTTTTCATTTTGTTGATGTAGTGTATCACGTTGATTGACTTGCGGGTGTTGAACCATCCCTGTGTCCCTGGTATAAATCCCACTTGATCATGGTGTATAATCTTTTTGATGTATTGCTGTAATCGGTTTGCCAAAATTTGGTTGAGGATTTTTGCATCTATGTTCATCAGTGATATCGGCCTGTAGTTCTCCTTCTTTGTGTTGTCCTTGTCAGGTTGGGGGATCAGAGTGATGTTGGCTTCATAGAATGTGTTAGGGAGTTCTCCATCTTTCTCAATTTTCTGGAACAGTTTGAGGAGAATAGGTAAAAAGAACTCACACTGCTTAACAACAAAAAAACAAACAACCCGATCAAAAAATGGGCAGAGGACATGAACAGACATTTCTCAAAAGAAGATATGAACATGGCCAATAGACACATGAAAAGATGTTCATCATCGCTAATCATCAGGGAAATGCAAATCAAAACTACACTAAGATATCAGCTTACCCCCGTTAGATTGGCAAAAACATCCAAAACCAAGAACGACAAATGTTGGAGAGGTTGTGGAGAAAGAGGAACCCTCATACACTGTTGGTGGGAATGCAAACTGGTACAGCCACTATGGAAAACAGTATGGAGATTTCTCAAAAAGTTAAAAATAGAAATACCCTATGACCCAGCCATCCCATTACTGGGTATCTATCCTAAGAACCTGATATCAGATATCTCAAGAGTCCGTTGCACCCCTATGTTCATCGCAGCATTATTTACAATAGCCAAGACGTGGAACCAGCCTACATGCCCAGAAACTGATGATTGGATAAAGAAGATGTGGTATATATACACAATGGAATACTACTCAGCCATAAAAAAAGACGACATTGGCCCCTTCACAACAATGTGGATGGACCTCGAGGGCATTATGTTAAGCGAAATAAGTCAGTCAGAGAAAGACGAACTCTATATGACTCCACTCATAGGTGGAAATTAGTATATTGAGAAGGAGATCTGATCGGTGGTTACCAGGGAAAAGGGGGGGTGGGGGGAGGGCACGGAGGGGGAAGTGGTGTTCCCACATGACTAACAAAAATGTACAACTGAAATTTCACAAGCTTGTAATCCATCATAACATTAATAAACCAAAAAAAAAAAAAAAAAAGATGCTTTGGGGCCCATCTGCCCCTATGGAAAGAACGCAGCACTTTTTGCCTTGCAGCTCTAGGGCAATGTAGCACACCCAGAGCAGAAGTTCTACTTCAGCCAGATCAGGCCCGCAAAGAAACTGCGTTTCACAGGCCTTTGTAAGAGATGTTCCCGGTAGGCTGTTAGAGCACTGTGCAGAGCGAGTTGTTTCTTAGCTTCCCAAAGACCTGGAAGCAAGATGCTTTGGGGCCCTTCTCACCCTTTGGCAAGAAGGCAGCACTTTGTGCCTTGCAGCTCTAAGGCAATGTAGCACACCCAGAGCAGAAGTTCTACTTCAGCCAGATCAGGCCCGCAAAGAAACTGCGTTTCACAGGCCTTTGTAAGAGATGTTCGCGTTAGGCTGTTAGAGCATTTTGCAGAGCGAGTTGTTTCTCAGCTTCCAAAAGAGTTGGAAGCAAGATGCTTTGGGGCCCTTCTCACCCTTTGGAAAGAAGGCAGCACTTTGTGCCTTGCAGCTCTAGGGCAATGTAGCACACCCAGAGCCGAAGTTCTAGTTCAGCTAGATCAAACCTGCAAAGAAACTTCGTTTCACAGGCCTTTGTAAGAGATGTTCCCGGTAGGCTGTAAGAGCACTGTGCAGAGCGACTAGTTTCTTAGCTTCCCAGAGAGCCGGAAGCAAGATGCTTTGGGGCCCATGTGCCCCTATGGAAAGAACGCAGCACTTTGTGCCTTGCAGCTCTAGGGCAATGCAGCACACCCCGAGCAGAAGTTCTACTTCAGCCAGATCAGGCCTGCAAAGAAACTGCGTTTCACAGGCCTTTGTAAGAGATGTTCCCGGTAGGCTGTTAGAGCACTGTGCAGAGCGAGTTGTTTCTTAGCTTCCCAGAGAGCTGGAAACAAGATGCTTTGGGGCCCGTTAATTTTATACCCTGCTACTTTGCTGTAGTTGTTGATTATTTCTAATAGTTTTTCTGTGGATCCTTTGGGGTTTTCTATGTATAAGATCATGTCGTCTGCAAACAATGCGAGTTTTAATTCTTCGTTACCTATTTCGATTCCTTTTATTTCTTTTTCCTTCCGAATTGCTCTGGCCAGCACCTCCAGTACTATGTTGAATAGGAGTGGTGAAAGTGGGCACCCTTGTCTTGTTCCTGTCCTCAGAGGGATGGCTTTCAGCTTTTGTCCATTGAGTATGCTGTTGGCTGTGGGTCTATCATATATGGCCTTTATTATGTTGAGGTACTTTCCTTCTATACCCATTTTACTGAGGGTTTTTATCATAAATGGGTGTTGGATCTTGTCGAATGCTTTCTCTGCGTCTATTGAGATGATCATGTGGATTTTGTTTTTCATTTTGTTGATGTAGTGTATCACGTTGATTGACTTGCGGGTGTTGAACCATCCCTGTGTCCCTGGTATAAATCCCACTTGATCATGGTGTATAATCTTTTTGATGTATTGCTGTAATCGGTTTGCCAAAATTTGGTTGAGGATTTTTGCATCTATGTTCATCAGTGATATCGGCCTGTAGTTCTCCTTCTTTGTGTTGTCCTTGTCAGGTTGGGGGATCAGAGTGATGTTGGCTTCATAGAATGTGTTAGGGAGTTCTCCATCTTTCTCAATTTTCTGGAACAGTTTGAGGAGAATAGGTACAAAGAACTCACACTGCTTAACAACAAAAAAACAAACAACCCGATCAAAAAATGGGCAGAGGACATGAACAGACATTTCTCAAAAGAAGATATGAACATGGCCAATAGACACATGAAAAGATGTTCATCATCGCTAATCATCAGGGAAATGCAAATCAAAACTACACTAAGATATCACCTTACCCCCGTTAGATTGGCAAAAACATCCAAAACCAAGAACGACAAATGTTGGAGAGGTTGTGGAGAAAGAGGAACCCTCATACACTGTTGGTGGGAATGCAAACTGGTACAGCCACTATGGAAAACAGTATGGAGATTTCTCAAAAAGTTAAAAATAGAAATACCCTATGACCCAGCCATCCCATTACTGGGTATCTATCCTAAGAACCTGATATCAGATATCTCAAGAGTCCGTTGCACCCCTATGTTCATCGCAGCATTATTTACAATAGCCAAGACGTGGAACCAGCCTACATGCCCAGAAACTGATGATTGGATAAAGAAGATGTGGTATATATACACAATGGAATACTACTCAGCCATAAAAAAAGACGACATTGGCCCCTTCACAACAATGTGGATGGACCTCGAGGGCATTATGTTAAGCGAAATAAGTCAGTCAGAGAAAGACGAACTCTATATGACTCCACTCATAGGTGGAAATTAGTATATTGAGAAGGAGATCTGATCGGTGGTTACCAGGGAAAAGGGGGGGTGGGGGGAGGGCACGGAGGGGGAAGTGGTGTTCCCACATGACTAACAAAAATGTACAACTGAAATTTCACAAGCTTGTAATCCATCATAACATTAATAAACCAAAAAAAAAAAAAAAAAAGATGCTTTGGGGCCCATCTGCCCCTATGGAAAGAACGCAGCACTTTTTGCCTTGCAGCTCTAGGGCAATGTAGCACACCCAGAGCAGAAGTTCTACTTCAGCCAGATCAGGCCCGCAAAGAAACTGCGTTTCACAGGCCTTTGTAAGAGATGTTCCCGGTAGGCTGTTAGAGCACTGTGCAGAGCGAGTTGTTTCTTAGCTTCCCAAAGAGCTGGAAGCAAGATGCTTTGGGGCCCTTCTCACCCTTTGGCAAGAAGGCAGCACTTTGTGCCTTGCAGCTCTAAGGCAATGTAGCACACCCAGAGCAGGAGTTCTACTTCAGCCAGATCAGGCCCGCAAAGAAACTGCGTTTCACAGGCCTTTGTAAGAGATGTTCGCGTTAGGCTGTTAGAGCATTTTGCAGAGCGAGTTGTTTCTCAGCTTCCAAAAGAGTTGGAAGCAAGATGCTTTGGGGCCCTTCTCACCCTTTGGAAAGAAGGCAGCACTTTGTGCCTTGCAGCTCTAGGGCAATGTAGCACACCCAGAGCCGAAGTTCTAGTTCAGCTAGATCAAACCTGCAAAGAAACTTCGTTTCACAGGCCTTTGTAAGAGATGTTCCCGGTAGGCTGTAAGAGCACTGTGCAGAGCGACTAGTTTCTTAGCTTCCCAGAGAGCCGGAAGCAAGATGCTTTGGGGCCCATGTGCCCCTATGGAAAGAACGCAGCACTTTGTGCCTTGCAGCTCTAGGGCAATGCAGCACACCCCGAGCAGAAGTTCTACTTCAGCCAGATCAGGCCTGCAAAGAAACTGCGTTTCACAGGCCTTTGTAAGAGATGTTCCCGGTAGGCTGTTAGAGCACTGTGCAGAGCGAGTTGTTTCTTAGCTTCCCAGAGAGCTGGAAACAAGATGCTTTGGGGCCCGTTAATTTTATACCCTGCTACTTTGCTGTAGTTGTTGATTATTTCTAATAGTTTTTCTGTGGATCCTTTGGGGTTTTCTATGTATAAGATCATGTCGTCTGCAAACAACGCGAGTTTTACTTCTTCGTTACCTATTTCGATTCGTTTTATTTTATTTTCCTGCCGTATTGCTCTGGCCAGCACCTCCAGTACTATGTTGAATAGGAGTGGTGAAAGTGGGCACCCTTGTCTTGTTCCTGTCCTCAGAGGGATGGCTTCCAGCTTTTGTCCATTGAGTATGCTGTTGGCTGTGGGTCTATCATACATGGCCTTTATTATGTTGAGGTACTTTCCTTCTATACCCATTTTACTGAGGGTTTTTATCATAAATGGGTGTTGGATCTTGTCGAATGCTTTCTCTGCGTCTATTGAGATGATCATGTGGTTTTTGTTTTTCATTTTGTTGATGTAGTGTATCACGTTGATTGACTTGCGGGTGTTGAACCATCCCTGTGTCCCTGGTATAAATCCCACTTGATCATGGTGTATAATCTTTTTGATGTATTGCTGTAATCGGTTTGCCAAAATTTGGTTGAGGATTTTTGCATCTATGTTCATCAGTGATATCGGCCTGTAGTTCTCCTTCTTTGTGTTGTCCTTGTCAGGTTGGGGGATCAGAGTGATGTTGGCTTCATAGAATGTGTTAGGGAGTTCTCCATCTTTCTCAATTTTCTGGAACAGTTTGAGGAGAATAGGTACAAAGAACTCACACTGCTTAACAACAAAAAAACAAACAACCCGATCAAAAAATGGGCAGAGGACATGAACAGACATTTCTCAAAAGAAGATATGAACATGGCCAATAGACACATGAAAAGATGTTCATCATCGCTAATCATCAGGGAAATGCAAATCAAAACTACACTAAGATATCACCTTACCCCCGTTAGATTGGCAAAAACATCCAAAACCAAGAACGACAAATGTTGGAGAGGTTGTGGAGAAAGAGGAACCCTCATACACTGTTGGTGGGAATGCAAACTGGTACAGCCACTATGGAAAACAGTATGGAGATTTCTCAAAAAGTTAAAAATAGAAATACCCTATGACCCAGCCATCCCATTACTGGGTATCTATCCTAAGAACCTGATATCAGATATCTCAAGAGTCCGTTGCACCCCTATGTTCATCGCAGCATTATTTACAATAGCCAAGACGTGGAACCAGCCTACATGCCCAGAAACTGATGATTGGATAAAGAAGATGTGGTATATATACACAATGGAATACTACTCAGCCATAAAAAAAGACGACATTGGCCCCTTCACAACAATGTGGATGGACCTCGAGGGCATTATGTTAAGCGAAATAAGTCAGTCAGAGAAAGACGAACTCTATATGACTCCACTCATAGGTGGAAATTAGTATATTGAGAAGGAGATCTGATCGGTGGTTACCAGGGAAAAGGGGGGGTGGGGGGAGGGCACGGAGGGGGAAGTGGTGTTCCCACATGACTAACAAAAATGTACAACTGAAATTTCACAAGCTTGTAATCCATCATAACATTAATAAACCAAAAAAAAAAAAAAAAAAGATGCTTTGGGGCCCATCTGCCCCTATGGAAAGAACGCAGCACTTTTTGCCTTGCAGCTCTAGGGCAATGTAGCACACCCAGAGCAGAAGTTCTACTTCAGCCAGATCAGGCCCGCAAAGAAACTGCGTTTCACAGGCCTTTGTAAGAGATGTTCCCGGTAGGCTGTTAGAGCACTGTGCAGAGCGAGTTGTTTCTTAGCTTCCCAAAGAGCTGGAAGCAAGATGCTTTGGGGCCCTTCTCACCCTTTGGCAAGAAGGCAGCACTTTGTGCCTTGCAGCTCTAAGGCAATGTAGCACACCCAGAGCAGAAGTTCTACTTCAGCCAGATCAGGCCCGCAAAGAAACTGCGTTTCACAGGCCTTTGTAAGAGATGTTCGCGTTAGGCTGTTAGAGCATTTTGCAGAGCGAGTTGTTTCTCAGCTTCCAAAAGAGTTGGAAGCAAGATGCTTTGGGGCCCTTCTCACCCTTTGGAAAGAAGGCAGCACTTTGTGCCTTGCAGCTCTAGGGCAATGTAGCACACCCAGAGCCGAAGTTCTAGTTCAGCTAGATCAAACCTGCAAAGAAACTTCGTTTCACAGGCCTTTGTAAGAGATGTTCCCGGTAGGCTGTAAGAGCACTGTGCAGAGCGACTAGTTTCTTAGCTTCCCAGAGAGCCGGAAGCAAGATGCTTTGGGGCCCATGTGCCCCTATGGAAAGAACGCAGCACTTTGTGCCTTGCAGCTCTAGGGCAATGCAGCACACCCCGAGCAGAAGTTCTACTTCAGCCAGATCAGGCCTGCAAAGAAACTGCGTTTCACAGGCCTTTGTAAGAGATGTTCCCGGTAGGCTGTTAGAGCACTGTGCAGAGCGAGTTGTTTCTTAGCTTCCCAGAGAGCTGGAAACAAGATGCTTTGGGGCCCGTTAATTTTATACCCTGCTACTTTGCTGTAGTTGTTGATTATTTCTAATAGTTTTTCTGTGGATCCTTTGGGGTTTTCTATGTATAAGATCATGTCGTCTGCAAACAACGCGAGTTTTAATTCTTCGTTACCTATTTCGATTCCTTTTATTTCTTTTTCCTTCCGAATTGCTCTGGCCAGCACCTCCAGTACTATGTTGAATAGGAGTGGTGAAAGTGGGCACCCTTGTCTTGTTCCTGTCCTCAGAGGGATGGCTTTCAGCTTTTGTCCATTGAGTATGCTGTTGGCTGTGGGTCTATCATATATGGCCTTTATTATGTTGAGGTACTTTCCTTCTATACCCATTTTACTGAGGGTTTTTATCATAAATGGGTGTTGGATCTTGTCGAATGCTTTCTCTGCGTCTATTGAGATGATCATGTGGTTTTTGTTTTTCATTTTGTTGATGTAGTGTATCACGTTGATTGACTTGCGGGTGTTGAACCATCCCTGTGTCCCTGGTATAAATCCCACTTGATCATGGTGTATAATCTTTTTGATGTATTGCTGTAATCGGTTTGCCAAAATTTGGTTGAGGATTTTTGCATCTATGTTCATCAGTGATATCGGCCTGTAGTTCTCCTTCTTTGTGTTGTCCTTGTCAGGTTGGGGGATCAGAGTGATGTTGGCTTCATAGAATGTGTTAGGGAGTTCTCCATCTTTCTCAATTTTCTGGAACAGTTTGAGGAGAATAGGTAAAAAGAACTCACACTGCTTAACAACAAAAAAACAAACAACCCGATCAAAAAATGGGCAGAGGACATGAACAGACATTTCTCAAAAGAAGATATGAACATGGCCAATAGACACATGAAAAGATGTTCATCATCGCTAATCATCAGGGAAATGCAAATCAAAACTACACTAAGATATCACCTTACCCCCGTTAGATTGGCAAAAACATCCAAAACCAAGAACGACAAATGTTGGAGAGGTTGTGGAGAAAGAGGAACCCTCATACACTGTTGGTGGGAATGCAAACTGGTACAGCCACTATGGAAAACAGTATGGAGATTTCTCAAAAAGTTAAAAATAGAAATACCCTATGACCCAGCCATCCCATTACTGGGTATCTATCCTAAGAACCTGATATCAGATATCTCAAGAGTCCGTTGCACCCCTATGTTCATCGCAGCATTATTTACAATAGCCAAGACGTGGAACCAGCCTACATGCCCAGAAACTGATGATTGGATAAAGAAGATGTGGTATATATACACAATGGAATACTACTCAGCCATAAAAAAAGACGACATTGGCCCCTTCACAACAATGTGGATGGACCTCGAGGGCATTATGTTAAGCGAAATAAGTCAGTCAGAGAAAGACGAACTCTATATGACTCCACTCATAGGTGGAAATTAGTATATTGAGAAGGAGATCTGATCGGTGGTTACCAGGGAAAAGGGGGGGTGGGGGGAGGGCACGGAGGGGGAAGTGGTGTTCCCACAACATGACTAACAAAAATGTACAACTGAAATTTCACAAGCTTGTAATCCATCATAACATTAATAAACCAAAAAAAAAAAAAAAAAAGATGCTTTGGGGCCCATCTGCCCCTATGGAAAGAACGCAGCACTTTGTGCCTTGCAGCTCTAGGGCAATGTAGCACACCCAGAGCAGAAGTTCTACTTCAGCCAGATCAGGCCCGCAAAGAAACTGCGTTTCACAGGCCTTTGTAAGAGATGTTCCCGGTAGGCTGTTATAGCACTGTGCAGAGCGAGTTGTTTCTTAGCTTCCCAAAGAGCTGGAAGCAAGATGCTTTGGGGCCCTTCTCACCCTTTGGCAAGAAGGCAGCACTTTGTGCCTTGCAGCTCTAAGGCAATGTAGCACACCCAGAGCAGAAGTTCTACTTCAGCCAGATCAGGCCCGCAAAGAAACTGCGTTTCACAGGCCTTTGTAAGAGATGTTCGCGTTAGGCTGTTAGAGCATTTTGCAGAGCGAGTTGTTTCTCAGCTTCCAAAAGAGTTGGAAGCAAGATGCTTTGGGGCCCTTCTCACCCTTTGGAAAGAAGGCAGCACTTTGTGCCTTGCAGCTCTAGGGCAATGTAGCACACCCAGAGCCGAAGTTCTAGTTCAGCTAGATCAAACCTGCAAAGAAACTTCGTTTCACAGGCCTTTGTAAGAGATGTTCCCGGTAGGCTGTAAGAGCACTGTGCAGAGCGACTAGTTTCTTAGCTTCCCAGAGAGCCGGAAGCAAGATGCTTTGGGGCCCATGTGCCCCTATGGAAAGAACGCAGCACTTTGTGCCTTGCAGCTCTAGGGCAATGCAGCACACCCCGAGCAGAAGTTCTACTTCAGCCAGATCAGGCCTGCAAAGAAACTGCGTTTCACAGGCCTTTGTAAGAGATGTTCCCGGTAGGCTGTTAGAGCACTGTGCAGAGCGAGTTGTTTCTTAGCTTCCCAGAGAGCTGGAAACAAGATGCTTTGGGGCCCGTTAATTTTATACCCTGCTACTTTGCTGTAGTTGTTGATTATTTCTAATAGTTTTTCTGTGGATCCTTTGGGGTTTTCTATGTCTAAGATCATGTCGTCTGCAAACAACGCGAGTTTTAATTCTTCGTTACCTATTTCGATTCGTTTTATTTCTTTTTCCTGCCGTATTGCTCTGGCCAGCACCTCCAGTACTATGTTGAATAGGAGTGGTGAAAGTGGGCACCCTTGTCTTGTTCCTGTCCTCAGAGGGATGGCTTTCAGCTTTTGTCCATTGAGTATGCTGTTGGCTGTGGGTCTATCATATATGGCCTTTATTATGTTGAGGTACTTTCCTTCTATACCCATTTTACTGAGGGTTTTTATCATAAATGGGTGTTGGATCTTGTCGAATGCTTTCTCTGCGTCTATTGAGATGATCATGTGGTTTTTGTTTTTCATTTTGTTGATGTAGTGTATCACGTTGATTGACTTGCGGGTGTTGAACCATCCCTGTGTCCCTGGTATAAATCCCACTTGATCATGGTGTATAATCTTTTTGATGTATTGCTGTAATCGGTTTGCCAAAATTTGGTTGAGGATTTTTGCATCTATGTTCATCAGTGATATCGGCCTGTAGTTCTCCTTCTTTGTGTTGTCCTTGTCAGGTTGGGGGATCAGAGTGATGTTGGCTTCATAGAATGTGTTAGGGAGTTCTCCATCTTTCTCAATTTTCTGGAACAGTTTGAGGAGAATAGGTAAAAAGAACTCACACTGCTTAACAACAAAAAAACAAACAACCCGATCAAAAAATGGGCAGAGGACATGAACAGACATTTCTCAAAAGAAGATATGAACATGGCCAATAGACACATGAAAAGATGTTCATCATCGCTAATCATCAGGGAAATGCAAATCAAAACTACACTAAGATATCACCTTACCCCCGTTAGATTGGCAAAAACATCCAAAACCAAGAACGACAAATGTTGGAGAGGTTGTGGAGAAAGAGGAACCCTCATACACTGTTGGTGGGAATGCAAACTGGTACAGCCACTATGGAAAACAGTATGGAGATTTCTCAAAAAGTTAAAAATAGAAATACCCTATGACCCAGCCATCCCATTACTGGGTATCTATCCTAAGAACCTGATATCAGATATCTCAAGAGTCCGTTGCACCCCTATGTTCATCGCAGCATTATTTACAATAGCCAAGACGTGGAACCAGCCTACATGCCCAGAAACTGATGATTGGATAAAGAAGATGTGGTATATATACACAATGGAATACTACTCAGCCATAAAAAAAGACGACATTGGCCCCTTCACAACAATGTGGATGGACCTCGAGGGCATTATGTTAAGCGAAATAAGTCAGTCAGAGAAAGACGAACTCTATATGACTCCACTCATAGGTGGAAATTAGTATATTGAGAAGGAGATCTGATCGGTGGTTACCAGGGAAAAGGGGGGGTGGGGGGAGGGCACGGAGGGGGAAGTGGTGTTCCCACAACATGACTAACAAAAATGTACAACTGAAATTTCACAAGCTTGTAATCCATCATAACATTAATAAACCAAAAAAAAAAAAAAAAAAGATGCTTTGGGGCCCATCTGCCCCTATGGAAAGAACGCAGCACTTTGTGCCTTGCAGCTCTAGGGCAATGTAGCACACCCAGAGCAGAAGTTCTACTTCAGCCAGATCAGGCCCGCAAAGAAACTGCGTTTCACAGGCCTTTGTAAGAGATGTTCCCGGTAGGCTGTTATAGCACTGTGCAGAGCGAGTTGTTTCTTAGCTTCCCAAAGAGCTGGAAGCAAGATGCTTTGGGGCCCTTCTCACCCTTTGGCAAGAAGGCAGCACTTTGTGCCTTGCAGCTCTAAGGCAATGTAGCACACCCAGAGCAGAAGTTCTACTTCAGCCAGATCAGGCCCGCAAAGAAACTGCGTTTCACAGGCCTTTGTAAGAGATGTTCGCGTTAGGCTGTTAGAGCATTTTGCAGAGCGAGTTGTTTCTCAGCTTCCAAAAGAGTTGGAAGCAAGATGCTTTGGGGCCCTTCTCACCCTTTGGAAAGAAGGCAGCACTTTGTGCCTTGCAGCTCTAGGGCAATGTAGCACACCCAGAGCCGAAGTTCTAGTTCAGCTAGATCAAACCTGCAAAGAAACTTCGTTTCACAGGCCTTTGTAAGAGATGTTCCCGGTAGGCTGTAAGAGCACTGTGCAGAGCGACTAGTTTCTTAGCTTCCCAGAGAGCCGGAAGCAAGATGCTTTGGGGCCCATGTGCCCCTATGGAAAGAACGCAGCACTTTGTGCCTTGCAGCTCTAGGGCAATGCAGCACACCCCGAGCAGAAGTTCTACTTCAGCCAGATCAGGCCTGCAAAGAAACTGCGTTTCACAGGCCTTTGTAAGAGATGTTCCCGGTAGGCTGTTAGAGCACTGTGCAGAGCGAGTTGTTTCTTAGCTTCCCAGAGAGCTGGAAACAAGATGCTTTGGGGCCCGTTAATTTTATACCCTGCTACTTTGCTGTAGTTGTTGATTATTTCTAATAGTTTTTCTGTGGATCCTTTGGGGTTTTCTATGTCTAAGATCATGTCGTCTGCAAACAACGCGAGTTTTAATTCTTCGTTACCTATTTCGATTCGTTTTATTTCTTTTTCCTGCCGTATTGCTCTGGCCAGCACCTCCAGTACTATGTTGAATAGGAGTGGTGAAAGTGGGCACCCTTGTCTTGTTCCTGTCCTCAGAGGGATGGCTTTCAGCTTTTGTCCATTGAGTATGCTGTTGGCTGTGGGTCTATCATATATGGCCTTTATTATGTTGAGGTACTTTCCTTCTATACCCATTTTACTGAGGGTTTTTATCATAAATGGGTGTTGGATCTTGTCGAATGCTTTCTCTGCGTCTATTGAGATGATCATGTGGTTTTTGTTTTTCATTTTGTTGATGTAGTGTATCACGTTGATTGACTTGCGGGTGTTGAACCATCCCTGTGTCCCTGGTATAAATCCCACTTGATCATGGTGTATAATCTTTTTGATGTATTGCTGTAATCGGTTTGCCAAAATTTGGTTGAGGATTTTTGCATCTATGTTCATCAGTGATATCGGCCTGTAGTTCTCCTTCTTTGTGTTGTCCTTGTCAGGTTGGGGGATCAGAGTGATGTTGGCTTCATAGAATGTGTTAGGGAGTTCTCCATCTTTCTCAATTTTCTGGAACAGTTTGAGGAGAATAGGTAAAAAGAACTCACACTGCTTAACAACAAAAAAACAAACAACCCGATCAAAAAATGGGCAGAGGACATGAACAGACATTTCTCAAAAGAAGATATGAACATGGCCAATAGACACATGAAAAGATGTTCATCATCGCTAATCATCAGGGAAATGCAAATCAAAACTACACTAAGATATCACCTTACCCCCGTTAGATTGGCAAAAACATCCAAAACCAAGAACGACAAATGTTGGAGAGGTTGTGGAGAAAGAGGAACCCTCATACACTGTTGGTGGGAATGCAAACTGGTACAGCCACTATGGAAAACAGTATGGAGATTTCTCAAAAAGTTAAAAATAGAAATACCCTATGACCCAGCCATCCCATTACTGGGTATCTATCCTAAGAACCTGATATCAGATATCTCAAGAGTCCGTTGCACCCCTATGTTCATCGCAGCATTATTTACAATAGCCAAGACGTGGAACCAGCCTACATGCCCAGAAACTGATGATTGGATAAAGAAGATGTGGTATATATACACAATGGAATACTACTCAGCCATAAAAAAAGACGACATTGGCCCCTTCACAACAATGTGGATGGACCTCGAGGGCATTATGTTAAGCGAAATAAGTCAGTCAGAGAAAGACGAACTCTATATGACTCCACTCATAGGTGGAAATTAGTATATTGAGAAGGAGATCTGATCGGTGGTTACCAGGGAAAAGGGGGGGTGGGGGGAGGGCACGGAGGGGGAAGTGGTGTTCCCACAACATGACTAACAAAAATGTACAACTGAAATTTCACAAGCTTGTAATCCATCATAACATTAATAAACCAAAAAAAAAAAAAAAAAAGATGCTTTGGGGCCCATCTGCCCCTATGGAAAGAACGCAGCACTTTGTGCCTTGCAGCTCTAGGGCAATGTAGCACACCCAGAGCAGAAGTTCTACTTCAGCCAGATCAGGCCCGCAAAGAAACTGCGTTTCACAGGCCTTTGTAAGAGATGTTCCCGGTAGGCTGTTATAGCACTGTGCAGAGCGAGTTGTTTCTTAGCTTCCCAAAGAGCTGGAAGCAAGATGCTTTGGGGCCCTTCTCACCCTTTGGCAAGAAGGCAGCACTTTGTGCCTTGCAGCTCTAAGGCAATGTAGCACACCCAGAGCAGAAGTTCTACTTCAGCCAGATCAGGCCCGCAAAGAAACTGCGTTTCACAGGCCTTTGTAAGAGATGTTCGCGTTAGGCTGTTAGAGCATTTTGCAGAGCGAGTTGTTTCTCAGCTTCCAAAAGAGTTGGAAGCAAGATGCTTTGGGGCCCTTCTCACCCTTTGGAAAGAAGGCAGCACTTTGTGCCTTGCAGCTCTAGGGCAATGTAGCACACCCAGAGCCGAAGTTCTAGTTCAGCTAGATCAAACCTGCAAAGAAACTTCGTTTCACAGGCCTTTGTAAGAGATGTTCCCGGTAGGCTGTAAGAGCACTGTGCAGAGCGACTAGTTTCTTAGCTTCCCAGAGAGCCGGAAGCAAGATGCTTTGGGGCCCATGTGCCCCTATGGAAAGAACGCAGCACTTTGTGCCTTGCAGCTCTAGGGCAATGCAGCACACCCCGAGCAGAAGTTCTACTTCAGCCAGATCAGGCCTGCAAAGAAACTGCGTTTCACAGGCCTTTGTAAGAGATGTTCCCGGTAGGCTGTTAGAGCACTGTGCAGAGCGAGTTGTTTCTTAGCTTCCCAGAGAGCTGGAAACAAGATGCTTTGGGGCCCGTTAATTTTATACCCTGCTACTTTGCTGTAGTTGTTGATTATTTCTAATAGTTTTTCTGTGGATCCTTTGGGGTTTTCTATGTCTAAGATCATGTCGTCTGCAAACAACGCGAGTTTTAATTCTTCGTTACCTATTTCGATTCCTTTTATTTCTTTTTCCTTCCGAATTGCTCTGGCCAGCACCTCCAGTACTATGTTGAATAGGAGTGGTGAAAGTGGGCACCCTTGTCTTGTTCCTGTCCTCAGAGGGATGGCTTTCAGCTTTTGTCCATTGAGTATGCTGTTGGCTGTGGGTCTATCATATATGGCCTTTATTATGTTGAGGTACTTTCCTTCTATACCCATTTTACTGAGGGTTTTTATCATAAATGGGTGTTGGATCTTGTCGAATGCTTTCTCTGCGTCTATTGAGATGATCATGTGGTTTTTGTTTTTCATTTTGTTGATGTAGTGTATCACGTTGATTGACTTGCGGGTGTTGAACCATCCCTGTGTCCCTGGTATAAATCCCACTTGATCATGGTGTATAATCTTTTTGATGTATTGCTGTAATCGGTTTGCCAAAATTTGGTTGAGGATTTTTGCATCTATGTTCATCAGTGATATCGGCCTGTAGTTCTCCTTCTTTGTGTTGTCCTTGTCAGGTTTGGGGATCAGAGTGATGTTGGCTTCATAGAATGTGTTAGGGAGTTCTCCATCTTTCTCAATTTTCTGGAACAGTTTGAGGAGAATAGGTACAAAGAACTCACACTGCTTAACAACAAAAAAACAAACAACCCGATCAAAAAATGGGCAGAGGACATGAACAGACATTTCTCAAAAGAAGATATGAACATGGCCAATAGACACATGAAAAGATGTTCATCATCGCTAATCATCAGGGAAATGCAAATCAAAACTACACTAAGATATCACCTTACCCCCGTTAGATTGGCAAAAACATCCAAAACCAAGAACGACAAATGTTGGAGAGGTTGTGGAGAAAGAGGAACCCTCATACACTGTTGGTGGGAATGCAAACTGGTACAGCCACTATGGAAAACAGTATGGAGATTTCTCAAAAAGTGAAAAATAGAAATACCCTATGACCCAGCCATCCCATTACTGGGTATCTATCCTAAGAACCTGATATCAGATATCTCAAGAGTCCGTTGTACCCCTATGTTCATCGCAGCATTATTTACAATAGCCAAGACGTGGAACCAGCCTACATGCCCAGAAACTGATGATTGGATAAAGAAGATGTGGTATATATACACAATGCAATACTACTCAGCCATAAAAAAAGACGACATTGGCCCCTTCACAACAATGTGGATGGACCTCGAGGGCATTATGTTAAGCGAAATAAGTCAGTCAGAGAAAGACGATCTCTATATGACTCCACTCATAGGTGGAAATTAGTATATTGAGAAGGAGATCTGATCGGTGGTTACCAGGGAAAAGGGGGGGTGGGGGGAGGGCACGGAGGGGGAAGTGGTGTTCCCACAACATGACTAACAAAAATGTACAACTGAAATTTCACAAGCTTGTAATCCATCATAACATTAATAAACCAAAAAAAAAAAAAAAAAAGATGCTTTGGGGCCCATCTGCCCCTATGGAAAGAACGCAGCACTTTGTGCCTTGCAGCTCTAGGGCAATGTAGCACACCCAGAGCAGAAGTTCTACTTCAGCCAGATCAGGCCCGCAAAGAAACTGCGTTTCACAGGCCTTTGTAAGAGATGTTCCCGGTAGGCTGTTATAGCACTGTGCAGAGCGAGTTGTTTCTTAGCTTCCCAAAGAGCTGGAAGCAAGATGCTTTGGGGCCCTTCTCACCCTTTGGCAAGAAGGCAGCACTTTGTGCCTTGCAGCTCTAAGGCAATGTAGCACACCCAGAGCAGAAGTTCTACTTCAGCCAGATCAGGCCCGCAAAGAAACTGCGTTTCACAGGCCTTTGTAAGAGATGTTCGCGTTAGGCTGTTAGAGCATTTTGCAGAGCGAGTTGTTTCTCAGCTTCCAAAAGAGTTGGAAGCAAGATGCTTTGGGGCCCTTCTCACCCTTTGGAAAGAAGGCAGCACTTTGTGCCTTGCAGCTCTAGGGCAATGTAGCACACCCAGAGCCGAAGTTCTAGTTCAGCTAGATCAAACCTGCAAAGAAACTTCGTTTCACAGGCCTTTGTAAGAGATGTTCCCGGTAGGCTGTAAGAGCACTGTGCAGAGCGACTAGTTTCTTAGCTTCCCAGAGAGCCGGAAGCAAGATGCTTTGGGGCCCATGTGCCCCTATGGAAAGAACGCAGCACTTTGTGCCTTGCAGCTCTAGGGCAATGCAGCACACCCCGAGCAGAAGTTCTACTTCAGCCAGATCAGGCCTGC
Source organism: Equus asinus (assembly GCF_041296235.1). Lineage (NCBI taxonomy): Eukaryota > Metazoa > Chordata > Mammalia > Perissodactyla > Equidae > Equus > Equus asinus. The sequence goes on along the minus strand of NC_091790.1, from coordinate 73,245,615 downwards.
AAAGAAACTGCGTTTCACAGGCCTTTGTAAGAGATGTTCCCGGTAGGCTGTTAGAGCACTGTGCAGAGCGAGTTGTTTCTTAGCTTCCCAGAGAGCTGGAAACAAGATGCTTTGGGGCCCGTTAATTTTATACCCTGCTACTTTGCTGTAGTTGTTGATTATTTCTAATAGTTTTTCTGTGGATCCTTTGGGGTTTTCTATGTCTAAGATCATGTCGTCTGCAAACAACGCGAGTTTTAATTCTTCGTTACCTATTTCGATTCCTTTTATTTCTTTTTCCTTCCGAATTGCTCTGGCCAGCACCTCCAGTACTATGTTGAATAGGAGTGGTGAAAGTGGGCACCCTTGTCTTGTTCCTGTCCTCAGAGGGATGGCTTTCAGCTTTTGTCCATTGAGTATGCTGTTGGCTGTGGGTCTATCATATATGGCCTTTATTATGTTGAGGTACTTTCCTTCTATACCCATTTTACTGAGGGTTTTTATCATAAATGGGTGTTGGATCTTGTCGAATGCTTTCTCTGCGTCTATTGAGATGATCATGTGGTTTTTGTTTTTCATTTTGTTGATGTAGTGTATCACGTTGATTGACTTGCGGGTGTTGAACCATCCCTGTGTCCCTGGTATAAATCCCACTTGATCATGGTGTACAATCTTTTTGATGTATTGCTGTAATCGGTTTGCCAAAATTTGGTTGAGGATTTTTGCATCTATGTTCATCAGTGATATCGGCCTGTAGTTCTCCTTCTTTGTGTTGTCCTTGTCAGGTTTGGGGATCAGAGTGATGTTGGCTTCATAGAATGTGTTAGGGAGTTCTCCATCTTTCTCAATTTTCTGGAACAGTTTGAGGAGAATAGGTACAAAGAACTCACACTGCTTAACAACAAAAAAACAAACAACCCGATCAAAAAATGGGCAGAGGACATGAACAGACATTTCTCCAAAGAAGATAGGAATATGGCCAATAGACACATGAAAAGATGTTCATCATCGCTAATCATCAGGGAAATGCAAATCAAAACTACACTAAGATATCACCTTACCCCCGTTAGATTGGCAAAAACATCCAAAACCAAGAACGACAAATGTTGGAGAGGTTGTGGAGAAAGAGGAACCCTCATACACTGTTGGTGGGAATGCAAACTGGTACAGCCACTATGGAAAACAGTATGGAGATTTCTCAAAAAGTGAAAAATAGAAATACCCTATGACCCAGCCATCCCATTACTGGGTATCTATCCTAAGAACCTGATATCAGATATCTCAAGAGTCCGTTGTACCCCTATGTTCATCGCAGCATTATTTACAATAGCCAAGACGTGGAACCAGCCTACATGCCCAGAAACTGATGATTGGATAAAGAAGATGTGGTATATATACACAATGCAATACTACTCAGCCATAAAAAAAGACGACATTGGCCCCTTCACAACAATGTGGATGGACCTCGAGGGCATTATGTTAAGCGAAATAAGTCAGTCAGAGAAAGACGAACTCTATATGACTCCACTCATAGGTGGAAATTAGTATATTGAGAAGGAGATCTGATCGGTGGTTACCAGGGAAAAGGGGTGGTGGGGGGAGGGCACGGAGTGGGAAGTGGTGTTCCCATAACATGACTAACAAAAATGTACAACTGAAATTTCACAAGCTTGTAAACCATCATAACATTAATAAACAAACAAAAAAAAAAGATGCTTTGGGGCCCATCTGCCCCTATGGAAAGAACGCAGCACTTTGTGCCTTGCAGATCTAGGGCAATGTAGCACACCCAGAGCAGAAGTTCTACTTCAGCCAGATCAGGCCCGCAAAGAAACTGCGTTTCACAGGCCTTTGTAAGAGATGTTCCCGGTAGGCTGTTAGAGCACTGTGCAGAGCGAGTTGTTTCTTAGCTTCCCAAAGAGCTGGAAGCAAGATGCTTTGGGGCCCTTCTCACCCTTTGGCAAGAAGGCAGCACTTTGTGCCTTGCAGCTCTAAGGCAATGTAGCACACCCAGAGCAGAAGTTCTACTTCAGCCAATCAGGCCTGCAAAGAAACTGCGTTTCACAGGCCTTTGTAAGAGATGTTCGCGTTAGGCTGTTAGAGCATTGTGCAGAGCGAGTTGTTTCTCAGCTTCCAAAAGAGTTGGAAGCAAGATTCTTTGGGGCTCATCTGCCCCTTTGAAATGAAGGCAGCACTTTGTGCCTTGCAGCTCTAGGGCAATGTAGCACACCCAGAGCAGAAGTTCTACTTCAGCCAGATCAGGCCTGCAAAGAAACTGCGTTTCACAGGCCTTTGTAAGAGAAGTTCCCGGTAGGCTGTTAGAGCACTGTGCTGAGCGAGTTGTTTCTTAGCTTCCCAGAGAGCTGGAAGCAAGATGCTTTGGGGCCCGTTAATTGTATCCCCTGCTACTTTGCTGTAGTTGTTGATTATTTCTAATAGTTTTTCTGTGGATTCTTTGGGGTTTTCTATGTATAAGATCATGTCGTCTGCAAACAACGCGAGTTTTACTTCTTCGTTACCTATTTCGATTCCTTTTATTTTTTTTTCCTGCCGAATTGCTCTGGCCAGCACCTCCAGTACTATGTTGAATAGGAGTGGTGAAAGTGGGCACCCTTGTCTTGTTCCTGTCCTCAGAGGGATGGCTTTCAGCTTTTGTCCATTGAGTATGCTGTTGGCTGTGGGTCTATCATATATGGCCTTTATTATGTTGAGGTACTTTCCTTCTATACCCATTTTACTGAGGGTTTTTATCATAAATGGGTGTTGGATCTTGTCGAATGCTTTCTCTGCGTCTATTGAGATGATCATGTGGTTTTTGTTTTTCATTTTGTTGATGTAGTGTATCACGTTGATTGACTTGCGGGTGTTGAACCATCCCTGTGTCCCTGGTATAAATCCCACTTGATCATGGTGTATAATCTTTTTGATGTATTGCTGTAATCGGTTTGCCAAAATTTGGTTGAGGATTTTTGCATCTATGTTCATCAGTGATATCGGCCTGTAGTTCTCCTTCTTTGTGTTGTCCTTGTCAGGTTGGGGGATCAGAGTGATGTTGGCTTCATAGAATGTGTTAGGGAGTTCTCCATCTTTCTCAATTTTCTGGAACAGATTGAGGAGAATAGGTAAAAAGAACTCACACTGCTTAACAACAAAAAAACAAACAACCCGATCAAAAAATGGGCAGAGGACATGAACAGACATTTCTCAAAAGAAGATATGAACATGGCCAATAGACACATGAAAAGATGTTCATCATCGCTAATCATCAGGGAAATGCAAATCAAAACTACACTAAGATATCACCTTACCCCCGTTAGATTGGCAAAAACATCCAAAACCAAGAACGACAAATGTTGGAGAGGTTGTGGAGAAAGAGGAACCCTCATACACTGTTGGTGGGAATGCAAACTGGTACAGCCACTATGGAAAACAGTATGGAGATTTCTCAAAAAGTTAAAAATAGAAATACCCTATGACCCAGCCATCCCATTACTGGGTATCTATCCTAAGAACCTGATATCAGATATCTCAAGAGTCCGTTGCACCCCTATGTTCATCGCAGCATTATTTACAATAGCCAAGACGTGGAACCAGCCTACATGCCCAGAAACTGATGATTGGATAAAGAAGATGTGGTATATATACACAATGGAATACTACTCAGCCATAAAAAAAGACGACATTGGCCCCTTCACAACAATGTGGATGGACCTCGAGGGCATTATGTTAAGCGAAATAAGTCAGTCAGAGAAAGACGAACTCTATATGACTCCACTCATAGGTGGAAATTAGTATATTGAGAAGGAGATCTGATCGGTGGTTACCAGGGAAAAGGGGTGGTGGGGGGAGGGCACGGAGTGGGAAGTGGTGTTCCCATAACATGACTAACAAAAATGTACAACTGAAATTTCACAAGCTTGTAAACCATCATAACATTAATAAACAAACAAAAAAAAAAGATGCTTTGGGGCCCATCTGCCCCTATGGAAAGAACGCAGCACTTTGTGCCTTGCAGATCTAGGGCAATGTAGCACACCCAGAGCAGAAGTTCTACTTCAGCCAGATCAGGCCCGCAAAGAAACTGCGTTTCACAGGCCTTTGTAAGAGATGTTCCCGGTAGGCTGTTAGAGCACTGTGCAGAGCGAGTTGTTTCTTAGCTTCCCAAAGAGCTGGAAGCAAGATGCTTTGGGGCCCTTCTCACCCTTTGGCAAGAAGGCAGCACTTTGTGCCTTGCAGCTCTAAGGCAATGTAGCACACCCAGAGCAGAAGTTCTACTTCAGCCAATCAGGCCTGCAAAGAAACTGCGTTTCACAGGCCTTTGTAAGAGATGTTCGCGTTAGGCTGTTAGAGCATTGTGCAGAGCGAGTTGTTTCTCAGCTTCCAAAAGAGTTGGAAGCAAGATTCTTTGGGGCTCATCTGCCCCTTTGAAATGAAGGCAGCACTTTGTGCCTTGCAGCTCTAGGGCAATGTAGCACACCCAGAGCAGAAGTTCTACTTCAGCCAGATCAGGCCTGCAAAGAAACTGCGTTTCACAGGCCTTTGTAAGAGAAGTTCCCGGTAGGCTGTTAGAGCACTGTGCTGAGCGAGTTGTTTCTTAGCTTCCCAGAGAGCTGGAAGCAAGATGCTTTGGGGCCCGTTAATTGTATCCCCTGCTACTTTGCTGTAGTTGTTGATTATTTCTAATAGTTTTTCTGTGGATTCTTTGGGGTTTTCTATGTATAAGATCATGTCGTCTGCAAACAACGCGAGTTTTAATTCTTCGTTACCTATTTCGATTCCTTTTATTTTTTTTTCCTGCCGAATTGCTCTGGCCAGCACCTCCAGTACTATGTTGAATAGGAGTGGTGAAAGTGGGCACCCTTGTCTTGTTCCTGTCCTCAGAGGGATGGCTTTCAGCTTTTGTCCATTGAGTATGCTGTTGGCTGTGGGTCTATCATATATGGCCTTTATTATGTTGAGGTACTTTCCTTCTATACCCATTTTACTGAGGGTTTTTATCATAAATGGGTGTTGGATCTTGTCGAATGCTTTCTCTGCGTCTATTGAGATGATCATGTGGTTTTTGTTTTTCATTTTGTTGATGTAGTGTATCACGTTGATTGACTTGCGGGTGTTGAACCATCCCTGTGTCCCTGGTATAAATCCCACTTGATCATGGTGTATAATCTTTTTGATGTATTGCTGTAATCGGTTTGCCAAAATTTGGTTGAGGATTTTTGCATCTATGTTCATCAGTGATATCGGCCTGTAGTTCTCCTTCTTTGTGTTGTCCTTGTCAGGTTTGGGGATCAGAGTGATGTTGGCTTCATAGAATGTGTTAGGGAGTTCTCCATCTTTCTCAATTTTCTGGAACAGTTTGAGGAGAATAGGTACAAAGAACTCACACTGCTTAACAACAAAAAAACAAACAACCCGATCAAAAAATGGGCAGAGGACATGAACAGACAGTTCTCAAAAGAAGATAGGAATATGGCCAATAGACACATGAAAAGATGTTCATCATCGCTAATCATCAGGGAAATGCAAATCAAAACTACACTAAGATATCACCTTACCCCCGTTAGATTGGCAAAAACATCCAAAACCAAGAACGACAAATGTTGGAGAGGTTGTGGAGAAAGAGGAACCCTCATACACTGTTGGTGGGAATGCAAACTGGTACAGCCACTATGGAAAACAGTATGGAGATTTCTCAAAAAGTGAAAAATAGAAATACCCTATGACCCAGCCATCCCATTACTGGGTATCTATCCTAAGAACCTGATATCAGATATCTCAAGAGTCCGTTGCACCCCTATGTTCATCGCAGCATTATTTACAATAGCCAAGACGTGGAACCAGCCTACATGCCCAGAAACTGATGATTGGATAAAGAAGATGTGGTATATATACACAATGCAATACTACTCAGCCATAAAAAAAGACGACATTGGACCCTTCACAACAATGTAGATGGACCTCGAGGGCATTATGTTAAGCGAAATAAGTCAGTCAGAGAAAGACGAACTCTATATGACTCCACTCATAGGTGGAAATTAGTATATTGAGAAGGAGATCTGATCGGTGGTTACCAGGGAAAAGGGGGGGTGGGGGGAGGGCACGGAGTGGGAAGTGGTGTTCCCATAACATGACTAACAAAAATGTACAACTGAAATTTCACAAGCTTGTAAACCATCATAACATTAATAAACAAACAAAAAAAAAAGAAGCTTTGGGGCCCATCTGCCCCTATGGAAAGAACGCAGCACTTTGTGCCTTGCAGATCTAGGGCAATGTAGCACACCCAGAGCAGAAGTTCTACTTCAGCCAGATCAGGCCCGCAAAGAAACTGCGTTTCACAGGCCTTTGTAAGAGATGTTCCCGGTAGGCTGTTAGAGCACTGTGCAGAGCGAGTTGTTTCTTAGCTTCCCAAAGAGCTGGAAGCAAGATGCTTTGGGGCCCTTCTCACCCTTTGGCAAGAAGGCAGCACTTTGTGCCTTGCAGCTCTAAGGCAATGTAGCACACCCAGAGCAGAAGTTCTACTTCAGCCAATCAGGCCTGCAAAGAAACTGCGTTTCACAGGCCTTTGTAAGAGATGTTCGCGTTAGGCTGTTAGAGCATTGTGCAGAGCGAGTTGTTTCTCAGCTTCCAAAAGAGTTGGAAGCAAGATTCTTTGGGGCTCATCTGCCCCTTTGAAATGAAGGCAGCACTTTGTGCCTTGCAGCTCTAGGGCAATGTAGCACACCCAGAGCAGAAGTTCTACTTCAGCCAGATCAGGCCTGCAAAGAAACTGCGTTTCTCAGGCCTTTGTAAGAGAAGTTCCCGGTAGGCTGTTAGAGCACTGTGCTGAGCGAGTTGTTTCTTAGCTTCCCAGAGAGCTGGAAGCAAGATGCTTTGGGGCCCGTTAATTGTATCCCCTGCTACTTTGCTGTATTTGTTGATTATTTCTAATAGTTTTTCTGTGGATTCTTTGGGGTTTTCTATGTATAAGATCATGTCGTCTGCAAACAACGCGAGTTTTACTTCTTCGTTACCTATTTCGATTCCTTTTATTTTTTTTTCCTGCCGAATTGCTCTGGCCAGCACCTCCAGTACTATGTTGAATAGGAGTGGTGAAAGTGGGCACCCTTGTCTTGTTCCTGTCCTCAGAGGGATGGCTTTCAGCTTTTGTCCATTGAGTATGCTGTTGGCTGTGGGTCTATCATATATGGCCTTTATTATGTTGAGGTACTTTCCTTCTATACCCATTTTACTGAGGGTTTTTATCATAAATGGGTGTTGGATCTTGTCGAATGCTTTCTCTGCGTCTATTGAGATGATCATGTGGTTTTTGTTTTTCATTTTGTTGATGTAGTGTATCACATTGATTGACTTGCGGGTGTTGAACCATCCCTGTGTCCCTGGTATAAATCCCACTTGATCATGGTGTATAATCTTTTTGATGTATTGCTGTAATCGGTTTGCCAAAATTTTGTTGAGGATTTTTGCATCTATGTTCATCAGTGATATCGGCCTGTAGTTCTCCTTCTTTGTGTTGTCCTTGTCAGGTTTGGGGATCAGAGTGATGTTGGCTTCATAGAATGTGTTAGGGAGTTCTCCATCTTTCTCAATTTTCTGGAACAGTTTGAGGAGAATAGGTACAAAGAACTCACACTGCTTAACAACAAAAAAACAAACAACCCGATCAAAAAATGGGCAGAGGACATGAACAGACATTTCTCCAAAGAAGATATGAATATGGCCAATAGACACATGAAAAGATGTTCATCATCGCTAATCATCAGGGAAATGCAAATCAAAACTACACTAAGATATCACCTTACCCCCGTTAGATTGGCAAAAACATCCAAAACCAAGAACGACAAATGTTGGAGAGGTTGTGGAGAAAGAGGAACCCTCATACACTGTTGGTGGGAATGCAAACTGGTACAGCCACTATGGAAAACAGTATGGAGATTTCTCAAAAAGTTAAAAATAGAAATACCCTATGACCCAGCCATCCCATTACTGGGTATCTATCCTAAGAACCTGATATCAGATATCTCAAGAGTCCGTTGCACCCCTATGTTCATCGCAGCATTATTTACAATAGCCAAGACGTGGAACCAGCCTACATGCCCAGAAACTGATGATTGGATAAAGAAGATGTGGTATATATACACAACGGAATACTACTCAGCCATAAAAAAAGACGACATTTTCCCATTCACAACAATGTGGATGGACCTCGAGGGCATCATGTTAAGCGAAATAAGTCAGTCAGAGAAAGACAGACTCTATATGACTCCACTCATAGGTGGAAATTAGTATATTGAGAAGGAGATCTGATCGGTGGTTACCAGGGAAAAGGGGGGGTGGGGGGAGGGCACGGAGGGGGAAGTGGTGTTCCCACAACATGACTAACAAAAATGTACAACTGAAATTTCACAAGCTTGTAATCCATCATAACATTAATAAACAAAAAAAAAAAAAAAAGAAGCTTTGGGGCCCATCTGCCCATATGGAAAGAACGCAGCACTTTCTGCCTTGCAGCTCTAGGGCAATGTAGCACACCCAGAGCAGAAGTTCTACTTCAGCCAGATCAGGCCCACAAAGAAACTGCGTTTCACAGGCCTTTGTAAGAGATGTTCCCGGTAGGCTGTTAGAGCACTGTGCAGAGCGAGTTGTTTCTTAGCTTCCCATACAGCCGGAGGCAAGATGCTTTGGGGCCCTTCTCACCCTTTGGAAAGAAGTCAGCACTTTGTGCCTTGCAGCTCTAGGGCAATGTAGCACACCCAGAGCAGAAGTTGTACTTCAGCCTGATCAGGCCTGCAAAGAAACTGCGTTTCACAGGCCTTTGTAAGAGATGTTCCCGGTAGGCTGTTAGAGCACTGTGCAGAGTGAGTTGTTTCCTAGCGTCCCAAAGAGCTGGAAGCAAGATGCTTTGGGGCCCTTCTCACCCTTTGGAAAGAAGGCAGCACTTTGTGCCTTGCAGCTCTAGGGCAATGAAGCACACCCAAAGCAGAAGTTCTACTTCAGCCAGATCAGACCTGCCAAGAAACTGCGTTTCACAGGCCTTTGTAAGAGATGTTCCCTGTAGGCTGTTAGAGAACTGTGCAGAGCGTGTTGTTTCTTAGCTTCCCAAGGAGCTGGAAGCAAGATGCTTTAGGGGCCATCTGCCCTTAAGGAAAGAAGGCAGCACTTTGTGCCTTGCAGCTCTAGGGCACTGCAGCACACCCCGAGCAGAAGATCTACTTCAGCCAGATCAGGCCTGCAAAGAAACTGCGTTTCACAGGCCTTTGTAAGAGATGTTCCCGGTAGGCTCTTAGAGCACTGTGCAGAGCGAGTTGTTTCTTAGCTTCCCAGAGAGCTGGAAGCAAGATGCTTTGGGGCCATCTGCCCTTAAGGAAAGAAGGCAGCACTTTGTGCCTTGCAGCTCTAGGGCAATGTAGCACACCCAGAGCCGAAGTTCTACTTCTGACAGGTCAGGCCTGCAAAGAAACTGCGTTTCACAGGACTTTGTAAGAGATGTTCCCGGTAGGCTGTTAGAGCACTGTGCAGAGCGAGTTGTTTCTTAGCTTCCCGAACAGCCGGAAGCAAGATTCTTTGGGGGCCATCTCCCCTTAAGTAAAGAAGGCAGCACTTTGTGCCTTGCAGCTCTAGGGCAATGTAGCACACCCAGAGCAGATGTTCTACTTCAGCCAGATCAGGCCTGCAAAGAAACTGCGTTTCACAGGCCTTTGTAAGAGATGTTCCCTGTAGGCTGTTAGAGCACTGTGCAGAGCGAGTTGTTTCTTAGCTTCCCAGAGAGCTGGAAGCAAGATGCTTTGGGGCCCGTTAATTTTATACCCTGCTACTTTGCTGTAGTTGTTGATTATTTCTAATAGTTTTTCTGTGGATTCTTTGGGGTTTTCTATGTATAAGATCATGTCGTCTGCAAACAACGCGAGTTTTACTTCTTCGTTACCTATTTCGATTCCTTTTATTTTTTTTCCTGCCGAATTGCTCTGGCCAGCACCTCCAGTACTATGTTGAATAGGAGTATTGAAAGTGGGCACCCTTGTCTTGTTCCTGTCCTCAGAGGGATGGCTTTCAGCTTTTGTCCATTGAGTATGATGTTGGCTGTCGGTCTATCATATATGGCCTTTTTTATGTTGAGGTACTTTCCTTCTATACCCATTTTACTGAGGGTTTTTATCATAAATGGGTGTTGGATCTTGTCGAATGCTTTCTCTGCGTCTATTGAGATGATCATGTGGTTTTTGTTTTTCATTTTGTTGATGTAGTGTATCACGTTGATTGACTTGCGGGTGTTGAACCATCCCTGTGTCCCTGGTATAAATCCCACTTGATCATGGTGTATAATCTTTTTGATGTATTGCTGTAATCGGTTTGCCAAAATTTGGTTGAGGATTTTTGCATCTATGTTCATCAGTGATATCGGCCTGTAGTTCTCCTTCTTTGTGTTGTCCTTGTCAGGTTGGGGGATCAGAGTGATGTTGGCTTCATAGAATGTGTTAGGGAGTTCTCCATCTTTCTCAATTTTCTGGAACAGTTTGAGGAGAATAGGTAAAAAGAACTCACACTGCTTAACAACAAAAAAACAAACAACCCGATCAAAAAATGGGCAGAGGACATGAACAGACATTTCTCAAAAGAAGATATGAACATGGCCAATAGACACATGAAAAGATGTTCATCATCGCTAATCATCAGGGAAATGCAAATCAAAACTACACTAAGATATCACCTTACCCCCGTTAGATTGGCATAAACATCCAAAACCAAGAACGACAAATGTTGGAGAGGTTGTGGAGAAAGAGGAACCCTCATACACTGTTGGTGGGAATGCAAACTGGTACAGCCACTATGGAAAACAGTATGGAGATTTCTCAAAAAGTTAAAAATAGAAATACCCTATGACCCAGCCATCCCATTACTGGGTATCTATCCTAAGAACCTGATATCAGATATCTCAAGAGTCCGTTGCACCCCTATGTTCATCGCAGCATTATTTACAATAGCCAAGACGTGGAACCAGCCTACATGCCCAGAAACTGATGATTGGATAAAGAAGATGTGGTATATATACACAATGGAATACTACTCAGCCATAAAAAAAGACGACATTGGCCCCTTCACAACAATGTGGATGGACCTCGAGGGCATTATGTTAAGCGAAATAAGTCAGTCAGAGAAAGACGAACTCTATATGACTCCACTCATAGGTGGAAATTAGTATATTGAGAAGGAGATCTGATCGGTGGTTACCAGGGAAAAGGGGGGGTGGGGGGAGGGCACGGAGGGGGAAGTGGTGTTCCCACAACATGACTAACAAAAATGTACAACTGAAATTTCACAAGCTTGTAATCCATCATAACATTAATAAACCAAAAAAAAAAAAAAAAAGATGCTTTGGGGCCCATCTGCCCCTATGGAAAGAACGCAGCACTTTGTGCCTTGCAGCTCTAGGGCAATGTAGCACACCCAGAGCAGAAGTTCTACTTCAGCCAGATCAGGCCCGCAAAGAAACTGCGTTTCACAGGCCTTTGTAAGAGATGTTCCCGGTAGAATGTTAGAGCACTGTGCAGAGCGAGTTGTTTCTTAGCTTCCCAAAGAGCTGGAAGCAAGATGCTTTGGGGCCCTTCTCACCCTTTGGCAAGAAGGCAGCACTTTGTGCCTTGCAGCTCTAAGGCAATGTAGCACACCCAGAGCAGAAGTTCTACTTCAGCCAGATCAGGCCCGCAAAGAAACTGCGTTTCACAGGCCTTTGTAAGAGATGTTCGCGTTAGGCTGTTAGAGCATTTTGCAGAGCGAGTTGTTTCTCAGCTTCCAAAAGAGTTGGAAGCAAGATGCTTTGGGGCCCTTCTCACCCTTTGGAAAGAAGGCAGCACTTTGTGCCTTGCAGCTCTAGGGCAATGTAGCACACCCAGAGCCGAAGTTCTAGTTCAGCTAGATCAAACCTGCAAAGAAACTTCGTTTCACAGGCCTTTGTAAGAGATGTTCCCGGTAGGCTGTAAGAGCACTGTGCAGAGCGACTAGTTTCTTAGCTTCCCAGAGAGCCGGAAGCAAGATGCTTTGGGGCCCATGTGCCCCTATGGAAAGAACGCAGCACTTTGTGCCTTGCAGCTCTAGGGCAATGCAGCACACCCCGAGCAGAAGTTCTACTTCAGCCAGATCAGGCCTGCAAATAAACTGCGTTTCACAGGCCTTTGTAAGAGATGTTCCCGGTAGGGTGTTAGAGCACTGTGCTGAGCGAGTTGTTTCTTAGCTTCCCAGAGAGCTGGAAACAAGATGCTTTGGGGCCCGTTAATTTTATACCCTGCTACTTTGCTGTAGTTGTTGATTATTTCTAATAGTTTTTCTGTGGATCCTTTGGGGTTTTCTATGTATAAGATCATGTCGTCTGCAAACAACGCGAGTTTTAATTCTTCGTTACCTATTTCGATTCCTTTTATTTCTTTTTCCTGCCGTATTGCTCTGGCCAGCACCTCCAGTACTATGTTGAATAGGAGTGGTGAAAGTGGGCACCCTTGTCTTGTTCCTGTCCTCAGAGGGATGGCTTTCAGCTTTTGTCCATTGAGTATGCTGTTGGCTGTGGGTCTATCATATATGGCCTTTATTATGTTGAGGTACTTTCCTTCTATACCCATTTTACTGAGGGTTTTTATCATAAATGGGTGTTGGATCTTGTCGAATGCTTTCTCTGCGTCTATTGAGATGATCATGTGGTTTTTGTTTTTCATTTTGTTGATGTAGTGTATCACGTTGATTGACTTGCGGGTGTTGAACCATCCCTGTGTCCCTGGTATAAATCCCACTTGATCATGGTGTATAATCTTTTTGATGTATTGCTGTAATCGGTTTGCCAAAATTTTGTTGAGGATTTTTGCATCTATGTTCATCAGTGATATCGGCCTGTAGTTCTCCTTCTTTGTGTTGTCCTTGTCAGGTTTGGGGATCAGAGTGATGTTGGCTTCATAGAATGTGTTAGGGAGTTCTCCATCTTTCTCAATTTTCTGGAACAGTTTGAGGAGAATAGGTACAAAGAACTCACACTGCTTAACAACAAAAAAACAAACAACCCGATCAAAAAATGGGCAGAGGACATGAACAGACATTTCTCCAAAGAAGATAGGAATATGGCCAATAGACACATGAAAAGATGTTCATCATCGCTAATCATCAGGGAAATGCAAATCAAAACTACACTAAGATATCACCTTACCCCCGGTAGATTGGCAAAAACATCCAAAACCAAGAACGACAAATGTTGGAGAGGTTGTGGAGAAAGAGGAACCCTCATACACTGTTGGTGGGAATGCAAACTGGTACAGCCACTATGGAAAACAGTATGGAGATTTCTCAAAAAGTTAAAAATAGAAATACCCTATGACCCAGCCATCCCATTACTGGGTATCTATCCTAAGAACCTGATATCAGATATCTCAAGAGTCCGTTGCACCCCTATGTTCATCGCAGCATTATTTACAATAGCCAAGACGTGGAACCAGCCTACATGCCCAGAAACTGATGATTGGATAAAGAAGATGTGGTATATATACACAATGCAATACTACTCAGCCATAAAAAAAGACGACATTGGACCCTTCACAACAATGTGGATGGACCTCGAGGGCATTATGTTAAGCGAAATAAGTCAGTCAGAGAAAGACGAACTCTATATGACTCCACTCATAGGTGGAAATTAGTATATTGAGAAGGAGATCTGATCGGTGGTTACCAGGGAAAAGGGGGGGTGGGGGGAGGGCACGGAGTGGGAAGTGGTGTTCCCATAACATGACTAACAAAAATGTACAACTGAAATTTCACAAGCTTGTAAACCATCATAACATTAATAAACAAACAAAAAAAAAAGATGCTTTGGGGCCCATCTGCCCCTATGGAAAGAACGCAGCACTTTGTGCCTTGCAGATCTAGGGCAATGTAGCACACCCAGAGCAGAAGTTCTACTTCAGCCAGATCAGGCCCGCAAAGAAACTGCGTTTCACAGGCCTTTGTAAGAGATGTTCCCGGTAGGCTGTTAGAGCACTGTGCAGAGCGAGTTGTTTCTTAGCTTCCCAAAGAGCTGGAAGCAAGATGCTTTGGGGCCCTTCTCACCCTTTGGCAAGAAGGCAGCACTTTGTGCCTTGCAGCTCTAAGGCAATGTAGCACACCCAGAGCAGAAGTTCTACTTCAGCCAATCAGGCCTGCAAAGAAACTGCGTTTCACAGGCCTTTGTAAGAGATGTTCGCGTTAGGCTGTTAGAGCATTGTGCAGAGCGAGTTGTTTCTCAGCTTCCAAAAGAGTTGGAAGCAAGATTCTTTGGGGCTCATCTGCCCCTTTGAAATGAAGGCAGCACTTTGTGCCTTGCAGCTCTAGGGCAATGTAGCACACCCAGAGCAGAAGTTCTACTTCAGCCAGATCAGGCCTGCAAAGAAACTGCGTTTCTCAGGCCTTTGTAAGAGAAGTTCCCGGTAGGCTGTTAGAGCACTGTGCTGAGCGAGTTGTTTCTTAGCTTCCCAGAGAGCTGGAAGCAAGATGCTTTGGGGCCCGTTAATTGTATCCCCTGCTACTTTGCTGTATTTGTTGATTATTTCTAATAGTTTTTCTGTGGATTCTTTGGGGTTTTCTATGTATAAGATCATGTCGTCTGCAAACAACGCGAGTTTTACTTCTTCGTTACCTATTTCGATTCCTTTTATTTTTTTTTCCTTCCGAATTGCTCTGGCCAGCACCTCCAGTACTATGTTGAATAGGAGTGGTGAAAGTGGGCACCCTTGTCTTGTTCCTGTCCTCAGAGGGATGGCTTTCAGCTTTTGTCCATTGAGTATGCTGTTGGCTGTGGGTCTATCATATATGGCCTTTATTATGTTGAGGTACTTTCCTTCTATACCCATTTTACTGAGGGTTTTTATCATAAATGGGTGTTGGATCTTGTCGAATGCTTTCTCTGCGTCTATTGAGATGATCATGTGGTTTTTGTTTTTCATTTTGTTGATGTAGTGTATCACGTTGATTGACTTGCGGGTGTTGAACCATCCCTGTGTCCCTGGTATAAATCCCACTTGATCATGGTGTATAATCTTTTTGATGTATTGCTGTAATCGGTTTGCCAAAATTTGGTTGAGGATTTTTGCATCTATGTTCATCAGTGATATCGGCCTGTAGTTCTCCTTCTTTGTGTTGTCCTTGTCAGGTTTGGGGATCAGAGTGATGTTGGCTTCATAGAATGTGTTAGGGAGTTCTCCATCTTTCTCAATTTTCTGGAACAGTTTGAGGAGAATAGGTACAAAGAACTCACACTGCTTAACAACAAAAAAACAAACAACCCGATCAAAAAATGGGCAGAGGACATGAACAGACATTTCTCCAAAGAAGATAGGAATATGGCCAATAGACACATGAAAAGATGTTCATCATCGCTAATCATCAGGGAAATGCAAATCAAAACTACACTAAGATATCACCTTACCCCCGTTAGATTGGCAAAAACATCCAAAACCAAGAACGACAAATGTTGGAGAGGTTGTGGAGAAAGAGGAACCCTCATACACTGTTGGTGGGAATGCAAACTGGTACAGCCACTATGGAAAACAGTATGGAGAGTTCTCAAAAAGTTAAAAATAGAAATACCCTATGACCCAGCCATCCCATTACTGGGTATCTATCCTAAGAACCTGATATCAGATATCTCAAGAGTCCGTTGCACCCCTATGTTCATCGCAGCATTATTTACAATAGCCAAGACGTGGAACCAGCCTACATGCCCAGAAACTGATGATTGGATAAAGAAGATGTGGTATATATACACAATGGAATACTACTCAGCCATAAAAAAAGACGACATTGGCCCCTTCACAACAATGTGGATGGACCTCGAGGGCATTATGTTAAGCGAAATAAGTCAGTCAGAGAAAGACGAACTCTATATGACTCCACTCATAGGTGGAAATTAGTATATTGAGAAGGAGATCTGATCGGTGGTTACCAGGGAAAAGGGGGGGTGGGGGGAGGGCACGGAGGGGGAAGTGGTGTTCCCACAACATGACTAACAAAAATGTACAACTGAAATTTCACAAGCTTGTAATCCATCATAACGTTAATAAACAAAAAAAAAAAAAAGATGCTTTGGGGCCCATCTGCCCCTATGGAAAGAACGCAGCACTTTCTGCCTTGCAGCTCTAGGGCAATGTAGCACACCCAGAGCAGAAGTTCTACTTCATCCAGATCAGGCCTGCAAAGAAACTGCGTTTCACAGGCCTTTGTAAGAGATGTTCCCGGAAGGCTGTTAGAGCACTGTGCAGAGAGAGTTGTTTCTTAGCTTCCCAAACAGCCGGAAGCAAGATGCGTTGGGGCCCTTCTCACCCTTTGGAAAGAAGGCAGCACTTTGTGCCTTGCAGCTCTAGGGCAATATAGCACACCCAGAGCCGAAGTTCTACTTCAGCTAGATTAGACCTGCAAAGAAACTTCGTTTCACAGGCCTTTGTAAGAGATGTTCCCGGTAGGCTGTTAGAGCACTGTGCAGAGCGACTAGTTTCTTAGCTTCCCAGAGAGCTGGAAGCAAGATGCTTTGGGGCCCATCTGCCCATATGGAAAGAACGCAGCACTTTGTGCCTTGCACCTCTAGGGCAATGCAGCACACCCAGAGCAGAAGTTCTACTTCAGCCAGATCAGGCCTGCAAAGAAACTGCGTTTCACAGGCCTTTGTAAGAGATGTTCCCGGTAGGCTGTTAGAGCACTGTGCAGAGCGAGTTGTTTCTCAGCTTCCAAAAGAGTTGGAAGCAAGATGCTTTGGGGCTCATCTGCCCCTTTGAAATGAAGGCAGCACTTTGTGCCTTGCAGCTCTAGGGCAATGTAGCACACCCAGAGCAGAAGTTCTACTTCAGCCAGATCAGGCCTGCAAAGAAACTGCGTTTCACAGGCCTTTGTAAGAGATGTTCCCGGTAGGCTGTTAGAGCACTGTGCAGAGCGAGTTGTTTCTTAGCTTCCCAGAGAGCTGGAAGCAAGATGCTTTGGGGCCCGTTAATTGTATACCCTGCTACTTTGCTGTAGTTGTTGGTTATTTCTAATAGTTTTTCTGTGGATTCTTTGGGGTTTTCTATGTATAAGATCATGTCGTCTGCAAACAACGCGAGTTTTACTTCTTCGTTACCTATTTGGATTCCTTTTATTTTTTTTTCCTGCCGAATTGCTCTGGCCAGCACCTCCAGTACTATGTTGAATAGGAGTGGTGAAAGTGGGCACCCTTGTCTTGTTCCTGTCCTCAGAGGGATGGCTTTCAGCTTTTGTCCATTGAGTATGATGTTGGCTGTGGGTCTATCATATATGGCCTTTATTATGTTGAGGTACTTTCCTTCTATACCCATTTTACTGAGGGTTTTTATCATAAATGAGTGTTGGATCTTGTCGAATGCTTTCTCTGCGTCTATAGAGATGATCATGTGGTTTTTGTTTTTCATTTTGTTGATGTAGTGTATCACGTTGATTGACTTGCGGGTGTTGAACCATCCCTGTGTCCCTGGTATAAATCCCACTTGATCATGGTGTATAATCTTTTTGATGTATTGCTGTAATCGGTTTGCCAAAATTTGGTTGAGGATTTTTGCATCTATGTTCATCAGTGATATCGGCCTGTAGTTCTCCTTCTTTGTGTTGTCCTTGTCAGGTTTGGGGATCAGAGTGATGTTGGCTTCATAGAATGTGTTAGGGAGTTCTCCATCTTTCTCAATTTTCTGGAACAGTTTGAGGAGAATAGGTACAAAGAACTCACACTGCTTAACAACAAAAAAACAAACAACCCGATCAAAAAATGGGCAGAGGACATGAACAGACATTTCTCCAAAGAAGATATGAATATGGCCAATAGACACATGAAAAGATGTTCATCATCGCTAATCATCAGGGAAATGCAAATCAAAACTACACTAAGATATCACCTTACCCCCGTTAGATTGGCAAAAACACCCAAAACCAACAACGACAAATGTTGGAGAGGTTGTGGAGAAAGAGGAACCCCCATACACTGTTGGTGGGAATGCAAACTGGTACAGCCACTATGGAAAACAGTATGGAGATTTCTCAAAAAGTTAAAAATAGAAATACCCTATGACCCAGCCATCCCATTACTGGGTATCTATCCTAAGAACCTGATATCAGATATCTCAAGAGTCCGTTGCACCCCTATGTTCATCGCAGCATTATTTACAATAGCCAAGACGTGGAACCAGCCTACATGCCCAGAAACTGATGATTGGATAAAGAAGATGTGGTATATATACACAATGGAATACTACTAAGACATAAAAAAAGACGACATTGGCCCCTTCACAACAATGTGGATGGACCTCGAGGGCATTAAGTTAAGCGAAATAAGTCAGTCAGAGAAAGACGAACTCTATATGACTCCACTCTTAGGTGGAAATTAGTATATTGAGAAGGAGATCTGATCGGTGGTTACCAGGGAAAAGGGGGGGTAGGGGGAGGGCACGGAGGGGGAAGTGGTGTTCCCGCATCATGACTAACAAAAATGTACAACTGAAATTTCACAAGCTTGTAATCCATCATAACATTAATAAAAAAAAAAAAGATGCTTTGGGGCCCATCTGCCCCTATGGAAAGAACGCAGCACTTTGTGCCTTGCAGCTCTAGGGCAATATAGCACACCGAGAGCAGAAGTTCTACTTCAGCCAGATCAGGCCCGCAAAGAAACTGCGTTTCACAGGCCTTTGTAAGAGATGTTCCCTGTAGGCTGTTAGAGCACTGTGCAGAGCGAGTTGTTTCTTAGCTTCCCAAAGAGCTGGAAGCAAGATGCTTTGGGGCCCTTCTCACCCTTTGGAAAGAAGGCAGCACTTTGTTCCTTGCAGCTCTTGGGCAATGTAGCACACCCAGAGCCGAAGTTCTAGTTCAGCTAGATCAGACCTGCAAAGAAACTTCGTTTCACAGGCCTTTGTAAGAGATGTTCCCGGTAGGCTGTAAGAGCACTGTGCAGAGCGACTAGTTTCTTAGCTTCCCAGAGAGCCGGAAGCAAGATGCTTTGGGGCACAGCTGCCCCTATGGAAAGAACGCAGCACTTTGTGCCTTGCAGCTCTAGGGCAATGCAGCACACCCCGAGCAGAAGTTCTACTTCAGCCAGATTAGGCCTGCAAAGAAACTGCGTTTCACAGGCCTTTGTAAGAGATGTTCCCTGTAGGCTGTTAGAGCACTGTGCAGAGCGAGTTGTTTCTTAGCTTCCCAGAGAGCTGGAAGCAAGATGCTTTGGGGCCCGTTAATTTTATACCCTGCTACTTTGCTGTAGTTGTTGATTATTTCTAATAGTTTTTCTGTGGATTCTTTGGGGTTTTCTATGTATAAGATCATGTCGTCTGCAAACAACGCGAGTTTTACTTCTTCGTTACCTATTTCGATTCGTTTTATTTTATTTTCCTGCCGTATTGCTCTGGCCAGCACCTCCAGTACTATGTTGAATAGGAGTGGTGAAAGTGGGCACCCTTGTCTTGTTCCTGTCCTCAGAGGGATGGCTTTCAGCTTTTGTCCATTGAGTATGCTGTTGGCTGTGGGTCTATCATACATGGCCTTTATTATGTTGAGGTACTTTCCTTCTATACCCATTTTACTGAGGGTTTTTATCATAAATGGGTGTTGGATCTTGTCGAATGCTTTCTCTGCGTCTATTGAGATGATCATGTGGTTTTTGTTTTTCATTTTGTTGATGTAGTGTATCACGTTGATTGACTTGCGGGTGTTGAACCATCCCTGTGTCCCTGGTATAAATCCCACTTGATCATGGTGTATAATCTTTTTGATGTATTGCTGTAATCGGTTTGCCAAAATTTGGTTGAGGATTTTTGCATCTATGTTCATCAGTGATATCGGCCTGTAGTTCTCCTTCTTTGTGTTGTCCTTGTCAGGTTTGGGGATCAGAGTGATGTTGGCTTCATAGAATGTGTTAGGGAGTTCTCCATCTTTCTCAATTTTCTGGAACAGTTTGAGGAGAATAGGTACAAGGAACTCACACTGCTTAACAACAAAAAAACAAACAACCCGATCAAAAAATGGGCAGAGGACATGAACAGACATTTCTCCAAAGAAGATATGAATATGGCCAATAGACACATGAAAAGATGTTCATCATCGCTAATCATCAGGGAAATGCAAATCAAAACTACACTAAGATATCACCTTACCCCCGTTAGATTGGCAAAAACATCCAAAACCAAGAACGACAAAAGTTGGAGAAATTGTGGACAAAGAGGAACCCTCATACACTGTTGGTGGGAATGCAAACTGGTACAGCCACTATGGAAAACAGTATGGAGATTTCTCAAAAAGTTAAAAATAGAAATACCCTATGACCCAGCCATCCCATTACTGGGTATCTATCCTAAGAACCTGATATCAGATATCTCAAGAGTCCGTTGCACCGCTATGTTCATCGCAGCATTATTTACAATAGCCAAGACGTGGAACCAGCCTACATGCCCAGAAACTGATGATTGGATAAAGAAGATGTGGTATATATACACAATAGAATACTACTCAGCCATAAAAATAGACGACATTGGCCCCTTCACAACAATGTGGATGGACCTCGAGGGCATTATGTTAAGCGAAATAAGTCAGTCAGAGAAAGACGAACTCTATATGACTCCGCTCATAGGCGGAAATTAGTATATTGAGAAGGAGATCTGATCGGTGGTTACCAGGGAAAAGGGGTGGTGGGGGGAGGGCATGCAGGGGGAAGTGGTGTTCCCACAACATGACTAATAAAAATGTACAACTGAAATTTCACAAGCTTGTAATCCATCATAACATTAATAAAAAAAAAAAAAAAAGATGCTTTGGGGCCCATCTGCCCCTATGGAAAGAACGCAGCACTTTGTGCCTTGCAGCTCTAGGGCAATGTAGCACACCCAGAGCAGAAGTTCTACTTCAGCCAGATCAGGCCCGCAAAGAAACTGCGTTTCACAGGCCTTTGTAAGAGATGTTCCCGGTAGGCTGTTAGAGCACTGTGCAGAGCGAGTTGTTTCTTAGCTATCCAACGAGCTGGAAGCAAGATGCTTTAGGGGCCATCTGCCCTTAAGGAAAGAAGGCAGCACTTTGTGCCTTGCAGCTCTAGGGCAAAGTAGCACACCCAGAGCAGAAGTTCTACTTCAGCCAGATCAGGCCTGCAAAGAAACTGCGTTTCACAGGCCTTTGTAAGAGATGTTCCCGGTAGGCTGTTAGAGCACTGTGCAGAGCGAGTTGTTTCTTAGCTTCCCAAAGAGCTGGAAGCAAGATGCTTTGGGGCCCTTCTCACCCTTTGGAAAGAAGGCCGCACTTTGTGCCTTTCAGCTCTAGGGCAATGCAGCACACCCCGAGCAGAAGTTCTACTTCAGCCAGATCAGGCCTGCAAAGAAACTGCGTTTCACAGGCCTTTGTAAGAGATGTTCCCGGTAGGCTGTTAGAGCACTGTGCAGAGCGAGTTGTTTCTTAGCTTCCCAGAGAGCTGGAAGCAAGATGCTTTGGGGCCCGTTAATTGTATACCCTGCTACTTTGCTGTAGTTGTTGGTTATTTCTAATAGTTTTTCTGTGGATTCTTTGGGGTTTTCTATGTATAAGATCATGTCGTCTGCAAACAACGCGAGTTTTACTTCTTCGTTACCTATTTGGATTCCTTTTATTTTTTTTTCCTGCCGAATTGCTCTGGCCAGCACCTCCAGTACTATGTTGAATAGGAGTGGTGAAAGTGGGCACCCTTGTCTTGTTCCTGTCCTCAGAGGGATGGCTTTCAGCTTTTGTCCATTGAGTATGATGTTGGCTGTGGGTCTATCATATATGGCCTTTATTATGTTGAGGTACTTTCCTTCTATACCCATTTTACTGAGGGTTTTTATCATAAATGAGTGTTGGATCTTGTCGAATGCTTTCTCTGCGTCTATAGAGATGATCATGTGGTTTTTGTTTTTCATTTTGTTGATGTAGTGTATCACGTTGATTGACTTGCGGGTGTTGAACCATCCCTGTGTCCCTGGTATAAATCCCACTTGATCATGGTGTATAATCTTTTTGATGTATTGCTGTAATCGGTTTGCCAAAATTTTGTTGAGGATTTTTGCATCTATGTTCATCAGTGATATCGGCCTGTAGTTCTCCTTCTTTGTGTTGTCCTTGTCAGGTTGGGGGATCAGAGTGATGTTGGCTTCATAGAATGTGTTAGGGAGTTCTCCATTTTTCTCAATTTTCTGGAACAGTTTGAGGAGAATAGGTACAAAGAACTCACACTGCTTAACAACAAAAAAACAAACAACCCGATCAAAAAATGGGCAGAGGACATGAACAGACATTTCTCCAAAGAAGATATGAATATGGCCAATAGACACATGAAAAGATGTTCATCATCGCTAATCATCAGGGAAATGCAAATCAAAACTACACTAAGATATCACCTTACCCCCGTTAGATTGGCAAAAACACCCAAAACCAACAACGACAAATGTTGGAGAGGTTGTGGAGAAAGAGGAACCCCCATACACTGTTGGTGGGAATGCAAACTGGTACAGCCACTATGGAAAACAGTATGGAGATTTCTCAAAAAGTTAAAAATAGAAATACCCTATGACCCAGCCATCCCATTACTGGGTATCTATCCTAAGAACCTGATATCAGATATCTCAAGAGTCCGTTGCACCCCTATGTTCATCGCAGCATTATTTACAATAGCCAAGACGTGGAACCAGCCTACATGCCCAGAAACTGATGATTGGATAAAGAAGATGTGGTATATATACACAATGGAATACTACTAAGACATAAAAAAAGACGACATTGGCCCCTCCACAACAATGTGGATGGACCTCGAGGGCATTATGTTAAGCGAAATAAGTCAGTCAGAGAAAGACGAACTCTATATGACTCCACTCTTAGGTGGAAATTAGTATATTGAGAAGGAGATCTGATCGGTGGTTACCAGGGAAAAGGGGGGGTAGGGGGAGGGCACGGAGGGGGAAGTGGTGTTCCCGCAACATGACTAACAAAAATGTACAACTGAAATTTCACAAGCTTGTAATCCATCATAACATTAATAAAAAAAAAAAAGATGCTTTGGGGCCCATCTGCCCCTATGGAAAGAACGCAGCACTTTGTGCCTTGCAGCTCTAGGGCAATATAGCACACCGAGAGCAGAAGTTCTACTTCAGCCAGATCAGGCCCGCAAAGAAACTGCGTTTCACAGGCCTTTGTAAGAGATGTTCCCTGTAGGCTGTTAGAGCACTGTGCAGAGCGAGTTGTTTCTTAGCTTCCCAACGAGCTGGAAGCAAGATGCTTTGGGGCCCTTCTCACCCTTTGGAAAGAAGGCAGCACTTTGTTCCTTGCAGCTCTTGGGCAATGTAGCACACCCAGAGCCGAAGTTCTAGTTCAGCTAGATCAGACCTGCAAAGAAACTTCGTTTCACAGGCCTTTGTAAGAGATGTTCCCGGTAGGCTGTAAGAGCACTGTGCAGAGCGACTAGTTTCTTAGCTTCCCAGAGAGCCGGAAGCAAGATGCTTTGGGGCACAGCTGCCCCTATGGAAAGAACGCAGCACTTTGTGCCTTGCAGCTCTAGGGCAATGCAGCACACCCCGAGCAGAAGTTCTACTTCAGCCAGATTAGGCCTGCAAAGAAACTGCGTTTCACAGGCCTTTGTAAGAGATGTTCCCTGTAGGCTGTTAGAGCACTTTGCAGAGCGAGTTGTTTCT
The DNA here is from genome assembly GCF_041296235.1 of Equus asinus. Taxonomy (NCBI): domain Eukaryota; kingdom Metazoa; phylum Chordata; class Mammalia; order Perissodactyla; family Equidae; genus Equus; species Equus asinus. Next base: position 73,221,964 of record NC_091790.1, on the reverse strand, counting down.
TAGCTTCCCAGAGAGCTGGAAGCAAGATGCTTTGGGGCCCGTTAATTTTATACCCTGCTACTTTGCTGTAGTTGTTGATTATTTCTAATAGTTTTTCTGTGGATTCTTTGGGGTTTTCTATGTATAAGATCATGTCGTCTGCAAACAACGCGAGTTTTACTTCTTCGTTACCTATTTCGATTCGTTTTATTTTATTTTCCTGCCGTATTGCTCTGGCCAGCACCTCCAGTACTATGTTGAATAGGAGTGGTGAAAGTGGGCACCCTTGTCTTGTTCCTGTCCTCAGAGGGATGGCTTTCAGCTTTTGTCCATTGAGTATGCTGTTGGCTGTGGGTCTATCATACATGGCCTTTATTATGTTAAGATGCTTTGGGGCACAGCTGCCCCTATGGAAAGAACGCAGCACTTTGTGCCTTGCAGCTCTAGGGCAATGCAGCACACCCCGAGCAGAAGTTCTACTTCAGCCAGATTAGGCCTGCAAAGAAACTGCGTTTCACAGGCCTTTGTAAGAGATGTTCCCTGTAGGCTGTTAGAGCACTTTGCAGAGCGAGTTGTTTCTTAGCTTCCCAGAGAGCTGGAAGCAAGATGCTTTGGGGCCCGTTAATTTTATACCCTGCTACTTTGCTGTAGTTGTTGATTATTTCTAATAGTTTTTCTGTGGATTCTTTGGGGTTTTCTATGTATAAGATCATGTCGTCTGCAAACAACGCGAGTTTTACTTCTTCGTTACCTATTTCGATTCGTTTTATTTTATTTTCCTGCCGTATTGCTCTGGCCAGCACCTCCAGTACTATGTTGAATAGGAGTGGTGAAAGTGGGCACCCTTGTCTTGTTCCTGTCCTCAGAGGGATGGCTTTCAGCTTTTGTCCATTGAGTATGCTGTTGGCTGTGGGTCTATCATACATGGCCTTTATTATGTTGAGGTACTTTCCTTCTATACCCATTTTACTGAGGGTTTTTATCATAAATGGGTGTTGGATCTTGTCGAATGCTTTCTCTGCGTCTATTGAGATGATCATGTGGTTTTTGTTTTTCATTTTGTTGATGTAGTGTATCACGTTGATTGACTTGCGGGTGTTGAACCATCCCTGTGTCCCTGGTATAAATCCCACTTGATCATGGTGTATAATCTTTTTGATGTATTGCTGTAATCGCTTTGCCAAAATTTGGTTGAGGATTTTTGCATCTATGTTCATCAGTGATATCGGCCTGTAGTTCTCCTTCTTTGTGTTGTCCTTGTCAGGTTTGGGGATCAGAGTGATGTTGGCTTCATAGAATGTGTTAGGGAGTTCTCCATCTTTCTCAATTTTCTGGAACAGTTTGAGGAGAATAGGTACAAAGAACTCACACTGCTTAACAACAAAAAAACAAACAACCCGATCAAAAAATGGGCAGAGGACATGAACAGACATTTCTCCAAAGAAGATAGGAATATGGCCAATAGACACATGAAAAGATGTTCATCATCGCTAATCATCAGGGAAATGCAAATCAAAACTACACTAAGATATCACCTTACCCCCGTTAGATTGGCGAAAACATCCAAAACCAAGAACGACAAATGTTGGAGAGGTTGTGGAGAAAGAGGAACCCTCATACACTGTTGCTGGGAATGCAAACTGGTACAGCCACTATGGAAAACAGTATGGAGATTTCTCAAAAAGTTAAAAATAGAAATACCCTATGACCCAGCCATCCCATTACTGGGTATCTATCCTAAGAACCTGATATCAGATATCTCAAGAGTCCCTTGCACCCCTATGTTCATCGCAGCATTATTTACAATAGCCAAGACGTGGAACCAGCCTACATGCCCAGAAACTGATGATTGGATAAAGAAGATGTGGTATATATACACAACGGAATACTACTCAGCCATAAAAAAAGACGACATTGGCCCCTTCACAACAATGTGGATGGACCTCGAGGGCATTATGTTAAGCGAAATAAGTCAGTCAGAGAAAGACGAACTCTATATGACTCCACTCATAGGTGGAAATTAGTATATTGAGAAGGTGATCTGATCGGTGGTTACCAGGGAAAAGTGGGGGTGGGGGGAGGGCACGGAGTGGGAAGTGGTGTTCCCACAACATGACTAACAAAAATGTACAACTGAAATTTCACAAGCTTGTAAACCATCATAACATTAATAAACAAACAAAAAAAAAAGATGCTGTGGGGCCCATCTGCCCCTATGGAAAGAACGCAGCACTTTCTGCCTTGCAGCTCTAGGGCAATGTAGCACACCCAGAGCAGAAGTTCTACTTCAGCCAGATCAGGCCCGCAAAGAAACTGCGTTTCACAGGCCTTTGTAAGAGATGTTCCAGGTAGGCTGTTAGAGCACTGTGCAGAGCGAGTTGTTTCTTAGCTTCCCAAAGAGCTGGAAGCAAGATGCTTTAGGGGCCATCTGCCCTTAAGGAAAGAAGGCAGCACTTTGTGCCTTGCAGCTCTAGGGCAAATTAGCACACCCAGAGCAGAAGTTCTACTTCAGCCAGATCAGGCCCGCAAAGAAACTGCGTTTCACAGGCCTTTGTAAGAGATGTTCCCGCTAGGCTGTTAGAGCACTGTGCAGAGTGAGTTGTTTCTTAGCTTCCCAAAGAGCTGGAAGCAAGATGCTTTGGGGCCCTTCTCACCCTTTGGAAAGAAGGCAGCACTTTGTGCCTTACAGCTCTAGGGCAATGTAGCACACCCAGAGCAGAAGTTCTTCTTCAGCCAGATCAGGCCTGCAAAGAAACTGCGTTTCACAGGCCTTTGTAAGAGATGTTCCCTGTAGGCTGTTAGAGCACTGTGCAGAGCGAGTTCTTTCTTAGCTTCCCAAAGACCTGGAAGCCAGATGCTTTGGGGGCCCTCTGCCGTTAAGTAAAGAAGGCAGCACTTTGTGCCTTTCAGCTCTAGGGCAGTGCAGCACACCCCGAGCAGAAGTTCTACTTCAGCCAGATCAGGCCTGCAAAGAAACTGCGTTTCACAGGCCTTTGTAAGAGATGTTCCCGGTAGGCTGTTAGAGCACTGTGCAGAGCGAGTTGTTTCTTAGCTTCCCAGAGAGCTGGAAGCAAGATGCTTTGGGGCCCGTTAATTTTATACCCTGCTACTTTGCTGTAGTTGTTGATTATTTCTAATAGTTTTTCTGTGGATTCTTTGGGGTTTTCTATGTATAAGATCATGTCGTCTGCAAACAACGCGAGTTTTACTTCGTTACCTATTTGGATTCCTTTTATTTTTTTTCCTGCCGAACTGCTCTGGCCAGCACCTCCAGTACTATGTTGAATAGGAGTGGTGAAAGTGGGCACCCTTGTCTTGTTCCTGTCCTCAGAGGGATGGCTTTCATCTTTTGTCCATTGAGTATGCTGTTGGCTGTGGGTCTATCATATATGGCCTTTAATATGTTGAGGTACTTTCCTTCTATACCCATTTTACTGAGGGTTTTTATCATAAATGGGTGTTGGATCTTGTCGAATGCTTTCTCTGCGTCTATTGAGATGATCATGTGGTTTTTGTTTTTCATTTTGTTGATGTAGTGTATCACGTTGATTGACTTGCGGGTGATGAACCATCCCTGTGTCCCTGGTATAAATCCCACTTGATCATGGTGTATAATCTTTTTGATGTATTGCTGTAATCGGTTTGCCAAAATTTTGTTGAGGATTTTTGCATCTATGTTCATTAGTGATATCGGCCTGTAGTTCTCCTTCTTTGTGTTGTCCTTGTCAGGTTTGGGGATCAGAGTGATGTTGGCTTCATAGAATGTGTTAGGGAGTTCTCCATCTTTCTCAATTTTCTGGAACAGTTTGAGGAGAATAGGTACAAGGAACTCACACTGCTTAACAACAAAAAAACAAACAACCCGATCAAAAAATGGGCAGAGGACATGAACAGACATTTCTCCAAAGAAGATATGAATATGGCCAATAGACACATGAAAAGATGTTCATCATCGCTAATCATCAGGGAAATGCAAATCAAAACTACACTAAGATATCACCTTACCCCCGTTAGATTGGCAAAAACATCCAAAACCAAGAACGACAAAAGTTGGAGAAATTGTGGACAAAGAGGAACCCTCATACACTGTTGGTGGGAATGCAAACTGGTACAGCCACTATGGAAAACAGTATGGAGATTTCTCAAAAAGTTAAAAATAGAAATACCCTATGACCCAGCCATCCCATTACTGGGTATCTATCCTAAGAACCTGATATCAGATATCTCAAGAGTCCGTTGCACCGCTATGTTCATCGCAGCATTATTTACAATAGCCAAGACGTGGAACCAGCCTACATGCCCAGAAACTGATGATTGGATAAAGAAGATGTGGTATATATACACAATAGAATACTACTCAGCCATAAAAATAGACGACATTGGCCCCTTCACAACAATGTGGATGGACCTCGAGGGCATTATGTTAAGCGAAATAAGTCAGTCAGAGAAAGACGAACTCTATATGACTCCGCTCATAGGCGGAAATTAGTATATTGAGAAGGAGATCTGATCGGTGGTTACCAGGGAAAAGGGGTGGTGGGGGGAGGGCATGCAGGGGGAAGTGGTGTTCCCACAACATGACTAATAAAAATGTACAACTGAAATTTCACAAGCTTGTAATCCATCATAACATTAATAAAAAAAAAAAAAAAAGATGCTTTGGGGCCCATCTGCCCCTATGGAAAGAACGCAGCACTTTGTGCCTTGCAGCTCTAGGGCAATGTAGCACACCCAGAGCAGATGTTCTACTTCTGCCAGGTCAGGCCTGCAAAGAAACTGCGTTTCACAGGCCTTTGTAATAGATGTTCCCCGTAGGCTGTTAGAGCACTGTGCAGAGCGAGTTGTTTCTTAGCTTCCCAAACAGCCGGTAGCAAGACGCTTTGGGGGCAATCAGCACTTAAGTAAAGAAGGCAGCACTTTGTGCCTTGCAGCTCTACGGCATTGTAGCACACCCAGAGCAGTTGTTCTACTTCTGCCAGGTCAGTCGTGCAAAGAAACTGCGTTTCACAGGCCTTTGTAGGAGATGTTCCCGGTAGGCTGTTAGAGCACTGTGCAGAGCGAGTTGTTTCTTAGCTTCCCAAAGAGCCGGAAGCAAGATGCTTTAGGGGCCATCTGCCCTTAAGGAAAGAAGGCAGCACTTTGTGCCTTGCAGCTCTAGGGCAAATTAGCACACCCAGAGCAGAAGTTCTACTTCAGCCAGATCAGGCCCGCAAAGAAACTGCGTTTCACAGGCCTTTGTAAGAGATGTTCCCGCTAGGCTGTTAGAGCACTGTGCAGAGTGAGTTGTTTCTTAGCTTCCCAAAGAGCTGGAAGCAAGATGCTTTGGGGCCCTTCTCACCCTTTGGAAAGAAGGCAGCACTTTGTGCCTTACAGCTCTAGGGCAATGTAGCACACCCAGAGCAGAAGTTCTTCTTCAGCCAGATCAGGCCTGCAAAGAAACTGCGTTTCACAGGCCTTTGTAAGAGATGTTCCCTGTAGGCTGTTAGAGCACTGTGCAGAGCGAGTTCTTTCTTAGCTTCCCAAAGACCTGGAAGCCAGATGCTTTGGGGGCCCTCTGCCGTTAAGTAAAGAAGGCAGCACTTTGTGCCTTTCAGCTCTAGGGCAGTGCAGCACACCCCGAGCAGAAGTTCTACTTCAGCCAGATCAGGCCTGCAAAGAAACTGCGTTTCACAGGCCTTTGTAAGAGATGTTCCCGGTAGGCTGTTAGAGCACTGTGCAGAGCGAGTTGTTTCTTAGCTTCCCAGAGAGCTGGAAGCAAGATGCTTTGGGGCCCGTTAATTTTATACCCTGCTACTTTGCTGTAGTTGTTGATTATTTCTAATAGTTTTTCTGTGGATTCTTTGGGGTTTTCTATGTATAAGATCATGTCGTCTGCAAACAACGCGAGTTTTACTTCGTTACCTATTTGGATTCCTTTTATTTTTTTTCCTGCCGAACTGCTCTGGCCAGCACCTCCAGTACTATGTTGAATAGGAGTGGTGAAAGTGGGCACCCTTGTCTTGTTCCTGTCCTCAGAGGGATGGCTTTCATCTTTTGTCCATTGAGTATGCTGTTGGCTGTGGGTCTATCATATATGGCCTTTAATATGTTGAGGTACTTTCCTTCTATACCCATTTTACTGAGGGTTTTTATCATAAATGGGTGTTGGATCTTGTCGAATGCTTTCTCTGCGTCTATTGAGATGATCATGTGGTTTTTGTTTTTCATTTTGTTGATGTAGTGTATCACGTTGATTGACTTGCGGGTGATGAACCATCCCTGTGTCCCTGGTATAAATCCCACTTGATCATGGTGTATAATCTTTTTGATGTATTGCTGTAATCGGTTTGCCAAAATTTTGTTGAGGATTTTTGCATCTATGTTCATTAGTGATATCGGCCTGTAGTTCTCCTTCTTTGTGTTGTCCTTGTCAGGTTTGGGGATCAGAGTGATGTTGGCTTCATAGAATGTGTTAGGGAGTTCTCCATCTTTCTCAATTTTCTGGAACAGTTTGAGGAGAATAGGTACAAGGAACTCACACTGCTTAACAACAAAAAAACAAACAACCCGATCAAAAAATGGGCAGAGGACATGAACAGACATTTCTCCAAAGAAGAAATGAATATGGCCAATAGACACATGAAAAGATGTTCATCATCGCTAATCATCAGGGAAATGCAAATCAAAACTACACTAAGATATCACCTTACCCCCGTTAGATTGGCAAAAACATCCAAAACCAAGAACGACAAAAGTTGGAGAAATTGTGGACAAAGAGGAACCCTCATACACTGTTGGTGGGAATGCAAACTGGTACAGCCACTATGGAAAACAGTATGGAGATTTCTCAAAAAGTTAAAAATAGAAATACCCTATGACCCAGCCATCCCATTACTGGGTATCTATCCTAAGAACCTGATATCAGATATCTCAAGAGTCCGTTGCACCCCTATGTTCATCGCAGCATTATTTACAATAGCCAAGACGTGGAACCAGCCTACATGCCCAGAAACTGATGATTGGATAAAGAAGATGTGGTATATATACACAATGGAATACTACTCAGCCATAAAAAAGACGACATTGGCCCCTTCACAACAATGTGGATGGACCTCGAGGGCATTATGTTAAGCGAAATAAGTCAGTCAGAGAAAGACGAACTCTATATGACACCACTCATAGGTGGAAATTAGTATATTGAGAAGGAGATCTGATCGGTGGTTACCAGGGAAAAGGGGGGTGGGGGGAGGGCACGGAGGGGGAAGTGGTGTTCCCACAACATGACTAACAAAAATGTACAACTGAAATTTCACAAGCTTGTAATCCATCATAACATTAATAAAGAAAAAAAAAAAAAGATGCTTTGGGGCCCATCTGCCCCTATGGAAAGAACGCAGCACTTTGTGCCTTGCAGCTCTAGGGCAATGTAGCACACGCAGAGCAGAAGTTCTACTTCAGCCAGATCAGGCCTGCAAAGAAACTGCGTTTCACAGGCCTTTGTAAGAGATGTTCCCTGTAGGCTGTTGGAGCACTGTGCAGAGCTAGTTGTTTCTTAGCTTCCCAAGGAGCTGGAAGCAAGATGCTTTGGGGCTCTTCTCACCCTTTGGAAAGAAGGCAGCACTTTGTGCCTTGCAGCTCTAGGGCAATGTAGCACACCCAGAGCCGAAGTTCTACTTCAGCTAGATCAGACCTGCAAAGAAACTTCGTTTCACAAGCCTTTGTAAGAGATCTTCCCGGTAGGCTGTTAGAGCACTGTGCAGAGCGAGTTGTTTCTTAGCTTCACAGAGAGCTGGAAGCAAGGTGCTTTGGGGCCCGTTAATTTTATACCCTGCTACTTTGCTGTAGTTGTTGATTATTTCTAATAGTTTTTCTGTGGATTCTTTGGGGTTTTCTAGGTATAAGATCATGTCGTCTGCAAACAACGCGAGTTTTACTTCTTCGTTACCTATTTGGATTCCTTTTATTTTTTTTTCCTGCCGAATTGCTCTGGCCAGCACCTCCAGTACTGTGTTGAATAGGAGTGGTGAAAGTGGGCGCCCTTGTCTTGTTCCTGTCCTCAGAGGGATGGCTTTCAGCTTTTGTCCATTGAGTATGCTGTTGGCTGTGGGTCTATCATATATGGCCTTTATTATGTTGAGGTACTTTCCTTCTATACCCATTTTACTGAGGGTTTTTATCATAAATGGGTGTTGGATCTTGTCGAATGCTTTCTCTGTGTCTATTGAGATGATCCTGTGGTTTTTGTTTTTCATTTTGTTGATGTAGTGTATCACGTTGATTGACTTGCGGGTGTTGAACCATCCCTGTGTCCCTGGTATAAATCCCACTTGATCATGGTGTATAATCTTTTTGATGTATTGCTGTAATCGGTTTGCCAAAATTTTGTTGAGGATTTTTGCATCTATGTTCATCAGTGATATCGGCCTGTAGTTCTCCTTCTTTTTGTTGTCCTTGTCAGGTTGGGGGATCAGAGTGATGTTGGCTTCATAGAATGTGTTAGGGAGTTCTCCATCTTTCTCAATTTTCTGGAACAGTTTGAGGAGAATAGGTACAAAGAACTCACACTGCTTAACAACAAAAAAACAAACAACCCGATCAAAAAATGGGCAGAGGACATGAACAGACATTTCTCCAAAGAAGATATGAATATGGCCAATAGACACATGAAAAGATGTTCATCATCGCTAATCATCAGGGAAATGCAAATCAAAACTACACTAAGATATCACCTTACCCCCGTTAGATTGGCAAAAACATCCAAAACCAAGAACGACAAATGTTGGAGAGGTTGTGGAGAAAGAGGAACCCTCATACACTGTTGGTGGGAATGCAAACTGGTACAGCCACTATGGAAAACAGTATGGAGATTTCTCAAAAAGTTAAAAATAGAAATACCCTATGACCCACCCATCCCATTACTGGGTATCTATCCTAAGAACCTGATATCAGATATCTCAAGAGTCCGTTGCACCCCTATGTTCATCGCAGCATTATTTACAATAGCCAAGACGTGGAACCAGCCTACATGCCCAGAAACTGATGATTGGATAAAGAAGATGTGGTATATATACACAATGGAATACTACTCAGCCATAAAAAAGACGACATTGGCCCCTTCACAACAATGTGGATGGACCTCGAGGGCATTATGTTAAGCGAAATAAGTCAGTCAGAGAAAGACGAACTCTATATGACACCACTCATAGGTGGAAATTAGTATATTGAGAAGGAGATCTGATCGGTGGTTACCAGGGAAAAGGGGGGGTGGGGGGAGGGCACGGAGGGGGAAGTGGTGTTCCCACAACATGACTAACAAAAATGTACAACTGAAATTTCACAAGCTTGTAATCCATCATAACATTAATAAAGAAAAAAAAAAAAAGATGCTTTGGGGCCCATCTGCCCCTATGGAAAGAACGCAGCACTTTGTGCCTTGCAGCTCTAGGGCAATGTAGCACACGCAGAGCAGAAGTTCTACTTCAGCCAGATCAGGCCTGCAAAGAAACTGCGTTTCACAGGCCTTTGTAAGAGATGTTCCCTGTAGGCTGTTGGAGCACTGTGCAGAGCTAGTTGTTTCTTAGCTTCCCAAGGAGCTGGAAGCAAGATGCTTTGGGGCTCTTCTCACCCTTTGGAAAGAAGGCAGCACTTTGTGCCTTGCAGCTCTAGGGCAATGTAGCACACCCAGAGCCGAAGTTCTACTTCAGCTAGATCAGACCTGCAAAGAAACTTCGTTTCACAAGCCTTTGTAAGAGATCTTCCCGGTAGGCTGTTAGAGCACTGTGCAGAGCGAGTTGTTTCTTAGCTTCACAGAGAGCTGGAAGCAAGGTGCTTTGGGGCCCGTTAATTTTATACCCTGCTACTTTGCTGTAGTTGTTGATTATTTCTAATAGTTTTTCTGTGGATTCTTTGGGGTTTTCTAGGTATAAGATCATGTCGTCTGCAAACAACGCGAGTTTTACTTCTTCGTTACCTATTTGGATTCCTTTTATTTTTTTTTCCTGCCGAATTGCTCTGGCCAGCACCTCCAGTACTATGTTGAATAGGAGTGGTGAAAGTGGGCGCCCTTGTCTTGTTCCTGTCCTCAGAGGGATGGCTTTCAGCTTTTGTCCATTGAGTATGCTGTTGGCTGTGGGTCTATCATATATGGCCTTTATTATGTTGAGGTACTTTCCTTCTATACCCATTTTACTGAGGGTTTTTATCATAAATGGGTGTTGGATCTTGTCGAATGCTTTCTCTGTGTCTATTGAGATGATCCTGTGGTTTTTGTTTTTCATTTTGTTGATGTAGTGTATCACGTTGATTGACTTGCGGGTGTTGAACCATCCCTGTGTCCCTGGTATAAATCCCACTTGATCATGGTGTATAATCTTTTTGATGTATTGCTGTAATCGGTTTGCCAAAATTTTGTTGAGGATTTTTGCATCTATGTTCATCAGTGATATCGGCCTGTAGTTCTCCTTCTTTTTGTTGTCCTTGTCAGGTTGGGGGATCAGAGTGATGTTGGCTTCATAGAATGTGTTAGGGAGTTCTCCATCTTTCTCAATTTTCTGGAACAGTTTGAGGAGAATAGGTACAAAGAACTCACACTGCTTAACAACAAAAAAACAAACAACCCGATCAAAAAATGGGCAGAGGACATGAACAGACATTTCTCCAAAGAAGATATGAATATGGCCAATAGACACATGAAAAGATGTTCATCATCGCTAATCATCAGGGAAATGCAAATCAAAACTACACTAAGATATCACCTTACCCCCGTTAGATTGGCAAAAACATCCAAAACCAAGAACGACAAATGTTGGAGAGGTTGTGGAGAAAGAGGAACCCTCATACACTGTTGGTGGGAATGCAAACTGGTAGAGCCACTATGGAAAACAGTATGCAGATTTCTCAAAAAGTTAAAAATAGAAATACCCTACGACCCAGCCATCCCATTACTGGGTATCTATCCTAAGAACCTGATATCAGATATCTCAAGAGTCCGTTGCACCCCTATGTTCATCGCAGCATTATTTACAATAGCCAAGACGTGGAACCAGCCTACATGCCCAGAAACTGATGATTGGATAAAGAAGATGTGGTATATATACACAATGGAATACTACTCAGCCATAAAAAAGACGACATTGGCCCCTTCACAACAATGTGGATGGACCTCGAGGGCATTATGTTAAGCGAAATAAGTCAGTCAGAGAAAGACGAACTCTATATGACTCCACTCATAGGTGGAAATTAGTATATTGAGAAGGAGATCTGATCGGTGGTTACCAGGGAAAAGGGGGGGTGGGGGGAGGGCACGGAGGGGGAAGTGGTGTTCCCACAACATGACTAACAAAAATGTACAACTGAAATTTCACAAGCTTGTAATCCATCATAACATTAATAAAGAAAAAAAAAAAAAGATGCTTTGGGGCCCATCTGCCCCTATGGAAAGAACGCAGCACTTTGTGCCTTGCAGCTCTAGGGCAATGTAGCACACGCAGAGCAGAAGTTCTACTTCAGCCAGATCAGGCCTGCAAAGAAACTGCGTTTCACAGGCCTTTGTAAGAGATGTTCCCTGTAGGCTGTTGGAGCACTGTGCAGAGCTAGTTGTTTCTTAGCTTCCCAAGGAGCTGGAAGCAAGATGCTTTGGGGCTCTTCTCACCCTTTGGAAAGAAGGCAGCACTTTGTGCCTTGCAGCTCTAGGGCAATGTAGCACACCCAGAGCCGAAGTTCTACTTCAGCTAGATCAGACCTGCAAAGAAACTTCGTTTCACAAGCCTTTGTAAGAGATCTTCCCGGTAGGCTGTTAGAGCACTGTGCAGAGCGAGTTGTTTCTTAGCTTCACAGAGAGCTGGAAGCAAGGTGCTTTGGGGCCCGTTAATTTTATACCCTGCTACTTTGCTGTAGTTGTTGATTATTTCTAATAGTTTTTCTGTGGATTCTTTGGGGTTTTCTAGGTATAAGATCATGTCGTCTGCAAACAACGCGAGTTTTACTTCTTCGTTACCTATTTGGATTCCTTTTATTTTTTTTTCCTGCCGAATTGCTCTGGCCAGCACCTCCAGTACTATGTTGAATAGGAGTGGTGAAAGTGGGCACCCTTGTCTTGTTCCTGTCCTCAGAGGGATGGCTTTCAGCTTTTGTCCATTGAGTATGCTGTTGGCTGTGGGTCTATCATATATGGCCATTATTATGTTGAGGTACTTTCCTTCTATACCCATTTTACTGAGGGTTTTTATCATAAATGGGTGTTGGATCTTGTCGAATGCTTTCTCTGCGTCTATTGAGATGATCCTGTGGTTTTTGTTTTTCATTTTGTTGATGTAGTGTATCACGTTGATTGACTTGCGGGTGTTGAACCATCCCTGTGTCCCTGGTATAAATCCCACTTGATCATGGTGTATAATCTTTTTGATGTATTGCTGTAATCGGTTTGCCAAAATTTTGTTGAGGATTTTTGCATCTATGTTCATCAGTGATATCGGCCTGTAGTTCTCCTTCTTTTTGTTGTCCTTGTCAGGTTGGGGGATCAGAGTGATGTTGGCTTCATAGAATGTGTTAGGGAGTTCTCCATCTTTCTCAATTTTCTGGAACAGTTTGAGGAGAATAGGTACAAAGAACTCACACTGCTTAACAACAATAAAACAAACAACCCGATCAAAAAATGGGCAGAGGACATGAACAGACATTTCTCCAAAGAAGATATGAATATGGCCAATAGACACATGAAAAGATGTTCATCATCGCTAATCATCAGGGAAATGCAAATCAAAACTACACTAAGATATCACCTTACCCCCGTTAGATTGGCAAAAACATCCAAAACCAAGAACGACAAATGTTGGAGAGGTTGTGGAGAAAGAGGAACCCTCATACACTGTTGGTGGGAATGCAAACTGGTAGAGCCACTATGGAAAACAGTATGCAGATTTCTCAAAAAGTTAAAAATAGAAATACCCTACGACCCAGCCATCCCATTACTGGGTATCTATCCTAAGAACCTGATATCAGATATCTCAAGAGTCCGTTGCACCCCTATGTTCATCGCAGCATTATTTACAATAGTCAAGACGTGGAACCAGCCTACATGCCCAGAAACTGATGATTGGATAAAGAAGATGTGGTATATATACACAATGGAATACTACTCAGCCATAAAAAAGACGACATTGGCCCCTTCACAACAATGTGGATGGACCTCGAGGGCATTATGTTAAGCGAAATAAGTCAGTCAGAGAAAGACGAACTCTATATGACTCCACTCATAGGTGGAAATTAGTATATTGAGAAGGAGATCTGATCGGTGGTTACCAGGGAAAAGGGGGGGTGGGGGGAGGGCACGGAGGGGGAAGTGGTGTTCCCACAACATGACTAACAAAAATGTACAACTGAAATTTCACAAGCTTGTAATCCATCATAACATTAATAAAGAAAAAAAAAAAAAGATGCTTTGGGGCCCATCTGCCCCTATGGAAAGAACGCAGCACTTTGTGCCTTGCAGCTCTAGGGCAATGTAGCACACGCAGAGCAGAAGTTCTACTTCAGCCAGATCAGGCCTGCAAAGAAACTGCGTTTCACAGGCCTTTGTAAGAGATGTTCCCTGTAGGCTGTTGGAGCACTGTGCAGAGCTAGTTGTTTCTTAGCTTCCCAAGGAGCTGGAAGCAAGATGCTTTGGGGCTCTTCTCACCCTTTGGAAAGAAGGCAGCACTTTGTGCCTTGCAGCTCTAGGGCAATGTAGCACAACCAGAGCCGAAGTTCTACTTCAGCTAGATCAGACCTGCAAAGAAACTTCGTTTCACAAGCCTTTGTAAGAGATCTTCCCGGTAGGCTGTTAGAGCACTGTGCAGAGCGAGTTGTTTCTTAGCTTCACAGAGAGCTGGAAGCAAGGTGCTTTGGGGCCCGTTAATTTTATACCCTGCTACTTTGCTGTAGTTGTTGATTATTTCTAATAGTTTTTCTGTGGATTCTTTGGGGTTTTCTAGGTATAAGATCATGTCGTCTGCAAACAACGCGAGTTTTACTTCTTCGTTACCTATTTGGATTCCTTTTATTTTTTTTTCCTGCCGAATTGCTCTGGCCAGCACCTCCAGTACTATGTTGAATAGGAGTGGTGAAAGTGGGCACCCTTGTCTTGTTCCTGTCCTCAGAGGGATGGCTTTCAGCTTTTGTCCATTGAGTATGCTGTTGGCTGTGGGTCTATCATATATGGCCTTTATTATGTTGAGGTACTTTCCTTCTATACCCATTTTACTGAGGGTTTTTATCATAAATGGGTGTTGGATCTTGTCGAATGCTTTCTCTGCGTCTATTGAGATGATCCTGTGGTTTTTGTTTTTCATTTTGTTGATGTAGTGTATCACGTTGATTGACTTGCGGGTGTTGAACCATCCCTGTGTCCCTGGTATAAATCCCACTTGATCATGGTGTATAATCTTTTTGATGTATTGCTGTAATCGGTTTGCCAAAATTTTGTTGAGGATTTTTGCATCTATGTTCATCAGTGATATCGGCCTGTAGTTCTCCTTCTTTGTGTTGTCCTTGTCAGGTTGGGGGATCAGAGTGATGTTGGCTTCATAGAATCTGTTAGGGAGTTCTCCATCTTTCTCAATTTTCTGGAACAGTTTGAGGAGAATAGGTACAAAGAACTCACACTGCTTAACAACAAAAAAACAAACAACCCGATCAAAAAATGGGCAGAGGACATGAACAGACATTTCTCCAAAGAAGATATGAATATGGCCAATAGACACATGAAAAGATGTTCATCATCGCTAATCATCAGGGAAATGCAAATCAAAACTACACTAAGATATCACCTTACCCCCGTTAGATTGGCAAAAACATCCAAAACCAAGAACGACAAATGTTGGAGAGGTTGTGGAGAAAGAGGAACCCTCATACACTGTTGGTGGGAATGCAAACTGGTACAGCCACTATGGAAAACAGTATGCAGATTTCTCAAAAAGTTAAAAATAGAAATACCCTACGACCCAGCCATCCCATTACTGGGTATCTATCCTAAGAACCTGATATCAGATATCTCAAGAGTCCGTTGCACCCCTATGTTCATCGCAGCATTATTTACAATAGCCAAGACGTGGAACCAGCCTACATGCCCAGAAACTGATGATTGGATAAAGAAGATGTGGTATATATACACAATGGAATACTACTCAGCCATAAAAAAGACGACATTGGCCCCTTCACAACAATGTGGATGGACCTCGAGGGCATTATGTTAAGCGAAATAAGTCAGTCAGAGAAAGACGAACTCTATATGACTCCACTCATAGGTGGAAATTAGTATATTGAGAAGGAGATCTGATCGGTGGTTACCAGGGAAAAGGGGGGGTGGGGGGAGGGCACGGAGGGGGAAGTGGTGTTCCCACAACATGACTAACAAAAATGTACAACTGAAATTTCACAAGCTTGTAATCCATCATAACATTAATAAAGAAAAAAAAAAAAGATGCTTTGGGGCCCATCTGCCCCTATGGAAAGAACGCAGCACTTTGTGCCTTGCAGCTCTAGGGCAATGTAGCACACGCAGAGCAGAAGTTCTACTTCAGCCAGATCAGGCCTGCAAAGAAACTGCGTTTCACAGGCCTTTGTAAGAGATGTTCCCTGTAGGCTGTTGGAGCACTGTGCAGAGCTAGTTGTTTCTTAGCTTCCCAAGGAGCTGGAAGCAAGATGCTTTGGGGCTCTTCTCACCCTTTGGAAAGAAGGCAGCACTTTGTGCCTTGCAGCTCTAGGGCAATGTAGCACACCCAGAGCCGAAGTTCTACTTCAGCTAGATCAGACCTGCAAAGAAACTTCGTTTCACAAGCCTTTGTAAGAGATCTTCCCGGTAGGCTGTTAGAGCACTGTGCAGAGCGAGTTGTTTCTTAGCTTCACAGAGAGCTGGAAGCAAGGTGCTTTGGGGCCCGTTAATTTTATACCCTGCTACTTTGCTGTAGTTGTTGATTATTTCTAATAGTTTTTCTGTGGATTCTTTGGGGTTTTCTAGGTATAAGATCATGTCGTCTGCAAACAACGCGAGTTTTACTTCTTCGTTACCTATTTGGATTCCTTTTATTTTTTTTTCCTGCCGAATTGCTCTGGCCAGCACCTCCAGTACTATGTTGAATAGGAGTGGTGAAAGTGGGCACCCTTGTCTTGTTCCTGTCCTCAGAGGGATGGCTTTCAGCTTTTGTCCATTGAGTATGCTGTTGGCTGTGGGTCTATCATATATGGCCATTATTATGTTGAGGTACTTTCCTTCTATACCCATTTTACTGAGGGTTTTTATCATAAATGGGTGTTGGATCTTGTCGAATGCTTTCTCTGCGTCTATTGAGATGATCCTGTGGTTTTTGTTTTTCATTTTGTTGATGTAGTGTATCACGTTGATTGACTTGCGGGTGTTGAACCATCCCTGTGTCCCTGGTATAAATCCCACTTGATCATGGTGTATAATCTTTTTGATGTATTGCTGTAATCGGTTTGCCAAAATTTTGTTGAGGATTTTTGCATCTATGTTCATCAGTGATATCGGCCTGTAGTTCTCCTTCTTTTTGTTGTCCTTGTCAGGTTGGGGGATCAGAGTGATGTTGGCTTCATAGAATGTGTTAGAGAGTTCTCCATCTTTCTCAATTTTCTGGAACAGTTTGAGGAGAATAGGTACAAAGAACTCACACTGCTTAACAACAATAAAACAAACAACCCGATCAAAAAATGGGCAGAGGACATGAACAGACATTTCTCCAAAGAAGATATGAATATGGCCAATAGACACATGAAAAGATGTTCATCATCGCTAATCATCAGGGAAATGCAAATCAAAACTACACTAAGATATCACCTTACCCCCGTTAGATTGGCAAAAACATCCAAAACCAAGAACGACAAATGTTGGAGAGGTTGTGGAGAAAGAGGAACCCTCATACACTGTTGGTGGGAATGCAAACTGGTACAGCCACTATGGAAAACAGTATGCAGATTTCTCAAAAAGTTAAAAATAGAAATACCCTACGACCCAGCCATCCCATTACTGGGTATCTATCCTAAGAACCTGATATCAGATATCTCAAGAGTCCGTTGCACCCCTATGTTCATCGCAGCATTATTTACAATAGCCAAGACGTGGAACCAGCCTACATGCCCAGAAACTGATGATTGGATAAAGAAGATGTGGTATATATACACAATGGAATACTACTCAGCCATAAAAAAGACGACATTGGCCCCTTCACAACAATGTGGATGGACCTCGAGGGCATTATGTTAAGCGAAATAAGTCAGTCAGAGAAAGACGAACTCTATATGACTCCACTCATAGGTGGAAATTAGTATATTGAGAAGGAGATCTGATCGGTGGTTACCAGGGAAAAGGGGGGGTGGGGGGAGGGCACGGAGGGGGAAGTGGTGTTCCCACAACATGACTAACAAAAATGTACAACTGAAATTTCACAAGCTTGTAATCCATCATAACATTAATAAAGAAAAAAAAAAAAAGATGCTTTGGGGCCCATCTGCCCCTATGGAAAGAACGCAGCACTTTGTGCCTTGCAGCTCTAGGGCAATGTAGCACACGCAGAGCAGAAGTTCTACTTCAGCCAGATCAGGCCTGCAAAGAAACTGCGTTTCACAGGCCTTTGTAAGAGATGTTCCCTGTAGGCTGTTGGAGCACTGTGCAGAGCTAGTTGTTTCTTAGCTTCCCAAGGAGCTGGAAGCAAGATGCTTTGGGGCTCTTCTCACCCTTTGGAAAGAAGGCAGCACTTTGTGCCTTGCAGCTCTAGGGCAATGTAGCACACCCAGAGCCGAAGTTCTACTTCAGCTAGATCAGACCTGCAAAGAAACTTCGTTTCACAAGCCTTTGTAAGAGATCTTCCCGGTAGGCTGTTAGAGCACTGTGCAGAGCGAGTTGTTTCTTAGCTTCACAGAGAGCTGGAAGCAAGGTGCTTTGGGGCCCGTTAATTTTATACCCTGCTACTTTGCTGTAGTTGTTGATTATTTCTAATAGTTTTTCTGTGGATTCTTTGGGGTTTTCTAGGTATAAGATCATGTCGTCTGCAAACAACGCGAGTTTTACTTCTTCGTTACCTATTTGGATTCCTTTTATTTTTTTTTCCTGCCGAATTGCTCTGGCCAGCACCTCCAGTACTATGTTGAATAGGAGTGGTGAAAGTGGGCACCCTTGTCTTGTTCCTGTCCTCAGAGGGATGGCTTTCAGCTTTTGTCCATTGAGTATGCTGTTGGCTGTGGGTCTATCATATATGGCCTTTATTATGTTGAGGTACTTTCCTTCTATACCCATTCTACTGAGGGTTTTTATCATAAATGGGTGTTGGATCTTGTCGAATGCTTTCTCTGCGTCTATTGAGATGATCCTGTGGTTTTTGTTTTTCATTTTGTTGATGTAGTGTATCACGTTGATTGACTTGCGGGTGTTGAACCATCCCTGTGTCCCTGGTATAAATCCCACTTGATCATGGTGTATAATCTTTTTGATGTATTGCTGTAATCGGTTTGCCAAAATTTTGTTGAGGATTTTTGCATCTATGTTCATCAGTGATATCGGCCTGTAGTTCTCCTTCTTTTTGTTGTCCTTGTCAGGTTGGGGGATCAGAGTGATGTTGGCTTCATAGAATGTGTTAGGGAGTTCTCCATCTTTCTCAATTTTCTGGAACAGTTTGAGGAGAATAGGTACAAGGAACTCACACTGCTTAACAACAAAAAAACAAACAACCCGATCAAAAAATGGGCAGAGGACATGAACAGACATTTCTCCAAAGAAGATATGAATATGGCCAATAGACACATGAAAAGATGTTCATCATCGCTAATCATCAGGGAAATGCAAATCAAAACTACACTAAGATATCACCTTACCCCCGTTAGATTGGCAAAAACATCCAAAACCAAGAACGACAAATGTTGGAGAGGTTGTGGAGAAAGAGGAACCCTCATACACTGTTGGTGGGAATGCAAACTGGTACAGCCACTATGGAAAACAGTATGCAGATTTCTCAAAAAGTTAAAAATAGAAATACCCTACGACCCAGCCATCCCATTACTGGGTATCTATCCTAAGAACCTGATATCAGATATCTCAAGAGTCCGTTGCACCCCTATGTTCATCGCAGCATTATTTACAATAGCCAAGACGTGGAACCAGCCTACATGCCCAGAAACTGATGATTGGATAAAGAAGATGTGGTATATATACACAATGGAATACTACTCAGCCATAAAAAAGACGACATTGGCCCCTTCACAACAATGTGGATGGACCTCGAGGGCATTATGTTAAGCGAAATAAGTCAGTCAGAGAAAGACGAACTCTATATGACTCCACTCATAGGTGGAAATTAGTATATTGAGAAGGAGATCTGATCGGTGGTTACCAGGGAAAAGGGGGGGTGGGGGGAGGGCACGGAGGGGGAAGTGGTGTTCCCACAACATGACTAACAAAAATGTACAACTGAAATTTCACAAGCTTGTAATCCATCATAACATCAAGAAACAAAAAAAAAAAAAAAAAGATGCTTTGGGGTCCATCTGCCCCTATGGAAAGAACGCAGCACTTTGTGCCTTGCAGCTCTAGGGCAATGTAGCACACCCAGAGCAGAAGTTCTACTTCAGCCAGATCAGGCCCGCAAAGAAACTGCGTTTCACAGGCCTTTGTAAGAGATGTTCCCGGTAGGCTGTTAGAGCACTGTGCAGAGCGAGTTGTTTCTTAGCTTCCCATACAGCCGGAAGCAAGATGCTTTGGGGCCCTTCTCACCCTTTGGAAAGAAGGCAGCACTTTGTGCCTTGCAGCTCTAGGGCAATGTAGCACACCCAGAGCCGAAGTTCTACTTCAGCTAGATCAGATCTGCAAAGAAACTTCGTTTCACAAGCCTTTGTAAGAGATCTTCCCGGTAGGCTGTTAGAGCACTGTGCAGAGCGAGTTGTTTCTTAGCTTCACAGACAGCTGGAAGCAAGGTGCTTTGGGGCCCGTTAATTTTATACCCTGCTACTTTGCTGTAGTTGTTGATTATTTCTAATAGTTTTTCTGTGGATTCTTTGGGGTTTTCTAGGTATAAGATCATGTCGTCTGCAAACAACGCGAGTTTTACTTCTTCATTACCTATTTGGATTCCTTTTATTTTTTTTTCCTGCCGAATTGCTCTGGCCAGCACCTCCAGTACTATTTTGAATAGGAGTGGTGAAAGTGGGCACCCTTGTCTTGTTCCTGTCCTCAGAGGGATGGCTTTCAGCTTTTGTCCATTGAGTATGCTGTTGGCTGTGGGTCTATCATATATGGCCTTTATTATGTTGAGGTACTTTCCTTCTATACCCATTCTACTGAGGGTTTTTATCATAAATGGGTGTTGGATCTTGTCGAATGCTTTCTCTGCGTCTATTGAGATGATCCTGTGGTTTTTGTTTTTCATTTTGTTGATGTAGTGTATCACGTTGATTGACTTGCGGGTGTTGAACCATCCCTGT
The DNA here is from genome assembly GCF_041296235.1 of Equus asinus. Classification (NCBI taxonomy): domain Eukaryota; kingdom Metazoa; phylum Chordata; class Mammalia; order Perissodactyla; family Equidae; genus Equus; species Equus asinus. The sequence goes on along the minus strand of NC_091790.1, from coordinate 73,201,546 downwards.
GTCCCTGGTATAAATCCCACTTGATCATGGTGTATAATCTTTTTGATGTATTGCTGTAATCGGTTTGCCAAAATTTTGTTGAGGATTTTTGCATCTATGTTCATTAGTGATATCGGCCTGTAGTTCTCCTTCTTTTTGTTGTCCTTGTCAGGTTGGGGGATCAGAGTGATGTTGGCTTCATAGAATGTGTTAGGGAGTTCTCCATCTTTCTCAATTTTCTGGAACAGTTTGAGGAGAATAGGTACAAAGAACTCACACTGCTTAACAACAAAAAAACAAACAACCCGATCAAAAAATGGGCAGAGGACATGAACAGACATTTCTCCAAAGAAGATATGAATATGGCCAATAGACACATGAAAAGATGTTCATCATCGCTAATCATCAGGGAAATGCAAATCAAAACTACACTAAGATATCACCTTACCCCCGTTAGATTGGCAAAAACATCCAAAACCAAGAACGACAAATGTTGGAGAGGTTGTGGAGAAAGAGGAACCCTCATACACTGTTGGTGGGAATGCAAACTGGTACAGCCACTATGGAAAACAGTATGCAGATTTCTCAAAAAGTTAAAAATAGAAATACCCTACGACCAAGCCATCCCATTACTGAGTATCTATCCTAAGAACCTGATATCAGATATCTCAAGAGTCCGTTGCACCCCTATGTTCATCGCAGCATTATTTACAATAGCCAAGACGTGGAACCAGCCTACATGCCCAGAAACTGATGATTGGATAAAGAAGATGTGGTATATATACACAATGGAATACTACTCAGCCATAAAAAAGACGACATTGGCCCCTTCACAACAATGTGGATGGACCTCGAGGGCATTATGTTAAGCGAAATAAGTCAGTCAGAGAAAGACGAACTCTATATGACTCCACTCACAGGTGGAAATTAGTATATTGAGAAGGAGATCTGATCGGTGGTTACCAGGGAAAAGGGGGGGTGGGGGGAGGGCACGGAGGGGGAAGTGGTGTTCCCACAACATGACTAACAAAAATGTACAACTGAAATTTCACAAGCTTTTAATCCATCATAACATCAAGAAACAAAAAAAAAAAAAAAAGATGCTTTGGGGTCCATCTGCCCCTATGGAAAGAACACAGCACTTTGTGCCTTGCAGCTCTAGGGCAATGTAGCACACCCAGAGCAGAAGTTCTACTTCAGCCAGATCAGGCCCGCAAAGAAGCTGCGTTTCACAGGCCTTTGTAAGAGATGTTCCCTGTAGGCTGTTGGAGCACTGTGCAGAGCTAGTTGTTTCTTAGCTTCCCAAGGAGCTGGAAGCAAGATGCTTTGGGGCCCTTCTCACCCTTTGGAAAGAAGGCAGCACTTTGTGCCTTGCAGCTCTAGGGCAATGTAGCACACCCAGAGCCGAAGTTCTACTTCAGCTAGATCAGATCTGCAAAGAAACTTCGTTTCACAAGCCTTTGTAAGAGATCTTCCCGGTAGGCTGTTAGAGCACTGTGCAGAGCGAGTTGTTTCTTAGCTTCACAGACAGCTGGAAGCAAGGTGCTTTGGGGCCCGTTAATTTTATACCCTGCTACTTTGCTGTAGTTGTTGATTATTTCTAATAGTTTTTCTGTGGATTCTTTGGGGTTTTCTAGGTATAAGATCATGTCGTCTGCAAACAACGCGAGTTTTACTTCTTCGTTACCTATTTGGATTCCTTTTATTTTTTTTTTTCCTGCCGAATTGCTCTGGCCAGCACCTCCAGTACTATGTTGAATAGGAGTGGTGAAAGTGGGCACCCTTGTCTTGTTCCTGTCCTCAGAGGGATGGCTTTCAGCTTTTGTCCATTGAGTATGCTGTTGGCTGTGGGTCTATCATATATGGCCTTTATTATGTTGAGGTACTTTCCTTCTATACCCATTCTACTGAGGGTTTTTATCATAAATGGGTGTTGGATCTTGTCGAATGCTTTCTCTGCGTCTATTGAGATGATCCTGTGGTTTTTGTTTTTCATTTTGTTGATGTAGTGTATCACGTTGATTGACTTGCGGGTGTTGAACCATCCCTGTGTCCCTGGTATAAATCCCACTTGATCATGGTGTATAATCTTTTTGATGTATTGCTGTAATCGGTTTGCCAAAATTTTGTTGAGGATTTTTGCATCTATGTTCATCAGTGATATCGGCCTGTAGTTCTCCTTCTTTTTGTTGTCCTTGTCAGGTTGGGGGATCAGAGTGATGTTGGCTTCATAGAATGTGTTAGGGAGTTCTCCATCTTTCTCAATTTTCTGGAACAGTTTGAGGAGAATAGGTACAAAGAACTCACACTGCTTAACAACAAAAAAACAAACAACCCGATCAAAAAATGGGCAGAGGACATGAACAGACATTTCTCCAAAGAAGATATGAATATGGCCAATAGACACATGAAAAGATGTTCATCATCGCTAATCATCAGGGAAATGCAAATCAAAACTACACTAAGATATCACCTTACCCCCGTTAGATTGGCAAAAACATCCAAAACCAAGAACGACAAATGTTGGAGAGGTTGTGGAGAAAGAGGAACCCTCATACACTGTTGGTGGGAATGCAAACTGGTACAGCCACTATGGAAAACAGTATGCAGATTTCTCAAAAAGTTAAAAATAGAAATACCCTACGACCCAGCCATCCCATTACTGGGTATCTATCCTAAGAACCTGATATCAGATATCTCAAGAGTCCGTTGCACCCCTATGTTCATCGCAGCATTATTTACAATAGCCAAGACGTGGAACCAGCCTACATGCCCAGAAACTGATGATTGGATAAAGAAGATGTGGTATATATACACAATGGAATACTACTCAGCCATAAAAAAGACGACATTGGCCCCTTCACAACAATGTGGATGGACCTCGAGGGCATTATGTTAAGCGAAATAAGTCAGTCAGAGAAAGACGAACTCTATATGACTCCACTCATAGGTGGAAATTAGTATATTGAGAAGGAGATCTGATCGGTGGTTACCAGGGAAAAGGGGGGGTGGGGGGAGGGCACGGAGGGGGAAGTGGTGTTCCCACAACATGACTAACAAAAATGTACAACTGAAATTTCACAAGCTTGTAATCCATCATAACGTCAAGAAACAAACAAAAAAAAAAAAGATGCTTTGGGGTCCATCTGCCCCTATGGAAAGAACGCAGCACTTTGTGCCTTGCAGCTCTAGGGCAATGTAGCACACCCAGAGCAGAAGTTCTACTTCAGCCAGATCAGGCCCGCAAAGAAACTGCGTTTCACAGGCCTTTGTAAGAGATGTTCCCGGTAGGCTGTTAGAGCACTGTGCAGAGCGAGTTGTTTCTTAGCTTCCCAAAGAGCTGGAAGCAAGATGCTTTGGGGGCCTTCTCACCCTTTGGCAAGAAGGCAGAACTTTGCGCCTTGCAGCTCTAAGGCAATGTAGCACACGCAGAGCAGAAGTTCTACTTCAGCCAGATCAGGCATGCAAAGAAACTGCGTTTCACAGGCCTTTGTAAGAGATGTTCGCGGTAGGCTGTTAGAGCACTGTGCAGAGCGAGTTGTTTCCTAGCTTCCCAAAGAGCCGGAAGCAAGATGCTTTGGGGCCCTTCTCACCCTTTGGAAAGAAGGCAGCACTTTGTGCCTTGCAGCTCTAGGGCAATGTAGCACACCCAGAGCAGAAGTTCTACTTCAGCCAGATCAGGCCCGCAAAGAAACTGCGTTTCACAGGCCTTTGTAAGAGATGTTCCCGGTAGGCTGTTAGAGCACTGTGCAGAGCGAGTTGTTTCTTAGCTTCCCAAAGAGCTGGAAGCAAGATGCTTTGGGGCCCTTCTCACCCTTTGGCAAGAAGGCAGCACTTTGTGCCTTGCAGCTCTAAGGCAATGTAGCACACCCAGAGCAGAAGTTCTAATTCAGCCAGATCAGGCATGCAAAGAAACTGCGTTTCACAGGCCTTTGTAAGAGATGTTCGCGGTAGGCTGTTAGAGCACTGTGCAGAGCGAGTTGTTTCCCAGCTTCCCAAAGAGCCGGAAGCAAGATGCTTTGGGGCCCTTCTCACCCTTTGGAAAGAAGGCAGCACTTTGTGCCTTGCAGCTCTAGGGCAATGTAGCACACCCAGAGCAGAAGTTCTACTTCAGCCAGATCAGACCTGCAAAGAAACTGCGTTTCACAGGCCTTTGTAAGAGATGTTCCCTGTAGGCTGTTAGAGCACTGTGCAGAGCAAGTTGTTTCTCAGCTTCCAAAAGAGTTGGAAGCAAGATGCTTTGGGGCTCATCTGCCTCTTTGAAAGGAAGGCAGCATTTTGTGCCTTACAGCTCTAGGGCAATGTAGCACACCCAGAGCAGAAGTTCTACTTCAGCCAGATCAGGCCCGCAAAGAAACTGCATTTCGCAGGCCTTTGTAAGAGATGTTCCCCGTAGGCTGTTAGAGCACTGTGCAGAGCGAATTCTTTCTTACCTTCCCAAACAGCTGGAAGCAAGATGCTTTGGGGCCCTACTCACCCTTTGGCAAGAAGGCAGAACTTTGCGCCTTGCAGCTCTAAGGCAATGTAGCACACGCAGAGCAGAAGTTCTACTTCAGCCAGATCAGGCATGCAAAGAAACTGCGTTTCACAGGCCTTTGTAAGAGATGTTCGCGGTAGGCTGTTAGAGCACTGTGCAGAGCGAGTTGTTTCCTAGCTTCCCAAAGAGCCGGAAGCAAGATGCTTTGTTGCCCTTCTCACCCTTTGGAAAGAAGGCAGCACTTTGTGCCTTGCAGCTCTAGGGCAATGTAGCACACCCAGAGCAGAAGTTCTACTTCAGCCAGATCAGGCCCGCAAAGAAACTGCGTTTCACAGGCCTTTGTAAGAGATGTTCCCGGTAGGCTGTTAGAGCACTGTGCAGAGCGAGTTGTTTCTTAGCTTCCCAAAGAGCTGGAAGCAAGATGCTTTGGGGCCCTTCTCACCCTTTGGCAAGAAGGCAGCACTTTGTGCCTCGCAGCTCTAAGGCAATGTAGCACACCCAGAGCAGAAGTTCTAATTCAGCCAGATCAGGCATGCAAAGAAACTGCGTTTCACAGGCCTTTGTAAGAGATGTTCGCGGTAGGCTGTTAGAGCACTGTGCAGAGCGAGTTGTTTCCCAGCTTCCCAAAGAGCCGGAAGCAAGATGCTTTGGGGCCCTTCTCACCCTTTGGAAAGAAGGCAGCACTTTGTGCCTTGCAGCTCTAGGGCAATGTAGCACACCCAGAGCAGAAGTTCTACTTCAGCCAGATCAGACCTGCAAAGAAACTGCGTTTCACAGGCCTTTGTAAGAGATGTTCCCTGTAGGCTGTTAGAGCACTGTGCAGAGCAAGTTGTTTCTCAGCTTCCAAAAGAGTTGGAAGCAAGATGCTTTGGGGCTCATCTGCCTCTTTGAAAGGAAGGCAGCATTTTGTGCCTTACAGCTCTAGGGCAATGTAGCACACCCAGAGCAGAAGTTCTACTTCAGCCAGATCAGGCCCGCAAAGAAACTGCATTTCGCAGGCCTTTGTAAGAGATGTTCCCCGTAGGCTGTTAGAGCACTGTGCAGAGCGAATTCTTTCTTACCTTCCCAAACAGCTGGAAGCAAGATGCTTTGGGGCCCTACTCACCCTTTGGAAAGAAGGCAGCACTTTGTGCCTTGCAGCTCTAGGGCAATGTAGCACACCTAGAGCAGATGTTCTACTTCTGCCAGGTCAGGCCTGCAAAGAAACTGCGTTTCACAGGCCTTTGTAAGAGATGTTCCCGGTAGGCTGTTAGAGCACTGTGCAGAGCGAGTTGTTTCTCAGCTTCCCAAACAGCCGGAAGCAAGATGCTTTGAGGGCCATCTGCCCTTAAGGAAAGAAGGCAGCACTTTGTGCCTTGCAGCTCTAGGGCAATGCAGCACACCCAGAGCAGAAGTTCTACTTCAGCCAGATCAGGCCTGCAAAGAAACTGCGTTTCACAGGCCTTTGTAAGAGATGTTCCCGGTAGGCTGTTAGAGCACTGTGCAGAGCGAGTTGTTTCTCAGCTTCCCAAACAGCCGGAAGCAAGATGCTTTGGGGGCCATCTGCCCTTAAGGTAAGAAGGCAGCACTTTGTGCCTTGCAGCTCTAGGGCAATGCAGCACACCCAGAGCAGAAGTTCTACTTCAGCCAGATCAGGCCTGCAAATAAACTGCGTTTCACAGGCCTTTGTAAGAGATGTTCCCGGTAGGCTGTTAGAGCACTGTGCAGAGCGAGTTGTTTCTTAGCTTCCCAGAGAGCTGGAAGCAAGATGCTTTGGGGCCCGTTAATTTTATACCCTGCTACTTTGCTGTAGTTGTTGATTATTTCTAATAGTTTTTCTGTGGATTCTTTGGGGTTTTCTAGGTATAAGATCATGTCGTCTGCAAACAACGCGAGTTTTACTTCTTCGTTACCTATTTGGATTCCTTTTATTTTTTTTTCCTGCCGAATTGCTCTGGCCAGCACCTCCAGTACTATGTTGAATAGGAGTGGTGAAAGTGGGCGCCCTTGTCTTGTTCCTGTCCTCAGAGGGATGGCTTTCAGCTTTTGTCCATTGAGTATGCTGTTGGCTGTGGGTCTATCATATATGGCCTTTATTATGTTGAGGTACTTTCCTTCTATACCCATTTTACTGAGGGTTTTTATCATAAATGGGTCTTGGATCTTGTCGAATGCTTTCTCTGCGTCTATTGAGATGATCCTGTGGTTTTTGTTTTTCATTTTGTTGATGTAGTGTATCACGTTGATTGACTTGCGGGTGTTGAACCATCCCTGTGTCCCTGGTATAAATCCCACTTGATCATGGTGTATAATCTTTTTGATGTATTGCTGTAATCGGTTTGCCAAAATTTTGTTGAGGATTTTTGCATCTATGTTCATCAGTGATATCGGCCTGTAGTTCTCCTTCTTTGTGTTGTCCTTGTCAGGTTGGGGGATCAGAGTGATGTTGGCTTCATAGAATGTGTTAGGGAGTTCTCCATCTTTCTCAATTTTCTGGAACAGTTTGAGGAGAATAGGTACAAAGAACTCACACTGCTTAACAACAAAAAAACAAACAACCCGATCAAAAAATGGGCAGAGGACATGAACAGACATTTCTCCAAAGAAGATATGAATATGGCCAATAGACACATGAAAAGATGTTCATCATCGCTAATCATCAGGGAAATGCAAATCAAAACTACACTAAGATATCACCTTACCCCCGTTAGATTGGCAAAAACATCCAAAACCAAGAACGACAAATGTTGGAGAGGTTGTGGAGAAAGAGGAACCCTCATACACTGTTGGTGGGAATGCAAACTGGTACAGCCACTATGGAAAACAGTATGGAGATTTCTCAAAATTTAAAAATAGAAATACCCTATGACCCAGCCATCCCATTACTGGGTATCTATCCTAAGAACCTGATATCAGATATCTCAAGAGTCTGTTGCACCCCTATGTTCATCGCAGCATTATTTACAATAGCCAAGACGTGGAACCAGCCTACATGCCCAGAAACTGATGATTGGATAAAGAAGATGTGGTATATATACACAATGGAATACTACTCAGCCATAAAAAAGACGACATTGGCCCCTTCACAACAATGTGGATGGACCTCGAGGGCATTATGTTAAGCGAAATAAGTCAGTCAGAGAAAGACGAACTCTATATGACTCCACTCATAGGTGGAAATTAGTATATTGAGAAGGAGATCTGATCGGTGGTTACCAGGGAAAAGGGGGGGTGGGGGGAGGGCACGGAGGGGGAAGTGGTGTTCCCACAACATGACTAACAAAAATGTACAACTGAAATTTCACAAGCTTGTAATCCATCATAACATCAAGAAACAAAAAAAAAAAAAAAAAAGATGCTTTGGGGCCCATCTGCCCGTATGGAAAGAACACAGCACTTTGTGCCTTGCAGCTCTAGGGCAATGTAGCACACGCAGAGCAGAAGTTCTACTTCAGCCAGATCAGGCCTGCAAAGAAACTGCGTTTCACAGGCCTTTGTAAGAGATGTTCCCTGTAGGCTGTTGGAGCACTGTGCAGAGCTAGTTGTTTCTTAGCTTCCCAAGGAGCTGGAAGCAAGATGCTTTGGGGCCCTTCGCACCCTTTGCAAAGAAAGCAGCACTTTGTGCCTTGCAGCTCTAGGGCAATGTAGCACACCCAGAGCCGAAGTTCTACTTCAGCTAGATCAGACCTGCAAAGAAACTTCGTTTCACAAGCCTTTGTAAGAGATCTTCCCGGTAGGCTGTTAGAGCACTGTGCAGAGCGAATTGTTTCCTAGCTTCACAGAGAGCTGGAAGCAAGGTGCTTTGGGGCCCGTTAATTTTATACCCTGCTACTTTGCTGTAGTTGTTGATTATTTCTAATAGTTTTTCTGTGGATTCTTTGGGGTTTTCTAGGTATAAGATCATGTCGTCTGCAAACAACGCGAGTTTTACTTCTTCGTTACCTATTTGGATTCCTTTTATTTTTTTTTCCTGCCGAATTGCTCTGGCCAGCACCTCCAGTACTATGTTGAATAGGAGTGGTGAAAGTGGGCACCCTTGTCTTGTTCCTGTCCTCAGAGGGATGGCTTTCAGCTTTTGTCCATTGAGTATGCTGTTGGCTGTGGGTCTATCATATATGGCCTTTATTATGTTGAGGTACTTTCCTTCTATACCCATTCTACTGAGGGTTTTTATCATAAATGGGTGTTGGATCTTGTCGAATGCTTTCTCTGCGTCTATTGAGATGATCCTGTGGTTTTTGTTTTTCATTTTGTTGATGTAGTGTATCACGTTGATTGACTTGCGGGTGTTGAACCATCCCTGTGTCCCTGGTATAAATCCCACTTGATCATGGTGTATAATCTTTTTGATGTATTGCTGTAATCGGTTTGCCAAAATTTTGTTGAGGATTTTTGCATCTATGTTCATCAGTGATATCGGCCTGTAGTTCTCCTTCTTTGTGTTGTCCTTGTCAGGTTGGGGGATCAGAGTGATGTTGGCTTCATAGAATGTGTTAGGGAGTTCTCCATCTTTCTCAATTTTCTGGAACAGTTTGAGGAGAATAGGTACAAAGAACTCACACTGCTTAACAACAAAAAAACAAACAACCCGATCAAAAAATGGGCAGAGGACATGAACAGACATTTCTCCAAAGAAGATATGAATATGGCCAATAGACACATGAAAAGATGTTCATCATCGCTAATCATCAGGGAAATGCAAATCAAAACTACACTAAGATATCACCTTACCCCCGTTAGATTGGCAAAAACATCCAAAACCAAGAACGACAAATGTTGGAGAGGTTGTGGAGAAAGAGGAACCCTCATACACTGTTGGTGGGAATGCAAACTGGTACAGCCACTATGGAAAACAGTATGCAGATTTCTCAAAAAGTTAAAAATAGAAATACCCTACGACCCAGCCATCCCATTACTGGGTATCTATCCTAAGAACCTGATATCAGATATCTCAAGAGTCCGTTGCACCCCTATGTTCATCGCAGCATTATTTACAATAGCCAAGACGTGGAACCAGCCTACATGCCCAGAAACTGATGATTGGATAAAGAAGATGTGGTATATATACACAATGGAATACTACTCAGCCATAAAAAAGACGACATTGGCCCCTTCACAACAATGTGGATGGACCTCGAGGGCATTATGTTAAGCGAAATAAGTCAGTCAGAGAAAGACGAACTCTATATGACTCCACTCATAGGTGGAAATTAGTATATTGAGAAGGAGATCTGATCGGTGGTTACCAGGGAAAAGGGGGGGTGGGGGGAGGGCACGGAGGGGGAAGTGGTGTTCCCACAACATGACTAACAAAAATGTACAACTGAAATTTCACAAGCTTGTAATCCATCATAACATCAAGAAACAAAAAAAAAAAAAAAGATGCTTTGGGGTCCATCTGCCCCTATGGAAAGAACGCAGCACTTTGTGCCTTGCAGCTCTAGGGCAATGTAGCACACCCAGAGCAGAAGTTCTACTTCAGCCAGATCAGGCCCGCAAAGAAACTGCGTTTCACAGGCCTTTGTAAGAGATGTTCCCTGTAGGCTGTTGGAGCACTGTGCAGAGCTAGTTGTTTCTTAGCTTCCCAAGGAGCTGGAAGAAAGATGCTTTGGGGCCCTTCTCACCCTTTGGAAAGAAGGCAGCACTTTGTGCCTTGCAGCTCTAGGGCAATGTAGCACACCCAGAGCCGAAGTTCTACTTCAGCTAGATCAGATCTGCAAAGAAACTTCGTTTCACAAGCCTTTGTAAGAGATCTTCCCGGTAGGCTGTTAGAGCACTGTGCAGAGCGAGTTGTTTCTTAGCTTCACAGCCAGCTGGAAGCAAGGTGCTTTGGGGCCCGTTAATTTTATACCCTGCTACTTTGCTGTAGTTGTTGATTATTTCTAATAGTTTTTCTGTGGATTCTTTGGGGTTTTCTAGGTATAAGATCATGTCGTCTGCAAACAACGCGAGTTTTACTTCTTCGTTACCTATTTGGATTCCTTTTATTTTTTTTTCCTGCCGAATTGCTCTGGCCAGCACCTCCAGTACTATGTTGAATAGGAGTGGTGAAAGTGGGCACCCTTGTCTTGTTCCTGTCCTCAGAGGGATGGCTTTCAGCTTTTGTCCATTGAGTATGCTGTTGGCTGTGGGTCTATCATATATGGCCTTTATTATGTTGAGGTACTTTCCTTCTATACCCATTCTACTGAGGGTTTTTATCATAAATGGGTGTTGGATCTTGTCGAATGCTTTCTCTGCGTCTATTGAGATGATCCTGTGGTTTTTGTTTTTCATTTTGTTGATGTAGTGTATCACGTTGATTGACTTGCGGGTGTTGAACCATCCCTGTGTCCCTGGTATAAATCCCACTTGATCATGGTGTATAATCTTTTTGATGTATTGCTGTAATCGGTTTGCCAAAATTTTGTTGAGGATTTTTGCATCTATGTTCATCAGTGATATCGGCCTGTAGTTCTCCTTCTTTTTGTTGTCCTTGTCAGGTTGGGGGATCAGAGTGATGTTGGCTTCATAGAATGTGTTAGGGAGTTCTCCATCTTTCTCAATTTTCTGGAACAGTTTGAGGAGAATAGGTACAAAGAACTCACACTGCTTAACAACAAAAAAACAAACAACCCGATCAAAAAATGGGCAGAGGACATGAACAGACATTTCTCCAAAGAAGATATGAATATGGCCAATAGACACATGAAAAGATGTTCATCATCGCTAATCATCAGGGAAATGCAAATCAAAACTACACTAAGATATCACCTTACCCCCGTTAGATTGGCAAAAACATCCAAAACCAAGAACGACAAATGTTGGAGAGGTTGTGGAGAAAGAGGAACCCTCATACACTGTTGGTGGGAATGCAAACTGGTACAGCCACTATGGAAAACAGTATGCAGATTTCTCAAAAAGTTAAAAATAGAAATACCCTACGACCCAGCCATCCCATTACTGGGTATCTATCCTAAGAACCTGATATCAGATATCTCAAGAGTCCGTTGCACCCCTATGTTCATCGCAGCATTATTTACAATAGCCAAGACGTGGAACCAGCCTACATGCCCAGAAACTGATGATTGGATAAAGAAGATGTGGTATATATACACAATGGAATACTACTCAGCCATAAAAAAGACGACATTGGCCCCTTCACAACAATGTGGATGGACCTCGAGGGCATTATGTTAAGCGAAATAAGTCAGTCAGAGAAAGACGAACTCTATATGACTCCACTCATAGGTGGAAATTAGTATATTGAGAAGGAGATCTGATCGGTGGTTACCAGGGAAAAGGGGGGGTGGGGGGAGGGCACGGAGGGGGAAGTGGTGTTCCCACAACATGACTAACAAAAATGTACAACTGAAATTTCACAAGCTTGTAATCCATCATAACATCAAGAAACAAAAAAAAAAAAAAAGATGCTTTGGGGTCCATCTGCCCCTATGGAAAGAACGCAGCACTTTGTGCCTTGCAGCTCTAGGGCAATGTAGCACACCCAGAGCAGAAGTTCTACTTCAGCCAGATCAGGCCCGCAAAGAAACTGCGTTTCACAGGCCTTTGTAAGAGATGTTCCCTGTAGGCTGTTGGAGCACTGTGCAGAGCTAGTTGTTTCTTAGCTTCCCAAGGAGCTGGAAGCAAGATGCTTTGGGGCCCTTCTCACCCTTTGGAAAGAAGGCAGCACTTTGTGCCTTGCAGCTCTAGGGCAATGTAGCACACCCAGAGCCGAAGTTCTACTTCAGCTAGATCAGATCTGCAAAGAAACTTCGTTTCACAAGCCTTTGTAAGAGATCTTCCCGGTAGGCTGTTAGAGCACTGTGCAGAGCGAGTTGTTTCTTAGCTTCACAGCCAGCTGGAAGCAAGGTGCTTTGGGGCCCGTTAATTTTATACCCTGCTACTTTGCTGTAGTTGTTGATTATTTCTAATAGTTTTTCTGTGGATTCTTTGGGGTTTTCTAGGTATAAGATCATGTCGTCTGCAAACAACGCGAGTTTTACTTCTTCGTTACCTATTTGGATTCCTTTTATTTTTTTTTCCTGCCGAATTGCTCTGGCCAGCACCTCCAGTACTATGTTGAATAGGAGTGGTGAAAGTGGGCACCCTTGTCTTGTTCCTGTCCTCAGAGGGATGGCTTTCAGCTTTTGTCCATTGAGTATGCTGTTGGCTGTGGGTCTATCATATATGGCCTTTATTATGTTGAGGTACTTTCCTTCTATACCCATTCTACTGAGGGTTTTTATCATAAATGGGTGTTGGATCTTGTCGAATGCTTTCTCTGCGTCTATTGAGATGATCCTGTGGTTTTTGTTTTTCATTTTGTTGATGTAGTGTATCACGTTGATTGACTTGCGGGTGTTGAACCATGCCTGTGTCCCTGGTATAAATCCCACTTGATCATGGTGTATAATCTTTTTGATGTATTGCTGTAATCGGTTTGCCAAAATTTTGTTGAGGATTTTTGCATCTATGTTCATCAGTGATATCGGCCTGTAGTTCTCCTTCTTTTTGTTGTCCTTGTCAGGTTGGGGGATCAGAGTGATGTTGGCTTCATAGAATGTGTTAGGGAGTTCTCCATCTTTCTCAATTTTCTGGAACAGTTTGAGGAGAATAGGTACAAAGAACTCACACTGCTTAACAACAAAAAAACAAAAAACCCGATCAAAAAATGGGCAGAGGACATGAACAGACATTTCTCCAAAGAAGATATGAATATGGCCAATAGACACATGAAAAGATGTTCATCATCGCTAATCATCAGGGAAATGCAAATCAAAACTACACTAAGATATCACCTTACCCCCGTTAGATTGGCAAAAACATCCAAAACCAAGAACGACAAATGTTGGAGAGGTTGTGGAGAAAGAGGAACCCTCATACACTGTTGGTGGGAATGCAAACTGGTACAGCCACTATGGAAAACAGTATGCAGATTTCTCAAAAAGTTAAAAATAGAAATACCCTACGACCCAGCCATCCCATTACTGGGTATCTATCCTAAGAACCTGATATCAGATATCTCAAGAGTCCGTTGCACCCCTATGTTCATCGCAGCATTATTTACAATAGCCAAGACGTGGAACCAGCCTACATGCCCAGAAACTGATGATTGGATAAAGAAGATGTGGTATATATACACAATGGAATACTACTCAGCCATAAAAAAGACGACATTGGCCCCTTCACAACAATGTGGATGGACCTCGAGGGCATTATGTTAAGCGAAATAAGTCAGTCAGAGAAAGACGAACTCTATATGACTCCACTCATAGGTGGAAATTAGTATATTGAGAAGGAGATCTGATCGGTGGTTACCAGGGAAAAGGGGGGGTGGGGGGAGGGCACGGAGGGGGAAGTGGTGTTCCCACAACATGACTAACAAAAATGTACAACTGAAATTTCACAAGCTTGTAATCCATCATAACATCAAGAAACAAAAAAAAAAAAAAAAGATGCTTTGGGGTCCATCTGCCCCTATGGAAAGAACGCAGCACTTTGTGCCTTGCAGCTCTAGGGCAATGTAGCACACCCAGAGCAGAAGTTCTACTTCAGCCAGATCAGGCCCGCAAAGAAACTGCGTTTCACAGGCCTTTGTAAGAGATGTTCCCGGTAGGCTGTTAGAGCACTGTGCAGAGCGAGTTGTTTCTTAGCTTCCCAAAGAGCTGGAAGCAAGATTCTTTGGGGCCCTTCTCACCCTTTGGCAAGAAGGCAGCACTTTGTGCCTTGCAGCTCTAAGGCAATGTAGCACACCCAGAGCAGAAGTTCTACTTCAGCCAGATCAGGCCCGCAAAGAAACTGCGTTTCACAGGCCTTTGTAAGAGATGTTCGCGGTAGGCTGTTAGAGCACTGTGCAGAGCGAGTTGTTTCCCAGCTTCCCAAAGAGCCGGAAGCAAGATGCTTTGGGGCCCTTCTCACCCTTTGGAAAGAAGGCAGCACTTTGTGCCTTGCAGCTCTAGGGCAATGTAGCACACCCAGAGCAGAAGTTGTACTTCAGCCAGATCAGACCTGCAAAGAAAGTGCGTTTCACAGGCCTTTGTAAGAGATGTTCCCTGTAGGCTGTTGGAGCACTGTGCAGAGCAAGTTGTTTCTCAGCTTCCAAAAGAGTTGGAAGCAAGATGCTTTGGGGCTCATCTGCCTCTTTGAAAGGAAGGCAGCATTTTGTGCCTGGCAGCTCTAGGGCAATGTAGCACACCCAGAGCAGAAGTTCTACTTCAGCCAGATCAGGCCCGCAAAGAAACTGCATTTCACAGGCCTTTGTAAGAGATGTTCCCCGTAGGCTGTTAGAGCACTGTGCAGAGCGAGTTGTTTCTTAGCTTCCCAAACAGCTGGAAGCAAGATGCTTTGGGGCCCTACTCACCCTTTGGAAAGAAGGCAGCACTTTGTGCCTTGCAGCTCTAGGGCAATGTAGCATACCCAGAGCAGATGTTCTACTTCTGCCAGGTCAGGCCTGCAGAGAAACTGCGTTTCACAGGCCTTTGTAAGAGATGTTCCCGGTAGGCTGTTAGAGCACTGTGCAGAGCGAGTTGTTTCTCAGCTTCCCAAACAGTCGGAAGCAAGATGCTTTGAGGGCCATCTGCCCTTAAGGAAAGAAGGCAGCACTTTGTGCCTTGCAGCTCTAGGGCAATGCAGCACACCCAGAGCAGAAGTTCTACTTCAGCCAGATCAGGCCTGCAAAGAAACTGCGTTTCACAGGCCTTTGTAAGAGATGTTCCCGGTAGGCTGTTAGAGCACTGTGCAGAGCGAGTTGTTTCTCAGCTTCCCAAACAGCCGGAAGCAAGATGCTTTGGGGGCCATCTGCCCTTAAGGTAAGAAGGCAGCACTTTGTGCCTTGCAGCTCTAGGGCAATGCAGCACACCCAGAGCAGAAGTTCTACTTCAGCCAGATCAGGCCTGCAAATAAAGTGCGTTTCACAGGCCTTTGTAAGAGATGTTCCCGGTAGGCTGTTAGAGCACTGTGCAGAGCGAGTTGTTTCTTAGCTTCCCAGAGAGCTGGAAGCAAGATGCTTTGGGGCCCGTTAATTTTATACCCTGCTACTTTGCTGTAGTTGTTGATTATTTCTAATAGTGTTTCTGTGGATTCTTTGGGGTTTTCTATGTATAAGATCATGTCGTCTGCAAACAACGCGAGTTTTACTTCTTCGTTACCTATTTGGATTCCTTTTATTTTTTTTTCCTGCCGAATTGTTCTGCCCAGCACCTCCAGTACTATGTTGAATAGGAGTGGTGAAAGTGGGCACCCTTGTCTTGTTCCTGTCCTCAGAGGGATGGCTTTCAGCTTTTGTCCATTGAGTATGCTGTTGGCTGTGGGTCTATCATATATGGCCTTTATTATGTTGAGGTAGTTTCCTTCTATACCCATTTTACTGAGGGTTTTTATCATAAATGGGTGTTGGATCTTGTCGAATGCTTTCTCTGCGTCTATTGAGATGATCCTGTGGTTTTTGTTTTTCATTTTGTTGATGTAGTGTATCACGTTGATTGACTTGCGGGTGTTGAACCATCCCTGTGTCCCTGGTATAAATCCCACTTGATCATGGTGTATAATCTTTTTGATGTATTGCTGTAATCGGTTTGCCAAAATTTTGTTGAGGATTTTTGCATCTATGTTCATCAGTGATATCGGCCTGTAGTTCTCCTTCTTTGTGTTGTCCTTGTCAGGTTGGGGGATCAGAGTGATGTTGGCTTCATAGAATGTGTTATGGGGTTCTCCATCTTTCTCAATTTTCTGGAACAGTTTGAGGAGAATAGGTACAAAGAACTCACACTGCTTAACAACAAAAAAACAAACAACCCGATCAAAAAATGGGCAGAGGACATGAACAGACATTTCTCCAAAGAAGATATGAATATGGCCAATAGACACATGAAAAGATGTTCATCATCGCTAATCATCAGGGAAATGCAAATCAAAACTACACTAAGATATCACCTTACCCCCGTTATATTGGCAAAAACATCCAAAACCAAGAACGACAAATGTTGGAGAGCTTGTGGAGAAAGAGGAACCCTCATACACTGTTGGTGGGAATGCAAACTGGTACAGCCACTATGGAAAACAGTATGGAGATTTCTCAAAAAGTTAAAAATAGAAATACCTTATGACCCAGCCATCCCATTTCTGGGTATCTATACTAAGAACCTGATATCAGATATCTCAAGAGTCCGTTGCACCCCTATGTTCATCGCAGCATTATTTACAATAGCCAAGACGTGGAACCAGCCTACATGCCCAGAAACTGATGATTGGATAAAGAAGATGTGGTATATATACACAATGGAATACTACTCAGCCATAAAAAAGACGACATTGGCCCCTTCACAACAATGTGGATGGACCTCGAGGGCATTATGTTAAGCGAAATAAGTCAGTCAGAGAAAGACGAACTCTATATGAGTCCACTCATAGGTGGAAATTAGTATATTGAGAAGGAGATCTCATCGGTGGTTACCAGGGAAAAGGGGGGTGGGGGGAGGGCACAGAGGGGGAAGTGGTGTTCCCACATAATGACTAACAAAAATGTACAACTGAAATTTCACAAGCTTGTAATCCATCATAAGATTTATAAACAAACAAACAAAAAAAAGATGCTTTCGGGCCCATCTGCCCCTATGGAAAGAACGCAGCACTTTGTGCCTTGCAGCTCTAGGGCAATGCAGCACACCCCGAGCAGAAGTTCTACTTCAGCCAGATCAGGCCTGCAAAGAAACTGCGTTTCACAGGCCTTTGTAAGAGAAGTTCCCGGTAGGCTGTTAGAGCACTGTGCAGAGCGAGTTGTTTCTTAGCTTCCCAGAGAGCTGGAAGCAAGATGCTTTGGGGCCCGTTAATTGTATCCCCTGCTACTTTGCTGTAGTTGTTGATTATTTCTAATAGTTTTTCTGTGGATTCTTTGGGGTTTTCTATCATAAGATCATGTCGTCTGCAAACAACGCGAGTTTTACTTCTTCGTTACCTATTTGGATTCCTTTTATTTTTTTTTCCTGCCGAATTGCTCTGCCCAGCACCTCCAGTACTATGTTGAATAGGAGTGGTGAAAGTGGTCACCCTTGTCTTGTTCCTGTCCTCAGAGGGATGGCTTTCAGCTTTTGTCCATTGAGTATGCTGTTGGCTGTGGGTCTATCATATATGGCCTTTATTATGTTGAGGTACTTTCCTTCTATACCCATTTTACTGAGGGTTTTTATCATAAATGGGTGTTGGATCTTGTCGAATGCTTTCTCTGCGTCTATTGAGATGATCATGTGGTTTTTGTTTTTCATTTTGTTGATGTAGTGTATCACGTTGATTGACTTGCGGGTGTTGAACCATCCCTGTGTCCCTGGTATAAATCCCACTTGATCATGGTGTATAATCTTTTTGATGTATTGCTGTAATCGGTTTGCCAAAATTTTGTTGAGGATTTTTGCATCTATGTTCATCAGTGATATCGGCCTGTAGTTCTCCTTCTTTGTGTTGTCCTTGTAAGTTTTGGGGATCAGAGTGATGTTGGCTTCATAGAATGTGTTAGGGGGTTCTCCATCTTTCTCAATTTTCTGGAACAGTTTGAGGAGAATAGGTACAAAGAACTCACCCTGCTTAACAACAAAAAAACAAACAACCCGATCAAAAAATGGGCAGAGGACATGAACAGACATTTCTCAAAAGAAGATATGAATATGGCCAATAGACACATGAAAAGATGTTCATCATCGCTAATCATCAGGGAAATGCAAATCAAAACTACACTAAGATATCACCTTAACCCCGTTAGATTGGCAAAAACATCCAAAACCAAGAACGACAAATGTTGGAGAGGTTGTGGAGAAAGAGGAACCCTCATACACTGTTGGTGGGAATGCAAACTGGTACAGCCACTATGGAAAACAGTATGGAGATTTCTCAAAAACTTAAAAATAGAAATACCTTATGACCCAGCCATCCCATTACTGGGTATCTATCCTAAGAACCTGATATCAGATATCTCAAGAGTCCGTTGCACCCCTATGTTCATCGCAGCATTATTTACAATAGCCAAGACGTGGAAACAGCCTACATGCCCAGAAACTGATGATTGGATAAAGAAGATGTGGTATATATACACAATGGAATACTACTCAGCCATAAAAAAGACGACATTGGCCCCTTCACAACAATGTGGATGGACCTCGAGGGCATTATGTTAAGCGAAATAAGTCAGTCAGAGAAAGACGAACTCTATATGACTCCACTCATAGGTGGAAATTAGTATATTGAGAAGGAGATCTGATCGGTGGTTACCAGGGAAAAGGGGGGTGGGGGGAGGGCACAGAGGGGGAAGTGGTGTTCCCACAACATGACTAACAAAAATGTACAACTGAAATTTCACAAGCTTGTAATCCATCATAAGATTAATAAACAACAACAAAAAAAAAGATGCTTTTGGGCCCATCTGCCCCTATGGAAAGAACGCAGCACTTTGTGCCTTGCAGCTCTAGGGCAATGTAGCACACCCAGAGCAGAAGTTCTACTTCAGCCAGATCAGGCCTGCAAAGAAACTGCGTTTCACAGGCCTTTGTAAGAGATGTTCCCGGAAGGCTGTAAGAGCACTGTGCAGAGCGACTAGTTTCTTAGCTTCCCAGAGAGCTGGAAGCAAGATGCTTTGGGGCCCATCTGTCCCTATGGAAAGAACGCAGCACTTTGTGCCTTGCAGCTCTAGGGCAATGCAGCACACCCCGAGCAGAAGTTCTACTTCAGCCAGATCAGGCCTGCAAAGAAACTGCGTTTCACAGGCCTTTGTAAGAGATGTTCCCGGAAGGCTGTAAGAGCACTGTGCAGAGCGACTAGTTTCTTAGATTCCCAGAGAGCTGGAAGCAAGATGCTTTGGGGCCCATCTGTCCCTATGGAAAGAACGCAGCACTTTGTGCCTTGCAGATCTAGGGCAATGCAGCACACCCCGAGCAGAAGTTCTACTTCAGCCAGATCAGGCCTGCAAAGAAACTGCGTTTCACAGGCCTTTGTAAGAGATGTTCCCGGTAGGCTGTTAGAGCACTGTGCAGAGCGAGTTGTTTCTTAGCTTCCCAGAGAGCTGGAAGCAAGATGCTTTGGGGCCCGTTAATTTTTACCCTGCTAATTTGCTGTAGTTGTTGGTTATTTCTAATAGTTTTTCTGTGGATTCTTTGGGGTTTTCTATGTATAAGATCATGTCGTCTGCAAACAACGCGAGTTTTACTTCTTCGTTACCTATTTGGATTCCGTTTATTTTTTTTTCCTGCCGAATTGCTCTGGCCATCACCTCCAGTACTATGTTGAATAGGAGTGGTGAAAGTGGGCACCCTTGTCTTGTTCCTGTCCTCAGAGGGATGGCTTTCAGCTTTTGTCCATTGAGTTTGATGTTGGCTGTGGGTCTATCATATATGGCCTTTATTATGTTGAGGTACTTTCCTTCTATACCCATTTTACTGAGGGTTTTTATCATAAATGGGTGTTGGATCTTGTCGAATGCTTTCTCTGCGTCTATTGAGATGATCATGTGGTTTTTGTTTTTCATTTTGTTGATGTAGTGTATCACGTTGATTGACTTGCGGGTGTTGAACCATCCCTGTGTCCCTGGTATAAATCCCACTTGATCATGGTGTATAATCTTTTTGATGTATTGCTGTAATCGGTTTGCCAAAATTTTGTTGAGGATTTTTGCATCTATGTTCATCAGTGATATCGGCCTGTAGTTCTCCTTCTTTGTGTTGTCCTTGCCAGGTTGGGGGATCAGAGTGATGTTGGCTTCATAGAATGTGTTAGGGAGTTCTCCATCTTTCTCAATTTTCTGGAACAGTTTGAGGAGAATAGGTACAAAGAACTCACACTGCTTAACAACAAAAAAACAAACAACCCGATCAAAAAATGGGCAGAGGACATGAACAGACATTTCTCAAAAGAAGATATGAATATCGCCAATAGACACATGAAAAGATGTTCATCATCGCTAATCATCATGGAAATGCAAATCAAAACTACACTAAGATATCACCTTACCCCCGTTAGATTGGCAAAAACATCCAAAACCAAGAACGACGAATGTTGGAGAGGTTGTGGAGAAAGAGGAACCCTCATACACTGTTGGTGGGAATGCAAACTGGTAAAGCCACTATGGAAAACAGTATGGAGATTTCTCAAAAAGTTAAAAATAGAAATACCCTATGACCCAGCCATCCCATTACTGGGTATCTATCCTAAGAACCTGATATCAGATATCTCAAGAGTCCGTTGCACCCCTATGTTCATCGCAGCATTATTTACAATAGCCAAGACGTGGAACCAGCCTACATGCCCAGAAACTGATGATTGGATAAAGAAGATGTGGTATATATACACAATGGAATACTACTCAGCCATAAAAAAAGACGACATTGGCCCCTTCACAACAATGTGGATGGACCTCGAGGGCATTATGTTAAGCGAAATAAGTCAGTCAGAGAAAGACGAACTCTGTATGACTCCACTCATAGGTGGAAATTAGTATATTGAGAAGGAGATCTGATCGGTGGTTACCAGGAAAAAGGGGGGGTGGGGGGAGGGCACGGAGTGGGAAGTGGTGTTCCCACAACATGACTAACAAAAATGTAAAACTGAAATTTCACAAGCTTGTAATCCATCATAACATTAATAAACAAAAAGAAAAAAAAGATGCTTTGCTCCCCATCTGCCCCTATGGAAAGAACGCAGCACTTTGTGCCTTGCAGCTCTAGGGCAATGTAGCACACCCAGAGCAGAAGTTCTACTTCAGCCAGATCAGGCCCGCAAAGAAACTGCGTTTCACAGGCCTTTGTAAGAGATGTTCCCGGTAGGCTGTTAGAGCACTGTGCAGAGCGATTTGTTTCTTATCTTCCCAAAGAGCTGGAAGCAAGATGCTTTGGGGCCCTTCTCACCCTTTGGCAAGAAGGCAGCACTTTGTGCCTTGCAGCTCTAAGGCAATGTAGCACACCCAGAGCAGAAGTTCTACTTCAGCCAGATCAGGCATGCAAAGAAACTGCGTTTCACAGGCCTTTGTAAGAGATGTTCCCGGTAGGCTGTTAGAGCACTGTGCAGAGCGAGTTGTTTCTCAGCTTCCAAAAGAGTTGGAAGCAAGATGCTTTGGGGCTCATCTGCCCCTTTGAAATGAAGGCAGCACTTTGTGCCTTGCAGCTCTAGGGCAATGTAGCACACCCAGAGCAGAAGTTGTACTTCAGCCAGATCAGGCCCGCAAAGAAACTGCGTTTCACAGGCCTTTGTAAGAGATGTTCCCGGTAGGCTGTTAGAGCACTGTGCAGAGCGAGTTGTTTCTTAGCTTCCCAAAGAGCTGCAAGCAAGATTCTTTAGGGGCCATCTGCCCTTAAGGAAAGAAGGCAGCCCTTCTGCCTTGCAGCTCTAGGGCAATGTAGCACACCCAGAGCAGTTGTTCTACTACTGCCAGGTCAGGCCTGCAAAGAAACTTCGTTTCACAGGCCTTTGTAAGAGATGTTCCCGGTAGGCTGTAAGAGCACTGTGCAGAGCGACTAGTTTCTTAGCTTCCCAGAGAGCTGGAAGCAAGATGCTTTGGGGGCCTTCTCACCCTTTGGAAAGAAGGCAGCACTTTGTGGCTTGCAGCTCTAGGGCAATGTAGCACACCCAGAGCAGAAGTTCTACTTCAGCCAGATCAGGCATGCAAAGAAACTGCGTTTCACAGGCCTTTGTAAGAGATGTTCCCGGTAGGCTGTTAGAGCACTGTGCAGAGAGAGTTGTTTCTCAGCTTCCAAAAGAGTTGGAAGCAAGATGCTTTGGGGCTCATCTGCCCCTTTGAAATGAAGGCAGCACTTTGTGCCTTGCAGCTCTAGGGCAATGTAGCACACCCAGAGCAGAAGTTCTACTTCAGCCAGATCAGGCCTGCAAAGAAACTGCGTTTCACAGGCCTTTGTAAGAGATGTTCCCGGTAGGCTGTTAGAGCACTGTGCAGAGCGAGTTGTTTCTTAGCTTCCCAGAGAGCTGGAAGCAAGATGCTTTGGGGCCCGTTAATTGTATCCCCTGCTACTTTGCTGTAGTTGTTGATTATTTCTAATAGTTTTTCTGTGGATTCTTTGGGGTTTTCTATGTATAAGATCATGTCGTCTGCAAACAACGCGAGTTTTACTTCTTCGTTACCTATTTGGATTCCTTTTATTTTTTTTTCCTGCCAAATTGCTCTGGCCAGCACCTCCAGTACTATGTTGAATAGGAGTGGTGAAAGTGGGCACCCTTGTCTTGTTCCTGTCCTCAGAGGGATGGCTTTCAGCTTTTGTCCATTGAGTATGCTGTTGGCTGTGGGTCTATCATATATGGCCTTTATTATGTTGAGGTACTTTCCTTCTATACCCATTTTACTGAGGGTTTTTATCATAAATGGGTGTTGGATCTTGTCGAATGCTTTCTCTGCGTCTATTGAGATGATCATGTGGTTTTTGTTTTTCATTTTGTTGATGTAGTGTATCACGTTGATTGACTTGCGGGTGTTGAACCATCCCTGTGTCCCTGGTATAAATCCCACTTGATCATGGTGTATAATCTTTTTGATGTATTGCTGTAATCGGTTTGCCAAAATTTTGTTGAGGATTTTTGCATCTATGTTCATCAGTGATATCGGCCTGTAGTTCTCCTTCTTTGTGTTGTCCTTGTCAGGTTGGGGGATCAGAGTGATGTTGGCTTCATAGAATGTGTTAGGGAGTTCTCCATCTTTCTCAATTTTCTGGAACAGTTTGAGGAGAATAGGTACAAAGAACTCACACTGCTTAACAACAAAAAAACAAACAACCCGATCAAAAAATGGGCAGAGGACATGAACAGACATTTCTCAAAAGAAGATATGAACATGGCCAATAGACACATGAAAAGATGTTCATCATCGCTAATCATCAGGGAAATGCAAATCAAAACTACACTAAGATATCACCTTACCCGCGTTAGATTGGCAAAAACATCCAAAACCAAGAACGACGAATGTTGGAGAGGTTGTGGAGAAAGAGGAACCCTCATACACTGTTGGTGGGAATGCAAACTGGTACAGCCACTTTGGAAAACAGTATGGAGATTTCTCAAAAAGTTAAAAATAGAAATACCCTATGACCCAGCCATCCCATTACAGGGTATCTATCCTAAGAACCTGATATCAGATATCTCAAGAGTCCGTTGCACCCCTATGTTCATCGCAGCATTATTTACAATAGCCAAGACGTGGAACCAGCCTACATGCCCAGAAACTGATGATTGGATAAAGAAGATGTGGTATATTTACACAATGGAATACTACTCAGCCATAAAAAAAGACGAAATTGGCCCATTCACAACAATGTGGATGGACCTCGAGGGCATTATGTTAAGCGAAATAAGTCAGTCAGAGAAAGACGAACTCTATATGACTCCACTCATAGGTGGAAATTAGTATATTGAGAAGGAGATCTGATCGGTGGTTACCAGGGAAAAGGGGGGGTTGGGGGAGGGCACGGAGGGGGAAGTGGTGTTCCCACAACATGACTAACAAAAATGTACAACTGAAATTTCACAAGCATGTAATCCATCATAACATTATTAAACAAAAAAAAAAAAAAAAAAAGATGCTTTGGGGCCCATCTGCCCCTATGGAAAGAACGCAGCACTTTGTGCCTTGCAGCTCTAGGGCAATGTAGCACACTCAGAGCAGAAGTTCTACTTCAGCCAGATCAGGCCCGCAATGAAACTGCGTTTCACAGGCCTTTGTAAGAGATGTTCCCGGTAGGCTGTTAGAGCACTGTGCAGAGCGAGTTGTTTCTTAGCTTCCCAAAGAGCTGGAAGCAAGATGCTTTGGGGCCCTTCTCACCCTTTGGAAAGAAGGCAGCACTTTGTGCCTTACAGCTCTAGGGCAATGTCGCACACGCAGAGCAGAAGTTGTACTTCAGCCAGATCAGGCCTGCAAAGAAACTGCGTTTCACAGGCCTTTGTAAGAGATGTTCCCTGTAGGCTGTTAGAGCACTGTGCAGAGCGAGTTCTTTCTTAGCTTCCCAAAATCCTGGAAGCAAGATGCTTTAGGTGCCATCTGCCGTTAAGTAAAGAAGGCAGCACTTTGTGCCTTTCAGCTCTAGGGCAATGTATCACACCCAGAGCAGATGTTCTACTTCTGCCAGGTCAGGCCTGCAAAGAAACTTCGTTTCACAGGCCTTTGCAAGAGATGTTCCCGGTAGGCTGTTAGAGCACTGTGCAGAGCGAGTTGTTTCTTAGCTTCCCAAACAGCCGGAAGCAAGATGCTTTGGGGCCCTTCTCACCCTTTGGAAAGAAGGCAGCACTTTGTGCCTTGCAGCTCTAGGGCAATGTAGCACACCAAAGCAGAAGTTCTACTTCTGCCAGGTCAGGCCTGCAAAGAAACTTCGTTTCACAGGCCTTTGTAAGATATGTTCCCGGTAGGCTGTTAGAGCACTGTGCAGAGCGACTTGTTTCTTAGCTTTCCAAACAGCTAGAAGCAAGATGCTTTGGGGCCCTTCTCACCCTTTGGAAAGAAGGCAGCACTTTGTGCCTTGCAGCTCTAGGGCAATGTAGCACACCCAGAGCCGAAGTTCTACTTCAGCTAGATCAGACCTGCAAAGAAACTTCGTTTCACAGGCCTTTGTAAGAGATGTTCCCGGTAGGCTGTAAGAGCACTGTGCAGAGTGACTAGTTTCTTAGCTTCCCAGAGAGCTGGAAGCAAGATCCTTTGGGGCCCATATGCCCCTATGGAAAGAACGCAGCACTTTGTGCCTTGCATCTCTAGGGCAATGTAGCACACTCAGAGCAGAAGTTCTACTTCAGCCACATCAGGCCCGCAAAGAAACTGCGTTTCACAGGCCTTTGTAAGAGATGTTCCCGGTAGACTGTTAGAGCACTGTGCAGAGCGAGTTGTTTCTTAGCTTCCCAAAGAGCTGGAAGCAAGATGCTTTGGAGCCCTTCTCACGCTTTGGAAAGAAGGCTGCGCTTTGTGCCTTACAGCTCTAGGGCAATGTTTCACACGCAGAGCAGAAGTTGTACTTCAGCCAGATCAGGCCTGCAAAGTAACTGCGTTTCACCGGCCTTTGTAAGAGATGTTCCCTGTAGGCTGTTAGAGCACTGTGCAGAGCGAGTTCTTTCTTAGCTTCCCAAGGTCCTGAAAGCAAGATGCTTTGGGGGCCATCTGACGTTAAGTAAAGAAGGCAGCACTTTGTGCCTTTCAGCTCTAGGGCAATGTATCACACCCAGAGCAGATGTTCTACTTCAGCCAGATCAGGCCTGCAAAGAAACAGCGTTTCACAGGCCTTTGTAAGAGATGTTCCCGGTAGGCTGTTAGAGCACTGTGCAGAGCGAGTTGTTTCCTAGCTTCCCAAAGAGCTGGAAGCAAGATGCTTTGGGGCCCTTCTCACCCTTTGGAAAGAAGGCAGCACTTTGTGCCCTGCAGCTCTAGGGCAATGTAGCACACCCAAAGCAGAAGTTCTACTTCTGCCAGGTCAGGCCTGCAAAGAAACTTCGTTTCACAGGCCTTTGTAAGAGATGTTCCCGGTAGGCTCTTAGAGCACTGTGCAGAGCGAGTTGTTTCTTAGCTTCCCAAGGAGCTGGAAGCAAGATGCTTTGGGGCCCTTCTCACCCTTTGGAAAGAAGGCAGCACTTTGTGCCTTGCAGCTCTAGGGCAATGTAGCACACCCAGAGCCGAAGTTCTACTTCCGCTAGATCAGACCTGCAAAGAAACTTCGTTTCACAGGCCTTTGTAAGAGATGTTCCCGGTAGGCTGTAAGAGCACTGTGCAGAGTGACTAGTTTCGTAGCTTCCCAGAGAGCTGGAAGCAAGATGCTTTGGGGCCCATATGCCCCTATGGAAAGAACGCAGCACTTTGTGCCTTGCAGCTCTAGGGCAATGCAGCACACCCCGAGCAGAAGTTCTACTTCAGCCAGATCAGGCCTGCAAAGAAACTGCGTTTCACAGGCCTTTGTAAGAGATGTTCCCGGTAGGCTGTTAGAGCACTGTGCAGAGCGAGTTGTTTCTTAGCTTCCCAGAGAGCTGGAAGCAAGATGCTTTGGGGCCCGTTAATTTTATACCCTGCTGCTTTGCTGTAGTTGTTGATTATTTCTAATAGTTTTTCTGTGGATTCTTTGGGGTTTTCTATGTATAAGATCATGTCGTCTGCAAACAACGCGAGTTTTACTTCTTCGTTACCTATTTGGATTCCTTCTATTTGTTTTTCCTGCCGAATTGCTCTGGCCAGCACCTCCAGTACTATGTTGAATAGGAGTGGTGAAAGTGGGCACCCTTGTCTTGTTCCTGTCCTCAGAGGGATGGCTTTCAGCTTTTGTCCATTGAGTATGATGTTGGCTGTGGGTCTATCATATATGGCCTTTATTATGTTGAGGTACTTTCCTTCTATACCCATTTTACTGAGGGTTGTTATCATAAATGGGTGTTGGATCTTGTCGAATGCTTTCTCTGCGTCTATTGAGATGATCATGTGGTTTTTGTTTTTCATTTTGTTGATGTAGTGTATCACGTTGATTGACTTGCGGGTGTTGAACCATCCCTGTGTCCCTGGTATAAATCCCACTTGATCATGGTGTATAATCTTTTTGATGTATTGCTGTAATCGGTTTGCCAAAATTTTGTTGAGGATTTTTGCATCTATGTTCATCAGTGATATCGGCCTGTAGTTCTCCTTCTTTGTGTTGTCCTTGTTAGGTTGGGGGATCAGAGTGATGTTGGCTTCATAGAATGTGTTAGGGAGTTCTCCATCTTTCTCAATTTTCTGGAACAGTTTGAGGAGAACAGGTACAAAGAACTCACACTGCTTAACAACAAAAAAACAAACAACCCGATCCAAAAATGGGCAGAGGACATGAACAGACATTTCTCAAAAGAAGATATGAATATGGCCAATAGACACATGAAAAGATGTTCATCATCGCTAATCATCAGGGAAATGCAAATCAAAACTACACTAAGATATCACCTTACCCCCGTTAGATTGGCAAAAACATCCAAAACCAAGAACGACGAATGTTGGAGAGGTTGTGCAGAAAGAGGAACCCTCATACACTGTTGGTGGGAATGCAAACTGGTACAGCCACTATGGAAAACAGTATGGAGATTTCTCAAAAAGTTAAAAATAGAAATACCCTATGACCCAGCCATCCCATTACTGGGTATCTATCCTAAGAACCTGATATCAGATATCTCAAGAGTCCGTTGCACCCCTATGTTCATCGCAGCATTATTTACAATAGCCAAGACGTGGAACCAGCCTACATGCCCAGAAACTGATGATTGGATAAAGAAGATGTGGTATATTTACACAATGGAATACTACTCAGCCATAAAAAAAGACGAAATTGGCCCATTCACAACAATGTGGATGGACCTCGAGGGCATTATGTTAAGCGAAATAAGTCAGTCAGAGAAAGACAAACTCTATATGACTCCACTCATAGGTGGAAATTAGTATATTGAGAAGGAGATCTGATCGGTGGTTACCAGGGAAAAGGGGGGGTTGGGGGAGGGCACGGAGGGGGAAGTGGTGTTCCCACAACATGACTAACAAAAATGTACAACTGAAATTTCACAAGCATGTAATCCATCATAACATTATTAAACAAAAAAAAAAAAAAAAAAGATGCTTTGGGGCCCATCTGCCCCTATGGAAAGAACGCAGCACTTTGTGCCTTGCAGCTCTAGGGCAATGTAGCACACTCAGAGCAGAAGTTCTACTTCAGCCAGATCAGGCCCGCAATGAAACTGCGTTTCACAGGCCTTTGTAAGAGATGTTCCCGGTAGGCTGTTAGAGCACTGTGCAGAGCGAGTTCTTTCTTAGCTTCCCAAAATCCTGGAAGCAAGATGCTTTGGGTGCCATCTGCCGTTAAGTAAAGAAGGCAGCACTTTGTGCCTTTCAGCTCTAGGGCAATGTATCACACCCAGAGCAGATGTTCTACTTCTGCCAGGTCAGGCCTGCAAAGAAACTGCGTTTCACAGGCCTTTGTAAGAGATGTTCCCGGTAGGCTGTTAGAGCACTGTGCAGAGCGAGTTGTTTCTTAGCTTCCCAAACAGCCGGAAGCAAGATGCTTTGGGGCCCTTCTCACCCTTTGGAAAGAAGGCAGCACTTTGTGCCTTGCAGCTCTAGGGCAATGTAGCACACCCAGAGCAGAAGTTGTACTTCAGCCAGATCAGGCCTGCAAAGAAACTGCGTTTCACAGGCCTTTGTAAGAGATGTTCCCGGTAGGCTGTTAGAGCACTGTGCAGAGCGAGTTGTTTCTCAGCTTCCAAAAGAGTTGGAAGCAAGATGCTTTGGGGCTCATCTGCCCCTTCGAAAAGAAGGCAGCACTTTGTGCCTTGCAGCTCTAGGGCAATGTAGCACACCCAGAGCAGAAGTTCTACTTCAGCCAGATCAGGCCCGCAAAGAAACTGCATTTCACAGGCCTTTGTAAGAGATGTTCCCGGTAGGCTGTTAGAGCACTGTGCAGAGCGAGTTGTTTCTTAGCTTCCCAAAGAGCTGGAAGCAAGATGCTTTGGTGCCCTACTCACCCTTTGGAAAGAAGGCAGCACTTTGTGCCTTGCAGCTCTAGGGCAATGTAGCACACCCAGAGCAGAAGTTGTACTTCAGCCAGATCAGGCCTGCAAAGAAACTGCGTTTCACAGGCCTTTGTAAGAGATGTTCCCGGTAGGCTGTTAGAGCACTGTGCAGAGCGAGTTCTTTCTTAGCTTCCCAAAGACCTGGAAGCAAGATCCTTTGGGGGCCATCTGCCCCTAAGGAAAGAAGGCAGCACTTTGTGCCTTGCAGCTCTAGGGCAATGTAGCACACCCAGAGCAGTTGTTCTACTTCTGCAAGGTCAGGCCTGCAAAGAAACTGCGTTTCACAGGCCTTTGTAAGAGATGTTCCGGGTAGGCTGTTAGAGCACTGTGCACAGCGACTTGTTTCTTAGCTTCCCAAACAGCTGGAAGCAAGATGCTTTGGGGCCCTACTCACCCTTTGGAAAGAAGGCAGCACTTTGTGCCTTGCAGCTCTAGGGCAATGTAGCACACCCAGAGCCGAAGTTCTACTTCAGCTAGATCAGACCTGCAAAGAAACTGCGTTTCACAGGCCTTTGTAAGAGATGTTCCCGGTAGGCTGTAAGAGCACTGTGCAGAGCGACTAGTTTCTTAGCTTCCCAGAGAGCTGGAAGCAAGATGCTTTGGGGCCCCTCTGCCCCTATGGAAAGAACGCAGCACTTTGTGCCTTGCAGCTCTAGGGCAATGCAGCACACCCCGAGCAGAAGTTCTACTTCAGCCAGATCAGGCCTGCAAAGAAACTGCGTTTCACAGGCCTTTGTAAGAGATGTTCCCGGTAGGCTGTTAGAGCACTGTGCAGAGCGAGTTGTTTCTTAGCTTCTCAGAGAGCTGGAAGCAAGATGCTTTGGGGCCCGTTAATTGTATACCCTGCTACTTTGCTGTAGTTGTTGATTATTCCTAATAGTTTTTCTGTGGATTCTTTGGGGTTTTCTAGGTATAAGATCATGTCGTCTGCAAACAACGCGAGTTTTACTTCTTCGTTACCTATTTGGATTCCTTTTATTTTTTTTTCCTGCCGAATTGCTCTGGCCAGCACCTCCAGTACTATGTTGAATAGGAGTGGTGAAAGTGGGCACCCTTGTCTTGTTCCTGTCCTCAGAGGGATGGCTTTCAGCTTTTGTCCATTGAGTATGATGTTGGCTGTGGGTCTATCATATATGGCCTTTATTATGTTGAGGTACTTTCCTTCTACACCCATTTTACTGAGGGTTTTTATCATAAATGGGTCTTGGATCTTGTCGAATGCTTTCTCTGCGTCTATTGAGATGATCATGTGGTTTTTGTTTTTCATTTTGTTGATGTAGTGTATCACGTTGATTGACTTGCGGGTGTTGAACCATCCCTGTGTCCCTGGTATAAATCCCACTTGATCATGGTGTATAAACTTTTTGATGTATTGCTGTAATCGGTTTGCCAAAATTTTGTTGAGGATTTTTGCATCTATGTTCATCAGTGATATCGGCCTGTAGTTCTCCTTCTTTGTGTTGTCCTTGTCAGGTTGGGGGTCAGAGTGATGTTGGCTTCATAGAATGTGTTAGGGAGTTCTCCATCTTTCTCAATTTTCTGGAACAGTTTGAGGAGAATAGGTACAAAGAACTCACACTGCTTAACAACAAAAAAACAAACAACCCGATCAAAAAATGGGCAGAGGACAGGAACAGACATTTCTCCAAAGAAGATATGAATAGGGCCAATACACACATGAAAAGATGTTCATCATCGCTAATCATCAGGGAAATGCAAATCAAAACTACACTAAGATATCACCTTACCCCCGTTAGATTGGCAAAAACATCCAAAACCAAGAACGACAAATGTTGGAGAGGTTGTGGAGAAAGAGGAACCCTCATACACTGTTGGTGGGAATGCAAACTGGTACAGCCACTATGGAAAACAGTATGGAGATTTCTCAAAAAGTTAAAAATAGAAATACCCTATGACCCAGCCATCCCATTACTGGGTATCTATCCTAAGAACCTGATATCAGATATCTCAAGATTCCGTTGCACCCCTATGTTCATCGCAGCATTATTTACAATAGCCAAGACGTGGAACCAGCCTAATTGCTCAGAAACTGATGATTGGATAAAGAAGATGTGGTATATATACACAATGGAATACTACTCAGCCATAAAAAAAGACGACATTGGCCCCTTCACAACAATGTGGATGGACCTCGAGGGCATTATGTTAAGCGAAATAAGTCAGTCAGAGAAAGACGAACTCTATATGACTCCACTCATAGGTGGAAATTAGTATATTGAGAAGGAGATCTGATCGGTGGTTACCAGGGAAAAGGGGGGGTGGGGGGAGGGCACGGAGGGGGAAGTGGTGTTCCCACAACATGACTAACAAAAATGTACAACTGAAATTTCACAAGCTTGTAATCCATCATAACATTAATAACCAAAAAAAAAAAAAAAAAAAAGATGCTTTGGGGCCCATCTGCCCCTATGGAAAGAACGCAGCACTTTCTGCCTTGAAGCTCTAGGGCAATGTAGCACAACCAGAGCATAAGTTCTACTACAGCCAGATCAGGCCCGCAAAGAAACTGGAATTCACAGGCCTTTGTAAGAGATGTTCCCGGTAGGCTGTAAGAGCACTGTGCAGAGTGACTAGTTTCTTAGCTTCCCAGAGAGCTGGAAGCAAGATCCTTTGGGGCCCATATGCCCCTATGGAAAGAACGCAGCACTTTGTGCCTTGCATCTCTAGGGCAATGTAGCACACTCAGAGCAGAAGTTCTACTTCAGCCACATCAGGCCCGCAAAGAAACTGCGTTTCACAGGCCTTTGTAAGAGATGTTCCCGGTAGACTGTTAGAATACTGTGCAGAGCGAGTTGTTTCTTAGCTTCCCAAAGAGCTGGAAGCAAGATGCTTTGGAGCCCTTCTCACGCTTTGGAAAGAAGGCTGCGCTTTGTGCCTTACAGCTCTAGGGCAATGTAGCACACGCAGAGCAGAAGTTGTACTTCAGCCAGATCAGGCCTGCAAAGTAACTGCGTTTCACCGGCCTTTGTAAGAGATGTTCCCTGTAGGCTGTTAGAGCACTGTGCAGAGCGAGTTCTTTCTTAGCTTCCCAAGGTCCTGAAAGCAAGATGCTTTGGGGGCCATCTGACGTTAAGTAAAGAAGGCAGCACTTTGTGCCTTTCAGCTCTAGGGCAATGTATCACACCCAGAGCAGATGTTCTACTTCAGCCAGATCAGGCCTGCAAAGAAACTGCGTTTCACAGGCCTTTGTAAGAGATGTTCCCGGTAGGCTGTTAGAGCACTGTGCAGAGCGAGTTGTTTCCTAGCTTCCCAAAGAGCTGGAAGCAAGATGCTTTGGGGCCCTTCTCACCCTTTGGAAAGAAGGCAGCACTTTGTGCCCTGCAGCTCTAGGGCAATGTAGCACACCCAAAGCAGAAGTTCTACTTCTGCCAGGTCAGGCCTGCAAAGAAACTTCGTTTCACAGGCCTTTGTAAGAGATGTTCCCGGTAGGCTCTTAGAGCACTGTGCAGAGCGAGTTGTTTCTTAGCTTCCCAAGGAGCTGGAAGCAAGATGCTTTGGGGCCCTTCTCACCCTTTGGAAAGAAGTCAGCACTTTGTGCCTTGCAGCTCTAGGGCAATGTAGCACACCCAGAGCCGAAGTTCTACTTCCGCTAGATCAGACCTGCAAAGAAACTTCGTTTCACAGGCCTTTGTAAGAGATGTTCCCGGTAGGCTGTAAGAGCACTGTGCAGAGTGACTAGTTTCTTAGCTTCCCAGAGAGCTGGAAGCAAGATGCTTTGGGGCCCATATGCCCCTATGGAAAGAACGCAGCACTTTGTGCCTTGCAGCTCTAGGGCAATGCAGCACACCCCGAGCAGAAGTTCTACTTCAGCCAGATCAGGCCTGCAAAGAAACTGCGTTTCACAGGCCTTTGTAAGAGATGTTCCCGGTAGGCTGTTAGAGCACTGTGCAGAGCGAGTTGTTTCCTAGCTTCCCAAAGAGCTGGAAGCAAGATGCTTTGGGGCCCTTCTCACCCTTTGGAAAGAAGGCAGCACTTTGTGCCCTGCAGCTCTAGGGCAATGTAGCACACCCAAAGCAGAAGTTCTACTTCTGCCAGGTCAGGCCTGCAAAGAAACTTCGTTTCACAGGCCTTTGTAAGAGATGTTCCCGGTAGGCTCTTAGAGCACTGTGCAGAGCGAGTTGTTTCTTAGCTTCCCAAGGAGCTGGAAGCAAGATGCTTTGGGGCCCTTCTCACCCTTTGGAAAGAAGGCAGCACTTTGTGCCTTGCAGCTCTAGGGCAATGTAGCACACCCAGAGCCGAAGTTCTACTTCCGCTAGATCAGACCTGCAAAGAAACTTCGTTTCACAGGCCTTTGTAAGAGATGTTCCCGGTAGGCTGTAAGAGCACTGTGCAGAGTGACTAGTTTCGTAGCTTCCCAGAGAGCTGGAAGCAAGATGCTTTGGGGCCCCTCTGCCCCTATGGAAAGAACGCAGCACTTTGTGCCTTGCAGCTCTAGGGCAATGCAGCACACCCCGAGCAGAAGTTCTACTTCAGCCAGATCAGGCCTGCAAAGAAACTGCGTTTCACAGGCCTTTGTAAGAGATGTTCCCGGTAGGCTGTTAGAGCACTGTGCAGAGCGAGTTGTTTCTTAGCTTCCCAGAGAGCTGGAAGCAAGATGCTTTGGGGCCCGTTAATTTTATACCCTGCTACTTTGCTGTAGTTGTTGATTATTTCTAATAGTTTTTCTGTGGATTCTTTGGGGTTTTCTATGTATAAGATCATGTCGTCTGCAAACAACGCGAGTTTTACTTCTTCGTTACCTATTTGGATTCCTTCTATTTGTTTTTCCTGCCGAATTGCTCTGGCCAGCACCTCCAGTACTATGTTGAATAGGAGTGGTGAAAGTGGGCACCCTTGTCTTGTTCCTGTCCTCAGAGGGATGGCTTTCAGCTTTTGTCCATTGAGTATGATGTTGGCTGTGGGTCTATCATATATGGCCTTTATTATGTTGAGGTACTTTCCTTCTATACCCATTTTACTGAGGGTTGTTATCATAAATGGGTGTTGGATCTTGTCGAATGCTTTCTCTGCGTCTATTGAGATGATCATGTGGTTTTTGTTTTTCATTTTGTTGATGTAGTGTATCACGTTGATTGACTTGCGGGTGTTGAACCATCCCTGTGTCCCTGGTATAAATCCCACTTGATCATGGTGTATAATCTTTTTGATGTATTGCTGTAATCGGTTTGCCAAAATTTTGTTGAGGATTTTTGCATCTATGTTCATCAGTGATATCGGCCTGTAGTTCTCCTTCTTTGTGTTGTCCTTGTTAGGTTGGGGGATCAGAGTGATGTTGGCTTCATAGAATGTGTTAGGGAGTTCTCCATCTTTCTCAATTTTCTGGAACAGTTTGAGGAGAACAGGTACAAAGAACTCACACTGCTTAACAACAAAAAAACAAACAACCCGATCCAAAAATGGGCAGAGGACATGAACAGACATTTCTCAAAAGAAGATATGAATATGGCCAATAGACACATGAAAAGATGTTCATCATCGCTAATCATCAGGGAAATGCAAATCAAAACTACACTAAGATATCACCTTACCCCCGTTAGATTGGCAAAAACATCCAAAACCAAGAACGACGAATGTTGGAGAGGTTGTGCAGAAAGAGGAACCCTCATACACTGTTGGTGGGAATGCAAACTGGTACAGCCACTATGGAAAACAGTATGGAGATTTCTCAAAAAGTTAAAAATAGAAATACCCTATGACCCAGCCATCCCATTACTGGGTATCTATCCTAAGAACCTGATATCAGATATCTCAAGAGTCCGTTGCACCCCTATGTTCATCGCAGCATTATTTACAATAGCCAAGACGTGGAACCAGCCTACATGCCCAGAAACTGATGATTGGATAAAGAAGATGTGGTATATTTACACAATGGAATACTACTCAGCCATAAAAAAAGACGAAATTGGCCCATTCACAACAATGTGGATGGACCTCGAGGGCATTATGTTAAGCGAAATAAGTCAGTCAGAGAAAGACAAACTCTATATGACTCCACTCCTAGGTGGAAATTAGTATATTGAGAAGGAGATCTGATCGGTGGTTACCAGGGAAAAGGGGGGGTTGGGGGAGGGCACGGAGGGGGAAGTGGTGTTCCCACAACATGACTAACAAAAATGTACAACTGAAATTTCACAAGCATGTAATCCATCATAACATTATTAAACAAAAAAAAAAAAAAAAAAGATGCTTTGGGGCCCATCTGCCCCTATGGAAAGAACGCAGCACTTTGTGCCTTGCAGCTCTAGGGCAATGTAGCACACTCAGAGCAGAAGTTCTACTTCAGCCAGATCAGGCCCGCAATGAAACTGCGTTTCACAGGCCTTTGTAAGAGATGTTCCCGGTAGGCTGTTAGAGCACTGTGCAGAGCGAGTTGTTTCTTAGCTTCCCAAAGAGCTGGAAGCAAGATGCTTTGGGGCCCTTCTCACCCTTTGGAAAGAAGGCAGCACTTTGTGCCTTACAGCTCTAGGGCAATGTCGCACACGCAGAGCAGAAGTTGTACTTCAGCCAAATCAGGCCTGCAAAGAAACTTCGTTTCACAGGCCTTTGTAAGAGATGTTCCCTGTAGGCTGTTAGAGCACTGTGCAGAGCGAGTTCTTTCTTAGCTTCCCAAAATCCTGGAAGCAAGATGCTTTGGGTGCCATCTGCCGTTAAGTAAAGAAGGCAGCACTTTGTGCCTTTCAGCTCTAGGGCAATGTATCACACCCAGAGCAGATGTTCTACTTCTGCCAGGTCAGGCCTGCAAAGAAACTGCGTTTCACAGGCCTTTGTAAGAGATGTTCCCGGTAGGCTGTTAGAGCACTGTGCAGAGCGAGTTGTTTCTTAGCTTCCCAAACAGCCGGAAGCAAGATGCTTTGGGGCCCTTCTCACCCTTTGGAAAGAAGGCAGCACTTTGTGCCTTGCAGCTCTTGGGCAATGTAGCACACCCAGAGCAGAAGTTGTACTTCAGCCAGATCAGGCCTGCAAAGAAACTGCGTTTCACAGGCCTTTGTAAGAGATGTTCCCGGTAGGCTGTTAGAGCACTGTGCAGAGCGAGTTGTTTCCTAGCTTCCCAAAGAGCTGGAAGCAAGATGCTTTGGGGCCCTTCTCACCCTTTGGAAAGAAGGCAGCACTTTGTGCCTTGCAGCTCTAGGGCAATGTAGCACACCCAAAGCAGAAGTTCTACTTCTGCCAGGTCAGGCCTGCAAAGAAACTTCGTTTCACAGGCCTTTGTAAGATATGTTCCCGGTAGGCTGTTAGAGCACTGTGCAGAGCGACTTGTTTCTTAGCTTGCCAAAGAGCTGGAAGCAAGATGCTTTGGGGCCCTTCTCACCCTTTGGAAAGAAGGCAGCACTTTGTGCCTTGCAGCTCTAGGGCAATGTAGCACACCCAGAGCCGAAGTTCTACTTCAGCTAGATCAGACCTGCAAAGAAACTTCGTTTCACAGGCCTTTGTAAGAGATGTTCCCGGTAGGCTGTTAGAGCACTGTGCAGAGCGAGTTATTTCTTAGCTTCCCAAAGAGCTGGAAGCAAGATGCTTTGGG
The DNA here is from genome assembly GCF_041296235.1 of Equus asinus. NCBI lineage: Eukaryota > Metazoa > Chordata > Mammalia > Perissodactyla > Equidae > Equus > Equus asinus. The sequence continues at coordinate 73,165,064 of NC_091790.1, read as the reverse complement.
GCCCTTCTCACCCTTTGGCAAGAAGGCAGCACTTTGTGAATTGCAGCTCTAGGGCAATGTAGCACACGCAGAGCAGAAGTTCTACTTCACCCAGATCAGGCCTGCAAAGAAACTGCGTTTCACAGGCCTTTGTAAGAGATGTTCGCGGTAGGCTGTTAGAGCACTGTGCAGAGCGAGTTGTTTCTCAGCTTCCAAAAGAGTTGGAAGCAAGTTGCTTTGGGGCTCATCTGCCCCTTCGAAAAGAAGGCAGCACTTTGTGCCTTGCAGCTCTAGGGCAATGTAGCACACCCAGAGCAGAAGTTCTACTTCAGCCAGATCAGGCCCGCAAAGAAACTGCATTTCACAGGCCTTTGTAAGAGATGTTCCCGGTAGGCTGTAAGAGCACTGTGCAGAGTGACTAGTTTCTTAGCTTCCCAGAGAGCTGGAAGCAAGATGCTTTGGGGCCCCTCTGCCCCTATGGAAAGAACGCAGCACTTTGTGCCTTGCAGCTCTAGGGCAATGCAGCACACCCCGAGCAGAAGTTCTACTTCAGCCAGATCAGGCCTGCAAAGAAACTGCGTTTCACAGGCCTTTGTAAGAGATGTTCCCGGTAGGCTGTTAGAGCACTGTGCAGAGCGAGTTGTTTCTTAGCTTCTCAGAGAGCTGGAAGCAAGATGCTTTGGGGCCCGTTAATTGTATACCCTGCTACTTTGCTGTAGTTGTTGATTATTCCTAATAGTTTTTCTGTGGATTCTTTGGGGTTTTCTAGGTATAAGATCATGTCGTCTGCAAACAACGCGAGTTTTACTTCTTCGTTACCTATTTGGATTCCTTTTATTTTTTTTTCCTGCCGAATTGCTCTGGCCAGCACCTCCAGTACTATGTTGAATAGGAGTGGTGAAAGTGGGCACCCTTGTCTTGTTCCTGTCCTCAGAGGGATGGCTTTCAGCTTTTGTCCATTGAGTATGATGTTGGCTGTGGGTCTATCATATATGGCCTTTATTATGTTGAGGTACTTTCCTTCTACACCCATTTTACTGAGGGTTTTTATCATAAATGGGTGTTGGATCTTGTCGAATGCTTTCTCTGCGTCTATTGAGATGATCATGTGGTTTTTGTTTTTCATTTTGTTGATGTAGTGTATCACGTTGATTGACTTGCGGGTGTTGAACCATCCCTGTGTCCCTGGTATAAATCCCACTTGATCATGGTGTATAAACTTTTTGATGTATTGCTGTAATCGGTTTGCCAAAATTTTGTTGAGGATTTTTGCATCTATGTTCATCAGTGATATCGGCCTGTAGTTCTCCTTCTTTGTGTTGTCCTTGTCAGGTTGGGGGTCAGAGTGATGTTGGCTTCATAGAATGTGTTAGGGAGTTCTCCATCTTTCTCAATTTTCTGGAACAGTTTGAGGAGAATAGGTACAAAGAACTCACACTGCTTAACAACAAAAAAACAAACAACCCGATCAAAAAATGGGCAGAGGACAGGAACAGACATTTCTCCAAAGAAGATATGAATAGGGCCAATACACACATGAAAAGATGTTCATCATCGCTAATCATCAGGGAAATGCAAATCAAAACTACACTAAGATATCACCTTACCCCCGTTAGATTGGCAAAAACATCCAAAACCAAGAACGACAAATGTTGGAGAGGTTGTGGAGAAAGAGGAACCCTCATACACTGTTGGTGGGAATGCAAACTGGTACAGCCACTATGGAAAACAGTATGGAGATTTCTCAAAAAGTTAAAAATAGAAATACCCTATGACCCAGCCATCCCATTACTGGGTATCTATCCTAAGAACCTGATATCAGATATCTCAAGATTCCGTTGCACCCCTATGTTCATCGCAGCATTATTTACAATAGCCAAGACGTGGAACCAGCCTAATTGCCCAGAAACTGATGATTGGATAAAGAAGATGTGGTATATATACACAATGGAATACTACTCAGCCATAAAAAAAGACGACATTGGCCCCTTCACAACAATGTGGATGGACCTCGAGGGCATTATGTTAAGCGAAATAAGTCAGTCAGAGAAAGACGAACTCTATATGACTCCACTCATAGGTGGAAATTAGTATATTGAGAAGGAGATCTGATCGGTGGTTACCAGGGAAAAGGGGGGGTGGGGGGAGGGCACGGAGGGGGAAGTGGTGTTCCCACAACATGACTAACAAAAATGTACAACTGAAATTTCACAAGCTTGTAATCCATCATAACATTAATAACCAAAAAAAAAAAAAAAAAAAAGATGCTTTGGGGCCCATCTGCCCCTATGGAAAGAACGCAGAACTTTCTGCCTTGAAGCTCTAGGGCAATGTAGCACACCCAGAGCATAAGTTCTACTACAGCCAGATCAGGCCCGCAAAGAAACTGGAATTCACAGGCCTTTGTAAGAGATGTTCCCGGTAGGCTGTAAGAGCACTGTGCAGAGTGACTAGTTTCTTAGCTTCCCAGAGAGCTGGAAGCAAGATCCTTTGGGGCCCATATGCCCCTATGGAAAGAACGCAGCACTTTGTGCCTTGCATCTCTAGGGCAATGTAGCACACTCAGAGCAGAAGTTCTACTTCAGCCACATCAGGCCCGCAAAGAAACTGCGTTTCACAGGCCTTTGTAAGAGATTTTCCCGGTAGACTGTTAGAGCACTGTGCAGAGCGAGTTGTTTCTTAGCTTCCCAAAGAGCTGGAAGCAAGATGCTTTGGAGCCCTTCTCACGCTTTGGAAAGAAGGCTGCGCTTTGTGCCTTACAGCTCTAGGGCAATGTAGCACACGCAGAGCAGAAGTTGTACTTCAGCCAGATCAGGCCTGCAAAGTAACTGCGTTTCACCGGCCTTTGTAAGAGATGTTCCCTGTAGGCTGTTAGAGCACTGTGCAGAGCGAGTTCTTTCTTAGCTTCCCAAGGTCCTGAAAGCAAGATGCTTTGGGGGCCATCTGACGTTAAGTAAAGAAGGCAGCACTTTGTGCCTTTCAGCTCTAGGGCAATGTATCACACCCAGAGCAGATGTTCTACTTCAGCCAGATCAGGCCTGCAAAGAAACTGCGTTTCACAGGCCTTTGTAAGAGATGTTCCCGGTAGGCTGTTAGAGCACTGTGCAGAGCGAGTTGTTTCCTAGCTTCCCAAAGAGCTGGAAGCAAGATGCTTTGGGGCCCTTCTCACCCTTTGGAAAGAAGGCAGCACTTTGTGCCCTGCAGCTCTAGGGCAATGTAGCACACCCAAAGCAGAAGTTCTACTTCTGCCAGGTCAGGCCTGCAAAGAAACTTCGTTTCACAGGCCTTTGTAAGAGATGTTCCCGGTAGGCTCTTAGAGCACTGTGCAGAGCGAGTTGTTTCTTAGCTTCCCAAGGAGCTGGAAGCAAGATGCTTTGGGGCCCTTCTCACCCTTTGGAAAGAAGTCAGCAGTTTGTGCCTTGCAGCTCTAGGGCAATGTAGCACACCCAGAGCCGAAGTTCTACTTCCGCTAGATCAGACCTGCAAAGAAACTTCGTTTCACAGGCCTTTGTAAGAGATGTTCCCGGTAGGCTGTAAGAGCACTGTGCAGAGTGACTAGTTTCTTAGCTTCCCAGAGAGCTGGAAGCAAGATGCTTTGGGGCCCATATGCCCCTATGGAAAGAACGCAGCACTTTGTGCCTTGCAGCTCTAGGGCAATGCAGCACACCCCGAGCAGAAGTTCTACTTCAGCCAGATCAGGCCTGCAAAGAAACTGCGTTTCACAGGCCTTTGTAAGAGATGTTCCCGGTAGGCTGTTAGAGCACTGTGCAGAGCGAGTTGTTTCCTAGCTTCCCAAAGAGCTGGAAGCAAGATGCTTTGGGGCCCTTCTCACCCTTTGGAAAGAAGGCAGCACTTTGTGCCCTGCAGCTCTAGGGCAATGTAGCACACCCAAAGCAGAAGTTCTACTTCTGCCAGGTCAGGCCTGCAAAGAAACTTCGTTTCACAGGCCTTTGTAAGAGATGTTCCCGGTAGGCTCTTAGAGCACTGTGCAGAGCGAGTTGTTTCTTAGCTTCCCAAGGAGCTGGAAGCAAGATGCTTTGGGGCCCTTCTCACCCTTTGGAAAGAAGGCAGCACTTTGTGCCTTGCAGCTCTAGGGCAATGTAGCACACCCAGAGCCGAAGTTCTACTTCCGCTAGATCAGACCTGCAAAGAAACTTCGTTTCACAGGCCTTTGTAAGAGATGTTCCCGGTAGGCTGTAAGAGCACTGTGCAGAGTGACTAGTTTCGTAGCTTCCCAGAGAGCTGGAAGCAAGATGCTTTGGGGCCCATATGCCCCTATGGAAAGAACGCAGCACTTTGTGCCTTGCAGCTCTAGGGCAATGCAGCACACCCCGAGCAGAAGTTCTACTTCAGCCAGATCAGGCCTGCAAAGAAACTGCGTTTCACAGGCCTTTGTAAGAGATGTTCCCGGTAGGCTGTTAGAGCACTGTGCAGAGCGAGTTGTTTCTTAGCTTCCCAGAGAGCTGGAAGCAAGATGCTTTGGGGCCCGTTAATTTTATACCCTGCTACTTTGCTGTAGTTGTTGATTATTTCTAATAGTTTTTCTGTGGATTCTTTGGGGTTTTCTATGTATAAGATCATGTCGTCTGCAAACAACGCGAGTTTTACTTCTTCGTTACCTATTTGGATTCCTTCTATTTGTTTTTCCTGCCGAATTGCTCTGGCCAGCACCTCCAGTACTATGTTGAATAGGAGTGGTGAAAGTGGGCACCCTTGTCTTGTTCCTGTCCTCAGAGGGATGGCTTTCAGCTTTTGTCCATTGAGTATGATGTTGGCTGTGGGTCTATCATATATGGCCTTTATTATGTTGAGGTACTTTCCTTCTATACCCATTTTACTGAGGGTTGTTATCATAAATGGGTGTTGGATCTTGTCGAATGCTTTCTCTGCGTCTATTGAGATGATCATGTGGTTTTTGTTTTTCATTTTGTTGATGTAGTGTATCACGTTGATTGACTTGCGGGTGTTGAACCATCCCTGTGTCCCTGGTATAAATCCCACTTGATCATGGTGTATAATCTTTTTGATGTATTGCTGTAATCGGTTTGCCAAAATTTTGTTGAGGATTTTTGCATCTATGTTCATCAGTGATATCGGCCTGTAGTTCTCCTTCTTTGTGTTGTCCTTGTTAGGTTGGGGGATCAGAGTGATGTTGGCTTCATAGAATGTGTTAGGGAGTTCTCCATCTTTCTCAATTTTCTGGAACAGTTTGAGGAGAACAGGTACAAAGAACTCACACTGCTTAACAACAAAAAAACAAACAACCCGATCCAAAAATGGGCAGAGGACATGAACAGACATTTCTCAAAAGAAGATATGAATATGGCCAATAGACACATGAAAAGATGTTCATCATCGCTAATCATCAGGGAAATGCAAATCAAAACTACACTAAGATATCACCTTACCCCCGTTAGATTGGCAAAAACATCCAAAACCAAGAACGACGAATGTTGGAGAGGTTGTGCAGAAAGAGGAACCCTCATACACTGTTGGTGGGAATGCAAACTGGTACAGCCACTATGGAAAACAGTATGGAGATTTCTCAAAAAGTTAAAAATAGAAATACCCTATGACCCAGCCATCCCATTACTGGGTATCTATCCTAAGAACCTGATATCAGATATCTCAAGAGTCCGTTGCACCCCTATGTTCATCGCAGCATTATTTACAATAGCCAAGACGTGGAACCAGCCTACATGCCCAGAAACTGATGATTGGATAAAGAAGATGTGGTATATTTACACAATGGAATACTACTCAGCCATAAAAAAAGACGAAATTGGCCCATTCACAACAATGTGGATGGACCTCGAGGGCATTATGTTAAGCGAAATAAGTCAGTCAGAGAAAGACAAACTCTATATGACTCCACTCCTAGGTGGAAATTAGTATATTGAGAAGGAGATCTGATCGGTGGTTACCAGGGAAAAGGGGGGGTTGGGGGAGGGCACGGAGGGGGAAGTGGTGTTCCCACAACATGACTAACAAAAATGTACAACTGAAATTTCACAAGCATGTAATCCATCATAACATTATTAAACAAAAAAAAAAAAAAAAAAGATGCTTTGGGGCCCATCTGCCCCTATGGAAAGAACGCAGCACTTTGTGCCTTGCAGCTCTAGGGCAATGTAGCACACTCAGAGCAGAAGTTCTACTTCAGCCAGATCAGGCCCGCAATGAAACTGCGTTTCACAGGCCTTTGTAAGAGATGTTCCCGGTAGGCTGTTAGAGCACTGTGCAGAGCGAGTTGTTTCTTAGCTTCCCAAAGAGCTGGAAGCAAGATGCTTTGGGGCCCTTCTCACCCTTTGGAAAGAAGGCAGCACTTTGTGCCTTACAGCTCTAGGGCAATGTCGCACACGCAGAGCAGAAGTTGTACTTCAGCCAGATCAGGCCTGCAAAGAAACTTCGTTTCACAGGCCTTTGTAAGAGATGTTCCCTGTAGGCTGTTAGAGCACTGTGCAGAGCGAGTTCTTTCTTAGCTTCCCAAAATCCTGGAAGCAAGATGCTTTGGGTGCCATCTGCCGTTAAGTAAAGAAGGCAGCACTTTGTGCCTTTCAGCTCTAGGGCAATGTATCACACCCAGAGCAGATGTTCTACTTCTGCCAGGTCAGGCCTGCAAAGAAACTGCGTTTCACAGGCCTTTGTAAGAGATGTTCCCGGTAGGCTGTTAGAGCACTGTGCAGAGCGAGTTGTTTCTTAGCTTCCCAAACAGCCGGAAGCAAGATGCTTTGGGGCCCTTCTCACCCTTTGGAAAGAAGGCAGCACTTTGTGCCTTGCAGCTCTAGGGCAATGTAGCACACCCAGAGCAGAAGTTGTACTTCAGCCAGATCAGGGCTGCAAAGAAACTGCGTTTCACAGGCCTTTGTAAGAGATGTTCCCGGTAGGCTGTTAGAGCACTGTGCAGAGCGAGTTGTTTCCTAGCTTCCCAAAGAGCTGGAAGCAAGATGCTTTGGGGCCCTTCTCACCCTTTGGAAAGAAGGCAGCACTTTGTGCCTTGCAGCTCTAGGGCAATGTAGCACACCCCGAGCAGAAGTTGTACTTCAGCCAGATCAGGCCTGCAAGGAAACTGCGTTTCACAGGCCTTTGTAAGAGATGTTCCCGGTAGGCTGTTAGATCACTGTGCAGAGCGAGTTGTTTCCTAGCTTCCCAAAGAGCTGGAAGCAAGATGCTTTGGGGCCCTTCTCACCCTTTGGAAAGAAGGCAGCACTTGGTGCCTTGCAGCTCTTGGGCAATGTAGCACACCCAGAGCAGAAGTTGTACTTCAGCCAGATCAGGCCTGCAAAGAAGCTGCGTTTGACAGGCCTTTGTAAGAGATGTTCCCCGTAGGCTGTTAGAGCACTGTGCAGAGCGAGTTCTTTCTTAGCTTCCCAAAGACCTGGAATCAAGATGCTTTGGGGCCCCTCTGCCCCTATGGAAAGAATGCAGCACTTTGTGCCTTGCAGCTCTAGGGCGATGCAGCACACCCAGAGCAGAAGTTCTACTTCAGCCAGATCAGGCCTGCAAAGAAACTGCGTTTCACAAGCCTTTGTAAGAGATGTTCCCGGTAGGCTGTTAGAGCACTGTGCAGAGCGAGTTGTTTCTTAGCTTCCCAGAGAGCTGGAAGCAAGATGCTTTGGGGCCCGTTAATTTTATACCCTGCTACTTTGCTGTAATTGTTGATTATTTCTAATAGTTTTTCTGTGGATTCTTTGGGGTTTTCTATGTATAAGATCATGTCGTCTGCAAACAACGCGAGTTTTACTTCTTCGTTACCTATCTGGATTCCTTTTATTTTTTTTTTCCTGCCGTATTGCTCTGGCCAGCACCTCCAGTACTATGTTGAATAGGAGTGGTGAAAGTGGGCACCCTTGTCTTGTTCCTGTCCTCAGAGGGATGGCTTTCAGCTTTTGTCCATTGAGTATGATGTTGGCTGTGGGTCTATCATATATGGCCTTTATTATGTTGAGGTACTTTCCTTCTACACCCATTTTACTGAGGGTTTTTATCATAAATGGGTGTTGGATCTTGTCGAATGCTTTCTCTGCGTCTATTGAGATGATCATGTGGTTTTTGTTTTTCATTTTGTTGATGTAGTGTATCACGTTGATTGACTTGCGGGTGTTGAACCATCCCTGTGTCCCTGGTATAAATCCCACTTGATCATGGTGTATAATCTTTTTGATGTATTGCTGTAATCGGTTTGCCAAAATTTTGTTGAGGATTTTTGCATCTATGTTCATCAGTGATATCGGCCTGTAGTTCTCCTTCTTTGTGTTGTCCTTGTCAGGTTGGGGGATCAGAGTGATGTTGGCTTCATAGAATGTGTTAGGGAGTTCTCCATCTTTCTCAATTTTCTGGAACAGTTTGAGGAGAATAGGTACAAAGAACTCACACTGCTTAACAACAAAAAAACAAACAACAAGATCAAAAAATGGGCAGAGGACATGAACAGACATTTCTCCAAAGAAGATATGAATATGGCCAATAGACACATGAAAAGATGTTCATCATCGCTAATCATCAGGGAAATGCAAATCAAAACTACACTAAGATATCACCTTACCCCCGTTAGATTGGCAAAAACATCCAAAACTAAGAACGACAAATGTTGGAGAGGATGTGGAGAAAGAGGAACCCTCATACACTGTTGGTGGGAATGCAAACTGGTACAGCCACTATGGAAAACAGTATGGAGATTTCTCAAAAAGTTAAAAATAGAAATACCCTATGACCCAGCCATCCCATTACTGGGTATCTATCCTAAGAACCTGATATCAGATATCTCAAGAGTCCGTTGCACCCCTATGTTCATCGCAGCATTATTTACAATAGCCAAGACGTGGAACCAGCCTACATGCCGAGAAACTGATGATTGGATAAAGAAGATGTGGTATATATACACAATGGAATACTACTCAGCCATAAAAAAAGACGACATTGGCCCCTTCACAACAATGTGGATGGACCTCGAGGGCATTATGTTAAGCGAAATAAGTCAGTCAGAGAAAGACGAACTCTATATGACTCCACTCATAGGTGGAAATTAGTATATTGAGAAGGAGATCTGATCGGTGGTTACCAGGGAAAAGGGGGGGTGGGGGAGGGCACGGAGGGGGAAGTGGTGTTCCCACAACATGACTAACAAAAATGTAAAACTGAAATTTCACAAGCTTGTAATCCATCATAAGATTAATAAACAACAACAAAAAAAAAGATGCTTTGGGGCTCATCTGCCCCTATGGAAAGAACGCAGCACTTTGTGCCTTGCAGCTCTAGGGCAATGTAGCACACCCAGAGCAGAAGTTCTACTTCAGCCAGATCAGGCCTGCAAAGAAACTGCGTTTCACAGGCCTTTGTAAGAGATGTTCCCGGTAGGCTGTTAGAGCACTGTGCAGAGCGAGTTGTTTCCTAGCTTCCCAAAGAGCTGGAAGCAAGATGCTTTGGGGCCCTTCTCACCCTTTGGAAAGAAGGAAGCACTTTGTGCCTTGCAGCTCTAGGGCAATGTAGCACACCCAAAGCAGAAGTTCTACTTCAGCCAGATCAGACCTGCAAAGAAACTGCGTTTCACAGGCCTTTGTAAGAGATGTTCCCTGTAGGCTGTTAGAGCACTGTGCAGAGCGAGTTGTTTCTTAGCTTCCCAAGGAGCTGGAAGCAAGATGCTTTAGGGGCCATCTGCCCTTAAGGAAAGAAGGCAGCACTTTGTGCCTTGCAGCTCTAGGGCAATGTAGCACACAAAGAGCAGTTGTTCTACTTCTACCAGGTCAGGCCTGCAAAGAAACTTCGTTTCACAGGCCTTTGTAAGAGATGTTCCCGGTAGGCTGTTAGAGCACTGTGCAGAGCGACTTGTTTCGTAGCTTCCCAAAGAGCTGGAAGTAAGATGCTTTAGGGCCCATCTGCCCCTATGGAAAGAACGCAGCACTTTGTGCCTTGCAGCTCTAGGGCAATGCAGCACACCCCGAGCAGAAGTTGTACTTCAGCCAGATCAGGCCTGAAAAGAAACTGCGTTTCACAGGCCTTTGTAAGAGATGTTCCCGGTAGGCTGTTAGAGCACTGTGCAGAGCGAGTTGTTTCCTAGCTTCCCAAAGAGCTGGAAGCAAGATGCTTTGGGGCCCTTCTCACCCTTTGGAAAGAAGGCAGCACTTTGTGCCTTGCAGCTCTAGGGCAATGTAGCACACCCAAAGCAGAAGTTCTACTTCAGCCAGATCAGACCTGCAAAGAAACTGCGTTTCACAGGCCTTTGTAAGAGATGTTCCCGGTAGGCTGTAAGAGCACTGTGCAGAGCGACTACTTTCTTAGCTTCCCAGAGAGCTGGAAGCAAGATGCTTTGGGGCCCATCTGCCCCTATGGAAAGAACGCAGCACTTTGTGCCTTGCAGCTCTAGGGCAATGCAGCACACCCCGAGCAGAAGTTCTACTTCAGCCAGAACAGGCCTGCAAAGAAACTGCGTTTCACAGGCCTTTGTAAGATATCTTCCCGGTAGGCTGTTAGAGCACTGTGCAGAGCGAGTTGTTTCTTAGCTTCCCAGAGAGCTCCAAGCAAGATGCTTTGGGGCCCATTAATTTTATACCCTGCTACTTTGCTGTAGTTGTTGATTATTTCTAATAGTTTTTCTGTGGATTCTTTGGGGTTTTCTATGTATAAGATCATGTCGTCTGCAAACAACGCGAGTTTTACTTCTTCGTTACCTATTTGGATTCCTTTTATTTTTTTTTCCTGCCGAATTGCTCTGGCCAGCACCTCCAGTACTATGTTGAATAGGAGTGGTGAAAGTGGGTACCCTTGTCTTGTTCCTGTCCTCAGAGGGATGGCTTTCAGCTTTTGTCCATTGAGTATGATGTTGGCTGTGGGTCTATCATATATGGCCTTTATTATGTTCAGGTACTTTCCTTCTATACCCATTTTACTGAGGGTTTTTATCATAAATGGGTGTTGGATCTTGTCGAATGCTTTCTCTGCGTCTATTGAGATGATCATGTGGTTTTTGTTTTTCATTTTGTTGATGTAGTGTATCACGTTGATTGACTTGCGGGTGTTGAACCATCCCTGTGTCCCTGGTATAAATCCCACTTGATCATGGTGTATAATCTTTTTGATGTATTGCTGTAATCGGTTTGCCAAAATTTGGTTGAGGATTTTTGCATCTATGTTCATCAGTGATATCGGCCTGTAGTTCTCCTTCTTTGTGTTGTCCTTGTCAGGTTTGGGGATCAGAGTGATGTTGGCTTCATAGAATGTGTTAGGGAGTTCTCCATCTTTCTCAATTTTCTGGAACAGTTTGAGGAGAATAGGTACAAAGAACTCACACTGCTTACCAACAAAAAGGCAAACAACCCGATCAAAAAATGGGCAGAGGACATGAACAGACATTTCTCAAAAGAAGATATGAATATGGCCAATAGACACATGAAAAGATGTGCATCATCGCTAATCATCAGGGAAATGCAAATCAAAACTACACTAAGATATCACCTTACCCCCGTTAGATTGGCAAAAACATCCAAAACCAAGAACGACGAATGTTGGAGAGGTTGTGGAGAAAGAGGAACCCTCCTACACTGTTGGTGGGAATGCAAACTGGTACAGCCACTATGGAAAACAGTATGGAGATTTCTCAAAAAGTTAAAAATAGAAATACCCTATGAGCCAGCCATCCCATTACTGGGTATCTATCCTAAGAACCTGATATCAGATATCTCAAGAGTCCGTTGCACCCCTATGTTCATCGCAGCATTATTTACAATAGCCAAGACGTGGAACCAGCCTACATGCCCAGAAACTGATGATTGGATAAAGAAGATGTGGTATATATACACAACGGAATACTACTCAGCCATAAAAAAAGACGACATTGGCCCCTTCACAACAATGTGGATGGACCTCGAGGGCATTATGTGAAGCGAAATAAGTCAGTCAGAGAAAGACGAACTCTATATGACTCCACTCATAGGTGGAAATTAGTATATTGAGAAGGAGATCTGATCGGTGGTTACCAGGGAAAAGGGGGGGTGGGGGAGGGCACGGAGGGGGAAGTGGTGTTCCCACAACATGACTAACAAAAATGTACAACTGAAATTTCACAAGCTTGTAATCCATCATAAGATTAATAAACAAACAAACAAAAAAAGATGCTTTGGGGCCCATCTGCCCCTATGGAAAGAACGCAGCACTTTGTGCCTTGCAGCTCTAGGGCAGTGTAGCACACCCAGAGCAGAAGTTCTACTTCAGCCAGATCAGGCCTGCAAAGAAACTGCGTTTCACAGGCCTTTGTAAGAGATGTTCCCGGTAGGCTGTTAGAGCACTGTGCAGAGCGAGTTGTTTCCTATCTTCCCAAAGAGCTGGAAGCAAGATGCTTTGGGGCCCTTCTCACCCTTTGGAAAGAAGGCAGCATTTTGTGCCTTGCAGCTCTAGGGCAATGTAGCACACCCAAAGCAGAAGTTCTACTTCAGCCAGATCAGACCTGCAAAGAAACTGCGTTTCACAGACTTTTGTAAGAGATGTTCCCTGTAGGCTGTTAGAGCACTGTGCAGAGCGAGTTGTTTCTTAGCTTCCCAAGGAGCTGGAAGCAAGATGTTAGGGGCCATCTGCCCTTAAGGAAAGAAGGCAGCACTTTGTGCCTTGCAGCTCTAGGGCAATGTAGCACACCCAGAGCAGTTGTTCTACTTCTGCCAGGTCAGGCCTGCAAAGAAACTTCGTTTCACAGGCCTTTGTAAGAGATGTTCCCGGTAGGCTGTTAGAGCACTGTGCAGAGCGACTTGTTTCGTAGCTTCCCAAAGAGCTGGAAGCAAGATGCTTTGGGGCCCATCTGCCCCTATGGAAAGAACGCAGCACTTTGTGCCTTGCAGCTCTAGGGCAATGCAGCACACCCCGAGCAGAAGTTGTACTTCAGCCAGATCAGGCCTGCAAAGAAACTGCGTTTCACAGGCCTTTGTAAGAGATGATCCCGGTAGGCTGTTAGAGCACTGTGCAGAGCGAGTTGTTTCCTAGCTTCCCAAAGAGCTGGAAGCAAGATGCTTTGGGGCCCTTCTCACCCTTTGGAAAGAACGCAGCACTTTGTGCCTTACAGCTGTAGGGCAATGTAGCACACCCAGAGCAGAAGTTCTTCTTCAGCCAGATCAGGCCTGCAAAGAAACTTCGTTTCACAGGTTTTTGTAAGAGATGTTCCCTGTAGGCTGTTAGAGCACTGTGCAGAGCGAGTTCTTTCTTAGCTTCCCAAAGACCTGGAAGCCAGATGATTTGGGGGCCATCTGCCGTTAAGTAAAGAAGGCAGCACTTTGTGCCTTTCAGCTCTAGGGCAATGCAGCACACCCCGAGCAGAAGTTCTACTTCAGCCAGATCAGGCCTGCAAAGAAACTGCGTTTCACAGGCCTTTGTAAGAGATGTTCCCGGTAGGCTGTTAGAGCACTGTGCAGAGCGAGTTGTTTCTTAGCTTCCCAGAGAGCTGGAAGCAAGATGCTTTGGGGCCCGTTAATTTTATACCCTGCTACTTTGCTGTAGTTGTTGATTATTTCTAATAGTTTTTCTGTGGATTCTTTGGGGTTTTCTATGTATATGATCATGTCGTCTGCAAACAACGCGAGTTTTACTTCTTCGTTACCTATTTGGATTCCTTTTATTTTTTTTTCCTGCCGAATTGCTCTGGCCAGCACCTCCAGTACTATGTTGAATAGGAGTGGTGAAAGTGGGTACCCTTGTCTTGTTCCTGTCCTCAGAGGGATGGCTTTCAGCTTTTGTCCATTGAGTATGATGTTGGCTGTGGGTCTATCATATATGGCCTTTATTATGTTGAGGTACTTTCCTTCTATACCCATTTTACTGAGGGTTTTTATCATAAATGGGTGTTGGATCTTGTCGAATGCTTTCTCTGCGTCTATTGAGATGATCATGTGGTTTTTGTTTTTCATTTTGTTGATGTAGTGTATCACGTTGATTGACTTGCGGGTGTTGAACCATCCCTGTGTCCCTGGTATAAATCCCACTTGATCATGGTGTATAATCTTTTTGATGTATTGCTGTAATCGGTTTGCCAAAATTTGGTTGAGGATTTTTGCATCTATGTTCATCAGTGATATCGGCCTGTAGTTCTCCTTCTTTGTGTTGTCCTTGTCAGGTTTGGGGATCAGAGTGATGTTGGCTTCATAGAATGTGTTAGGGAGTTCTCCATCTTTCTCAATTTTCTGGAACAGTTTGAGGAGAATAGGTACAAAGAACTCACACTGCTTAACAACAAAAAAACAAACAACCCGATCAAAAAATGGGCAGAGGACATGAACAGACATTTCTCAAAAGAAGATATGAATATGGCCAATAGACACATGAAAAGATGTTCATCATCGCTAATCATCAGGGAAATGCAAATCAAAACTACACTAAGATATCACCTTACCCCCGTTAGATTGGCAAAAACATCCAAAACCAAGAACGACGAATGTTGGAGAGGTTGTGGAGAAAGAGGAACCCTCATACACTGTTGGTGGGAATGCAAACTGGTACAGCCACTATGGAAAACAGTATGGAGATTTCTCAAAAAGTTAAAAATAGAAATACCCTATGACCCAGCCATCCCATTACTGGGTATCTATCCTAAGAACCTGATATCAGATATCTCAAGAGTCCGTTGCACCCCTATGTTCATCGCAGCATTATTTACAATAGCCAAGACGTGGAACCAGCCTACATGCCCAGAAACTGATGATTGGATAAAGAAGATGTGGTATATATACACAATGGAATACTACTCAGTCGTAAAAAAAGACGACATTGGCCCCTTCACAACAATGTGGATGGACCTCGACGGCATTATGTTAAGCGAAATAAGTCAGTCAGAGAAAGACGAACTCTATATGACTCCACTCATAGGTGGAAATTAGTATATTGAGAAGGAGATCTGATCGGTGGTTACCAGGGAAAAGGGGGGGTGGGGGAGGGCACGGAGGGGGAAGTGGTGTTCCCACAACATGACTAACAAAAATGTACAACTGAAATTTCACAAGCTTGTAATCCATCATAAGATTAATAAACAAACAAAAAAAAAAAGATGCTTTGGGGCCCATCTGCCCCTATGGAAAGAACGCAGCACTTTGTGCCTTGCAGCTCTAGGGCAATGTAGCACACCCAGAGCAGAAGTTCTACTTCAGCCAGATCAGGCCTGCAAAGAAACTGCGTTTCACAGGCCTTTGTAAGAGATGTTCCCGGTAGGCTGTTAGAGCACTGTGCAGAGCGAGTTGTTTCCTATCTTCCCAAAGAGCTGGAAGCAAGATGCTTTGGGGCCCTTCTCACCCTTTGGAAAGAAGGCAGCATTTTGTGCCTTGCAGCTCTAGGGCAATGTAGCACACCCAAAGCAGAAGTTCTACTTCAGCCAGATCAGACCTGCAAAGAAACTGCGTTTCACAGACTTTTGTAAGAGATGTTCCCTGTAGGCTGTTAGAGCACTGTGCAGAGCGAGTTGTTTCTTAGCTTCCCAAGGAGCTGGAAGCAAGATGTTAGGGGCCATCTGCCCTTAAGGAAAGAAGGCAGCACTTTGTGCCTTGCGGCTCTAGGGCAATGTAGCACACCCAGAGCAGTTGTTCTACTTCTGCCAGGTCAGGCCTGCAAAGAAACTTCGTTTCACAGGCCTTTGTAAGAGATGTTCCCGGTAAGCTGTTAGAGCACTGTGCAGAGCGACTTGTTTCGTAGCTTCCCAAAGAGCTGGAAGCAAGATGCTTTGGGGCCCATCTGCCCCTATGGTAAGAACGCAGCACTTTGTGCCTTGCAGCTCTAGGGCAATGCAGCACACCCCGAGCAGAAGTTCTACTTCAGCCAGATCAGGCCTGCAAAGAAACTGCGTTTCACAGGCCTTTGTAAGAGATGATCCCGGTAGGCTGTTAGAGCACTGTGCAGAGCGAGTTGTTTCCTAGCTTCCCAAAGAGCTGGAAGCAAGATGCTTTGGGGCCCTTCTCACCCTTTGGAAAGAAGGCAGCACTTTGTGCCTTTCAGCTCTAGGGCAATGTAGCACACCCAAAGCAGAAGTTCTACTTCTGCCAGGTCAGGACTGCAAAGAAACTTCGTTTCACAGGCCTTTGTAAGATATGTTCCCGGTAGGCTGTTAGAGCACTGTGCAGAGCGACTTGTTTCTTAGCTTCCCAAGGAGCTGGAAGCAAGATGCTTTGGGGCCCTTCTCACCCTTTGGAAAGAAGGCAGCACTTTGTGCCTTGCAGCTCTAGGGCAATGTAGCACACCCAGAGCAGTTGTTCTACTTCTGCCAGGTCAGGACTGCAAAGAAACTTCGTTTCACAGGCCTTTGTAAGATATGTTCCCGGTAGGCTGTTAGAGCACTGTGCAGAGCGAGTTGTTTCTCAGCTTCCAAAAGAGTTGGAAGCAAGATGCTTTGGGGCTCATCTGCCCCTTCGAAAAGAAGGCAGCACTTTGTGCCTTGCAGCTCTAGGGCAATGTAGCACACCCAGAGCAGTTGTTCTACTTCTGCCAGGTCAGGCCTGCAAAGAAACTGCGTTTCACAGGCCTTTGTAAGAGATGATCGCGGTAGGCTGTTAGAGCACTGTGCAGAGCGAGTTGTTTCTCAGCTTCCAAAAGAGTTGGAAGCAAGATGCTTTGGGGCTCATCTGCGCCTTCGAAAAGAAGGCAGCACTTTGTGCCTTGCAGCTCTAGGGCAATTTAGCACACCCAGAGCAGAAGTTCTACTTCATCCAGATCAGGCCCGCAAAGAAACTGCATTTCACAGGCCTTTGTAAGAGATGTTCCCGGTAGGCTGTTAGAGCACTGTGCAGAGCGAGTTGTTTCTTAGCTTCCCAAACAGCTGGAAGCAAGATGCTTTGGTGCCCTACTAACCCTTTGGAAAGAAGGCAGCATTTTGTGCCTTGCAGCTCTAGGGCAATGTAGCACACCCAGAGCAGTTGTTCTACTTCTGCAAGGTCAGGCCTGCAAAGAAACTGCGTTTCACAGGCCTTTGTAAGAGATGTTCCCGGTAGGCTGTTAGAGCACTGTGCAGAGCGAGTTGTTTCTTAGCTTCCCAAAGAGCTGGAAGCAAGATGATTTAGGGGCCATCTGCCCTTAAGAAAAGAAGGCAGCACTTTGTGCCTTGCATCTCTAGGGCAATGTAGCACACCCAGAGCAGTTGTTCTACTTCTGCCAGGTCAGGCCTGCAAAGAAACTGCGTTTCACAGGCCTTTGTAAGAGATGTTCCCGGTAGGCTGTAAGAGCACTGTGCAGAGCGACTAGTTTCTTAGCTTCCCAGAGCGCTGGAAGCAAGATGCTTTGGGGCCCCTCTGCCCCTATGGAAAGAACGCAGCACTTTGTGCCTTGCAGCTCTAGGGCAATGCAGCACACCCAGAGCAGAAGTTCTACTTCAGCCAGATCAGGCCTGCAAAGAAACTGCGTTTCACAGGCCTTTGTAAGAGATGTTCCCGGTAGGCTGTTAGAGCACTGTGCAGAGCGAGTTGTTTCTTAGCTTCCCAGAGAGCTGGAAGCAAGATGCTTTGGGGCCCGTTAATTTTATACCCTGCTACTTTGCTGTAGTTGTTGATTATTTCTAATAGTTTTTCTGTGGATTCTTTGGGGTTTTCTATGTATAAGATCATGTCATCTGCAAACAACGCGAGTTTTAATTCTTCGTTACCTATTTGGATTCCTTTTATTTTTTTTTCCTGCCGTATTGCTCTGGCCAGCACCTCCAGTACTATGTTGAATAGGAGTGGTGAAAGTGGGCACCCTTGTCTTGTTCCTGTCCTCAGAGGGATGGCTTTCAGCTTTTGTCCATTGAGTATGATGTTGGCTGTGGGTCTATCATATATGGCCTTTATTATGTTGAGGTACTTTCCTTCTATACCCATTTTACTGAGGGTTTTTATCATAAATGGGTGTTGGATCTTGTCGAATGCTTTCTCTGCGTCTATTGAGATGATCATGTGGTTTTTGTTTTTCATTTTGTTGATGTAGTGTATCACGTTGATTGACTTGCGGGTGTTGAACCATCCCTGTGTCCCTGGTATAAATCCCACTTGATCATGGTGTATAATCTTTTTGATGTATTGCTGTAATCGGTTTGCCAAAATTTGGTTGAGGATTTTTGCATCTATGTTCATCAGTGATATCGGCCTGTAGTTCTCCTTCTTTGTGTTGTCCTTGTCAGGTTTGGGGATCAGAGTGATGTTGGCTTCATAGAATGTGTTAGGGAGTTCTCCATCTTTCTCAATTTTCTGGAACAGTTTGAGGAGAATAGGTACAAAGAACTCACACTGCTTAACAACAAAAAAACAAACAACCCGATCAAAAAATGGGCAGAGGACATGAACAGACATTTCTCCAAAGAAGATATGAATATGGCCAATAGACACATGAAAAGATGTTCATCATCGCTAATCATCAGGGAAATGCAAATCAAAACTACACTAAGATATCACCTTACCCCCGTTAGATTGGCAAAAACATCCAAAACCAAGAACGACAAATGTGGGAGAGGTTGTGGAGAAAGAGGAACCTTTATACACTGTTGGTGGGAATGCAAACTGGTACAGCCACTATGGAAAACAGTATGGAGATTTCTCAAAAAGTTAAAAATAGAAATACCCTATGACCCAGCCATCCCATTACTGGGTATCTATCCTAAGAACCTGATATCAGATATCTCAAGAGTCCGTTGCACCCCTATGTTCATCGCAGCATTATTTACAATAGCCAAGACGTGGAAACAGCCTACATGCCCAGAAACTGATGATTGGATAAAGAAGATGTGGTATATATACACAATGGAATACTACTCAGCCATAAAAAAAGACGAAATTGGCCCATTCACAACAATGTGGATGGACCTCGAGGGCATTATTTTAAGCGAAATAAGTCAGTCAGAGAAAGACGAACTCTATATGACTGCACTCATAGGTGGAAATTAGTATATTGAGAAGGAGATCTGATCGGTGGTTACCAGGGAAAAGGGGGGGTGGGGGGAGGGCACGAAGGGGGAAGTGGTGTTCCCACAACATGACTAACAAAAATGTACAACTGAAATTTCACAAGCTTTTAATCCATCATCACATTAATAAACAAAAAAAAATAAAAAAAAATAAAGATGATTTGGGGCCCATCTGCCCCTATGGAAAGAACGCAGCACTTTGTGCCTTGCAGCTCTAGGGCAATGTAGCACACCCAGAGCAGAAGTTCTACTTCATCCAGATCAGGCCTGCAAAGAAACTGCGTTTCACAGGCCTTTGTAAGAGATGTTCCCGGTAGACTGTTAGAGCACTGTGCAGAGCGAGTTGTTTCTTAGCTTCCCAAAGAGCTGGAAGCAAGATGCTTTGGGGCCCTTCTCACCCTTTGGCAAGAAGGCAGCACTTTGTGCCTTGCAGCTCTAGGGCAATGTAGCACACGCAGAGCAGAAGTTCTAATTCAGCCAGATCAGGCCTGCAAAGAAACTGCGTTACACAGGCCTTTGTAAGAGATGATCGCAGTAGGCTGTTAGAGCACTGTGCAGAGCGAGTTGTATCTCAGCTTCCAAAAGAGTTGGAAGCAAGATGCTTTGGGGCTCATCTGCCCCTTCGAAAAGAAGGCAGCACTTTGTGCCTTGCAGCTCTAGGGCAATGTAGCACACCCAGAGCAGTTGTTCTACTTCTGCCAGGTCAGGCCTGCAAAGAAACTGCGTTTCACAGGCCTTTGTAAGAGATTTTCCGGGTAGGCTGTTAGAGCACTGTGCAGAGCGACTTGTTTCTTAGCTTCCCAAACAGCTGGAAGCAAGATGCTTTGGGGCCCTACTCACCCTTTGGAAAGAAGGCAGCACTTTGTGCCTTGCAGCTCTAGGGCAATGTAGCACACCCAGAGCCGAAGTTCTACTTCAGCTAGATCAGACCTGCAAAGAAACTTCGTTTCACAGGCCTTTGTAAGAGATGTTCCCGGTAGGCTGTAAGAGCACTGTGCAGAGCGACTAATTTCTTAGCTTCCCAGAGCGCTGGAAGCGAGATGCTTTGGGGCCCCTCTGCCCCTATGGAAAGAACGCAGCACTTTGTGCCTTGCAGCTCTAGGGCAATGCAGCACACCCACAGCAGAAGTTCTACTTCAGCCAGATCAGGCCTGCAAAGAAACTGAGTTTCACAGGCCTTTGTAAGAGATGTTCCCTGTAGGCTGTTAGAGCACTGTGCAGAGCGAGTTCTTTCTTAGCTTCCCAAAGACCTGGAAGCCAGATGCTTTGGGGGCCATCTGCCGTTAAGTAAGGAAGGCAGCACTTTGTGCCTTTCAGCTCTACGGCAATGCAGCACACCCCGAGCAGAAGTTCTACTTCAGCCAGATCAGGCCTGCAAAGAAACTGCGTTTCACAGGCCTTTGTAAGAGATGTTCCCGGTAGGCTGTTAGAGCACTGTGCAGAGCGAGTTGTTTCTTAGCTTCCCAGAGAGCTGGAAGCAAGATGCTTTGGGGCCCGTTAATTTTATACCCTGCTACTTTGCTGTAGTTGTTGATTATTTCTAATAGTTTTTCTGTGGATTCTTTGGGGTTTTCTATGTATAAGATCATGTCGTCTGCAAACAACGCGAGTTTTACTTCTTCGTTACCTATTTGGATTCCTTTTATTTTTTTTTCCTGCCGAATTGCTCTGGCCAGCACCTCCAGTACTATGTTGAATAGGAGTGGTGAAAGTGGGCACCCTTGTCTTGTTCCTGTCCTCAGAGGGATGGCTTTCAGCTTTTGTCCATTGAGTATGATGTTGGCTGTGGGTCTATCATATATGGCCTTTATTATGTTGAGGTACTTTCCTTCTACACCCATTTTACTGAGGGTTTTTATCATAAATGGGTGTTGGATCTTGTCGAATGCTTTCTCTGCGTCTATTGAGATGATCATGTGGTTTTTGTTTTTCATTTTGTTGATGTAGTGTATCACGTTGATTGACTTGCGGGTGTTGAACCATCCCTGTGTCCCTGGTATAAATCCCACTTGATCATGGTGTATAATCTTTTTGATGTATTGCTGTAATCGGTTTGCCAAAATTTGGTTGAGGATTTTTGCATCTATGTTCATCAGTGATATCGGCCTGTAGTTCTCCTTCTTTGTGTTGTCCTTGTCAGGTTTGGGGATCAGAGTGATGTTGGCTTCATAGAATGTGTTAGGGAGTTCTCCATCTTTCTCAATTTTCTGGAACAGTTTGAGGAGAATAGGTACAAAGAACTCACACTGCTTAACAACAAAAAAACAAACAACCCGATCAAAAAATGGGCAGAGGACATGAACAGACATTTCTCAAAAGAAGATATGAATATGGCCAATAGACACATGAAAAGATGTTCATCATCGCTAATCATCAGGGAAATGCAAATCAAAACTACACTAAGATATCACCTTACCCCCGTTAGATTGGCAAAAACATCCAAAACCAAGAACGACAAATGTTGCAGAGGTTGTGGAGAAAGAGGAACCCTCATACACTGTTGGTGGGAATGCAAACTGGTACAGCCACTATGGAAAACAGTATGGAGATTTCTCAAAAAGTTAAAAATAGAAATACCCTATAACCCAGCCATTCCATTACTGGGTATCTATCCTAAGAACCTGATATCAGATATCTCAAGAGTCCGTTGCACCCCTATGTTCATCGCAGCATTATTTACAATAGCCAAGACGTGGAACCAGCCTACATGCCCAGAAACTGATGATTGGATAAAGAAGATGTGGTATATATACACAATGGAATACTACTCAGCCATAAAAAAAGACGAAATTGGCCCATTCACAACAATGTGGATGGACCTCGAGGGCATTATTTTAAGCGAAATAAGTCAGTCAGAGAAAGACGAACTCTATATGACTGCACAGATAGGTGGAAATTAGTATATTGAGAAGGAGATCTGATCGGTGGTTACCAGGGAAAAGGGGGGGTGGGGGGAGGGCACGGAGGGGGAAGTGGTGTTCCCACAACATGACTAACAAAAATGTACAACTGAAATTTCACAAGCTTGTAATCCATCATAACATTAATAAACAAAAAAAAAATAAAAAAAAATAAAGATGATTTGGGGCCCATCTGCCCCTATGGAAAGAACGCAGCACTTTGTGCCTTGCAGCTCTAGGGCAATGTAGCACACGCAGAGCAGAAGTTCTACTTCATCCAGATCAGGCCTGCAAAGAAACTGCGTTTCACAGGCCTTTGTAAGAGATGTTCCCGGTAGACTGTTAGAGCACGGTGCAGAGCGAGTTGTTTCTTAGCTTCCCAAAGAGCTGGAAGCAAGATGCTTTGGGGCCCTTCTCACCCTTTGGCAAGAAGGCAGCACTTTGTGAATTGCAGCTCTAGGGCAATGTAGCACACGCAGAGCAGAAGTTCTACTTCACCCAGATCAGGCCTGCAAAGAAACTGCGTTTCACAGGCCTTTGTAAGAGATGTTCGCGGTAGGCTGTTAGAGCACTGTGCAGAGCGAGTTGTTTCTTAGCTTCCCAAAGAGCTGGAAGCAAGATGCTTTGGGGCCCTTCTCACCCTTTGGCAAGAAGGCAGCACTTTGTGCCTTGCAGCTGTAGGGCAATGTAGCACACGCAGAGCAGAAGTTCTACTTCAGCCAGATCAGGCCTGCAAAGAAACTGCGTTTCACAGGCCTTTGTAAGAGATGATCGCGGTAGGCTGTTAGAGCACTGTGCAGAGCGAGTTGTTTCTCAGCTTCCAAAAGAGTTGGAAGCAAGATGCTTTGGGGCTCATCTGCCCCTTCGAAAAGAAGGCAGCACTTTGTGCCTTGCAGCTCTAGGGCAATTTAGCACACCCAGAGCAGAAGTTCTACTTCAGCCAGATCAGGCCCGCAAAGAAACTGCATTTCAGAGGCCTTTGTAAGAGATGTTCCCGGTAGGCTGTTAGAGCACTGTGCAGAGCGAGTTGTTTCTTAGCTTCCCAAACAGCTGGAAGCAAGATGCTTTGGTGCCCTACTCACCCTTTGGAAAGAAGGCAGCACTTTGTGCCTTGCAGCTCTAGGGCAATGTAGCACACCCAGAGCAGTTGTTCTACTTCTGCAAGGTCAGGCCTGCAAAGAAACTGCGTTTCACAGGCCTTTGTAAGAGATGTTCCCGGTAGGCTGTTAGAGCACTGTGCAGAGCGAGTTGTTTCTTAGCTTCCCAAAGAGCTGGAAGCAAGATGATTTAGGGGCCATCTGCCCTTAAGAAAAGAAGGCAGCACTTTGTGCCTTGCATCTCTAGGGCAATGTAGCACACCCAGAGCAGTTGTTCTACTTCTGCCAGGTCAGGCCTGCAAAGAAACTGCGTTTCACAGGCCTTTGTAAGAGATGTTCCCGGTAGGCTGTAAGAGCACTGTGCAGAGCGACTACTTTCTTAGCTTCCCAGAGAGCTGGAAGCAAGATGCTTTGGGGCCCATCTGCCCCTATGGAAAGAACGCAGCACTTTGTGCCTTGCAGCTCTAGGGCAATGTAGCACACGCAGAGCAGAAGTTCTACTTCATCCAGATCAGGCCTGCAAAGAAACTGCGTTTCACAGGCCTTTGTAAGAGATGTTCCCGGTAGACTGTTAGAGCACGGTGCAGAGCGAGTTGTTTCTTAGCTTCCCAAAGAGCTGGAAGCAAGATGCTTTGGGGCCCTTCTCACCCTTTGGCAAGAAGGCAGCACTTTGTGAATTGCAGCTCTAGGGCAATGTAGCACACGCAGAGCAGAAGTTCTACTTCACCCAGATCAGGCCTGCAAAGAAACTGCGTTTCACAGGCCTTTGTAAGAGATGTTCGCGGTAGGCTGTTAGAGCACTGTGCAGAGCGAGTTGTTTCTTAGCTTCCCAAAGAGCTGGAAGCAAGATGCTTTGGGGCCCTTCTCACCCTTTGGCAAGAAGGCAGCACTTTGTGCCTTGCAGCTGTAGGGCAATGTAGCACACGCAGAGCAGAAGTTCTACTTCAGCCAGATCAGGCCTGCAAAGAAACTGCGTTTCACAGGCCTTTGTAAGAGATGATCGCGGTAGGCTGTTAGAGCACTGTGCAGAGCGAGTTGTTTCTCAGCTTCCAAAAGAGTTGGAAGCAAGATGCTTTGGGGCTCATCTGCCCCTTCGAAAAGAAGGCAGCACTTTGTGCCTTGCAGCTCTAGGGCAATTTAGCACACCCAGAGCAGAAGTTCTACTTCAGCCAGATCAGGCCCGCAAAGAAACTGCATTTCAGAGGCCTTTGTAAGAGATGTTCCCGGTAGGCTGTTAGAGCACTGTGCAGAGCGAGTTGTTTCTTAGCTTCCCAAACAGCTGGAAGCAAGATGCTTTGGTGCCCTACTCACCCTTTGGAAAGAAGGCAGCACTTTGTGCCTTGCAGCTCTAGGGCAATGTAGCACACCCAGAGCAGTTGTTCTACTTCTGCAAGGTCAGGCCTGCAAAGAAACTGCGTTTCACAGGCCTTTGTAAGAGATGTTCCCGGTAGGCTGTTAGAGCACTGTGCAGAGCGAGTTGTTTCTTAGCTTCCCAAAGAGCTGGAAGCAAGATGATTTAGGGGCCATCTGCCCTTAAGAAAAGAAGGCAGCACTTTGTGCCTTGCATCTCTAGGGCAATGTAGCACACCCAGAGCAGTTGTTCTACTTCTGCCAGGTCAGGCCTGCAAAGAAACTGCGTTTCACAGGCCTTTGTAAGAGATGTTCCCGGTAGGCTGTAAGAGCACTGTGCAGAGCGACTAGTTTCTTAGCTTCCCAGAGCGCTGGAAGCAAGATGCTTTGGGGCCCCTCTGCCCCTATGGAAAGAACGCAGCACTTTGTGCCTTGCAGCTCTAGGGCAATGCAGCACACCCAGAGCAGAAGTTCTACTTCAGCCAGATCAGGCCTGCAAAGAAACTGCGTTTCACAGGCCTTTGTAAGAGATGTTCTCGGTAGGCTGTTAGAGCACTGTGCAGAGCGAGTTGTTTCTTAGCTTCCCAGAGAGCTGGAAGCAAGATGCTTTGGGGCCCGTTAATTTTATACCCTGCTACTTTGCTGTAGTTGTTGATTATTTCTAATAGTTTTTCTGTGGATTCTTTGGGGTTTTCTATGTATAAGATCATGTCGTCTGCAAACAACGCGAGTTTTACTTCTTCGTTACCTATTTGGATTCCTTTTATTTTTTTTTCCTGCCGTATTGCTCTGGCCAGCACCTCCAGTACTATGTTGAATAGGAGTGGTGAAAGTGGGCACCCTTGTCTTGTTCCTGTCCTCAGAGGGATGGCTTTCAGCTTTTGTCCATTGAGTATGATGTTGGCTGTGGGTCTATCATATATGGCCTTTATTATGTTGAGGTACTTTCCTTCTACACCCATTTTACTGAGGGTTTTTATCATAAATGGGTGTTGGATCTTGTCGAATGCTTTCTCTGCGTCTATTGAGATGATCATGTGGTTTTTGTTTTTCATTTTGTTGATGTAGTGTATCACGTTGATTGACTTGCGGGTGTTGAACCATCCCTGTGTCCCTGGTATAAATCCCACTTGATCATGGTGTATAATCTTTTTGATGTATTGCTGTAATCGGTTTGCCAAAATTTGGTTGAGGATTTTTGCATCTATGTTCATCAGTGATATCGGCCTGTAGTTCTCCTTCTTTGTGTTGTCCTTGTCAGGTTTGGGGATCAGAGTGATGTTGGCTTCATAGAATGTGTTAGGGAGTTCTCCATCTTTCTCAATTTTCTGGAACAGTTTGAGGAGAATAGGTACAAAGAACTCACACTGCTTAACCACAAAAAACAAACAACCCGATCAAAAAATGGGCAGAGGACATGAACAGACATTTCTCAAAAGAAGATATGAATATGGCCAATAGACACATGAAAAGATGTTCATCATCGCTAATCATCAGGGAAATGCAAATCAAAACTACACTAAGATATCACCTTACCCCCGTTAGATTGGCAAAAACATCCAAAACCAAGAACGACAAATGTTGCAGAGGTTGTGGAGAAAGAGGAACCCTCATACACTGTTGGTGGGAATGCAAACTGGTACAGCCACTATGGAAAACAGTATGGAGATTTCTCAAAAAGTTAAAAATAGAAATACCCTATAACCCAGCCATTCCATTACTGGGTATCTATCCTAAGAACCTGATATCAGATATCTCAAGAGTCCGTTGCATCACTATGTTCATCGCAGCATTATTTACAATAGCCAAGACGTGGAACCAGCCTACATGCCCAGAAACTGATGATTGGATAAAGAAGATGTGGTATATATACACAATGGAATACTACTCAGCCATAAAAAAAGACGAAATTGGCCCATTCACAACAATGTGGATGGACCTCGAGGGCATTATTTTAAGCAAAATAAGTCAGTCAGAGAAAGACGAACTCTATATGACTGCACTCATAGGTGGAAATTAGTATATTGAGAAGGAGATCTGATCGGTGGTTACCAGGGAAAAGGGGGGGTGGGGGGAGGGCACGGAGGGGGAAGTGGTGTTCCCACAACATGACTAACAAAAATGTACAACTGAAATTTCACAAGCTTGTAATCCATCATAACATTAATAAACAAAAAAAAAATAAAAAAAAATAAAGATGATTTGGGGCCCATCTGCCCCTATGGAAAGAACGCAGCACTTTGTGCCTTGCAGCTCTAGGGCAATGTAGCACACCCAGAGCAGAAGTTCTACTTCATCCAGATCAGGCCTGCAAAGAAACTGCGTTTCACAGGCCTTTGTAAGAGATGTTCCCGGTAGACTGTTAGAGCACGGTGCAGAGCGAGTTGTTTCTTAGCTTCCCAAAGAGCTGGAAGCAAGATGCTTTGGGGCCCTTCTCACCCTTTGGCAAGAAGGCAGCACTTTGTGAATTGCAGCTCTAGGGCAATGTAGCACACGCAGAGCAGAAGTTCTACTTCACCCAGATCAGGCCTGCAAAGAAACTGCGTTTCACAGGCCTTTGTAAGAGATGTTCGCGGTAGGCTGTTAGAGCACTGTGCAGAGCGAGTTGTTTCTTAGCTTCCCAAAGAGCTGGAAGCAAGATGCTTTGGGGCCCTTCTCACCCTTTGGCAAGAAGGCAGCTCTTTGTGCCTTGCAGCTCTAGGGCAATGTAGCACCCGCAGAGCAGAAGTTCTACTTCAGCCAGATCAGGCCTGCAAAGAAACTGCGTTTCACAGGCCTTTGTAAGAGATGATCGCGGTAGGCTGTTAGAGCACTGTGCAGAGCGAGTTGTTTCTCAGCTTCCAAAAGAGTTGGAAGCAAGATGCTTTGGGGCTCATCTGCCCCTTCGAAAAGAAGGCAGCACTTTGTGCCTTGCAGCTCTAGGGCAATGTAGCACACCCAGAGCAGAAGTTCTACTTCAGCCAGATCAGGCCCGCAAAGAAACTGCATTTCACAGGCATTTGTAAGAGATGTTCCCGGTAGGCTGTTAGAGCACTGTGCAGAGCGAGTTCTTTCTTAGCTTCCCAAACAGCTGGAAGCAAGATGCTTTGGTGCCCTACTCACCCTTTGGAAAGAAGGCAGCACTTTGTGCCTTGCAGCTCTAGGGCAATGTAGCACACCCAGAGCAGAAGTTGTACTTCAGCCAGATCATGCCTGCAAAGAAACTGCGTTTCACAGGCCTTTGTAAGAGATGTTCCTGGTAGGCTGTTAGAGCACTGTGCAGAGCGAGTTCTTTCTTAGCTTCCCAAAGACCTGGAAGCAAGATGCTTTTGGGCCATCTGCCCCTAAGGAAAGAAGGCAGCACTTATGCCTTGCAGCTCTAGGGCAATGTAGCACACCCAGAGCAGTTGTTCTACTTCTGCAAGGTCAGGCCTGCAAAGAAACTGCGTTTCACAGGCCTTTGTAAGAGATGTTCCCGGTAGGCTGTTAGAGCACTGTGCAGAGCGAGTTGTTTCTTAGCTTCCCAAAGAGCTGGAAGCAAGATGATTTAGGGGCCATCTGCCCTTAAGGAAAGAAGGCAGCACTTTGTGCCTTGCATCTCTAGGGCAATGTAGCACACCCAGAGCAGTTGTTCTACTTCTGCCAGGTCAGGCCTGCAAAGAAACTGCGTTTCACAGGCCTTTGTAAGAGATGTTCCCGGTAGGCTGTAAGAGCACTGTGCAGAGCGACTAGTTTCTTAGCTTCCCAGAGCGCTGGAAGCAAGATGCTTTGGGGCCCCTCTGCCCCTATGGAAAGAACGCAGCACTTTGTGCCTTGCAGCTCTAGGGCAATGCAGCACACCCAGAGCAGAAGTTCTACTTCAGCCAGATCAGGCCTGCAAAGAAACTGCGTTTCACAGGCCTTTGTAAGAGATGTTCCCGGTAGGCTGTTAGAGCAGAGCGAGTTGTTTCTTAGCTTCCCAGAGAGCTGGAAGCAAGATGCTTTGGGACCCGTTAATTTTATACCCTGCTACTTTGCTGTAGTTGTTGATTATTTCTAATAGTTTTTCTGTGGATTCTTTGGGGTTTTCTATGTATAAGATCATGTCGTCTGCAAACAACGCGAGTTTTACTTCTTCGTTACCTATTTGGATTCCTTTTATTTTTTTTTCCTGCCGTATTGCTCTGGCCAGCACCTCCAGTACTATGTTGAATAGGAGTGGTGAAAGTGGGCACCCTTGTCTTGTTCCTGTCCTCAGAGGGATGGCTTTCAGCTTTTGTCCATTGAGTATTATGTTGGCTGTGGGTCTATCATATATGGCCTTTATTATGTTGAGGTACTTTCCTTCTACACCCATTTTACTGAGGGTTTTTATCATAAATGGGTGTTGGATCTTGTCGAATGCTTTCTCTGCGTCTATTGAGATGATCATGTGGTTTTTGTTTTTCATTTTGTTGATGTAGTGTATCACGTTGATTGACTTGCGGGTGTTGAACCATCCCTGTGTCCCTGGTATAAATCCCACTTGATCATGGTGTATAATCTTTTTGATGTATTGCTGTAATCGGTTTGCCAAAATTTTGTTGAGGATTTTTGCATCGATGTTCATCAGTGATATCGGCCTGTAGTTCTCCTTCTTTGTATTGTCCTTGTCAGGTTTGGGGATCAGAGTGATGTTGGCTTCATAGAATGTGTTAGGGAGTTCTCCATCTTTCTCAATTTTCTGGAACAGTTTGAGGAGAATAGTTACAAAGAACTCACACTGCTTAACAACAAAAAAAAAACAACCCGATCAAAAAATGGGCAGAGGACATGAACAGACATTTCTCAAAAGAAGATATGAATATGGCCAATAGACACATGAAAAGATGTTCTTCATCGCTAATCATCAGGGAAATGCAAATCAAAACTACACTAAGATATCACCTTACCCCCGTTAGATTGGCAAAAACATCCAAAACCAAGAACGACAAATGTTGGAGAGGTTGTGGAGAAAGAGGAACCCTCATACACTGTTGGTGGGAATGCAAACTGGTACAGCCACTATGGAAAACAGTATGGAGATTTCTCAAAAAGTTAAAAATAGAAATACCCTATGACCCAGCCATCCCATTACTGGGTATCTATCCTAAGAACCTGATATCAGATATCTCAAGAGTCCGTTGCACCCCTATGTTCATCACAGCATTATTTACAATAGCCAAGACGTGGAACCAGCCTACATGCCCAGAAACTGATGATTGGATAAAGAAGATGTGGTATATATACACAACGGAATACTACTCAGCCATAAAAAAAGACGAAATTGGCCCATTCACAACATTATTTTAAGCGAAATAAGTCAGTCAGAGAAAGACGAACTCTATATGACTCCACTCATAGGTGGAAATTAGTATATTGAGAAGGAGATCTGATCGGTGGTTACCAGGGAAAAGGGGGGGTGGGGGGAGGGCACGGAGGGGGAAGTGGTGTTCCCACAACATGACTAACAAAAATGTACAACTGAAATTTCACAAGCTTGTAATCCATCATAACATTAATAAACAAAAAAAAAATAAAAAATAATAAAGATGATTTGGGGCCCATCTCCCCCTATGGAAAGAACGCAGCACTGTGTGCCTTGCAGCTCTAGGGCAATGTAGCACACCCAGAGCAGAAGTTCTACTTCATCCAGATCAGGCCTGCAAAGAAACGGCGTTTCACAGGCCTTTGTAAGAGATGTTCCCGGTAGGCTGTTAGAGCACTGTGCAGAGCGAGTTCTTTCTTAGCTTCCCAAAGACCTGGAAGCAAGATGCTTTGGGGGCCATCTGCCCCTAAGGAAAGAAGGCAGCACTTTGTGCCTTGCAGCTCTAGGGCAATGTAGCACACCCAGAGCAGTTGTTCTACTTCTGCAAGGTCAGGCCTGCAAAGAAACTGCGTTTCACAGGCCTTTGTAAGAGATGTTCCCGGTAGGCTGTTAGAGCACTGTGCAGAGCGAGTTGTTTCTTAGCTTCCCAAAGAGCTGGAAGCAAGATGATTTAGGGGCCATCTGCCCTTAAGGAAAGAAGGCAGAACTTTGTGCCTTGCATCTCTAGGGCAATGTAGCACACCCAGAGCAGTTGTTCTACTTCTGCCAGGTCAGGCCTGAAAAGAAACTGCGTTTCACAGGCCTTTGTAAGAGATGTTCCCGGTAGGCTGTAAGAGCACTGTGCAGAGCGACTAGTT
Source organism: Equus asinus (assembly GCF_041296235.1). NCBI lineage: Eukaryota > Metazoa > Chordata > Mammalia > Perissodactyla > Equidae > Equus > Equus asinus. Next base: position 73,134,693 of record NC_091790.1, on the reverse strand, counting down.
TCTTAGCTTCCCAGAGCGCTGGAAGCAAGATGCTTTGGGGCCCCTCTGCCCCTATGGAAAGAACGCAGCACTTTGTGCCTTGCAGCTCTAGGGCAATGCAGCACACCCAGAGCAGAAGTTGTACTTCAGCCAGATCAGGCCTGCAAAGAAACTGCGTTTCACAGGCCTTTGTAAGAGATGTTCCCGGTAGGCTGTTAGAGCACTGTGCAGAGCGAGTTGTTTCTTAGCTTCCCAGAGAGCTGGAAGCAAGATGCTTTGGGGCCCGTTAATTTTATACCCTGCTACTTTGCTGTAGTTGTTGATTATTTCTAATAGTTTTTCTGTGGATTCTTTGGGGTTTTCTATGTATAAGATCATGTCGTCTGCAAACAACGCGAGTTTTACTTGTTCGTTACCTATTTGGATTCCTTTTGTTTTTTTTTCCTGCCGTATTGCTCTGGCCAGCACCTCCAGTACTATGTTGAATAGGAGTGGTGAAAGTGGGCACCCTTGTCTTGTTCCTGTCCTCAGAGGGATGGCTTTCAGCTTTTGTCCATTGAGTATGATGTTGGCTGTGGGTCTATCATATATGGCCTTTATTATGTTGAGGTACTTTCCTTCTACACCCATTTTACTGAGGGTTTTTATCATAAATGGGTGTTGGATCTTGTCGAATGCTTTCTCTGCGTCTATTGAGATGATCATGTGGTTTTTGTTTTTCATTTTGTTGATGTAGTGTATCACGTTGATTGACTTGCGGGTGTTGAACCATCCCTGTGTCCCTGGTATAAATCCCACTTGATCATGGTGTATAATCTTTTTGATGTATTGCTGTAATCGGTTTGCCAAAATTTTGTTGAGGATTTTTGCATCTATGTTCATCAGTGATATCGGCCTGTAGTTCTCCTTCTTTGTGTTGTCCTTGTCAGGTTTGGGGATCAGAATGATGTTGGCTTCATAGAATGTGTCAGGGAGTTCTCCATCTTTCTCAATTTTCTGGAACAGTTTGAGGAGAATAGGTACAAAGAACTCACACTGCTTAACAACAAAAAAACAAACAACCCGATCAAAAAATGGGCAGAGGACATGAACAGACATTTCTCAAAAGAAGATATGAATATGGCCAATAGACACATGAAAAGATGTTCATCATCGCTAATCATCAGGGAAATGCAAATCAAAACTACACTAAGATATCACCTTACCCCCGTTAGATTGGCAAAAACATCCAAAACCAAGAACGACAAATGTGGGAGAGGTTGTGGAGAAAGAGGAACCCTCATACACTGTTGGTGGGAATGCAAACTGGTACAGCCACTATGGAAAACAGTATGGAGATTTCTCAAAAAGTTAAAAATAGAAATACCCTATGACCCAGCCATCCCATTACTGGGTATCTATCCTAAGAACCTGATATCAGATATCTCAAGAGTCCGTTGCACCCCTATGTTCATCGCAGCATTATTTACAATAGCCAAGACGTGGAACCAGCCTACATGCCCAGAAACTGATGATTGGATAAAGAAGATGTGGTATATATACACAATGGAATACTACTCAGCCATAAAAAAAGACGAAATTGGCCCATTCACAACAATGTGGATGGACCTCGAGGGCATTATTTTAAGCGAAATAAGTCAGTCAGAGAAAGACGAACTCTATATGACTGCACTCATAGGTGGAAATTAGTATATTGAGAAGGAGATCTGATCGGTGGTTACCAGGGAAAAGGGGGGGTGGGGGGAGGGCAGGGAGGGGGAAGTGGTGTTCCCACAACATGACTAACAAAAATGTACAACTGAAATTTCACAAGCTTGTAATCCATCATAACATTAATAAACAAAAAAAAATAAAAAAAAATAAAGATGATTTGGGGCCCATCTGCCCCTATGGAAAGAACGCAGCACTTTGTGCCTTGCAGCTCTAGGGCAATGTAGCACACCCAGAGCAGAAGTTCTACTTCATCCAGATCAGGCCTGCAAAGAAACTGCGTTTCACAGGCCTTTGTAAGAGATGTTCCCGGTAGGCTGTTAGAGCACTGTGCAGAGCGAGTTGTTTCTTAGCTTCCCAAAGAGCTGGAAGCAAGATGCTTTGGGGCCCTTCTCACCCTTTGGCAAGAACTCAGCACTTTGTGAATTGCAGCTCTAGGGCAATGTAGCACACGCAGAGCAGAAGTTCTACTTCACCCAGATCAGGCCTGCAAAGAAACTGCGTTTCACAGGCCTTTGTAAGAGATGTTCGCGGTAGGCTGTTAGAGCACTGTGCAGAGCGAGTTGTTTCTTAGCTTCCCAAAGAGCTGGAAGCAAGATGCTTTGGGGCCCTTCTCACCCTTTGGCAAGAAGGCAGCACTTTGTGAATTGCAGCTCTAGGGCAATGTAGCACACGCAGAGCAGAAGTTCTACTTCAGCCAGATCAGGCCTGCAAAGAAAGTGCGTTTCACAGGCCTTTGTAAGAGATGATCGCGGTAGGCTGTTAGAGCACTGTGCAGAGCGAGTTGTTTCTCAGCTTCCAAAAGAGTTGGAAGCAAGATGCTTTGGGGCTCATCTGCCCCTTCGAAAAGAAGGCAGCACTTTGTGCCTTGCAGCTCTAGGGCAATGCAGCACACCCAGAGCAGAAGTTCTACTTCAGCCAGATCAGGCCTGCAAAGAAACTGCGTTTCACAGGCCTTTGTAAGAGATGTTCCCGGTAGGCTGTTAGAGCACTGTGCAGAGCGAGTTGTTTCTTAGCTTCCCAGAGAGCTGGAAGCAAGATGCTTTGGGGCCCGTTAATTTTATACCCTGCTACTTTGCTGTAGTTGTTGATTATTTCTAATAGTTTTTCTGTGGATTCTTTGGGGTTTTCTATGTATAAGATCATGTCGTCTGCAAACAACGCGAGTTTTACTTCTTCGTTACCTATTTGGATTCCTTTTATTTTTTTTTCCTGCCGTATTGCTCTGGCCAGCACCTCCAGTACTATGTTGAATAGGAGTGGTGAAAGTGGGCACCCTTGTCTTGTTCCTGTCCTCAGAGGGATGGCTTTCAGCTTTTGTCCATTGAGTATGATGTTGGCTGTGGGTCTATCATATATGGCCTTTATTATGTTGAGGTACTTTCCTTCTACACCCATTTTACTGAGGGTTTTTATCATCAATGGGTGTTGGATCTTGTCGAATGCTTTCTCTGCGTCTATTGAGATGATCATGTGGTTTTTGTTTTTCATTTTGTTGATGTAGTGTATCACGTTGATTGACTTGCGGGTGTTGAACCATCCCTGTGTCCCTGGTATAAATCCCACTTGATCATGGTGTATAATCTTTTTGATGTATTGCTGTAATCGGTTTGCCAAAATTTGGTTGAGGATTTTTGCATCGATGTTCATCAGTGATATCGGCCTGTAGTTCTCCTTCTTTGTATTGTCCTTGTCAGGTTTGGGGATCAGAGTGATGTTGGCTTCATAGAATGTGTTAGGGAGTTCTCCATCTTTCTCAATTTTCTGGAACAGTTTGAGGAGAACAGGTACAAAGAACTCACACTGCTTAACAACAAAAAAACAAACAACCCGATCAAAAAATGGGCAGAGGACATGAACAGACATTTCTCAAAAGAAGATATGAATATGGCCAATAGACACATGAAAAGATGTTCATCATCGCTAATCATCAGGGAAATGCAAATCAAAACTACACTAAGATATCACCTTACCCCCGTTAGATTGGCAAAAACATCCAAAACCAAGAACGACAAATGTTGGAGAGGTTGTGGAGAAAGAGGAACCCTCATACACTGTTGGTGGGAATGCAAACTGGTACAGCCACTATGGAAAACAGTATGGAGATTTCTCAAAAAGTTAAAAATAGAAATACCCTATGACCCAGCCATCCCATTACTGGGTATCTATCCTAAGAACCTGATATCAGATATCTCAAGAGTCCGTTGCACCCCTATGTTCATCGCAGCATTATTTACAATAGCCAAGACGTGGAACCAGCCTACATGCCCAGAAACTGATGATTGGATAAAGAAGATGTGGTATATATACACAATGGAATACTACTCAGCCATAAAAAAAGACGAAATTGGCCCATTCACAACAATGTGGATGGACCTCGAGGGCATTATTTTAAGCGAAATAAGTCAGTCAGAGAAAGACGAACTCTATATGACAGCACTCATAGGTGGAAATTAGTATATTGAGAAGGAGATCTGATCGGTGGTTACCAGGGAAAAGGGGGGGTGGGGGGAGGGCACGGAGGGGGAAGTGGTGTTCCCACAACATGACTAACAAAAATGTACAACTGAAATTTCACAAGCTTGTAATCCATCATAACATTAATAAACAAAAAAAAATAAAAAAAAATAAAGATGATTTGGGGCCCATCTGCCCCTATGGAAAGAACGCAGCACTTTGTGCCTTGCAGCTCTAGGGCAATGTAGCACACCCAGAGCAGAAGTTCTACTTCATCCAGATCAGGCCTGCAAAGAAACTGCGTTTCACAGGCCTTTGTAATAGATGTTCCCGGTAGGCTGTTAGAGCACTGTGCAGAGCGAGTTGTTTCTTAGCTTCCCAAAGAGCTGGAAGCAAGATGCTTTGGGGCCCTTCTCACCCTTTGGCAAGAAGGCAGCACTTTGTGAATTGCAGCTCTAGGGCAATGTAGCACACGCAGAGCAGAAGTTCTACTTCACCCAGATCAGGCCTGCAAAGAAACTGCGTTTCACAGGCCTTTGTAAGAGATGTTCGCGGTAGGCTGTTAGAGCACTGTGCAGAGCGAGTTGTTTCTTAGCTTCCCAAAGAGCTGGAAGCAAGATGCTTTGGGGCCCTTCTCACCCTTTGGCAAGAAGGCAGCACTTTGTGCCTTGCAGCTCTAGGGCAATGTAGCACACCCAGAGCAGAAGTTCTACTTCACCCAGATCAGGCCTGCAAAGAAACTGCGTTTCACAGGCCTTTGTAAGAGATGTTCGCGGTAGGCTGTTAGAGCACTGTGCAGAGCGAGTTGTTTCTTAGCTTCCCATAGAGCTGGAAGCAAGATGCTTTGGGGCCCTTCTCACCCTTTGGCAAGAAGGCAGCACTTTGTGAATTGCAGCTCTAGGGCAATGTAGCACACGCAGAGCAGAAGTTCTACTTCACCCAGATCAGGCCTGCAAAGAAACTGCGTTTCACAGGCCTTTGTAAGAGATGATCGCGGTAGGCTGTTAGAGCACTGTGCAGAGCGAGTTGTTTCTCAGCTTCCAAAAGAGTTGGAAGCAAGATGCTTTGGGGCTCATCTGCCCCTTCGAAAAGAAGGCAGCACTTTGTGCCTTGCAGCTCTAGGGCAATGCAGCACACCCAGAGCAGAAGTTCTACTTCAGCCAGATCAGGCCTGCAAAGAAACTGCGTTTCACAGGCCTTTGTAAGAGATGTTCCCGGTAGGCTGTTAGAGCACTGTGCAGAGCGAGTTGTTTCTTAGCTTCCCAGAGAGCTGGAAGCAAGATGCTTTGGGGCCCGTTAATTTTATACCCTGCTACTTTGCTGTAGTTGTTGATTATTTCTAATAGTTTTTCTGTGGATTCTTTGGGGTTTTCTATGTATAAGATCATGTCGTCTGCAAACAACGCGAGTTTTACTTCTTCGTTACCTATTTGGATTCCTTTTATTTTTTTTTCCTGCCGTATTGCTCTGGCCAGCACCTCCAGTACTATGTTGAATAGGAGTGGTGAAAGTGGGCACCCTTGTCTTGTTCCTGTCCTCAGAGGGATGGCTTTCAGCTTTTGTCCATTGAGTATGATGTTGGCTGTGGGTCTATCATATATGGCCTTTATTATGTTGAGGTACTTTCCTTCTACACCCATTTTACTGAGGGTTTTTATCATAAATGGGTGTTGGATCTTGTCGAATGCTTTCTCTGCGTCTATTGAGATGATCATGTGGTTTTTGTTTTTCATTTTGTTGATGTAGTGTATCACGTTGATTGACTTGCGGGTGTTGAACCATCCCTGTGTCCCTGGTATAAATCCCACTTGATCATGGTGTATAATCTTTTTGATGTATTGCTGTAATCGGTTTGCCAAAATTTTGTTGAGGATTTTTGCATCGATGTTCATCAGTGATATCGGCCTGTAGTTCTCCTTCTTTGTATTGTCCTTGTCAGGTTTGGGGATCAGAGTGATGTTGGCTTCATAGAATGTGTTAGGGAGTTCTCCATCTTTCTCAATTTTCTGGAACAGTTTGAGGAGAATAGGTACAAAGAACTCACACTGCTTAACAACAAATAAACAAACAACCCGATCAAAAAATGGGCAGAGGACATGAACAGACATTTCTCAAAAGAAGATATGAATATGGCCAATAGACACATGAAAAGATGTTCATCATCGCTAATCATCAGGGAAATGCAAATCAAAACTACACTAAGATATCACCTTACCCCCGTTAGATTGGCAAAAACATCCAAAACCAAGAACGACAAATGTTGGAGAGGTTGTGGAGAAAGAGGAACCCTCATACACTGTTGGTGGGAATGCAAACTGGTACAGCCACTATGGAAAACAGTATGGAGATTTCTCAAAAAGTTAAAAATAGAAATACCCTATGACCCAGCCATCCCATTACTGGGTATCTATCCTAAGAACCTGATATCAGATATCTCAAGAGTCCGTTGCACCCCTATGTTCATCGCAGCATTATTTACAATAGCCAAGACGTGGAACCAGCCTACATGCCCAGAAACTGATGATTGGATAAAGAAGATGTGGTATATATACACAATGGAATACTACTCAGCCATAAAAAAAGACGAAATTGGCCCATTCACAACAATGTGGATGGACCTCGAGGGCATTATTTTAAGCGAAATAAGTCAGTCAGAGAAAGACGAACTCTATATGACTCCACTCATAGGTGGAAATTAGTATATTGAGAAGGAGATCTGATCAGTGGTTACCAGGGAAAAGGGGGGGTGGGGGGAGGGCACGGAGGGGGAAGTGGTGTTCCCACAACATGACTAACAAAAATGTACAACTGAAATTTCACAAGCTTGTAATCCATCATAACATTAATAAAAAAAAAAAATAAAAAAAAATAAAGATGATTTGGGGCCCATCTGCCCCTATGGAAAGAACGCAGCACTGTGTGCCTTGCAGCTCTAGGGCAATGTAGCACACCCAGAGCAGAAGTTCTACTTCATCCAGATCAGGCCTGCAAAGAAACTGCGTTTCACAGGCCTTTGTAAGAGATGTTCCCGGTAGGCTGTTAGAGCGCTGTGCAGAGCGAGTTCTTTCTTAGCTTCCCAAAGACCTGGAAGCAAGATGCTTTGGGGGCCATCTGCCCCTAAGGAAAGAAGGCAGCACTTTGTGCCTTGCAGCTCTAGGGCAATGTAGCACACCCAGAGCAGTTGTTCTACTTCTGCAAGGTCAGGCCTGCAAAGAAACTGCGTTTCACAGGCCTTTGTAAGAGATGTTCCCGGTAGGCTGTTAGAGCACTGTGCAGAGCGAGTTGTTTCTTAGCTTCCCAAAGAGCTGGAAGCAAGATGATTTAGGGGCCATCTGCCCTTAAGGAAAGAAGGCAGCACTTTGTGCCTTGCATCTCTAGGGCAATGTTGCACACCCAGAGCAGTTGTTCTACTTCTGCCAGGTCAGGCCTGCAAAGAAACTGCGTTTCACATGCCTTTGTAAGAGATGTTCCCGGTAGGCTGTAAGAGCACTGTGCAGAGCGACTAGTTTCTTAGCTTCCCAGAGCGCTGGAAGCAAGATGCTTTGGGGACCCTCTGCCCCTATGGAAAGAACGCAGCACTTTGTGCCTTGCAGCTCTAGGGCAATGCAGCACACCCAGAGCAGAAGTTGTACTTCAGCCAGATCAGGCCTGCAAAGAAACTGCGTTTCACAGGCCTTTGTAAGAGATGTTCCCGGTAGGCTGTTAGAGCACTTTGCAGAGCGAGTTGTTTCTTAGCTTCCCAGAGAGCTGGAAGCAAGATGCTTTGGGACCCGTTAATTTTATACCCTGCTACTTTGCTGTAGTTGTTGATTATTTCTAATAGTTTTTCTGTGGATTCTTTGGGGTTTTCTATGTATAAGATCATGTCGTCTGCAAACAACGCGAGTTTTACTTCTTCGTTACCTATTTGGATTCCTTTTATTTTTTTTTCCTGCCGTATTGCTCTGGCCAGCACCTCCAGTACTATGTTGAATAGGAGTGGTGAAAGTGGGCACCCTTGTCTTGTTCCTGTCCTCAGAGGGATGGCTTTCAGCTTTTGTCCATTGAGTATGATGTTGGCTGTGGGTCTATCATATATGGCCTTTATTATGTTGAGGTACTTTCCTTCTACACCCATTTTACTGAGGGTTTTTATCATAAATGGGTGTTGGATCTTGTCAAATGCTTTCTCTGCGTCTATTGAGATGATCATGTGGTTTTTGTTTTTCATTTTGTTGATGTAGTGTATCACGTTGATTGACTTGCGGGTGTTGAACCATCCCTGTGTCCCTGGTATAAATCCCACTTGATCATGGTGTATAATCTTTTTGATGTATTGCTGTAATCGGTTTGCCAAAATTTTGTTGAGGATTTTTGCATCTATGTTCATCAGTGATATCGGCCTGTAGTTCTCCTTCTTTGTGTTGTCCTTGTCAGGTTTGGGGATCAGAGTGATGTTGGCTTCATAGAATGTGTTAGGGAGTTCTCCATCTTTCTCAATTTTCTGGAACAGTTTGAGGAGAATAGGTACAAAGAACTCACACTGCTTACCAACAAAAAAACAAACAACCCGATCAAAAAATGGGCAGAGGACATGAACAGACATTTCTCAAAAGAAGATATGAATATGGCCAATAGACACATGAAAAGATGTGCATCATCGCTAATCATCAGGGAAATGCAAATCAAAACTACACTAAGATATCACCTTACCCCCGTTAGATTGGCAAAAACATCCAAAACCAAGAACGACAAATGTTGCAGAGGTTGTGGAGAAAGAGGAACCCTCATACACTGTTGGTGGGAATGCAAACTGGTACAGCCACTATGGAAAACAGTATGGAGATTTCTCAAAAAGTTAAAAATAGAAATACCCTATGACCCAGCCATCCCATTACTGGGTATCTATCCTAAGAACCTGATATCAGATATCTCAAGAGTCCGTTGCACCCCTATGTTCATCGCAGCATTATTTACAATAGCCAAGACGTGGAACCAGCCTACATGCCCAGAAACTGATGATTGGATAAAGAAGATGTGGTATATATACACAATGGAATACTACTCAGCCATAAAAAAAGACGAAATTGGCCCATTCACAACAATGTGGATGGACCTCGAGGGCATTATTTTAAGCGAAATAAGTCAGTCAGAGAAAGACGAACTCTATATGACTCCACTCATAGGTGGAAATTAGTATATTGAGAAGGAGATCTGATCGGTGGTTACCAGGGAAAAGGGGGGGTGGGGGGAGGGCACGGAGGGGGAAGTGGTGTTCCCACAACATGACTAACAAAAATGTACAACTGAAATTTCACAAGCTTGTAATCCATCATAACATTAATAAACAAAAAAATAATAAAAAAAAATAAAGATGATTTGGGGCCCATCTGCCCCTATGGAAAGAACGCAGCACTTTGTGCCTTGCAGCTCTAGGGCAATGTAGCACACCCAGAGCAGAAGTTCTACTTCATCCAGATCAGGCCTGCAAAGAAACTGCGTTTCACAGGCCTTTGTAAGAGATGTTCCCGGTAGGCTGTTAGAGCACTGTGCAGAGCGAGTTGTTTC